>NC_143146.1:47149166-47771500 GCF_059928025.1 Delphinapterus leucas | reverse complement strand
TATTGTTGGTCTTTTCCTTCTCTTGTGTTTCTTGCCTAGAGAAGTTCCTTTAGCACTTGTTTAAAGCTGGTTTGGTGGTGCTGAACTCTCTCAGCTTTTGCTTGTCTGTAAAGGTTTTAATTTCTCCATCAAATCTGAATGAGATCCTTGCTGGGTAGAGTAGTCTTGGTTGCAGGTTTTTCTCCTTCATCACTTTCAGTATGTCCTGCCACTCCCTTCTGGCTTGTAGGGTTTCTGCTGAGAGATCAGCTGTTAACCTTATGGGGATTCCCTTGTTTGCTATTTGTTGTTTTTCCCTTGCTGCTTTTAATATGCTTTCTTTGTATTTAATTTTTCACAGTTTGATTAATATGTGTCTTGGCATATTTCTCCTTGTATTTATCCTGTATGGGACTCTTTGTGCTTCCTGGACTTGATTAACTATTTCCTTTCCCATATTGTGGAAGTTTTCAACTATAATCTCTTCATATACTTTCTCAGTCCCTTTCTTTTCCTCTTCTTATTCTGGGACCCCTATAATTCGAATGTTGGTGCATTTAATGTTGTCCCAGATGTCTCTGAGACTGTCCTCAGTTCTTTTCATCCTTTTTTCTTTATTCTGCTCTGCAGTAGTTATTTCCACTATTTTATCTTCCAGGTCACTTATCCGTTCTTCTGCCTCAGTTATTCTGCTATTGATCCCTTCTAGAGTATTTTTCATTTCATTTATTGTGTTGTTCTTCATTGCTTGTTTCCTCTTTAGTTCTTCTAGGTCCTTGTTAAATGTTTCTTGCATTTTCTCTATTCTGTTTCCAAGATTTTGGATCATCTTTACTATCATTATTTTGAATTTCCTTTTCAGGGAGATTGCCTATTTCCTCTTCATTTGTTAGGTCTGGTGGGTTTTTACCTTGCTCCTTCATTTGCTGTGTGTTTTTCTGTCTTCTCATTTTGCTTATCTTACTGTGTTTGGGGTCTCCTTTTTTCAGGCTCCAGGTTCATAATTCCTGTTGTTCTTGGTGTTTGTCCCCAGTGGCTAAATTTTGTTCAGTGGGTTGTGTAGGCTTCCTGGTGGAGTGGACTAGTGCCTGTGTTCTGGTAGATGAGGCTGAATCTTGTCATTCTCATGGGCAGGTCCACATCTGGTGATGTGTTTTGGGGTGTCTGTGGCTTTATTTTGATTTTAGGCAGCCTCTATGCTAATGATTTGGGCTGTGTTCCTGTCTTGCTAGTTGTTTGGCATAGGGTGTCCAGCACTGCAGCTTGCTGGTTGTTGAGTGAAGCTGGGTGTTGGTGTTGAGATGGAGATCTCTGGGAGATTTTTGCTGTTTGATATTACGTGGAGCTGGGAGGTCTTTTGTGGAGCAGTGTCCTGAAGTTGGATCTCCCACCTCAGAGGCATAGCACTGTCTCCTGGCTGGAGCACCAAGAGCCTTTCATCTACATGGCTCAGAAAAAAAGGGAGAAAAAATAGAAAGAAAGAAAGAGAGAGAGAGAGAGAGAGAGAGAGAGAAAAATAAAATAAAGATAAAATAAAGTTATTAAAATAAAAAATAATTATTAAGAAAAAAGTTTAAGTAAAAAAAACAAAAAAACAACAACAACAAAAAATGGACAAACAGAACCCTAGGACAAATGGTGAAAGCAAAGCTATACAGACAAAATCTCACACTGAAGCATACAGATACACACTCACAAAAAGAGGAAAAGGGAAAAAATAATATGTCTTGCTCCCAAAGTATACCTCCTCAACTTGGGATGATTAGTTGTCTATTCATGTATTCCACAGTTGCAGGGTACATCAAGTTGACTGTGGATATTTAATCTGCTGCTCCTGAGGCTGCTGGGAGAGATTTCCCTTTCTCTTCTTTGTTCACACAGCTCCTGGCATTCAGCTTTGGATTTGGCGCCACCTCTGTGTGTATGTCACCTGAGGGCGTCTGTTCTTCTCCCAGACTGGAGGGTTTAAGGGATCAGCTGATTCAGGGTCTCTGGCTCACTGAGGCTGGGGAAGGGAGGTGTATGTACATGGGGCCAGCCAGCGGTGGCAGAGGCCAGCGTGACATTGCAGCAGCCTGAGGCATGCCGTGCGTACTCCCGGGGTAGTTGTCCCTGGATCACGGGACCTTGGCACTGGTGCACTGTACAGGTTCCCAGGAGGGGAAATGTGGATAGTGACCTGTGCTTGCACACAGGCTTCTTGGTGGCGGCAGCAGAAGCCTTAGCGTCTCATGCCCATCTCTGGGGTCCGCGCTGATAGCCGCAGCTCACGTCCGTCTCTGGAGCTCCTTTAAGCAGCGCTCTTAATCCCCTCTCCTCGTACACCAGAAAACAATGAGGGAATAAAAAGTCTCTTGCCTCTTCGGCAGCTCCAGACTTTTCCCGGATTCCCTCCCGGCTAGCCGTGGTGCACTAACCGCTTCAGGCCGTGTTCACGCTGCCAACCCCAGTCCTCTCCCTGTGATCCAACCGAAGCCCAAGTCTCATCTCCCAGCCCCCACCTGCCCTGGCAGGTGAGCAGACAAGCCTCTGGGGCTGGTTGGCACCAATCCTCTGTGCGTGAATCTCTCCGCTTTGCCCTCCGCACCCCTGTTGCTATGCTCTCCTCTGTGGCTCTGAAGCTTCCCCCCTCCTCCACCCGCAGTCTCCGCCCACGAAGGGGCTTCCTAGTGTGTGGAAATCTTTCCTCCTTCACAGCTCCCTCCCACTGGTGCAGGTCCCGTCCCTATTATTTTGTCTCTGTTTATTTTTTTTTCTTTTGCCTCACCCATGTACGTGTGCAGTTTCTTGCCTTTTGGAAGCTCTGAGGCCTTGTGCCAGCATTCAGTAGGTGCTCTGTAGGAGTTGTACCACGTGTAGATGTATTTCTGTTGTATCTGTGGGGAGGAAGGTAATCTCCACGTCTTCCTCTTCTGCCATCTTCCTCAACCCCCGAGAAAAATTTTTAATGTTAATTTTTTCTAGCCTTGCCATAAAATATGAATTTTATTTTACAACATCAGCCTTTTGACATTGAAATTTTTAATCACTAGAGAAATTGACAACACTTTCTTTCATGTTGAATGAGGTTCAGTTAGCTCCTACTTGAATGTATTATGTCTCTGTTTTGTTTACAATACATATATAGCTTGTACTCATGCTGCTTCATTGTTTAGGACAAATCCCATCTTTTTTTTCCCTTTCTTGCTATACATGAAAGAAGCAGTATATAAATTTCCTCCACGAATTTACCAATCAAATTTGTAAAAGAGAAGACGAAGTTGTCCTTAAAATTTCTAGATGATTTTTATGAATAAATAGTCACCAAAGAGGAGAAATTATACTAATAAATGCAGTAAAATAAAAAACTACTCAGTTGTAGCTGACAACTATAGTGAATAAGTAAAGTTAAAATTATTGGAAATAAAACTGTTAATAGAAAACAAAAACTGCTCAGTTGTCCAAATCTGAAGTTTGGAACTTAGAGTAATAAATATAAAATAAATAGATAAATAAAACTGCTTTAAATTTCACAGGAGAATCATGGAGAATAATGAGAAAGAGGATGAGATATACAGACTTCCATCACATTATAATTTTGTAATTTAATTCACTAAGTTCTTCATCTCTAAAATGTGGACAGTAATAAATTTGCTTTGTATAGTTTTGTTATGATTACATAGGATGGCATATAAGGATCTTTTAGAACAAAGCCTCAGGCATATCATAATACTCAGTAAATGTTAGTAGTATTAGTTGTTATTGTGATTTTATCATTGTAGGAGACCAGAATATGCTTCTGAAAATATGCCTCTTTGGCATAAGGATTGTTTTGATCTGAGTATTTTGAAAAACAGATACAGGATAAACTCTGGAAACAGTCTGTTACCCTTTTGTAAGGGAATTCTCCATTTTTAAGGGTATTTCTCTCACTCTACCAGGAACAGAAGGATGATTGTAAATCACAAGCAACTTGTTATCAATGGAGAAGGCACAGACTCAAGTCTGCAAAACAAAGTTCACACTTGTTTATTGAACTATTTCTAGTAATCATCCCATGACTTGCCTCCTCTGCACCCTTCTATGTTTTTTTTGTTGTTGTTGTTTTTGTTTTTTTCTGCGGTATGTGGGCCTCCCACTGCCGTTGCAGAGCACAGGCTCTGGACGCACCGGCCCAGAGGCCATAGATCACAGGGCCAGCCGCTCCACGGCATGCGGGATCCTCCTGGACCGGGGCACGAACGCGCGTCCCCTGCATCGGCAGGCAGACCCTCAACCACTGCGTCACCAGGGAAGCCCTCTTCTATGTTTTAATTAAATATTGTATTTAAGCTCAAGTTCTAGCCACCTCTTTGAGTTTACTCATCCCTGTTTCTCCTGTGTGTGTGTGTGTGTATATATATATATATATACACACACACATATATATGATATACATATTAATTAATTTCTGTTTTTTCTTATTAATCTATCTTTTGTAACAGGGTCCTCAGCCAAGAACCTAAAAGAGTAGAAGGATAAGATTTTTTTCCTCTCCCTACATCATTATTTTATATAATGTCACTAATATTTATTGAGCTTCCACTATGTGAAAGTGATTATAATAAAAACTAATTTATGAATGTTCAGAGTGACAATCAATTTTAAAAGTTCAGGTTGAAATTTTAGAACCCAATTCTTCCCCCTCCACCATCTACACAACTCCAGTCTAACCACCTGAATGAAAAATTATACTCCTCAGCAATTTAAATTATGCCATTATTCCTTTGCTCAATTTTTATCACAGATTTAAACCCTTTAGTGCTAAGAAACCTGCAGACACAGAAGTTCATAATTTATGTATGTATTTGATAGCCTCATCCCTGACTTCCTAGCCTCAAATCTAGGGTCTTAAACTGCCTACTTAGCTCTGTTAACGGATTTTAATCTTTCATATCAGAGAAGCCATTCAAATGTTCTTAAACATTATCATCTTGGCACTTTAATTGAAATATATCTTTACATTTCAAAAAATGGAACATAACAGTGAATAAAAGCAGCCCCTTATTCACACAATGTATGCTAATGTTGACCCAACTGCCCTTGGCTTTTCAGAGGACTCTTGTGATTTCCTGGAATTTCCTGAACTCAGCACTTTGATGAACATGGCTATTTTAACTTTGTTGCTCTCCCAATTGCAAAGCAGCTTTTGACATTTGGATTTTGTGTTCATCTGGTGGCAACTGCAATTAAAGATTTCCCACATCAATGAGCTAACTTTCTAAGGCCATTTCAAAGAGTGAATTCAATATTCAAATTGCATGATGCTTATTGATCTGTGTGCTACCATTTGTGTGACTGGAAAAGTACTCCTTAGAAATTTTCCTGACACTATTGATAAAAAATAGTGAACAGAACTAATTTTACTTAAGTATTCTGTATTCATATGATGAGAACATAGCTGAAGCCAGATAATTCATTGATTAGTATTGGACATATAGAGAGAAATAAGACAACTCTCAGGCTTGACAAACAGTGCTTAGTTTGAGAGAATGAGTATCTAAATGCATTTATAGATTACTGAAAGTGCAATTTAATTACTTCATAATTATTTTTAAAAGGTCTCCCAAGAAATTGCAGGTTCAGACAGCTTAGAAGTAAAAGTTTCCTCTTTAACCCATGACCTCTAGTAGATTTAGGAACACTTGACGCCCACCCTAGATTCACAGGCTACAAGTGAGGAATTCCTTTTGTAAGTCTTATGGACATTAAACACTGGGTTGTTATTCTGCTGCCACAAATATATTTTTACTAGATAGAAAAACAAGAAAAGAATTAAGTAAAACAAATCATACCAGAGCAATTTAGAGATGTTTGTTTCATTTACACTTGCCTTGAGATTATAGCTACCCATAAAGATTGGATTAGAGAATTATTATAATTATCTGGATAAGTGTGCCATTAAAATTTCCTCTTTCTCAAAACATCTATTCACTTAGTTTCCAACCTTTTTAAATAGTTTGTTCACTGCATACAAAAAAAAAAAAGTCAAAAGTCATTTAGTCATTTTGAGTTATTCAAAGGACAATTGAAAGGTTTAGCTTGACTAACATTCCTTCCTAGGTTTAGTGTTTTTAATTGGCCAAAGTAAATAACTTTTTAAATTAATTTTATACATATATTTATGTGAGGAAAAAGAATACATACTAATTATAATCCCTTGGAAAGCAAAGGCTGCTGGCATTTCAGGAATCCTTTTCCTTGAATGAGGAGATGAAATCAAGTACATATCCTCAGATCCCATGTTTTGAACTTAATGCAGATGTGCTGGGAAAAAAGCAGTAAAGATTTTCCTTATATTTAAGACAAATAGGAGGAAGTAAATATATAAAAGGAGGGAAAGACTTAGAGGTATACTCCTGCCACCTCATACTAGGCAGAAGCAAGAAAGAAGCTAATTTTTGGTGACCCTATCTTTTCTAGCTAATAAATTACACAGTTGTTGAAGACACATCAACGGGCAGTGATCATTGCTGCTTTAATGTTGCTAAAATGTAGTACAACTATGTAATATAACATTAATGTAATTTATATAATTAGGTCTTCATATGGTCTTATAATAGTGTAGTTATTATTATCCCTATTTTATAGATGGAAATATTGAGTTATCAGAAGGTTCAGTGACTAACCTGGCCAGTCAGTGGCAGAAATAGTACTAGCAACAGATATTGTCACACCCAGTATATGACAATTCCATTGTACATATGTGGCAAACAGGCAAGTTATATATATAGAAAAGAGACTACATAGAGAGAAGTAGGCAAACAAATATAAATAGGATACACAATTTTTAATGAAAATTTTTTCTGTTTGTGTGTGTGTGCGTGTGTGCCTACATGCATATGGGTGTGGAGAGAGTATCAATTAGAATAATAATTATGTGTCTTGTTCTGGAAACCCAGAGAGGAAAATCAAATCATCAGGACAATAAAATTAACAGCAAAAGGAGTTGCTTCATAAGTTGAATGGTAATCGGCATGAAATAATGGATACAATTCTGTTTGATAATTGCATCTCTTCTATGAAAGGACTACCTTATCTAGGTGATAATAATGGATGTTTTTCAATGCATGGTTTGATTTTTCCTGATATGATTCAAAAACAAATAATGAAAAAAACAAATGTGAAGAAAACTTCACATCCAAGTAACTAATAAACTGTCTATCGAAATAATATCAAAATATAATCATTTCTGTAAATATTTGGAATCATATATATGAAGAATTTATACACATTTTATTGAATATGAATATAGATATTATTTCTTAAGTCCTTCACTCTAATTCTTTTTATTACAACCGGATTTCTAATATCATCTTTCTAAAGTAAACAGGTTAGAAAAAATTTTGTTTTCCTTCAGAAAATTTTCCAAAAATAACATGGTTTGTATTCATTTATTTAATAATATTTCCTGAGTGCTTACCACATGACCAGCACTGTGTCAGGTTCCAGGAACATTAGTAACTAGAACATACTGATGGTGACCTCAGCCTGCAGCAGCTTGAAGCAGGATTTCTGTTCCCAGCCAGATTGAAGTTAGGCCACAGCAGTGAGAGCACCAAATCCTAACCACTAGACCACCAGGGACCAGTGGCCAGTGACAAGGCCTTGGCCCATCAGCTGTGCAGAAATGAATTTCCACATAGAGATGGAAAGTGTGAAGCAAGTAAAGTGTTTATTAGGAGGAAAAGTGGTACGTGTGGATAGACACATGAGCGGGCTCAGAGAGAGGCGCACCCTCATGGTAGTTTGAATCATTTAAATGGGGCATTTCTTCCAGGTTTCCTTTGGCCAATCATCTTGCTTTGCCTGGTTCTGAGTAGTATTTTGTTTATCTCAGGGTCTTCCCATGTGTGTGTGCATCTCTTAGCCAAGATGGATTCTAGCGAAGAGGCCTACAGGTAGGTTAACATCGCTTACTAAGAGATGACGCCCCCTCTCTTTTTGACCTTCAAGGAGGCTTTCTGAGCACGTGTAGTTAGGAAGGTCTCTGACTTCGAGAATGAGGAATGTGTGGTCTTTTATCTCTTATCTGGGCGAAGCTTAGCTTCTCCTCCCTCCCGCTATTTTGGATTATCTGTCCACAGGGGATGAACTCCGGCTGTTCAGCCTGGGGCCCATCTATTTCCTGCCTCAATACCATACCCACCCAAAGTAGCTGAGTAGACAAGACAGACAGGCAAACTAAAGGTAGCCCTGTAGTGTGATGCTTAGAATAACTGAGGGAGACACAGCATGCAAAGGACAGAGATTAGAGAGACCCAGGGAGACTTCCCCAGGGGATGACATCTCAGTTTTTGATCCCCCTGAACAAGCAGGATGTAGCCAAATAAAATGGAGTGTGTAGGTGGTGAAGGGGGTGAGTATAGTATTTTAAGCTTCTACAAGATATTTTTAAGAGGCATATTCAAAAATATTGGGTGCAGAGTAGCTGGATTGGGAGGGTCTGTAGGTAACATACTTTGGCTGGAACAAAAGGTATATAACAAATATGAAATGAGACAAAAATGCAATAGGCAGATCATAAAGAGACATATGTATTTTATTAAGGGAATTATTTATATGAGAGTGTTTGTATATGTAAGATTCTACTCAATACGTGCCTTTTTGCTCTAAAAAGATTTATGTCAGTTAATTTGTACTTTGGATTTGATTTTGAAGCATCTTCTAAGATTATCAAAAACAAGAATCATGAAAGTCAAGAGAATCTCTTATTGATCAGAAAAAATATTTCCCATTGCTCACCCTCTCTACTTCCCTCACACCCCAAATGAGTGTTCCATAAAATTATCTAACTTTTATCATGAAGGGTAGTTTTATCTTCATAAAAGATAACAAATGTGTGTCATACAGAATAGGGATTGTTAATCTTTGTAATTTTATCTATGCTAATGTAACTACAAATGCTATTCATATTCCTTGTATGTCACAACAGAAAATACATAATACAAGTAGAACACTAAAAGTATAGTTACGAGTAGTCCTATGCAACAAAACAGTTTACATTCTATTGTCGATGGAATATTTCTAAGCTGTTTGCTTGAATAATGTGTGAGGTAAAGCATTTGACATGTTAATTATATATTGCTTTAAAAAGTGTTTCCTACTATTTTACTTGGAATTGGTTGTGTTTTAATTCCTTTGATCCTCCCCCTGTTTTCTATTATAGAATCAGAAAAACAGCTTTTTAAAATATTCAAGAATATTCATTTAAAATATTCTACCTGCAAGAGAAGGTGTCTCATCAGGCTCCTCTCCCCTTGTTTCCAAAGCTCCACATCCTTTACTGCTTCCTCCCTAAGGCAGGAGTTATTACTAAGTGGAGTAGCCAATGCCCGAGATATTATTTGGGAACATGTTTTACTATTAATGCTTTAGAAGTCATAGGACAAGTGCAGTTTTCAGATTATAGTGTTCAGATTATATCTAGGCAAGTTTTCTATCCAGACAACGGTTCAGTGTTTTTGTTTATTATTTTTTAGGTTATTATTAAGAGTTTTAATAAGCTAGGAAAATGCTTACAATTTAATGTTAAGTTAAAAATGACAAAATTATATTTGCACGATGGTCACAACTATGTCAGAGAAAACAAGAATAGGGAAAAACATGGCAAAATTTGGTTATCTTTGGGTATTGAAGTTATGACTTACATTTCTATTTTTCTGTATTTTATTAATTGTTATTTATATAATAGCAACCCCATTATTTGGGGCATTTTACATATTTAATGGGTTTAATATCTCAAAAATCCTATGAAATAGGGGTATCAATATCCCTGCTCTGTAGAAGAGAAAACTGAGGAATGGTGTTGAAGTAAATGTCCCATCATCACAGAGATATGAATATTGGAGCCAGTATTTGAATCCAGCAACCTGGCTGCAGGGACCTTCCCATCATCATCCATTCTTTATTTTTTTTATACATCTTTATTGGAGTATAATTGCTTCACTATATTGTGTTAGTTTCTGCTGTACAACAAAGTGAATCAGCTATATGCACACAACATATACCTGTACCCCCTCACTCTTGAGCCTCCCTCCCACCTTCCCTATCCCACCCCTCTAGGTGATCACCAAGCACCGAGAAGATTTCCCTGTGCTATGCAGCTGCTTCCCACCAGCTATCCATTTTACATTTGGTAGTGTATATATGTCGATGTTACTCTCTCACTACATCCCAGCCTCCCTTTCCCCGCTGTGTCCTCAACTCCGTTCTCAACGTCTGCATCTTTATTCCTACCCTACCACTAGGTTCATCAGTACCATTTTTCTAGATTCCATGTATGTGCATTAGCATACAGTATTTGTTTTTCTCTTTCTGACTTACTTCACTCTGTATGACAGACTCAAGGTCCGTCCACCTCACTACAAATAACTCAATTTCATTCCTTTTTATGGCCGAGTAATATTTGATTGTATATATGACACAAATCTTGTTTATCCATTCATCTCTTGATGGACATTTAGGTTGTTTCCATGTCCTGGCTATTGTGAATAGTGCTGCAATGAACATTCTGGTACCTGTCTCTCTTTTTTTTTTTTTTCTGTCCTTTTAATGTTTTGCATAGACCTTTTTTTTAAACATCTTTATTGGCATATAATTGCTTTACAATGGTGTGTTAGTTTCTGCTGTATAACAAAGTGAATCAGCTGCACAGATACATATATTCCCATTTCTCCACCCTCTTGCATCTCCCTCCCACCCTCCCTATCCCACCCTCCCTATCCCACCCCTCTAGGTGGACACAAAGGATGGAGCTAATATCCCGTGCCATACAGCTGCTTCCCACTAGCTATCTATTTTACACTTGGTCATGTATATATGTCCATGCCACTCTCTCGCTTCGTCTCAGCTTACCCTTCCCCCTCCCCATGACCTCAAGTCCATTCTCTACATCTGTGTAGTTATTCCTGTCCTTCCCCTAGGAGCGTCAGAACCTTTTTTTTTTTTTTTTTTGTATATTCCATATATATGTGTTAGTATACGGTATTTGTTTTTCTCTTTCTGACTTACTTTGCTTGGCATGACAGTCTCTAAGCCCATCCACCTCACTACAAATGATTCAGTATCATTTTTTATAGCTGAGTAATATTCCATTGTATATATGTGCCACATCCTGTTTATTCATCTGTCAGTGGAAACTTAGATTGCTTCCCTGTCCTGGCAATTGTAAATAGTGCTGCAATGAACATTGTAGTACATGACCCATTTTTAATTATGGTTTTCCCAGGGTATATGCCCAGTAGTGGGATTGTTGGGTCATATGGTAGTTCTATTTTTAGTCTTTTAAGGAACCTACATACTGTTCTCCATAGCAGCTGCATCAATTTACATTCCCACGAACAGGGCATGAGTGTTCCCTTTTCTCCACACCCTCTCCAGCATTTATTTTTCTAGATATTTTGATGATGGCCATTCTGACTGGTTTGAGGTGATATCTCATTGTAGTTTTTATTTGCCTTTCTCTAATGATTAGTGATGGTGAGCATCCTTTCATGTGTTTGTTGACCATTTGTATGTATTCTTTGGAGATATGTCTATTTAGGTCCTCTGCCCATTTTTGGATTTTTTGTTTGCTTTTTTGTCATTGAGCTGCATGAGCTGCTTGTATATATTGGAGATTAATCCTTTGTCAGTTGCTTCATTTGCAAATATTTTCTCCCATTCTGAGGGTTGTCTTTTGGTCTTGTTTATAGTTTCCTTTGCTGTGCAAAAGCTTTTACGTTTAATCAAGTAGTATTTGTTTATTTTGCTTTTATTTCCATTTCTTTAGGAGATGGGTCAAAAAGGATCTTGCTGTGATTTATGTCATAGAGTGTTCTGCATATGTTTTCCTCTAAGAGTTTTATAGTGTCTGGCCTTACATTTAGGTCTTTAATCCATTTTGAGTTTATTTTTGTGTATGGCATTAGGAAGTGTTCTAATTCCATTGTTTTACATGTAGCTGTCCAGTTTTCCCAGCACTGCTTATTGAAGAGCCTGTCTGTTTTCCATTGTATATTCTTGCCTCCTTGATCAAAGATAAGGTGATCATATGTGCATGGGTTTATCTCTGGGCTTTCTATCCTGTTCCATTGGTCTATATTTCTGTTTTTGTGCCAGTACCACACTGTCTTGATTACTGTAGCCTTGTAGTATAGTCTGAAGTCAGGGAGCTTGATCCTCCAGCTCCATTTTTCTTTCTCAGGTTGCTTTGGCTATTCGGAGTCTTTGTGTTTCCATATAAATTGTAATTTTTTTGTTCTAGTTCTGTGAAAAA
Organism: Delphinapterus leucas; assembly: GCF_059928025.1. Taxonomy (NCBI): domain Eukaryota; kingdom Metazoa; phylum Chordata; class Mammalia; order Artiodactyla; family Monodontidae; genus Delphinapterus; species Delphinapterus leucas. Next base: position 47,759,244 of record NC_143146.1, on the reverse strand, counting down.
TGCCATTGGTTATCTGATAGGGAATGTATTGAATCGGTAGATTGCTTTGTGTAGTAGAGTCATATTCACAATGTTGATTCTTCCAATCCAAGAACATGATATATCTCTCCATCTGTTTGTATCATTTTAAATTTATTTCATCAGTGTCTTACAGTTTTCTGCCTACAGGCCTTTTGCCTCCTTAGGTAGGTTTATTCCTAGGTATTTTATTCTTTTTGTTGCAATGGAAAATGGGAGTGTTTCCTTAATTTCTCCTTCTGATTTTTCATTGTTAGTGTATAGGAATGCAAGAGATTTCTGTGCATTACTTTTGTATATTGCTGCTCTACTAACTTTATTGATTAGCTCTAGTCGTTTTCTGGTAGCATCTTTAGGATTTTCTATGTATAGTATCAGGTCATCTGCAAAGTGATAGTTTTACTGCTTTTCCAATTTGGCATATTTTATTTCTTTTTCTTCTCTGATTGGTAGAGCTAAACTTCCAAAACTATGTGGAATAATAGTGGTGAGAGTAGGCAACCCTGTCTTTTTCCTGATCTTAGAGGAAATGCTTTCAGTTTTTCATCATTGAGAATGATGTTGGCTGTGGGTTTGTCATATATGGCCTTTATTATGTTGAGGTAAGTTCCTTCTATGTCCACATTTTTTCTTGATGAGTCTGGCTAATGGTTTATCAATTTTGTTACTCTTCTCAAAGAACCACCTTTTAGTTTTATTGATCTTTGTTATTGTTTCCTTCATTTCTTTTTCATTTATTTCTGATCTGATCTTTATGATATCTTTCCTTCTGCTCACTTTGGGTTGTTTTTGCTCTGGTTTCTCTAACTGCTTTAGGTGTAACGTTAGTTTGTTTATTTGAGATTTTTCTTGTTTCTTGAGATAGCCTTGTATTGTTATAAACTTCCCCCTTAGAACTGCCTTTGCTGCATCGCATAGGTTTTGGGTCATCTTGTTTTCATTGTCATTTGTTTCTACATATTTTTTCTTTACTCTTTGACTTCTTCAGTGATCTCTTGGTTATTTAGTATCATGCTGTTTAGCCTGTATGTGTTTGTATTTTTTAGTTATTTTTCTGTAATTGATATCTAGTCTCATAGCATTGTAGTTGGAAGATGCTTGATATGATTTCAATTTTCTTAAATTTACCCAGGCTTAATTTGTGACCCCAGATGGGATCTATCCTGGAGAATGTTCTGTGTGCACTTGAGTAGAAAGTGTAATCAGTTGGTTTTGGATGGAATGTCCTATAAATATCACTTAAGTCCATCTGGTCTAATATGTCATTTAAAGATTGTGTTGCCTTATTTATTTTCTGTTTGGATGATTTGTCCCTTGTTGTAAGTGGGGTGTTAAAATACCCTACTATTATTGTGTTACTGCTGATTTCTCCTTTTATGGATGTTAACATTTGCCTTATGTATTGAGGTGCTCCTATGTTGTGTGTATAAATATTTACAATTGTTATATCTTCTTCTTGGAGTGATCCCTTTATCCTTAAGTATTGTCCTTCCTTGTCTCTTGTAAGAGTCTTTATTTTAAAGTCTATTTTGTCTGATATGAGAATTACTACTCCAGCTTTCTTTTGATTTCCAGTGGCGTGGAAAATATTTTTCCATCCCCTCACTTTCAGTCTGTGTGTGTTCCCAGGTCTGAAGTGGCTCTCTTGTAGACAACATATATATGGGTCTTATTTTTTATCCATTCAGCCTGTCTGTGTCTTTTGGTTGGAGCATTTATTCCATTCACATTTAAGGTAATTTTTGATATGTATATTCCTATCACCATTTTCTTAATTATTTTGGGTTTGTTTTTGTAGGTCTTTTCCTTCTCTTTTGTTTCCTGCCTAGAGAGGTTCATTTAACATTTGTTGTAAAGCTGGTTTTGTGCTGCTGAATTCTCTTAGCTTTTTCTTGTCTGTAAAGCTTTTGATATCTCTGTTGACTATGAATAAGATCCCTGCTGGGTAGAGTAATCATGGTTGAAGGTTTTTCCAGTTAATCATTTTAATGCCACTCCCTTCTGGCTTGCAGAGTTTCTGCTGAAAATCAGCTGATAACTTTATGGGGATTCCCTTGTATGTTATTTGTTGCTTTTAATATTTTTTTCTTTTTATTTAATTTTTGATAGTTTGATTAATATGTGTCCTGGCATGTTTCTCCTTGGGACTCTCTGCACTTCCTAGACTTCTCTGACTATTTTCTTTCCATTTTAGGGAAACTTTTCAACTCTAATCTCTTCAAATGTTTTCTCAAAACCTTTTTTTTTCTTTTATTCTGCTGGAACCCCTATAATTTGACTGTTGTGTGTTTAATGTTGTCCCAGGAATCTGTAAGAGTGCCCTTATTTCTTTTCATTCTTTTTTCTTTATTTTACTGCATGCCAGTTTTTTCCACCATTCCATCTTCCAGGTCACTAATCTCTTCTTCTGCCTCAGTTATTCTGCTACCGATTCCTTCTAGACTATTTTTAATTTCTGTTATTGTGTTGTTCATCATTGTTTGTTCTTTAGTTCTTCTAGGTCCTTGTTAATTGTTTCTTATATTGTCTCCATTCTATTTCTGAAATTTTGGATCATCTTTACTCTCATTACTCTGAATTCTTTTTCTGGTAGACTACCTATCTCTGCTTCATTTGTTTGGTCTTGTAGGTTTTTACCTTGCTCCTTCATCTGCTGCATATTTCTCTGTCTTCTTATTTTGTTTAACTTACTGTGTTCAGTGTCTCCTTTCTTCCAGCTGCTGGGTCATAGTTCCTCTTACTTCTGTTGTCTGTCCCCAGTGGATGAGGTTGTTCCAGTGGCTTGTGTAGGCTTCTTATTGGAGGGCACTGGAGCCTATGTTCTCCCAGGTGGAGCTGGATCTTTTCTCTCTGATGGGCAGGAGTACAACTGGTGGTGTGTTTTGGGGTGTCTGTGAGCTTATTATATCTTAGGTAGCCTGTCTGCTAATGGGTGGGTTTGTGTTCCTGTCTTGCTAATTGTTTGGTGTGAGGCGTCCAGCACTGAAGCTTGCTGGCCGTTGGGTTGAGCTGGGTCTTAATGTTGAGATGGAAACCTCTTGGAGGCCCTTATCAATTAATATTCCATGGGGCCAGGACTTTTCTGGTGTTCTGACATCTTGGACTTGGCTCTCCCACCTCACAGGCTCAGGCCTGCTCCCTGGCCAGAGCACCAAGACCCTGCAAGCCACACAGAGTGGAAGAAAAGGAAGAAGAAAAAGAAACAAAACAAAAACAAGCAAAACAAAACAAAAAAAAGAACTGAAACAAACAAACAGGCAAAACCCCAAGACAAATGGTAAAACCAAAACTAAATAGATGATATCACATGAAGAAATATACACACATGCACTCACAAAAAGAAAAAATAAAAAGGGAAAACAAAGAAGAGAGCAACGAAACCAATAAAGAAATCCAAAATCAAAACAAACTCTAAAAACTAACAAAAATATAAATCCAGAAACAAATCAAATGCATAAAGCAAACAAGAAAAGGCAATGGGAACATAAAAAACACACAAAAATGATTGAAAAAAGTAAAAACAAAGAAAGATGAAAACAAAAGAAAAAAATACAAAACAACAAAGTAGTGAAGTAAAAATAAAAAATATAGTGAAAAATGAAAACAAAGTAAAACAAAGGAAAAAACAAACATGGAAAAACACAATATAATGAAAAAGTACAGTAGAATTTTAAAAAAAGAAATAAAATACAAAATATATTTAAAAATCAAAAAAAGAAAAGAAAAAGTAAACAAAAAAGTAAAATGAAAAGAATAATAAAAAAAAGAGCAACAACAACAAAAAAGTAGTGATATTTTCCTGTGGCCTTAGCTATCAGTGTCCTGCCCCCACAGTGAGCCACAGTCAATCCCTGCTTCCCCAGTAAGTCCTCCAATAGTTCTAGGTAGTTCTCTGGACCTACTGTGAGCACTGTGGGGCCAGCTCAAATGCTGATCTTGCCTTACTCCCATGTGTACCTATCCTCAAAGTCCACAGTCTTGATTGTAGGAACATTTGTTGATCCAGGTATGCCACAGATGCAGGGTTTACCCAGCCAATTGAGGTGATTTAATCTGCTGCTCCTGCAGCTGCACAGGGATATTTCCCTTTCTCTTCTTTGGTCACACGACCCCTAGTGTTCAGCTTTGATTTTGGCCCTGCCTCTGTATGTTGGCCATCCTCAGGCGTCTGTTCCCCACCCAGGCAAGAGGGAGCAAAAGCAGCAGCTGATTAGGGCTCACTTGATCACTCAGGCCGGGGGTAGGGAGGGATACGGCACTCATAATTGGGATGTGTGGGGAGTGCTTGCAGCAGCAGAGGTCAGCATGAAGTTCCAAGAGCCCAAGGCATGCCATACACTCTCCTGGGGAAGTAGGACCTTGTTTGTGGGACCCTGAACAGTGGCTGGCTGCACAGGCTGCCAGGAACGAGTTGGCAGGGAACTGCTTTGCACACATGACCCTTGGCAACAGCCTCTGGGGTCCAAAATAACAACCAGCATTATCAGTAGGCATTTCCCTGCTGTCTGTGAGTGCATGGGTTGGGAAGCTCTTACGACAAGCCCTCCCCTCTCCTCATGCAACAAAGGTCTTCTGCCTCTCCAGCAGGCCCAGACATTTTCCTGGACTCCCTCCCAGCTAGCTGTGACACACTAGCTTCCCGAGGCTGTCCTCTGCAACCAACCCCAGTCCTGTCCCTGGGGTCTGATCTCCAAAGCCCAAGCCTCAGCTCCCAACCCCCACCTGCTTGTCAGTGAGTGAGCTGACAAGCATCTCAGGCTGGTGAGTGCTGGTTGGCATTGATCCTCCATGTGGGAATCTCTCTGTTCTTCCCTCCACATCTCAGTTGTTGCTCTCTTCTCTGAGGCTCCAAAGCTCCCCACTCCGTCCCTGCCATAAGGGGGCTTCCTAGTGTGTGGAAACTTTTCATCCTTCACACCTCCCTCCCAGAGAGGCATGTCCTGTCTCAATTCCTTTGTCTCATTTTTTTCTTTCTCTTTTTCCCTACCTAGGTATGTGAGGATTTTCTTGCCTTTTGGGAAGTCTGAGGTCTTCTGCCAGCATTCAGTCGGTGTTCTCTAGATGCTGTTCTACATGTAGATGTATCCTTGATGTATCTGTGGGGAGAAAGGTGATCTCTATGTCTTACTCCTCTGCCATCTTGCAGCTCACTCCAATGGTCCTGTTTTGACCACTTTCTACTCTACATTTATTTTTTTTTTAGTTTACTGAGGTATAGTTGATTTACAATATTATATAAGTTTCAACTTACAACATAGTGATTCAAAATTTTTATAGATTATACTCTATTTAAATATATTATAAAAATTGGTTATATTCATTGTGTTGTCCCATATGTCTTTGTAACTTATTGTATACATAGTAGTTAATATCTCTTAATCCACTAGCCCTACCTTGCCCCTCTTCTTCTCCATCTTTCTTATGAGTAACTGTGGGGACCTGGACACAATCCAACTGATTTTAGATTCAAGAAAAGGTAATGGAAACAAGAAGTCTTGTGTGGTTCTCCTGTTTTAAGCAGTTTTCTCCAATTTAGCTTTACCACAGCTGTAACTCAGAGGTTGTTAAAGATTTGTTCATAGAATTAGAAATGAAAAAGGAGAAGTAACAACTGACACTGCAGAAATAAAAAATATCATGAGAGATTACTACAAGCAACTCTATGCCAATAAAATGGACAATCTGGAAGAAATGGACAAATTCTTAGATATGCACAACCTGCCAAGACTGAATCAGGAAGAAATAGAAAATATGAACAGGCCAATCACAAGCACTGATATTGAAACTGTGATTAAAAATCTTCCAACAAACAAAACCCCAGGACCAGATGGCTTCACAGTCGAATTCTATCAAATATTTAGAGAAGAGCTAACACCTATACTTCTCAAACTCTTCCAAAATATAGCAGAGGGAGGAACACTCCCAAATTCCTTCTACAAGGCCACCATCACCTTGATGCCAAAACCAGACAATGATGTCACAAAGAAAGAAAACTACAGGCCATTATCACTGATGAACATAGATGCAAAAATCCTCAACAAAATACTAGCAAACAGAATCCAACAGCACATTAAAAGGATTACACACCATGATCAAGTGGGGCTTATTCCAGGAATGCAAGGATTCTTCAATATATGCAAATCTATCAATGTGATAAACCATATTAACAAATTGAAGGAGAAAAACCATATGATCATCTCAATAGATGCAGAGAAAGCTTTCGACAAAATTCAACACCAATTTATGGTAAAAACCCTGCAGAAAGTAGGCATAGAGGGAACTTTCCTCAACATAATAAAGGCCATATATGACAAACCCACAGACAACATCATCTTCAATGGTGAAAAACTGAAAGTATTCCCACTAAGATCAGGAACAAGACAAGGTTGCCCACTCTCACCACTCTTATTCAACATAGTTTTGGAAGTTTTAGCCACAGCAATTAGAGAAGAAAAAAAAATAAAAGGAATCAAATCAGAAAAGAAGAAATAAAGCTATCACTGTTGGCAGATGGCATGATACTATACATAGAGAATCCTAAAGATGCTACCAGAAAACTACTAGAGCTAATCAATGAATTTGGTAAATTAGCAGTATACAAAATCAATGCACAGAAATCTCTGGCATTCCTATTTACTAATGCTGAAAAATCTGAAAGTGAAATCAAGAAAACACTCCCATTTACCATTGCAACAAAAGGAATAAAATATCTAGGAATAAACCTACCTAAGGAGACAAAAGACCTGTATGTAGAAAATTATAAGACACTGATGAAAGAAATTAAAGATGATACAAATAGATGGAGAGATATACCATGTTCTTGGATTGGAGGAATCAACATTGTGAAGATGACTCTACTACTCAAAGCTATCTACAGATTCAATGCAAGCCCCATCAAACTACCACTGGCATTTTTCACAGAACTAGAACAAAAAATTTCACAATTTGTATGGAAACACAAAAGACCCCGAATAGCCAAAGCAATCTTGAGAATGAAAAACGGAGCTGGAGGAATCAGGCTCCCTGACTTCAGACTATACTACAAAGCTACAGTAATCAAGACAGTATGGTACTGGCACAAAACCAGAAAGATAGATCAATGTAACAGGAGAGAAAGCCCAGAGATAAACCCACGCACATATGGACACCTTATCTTTGATAAAGGTGGCAGGAATGTACAGTGGAGAAAGGACAGTCTCTTCAATAAGTGGTTCTGGGAAAACTGCACAGGTACATGTAAAAGTATGAGATTAGATCACTCCCTAACACCATACACAAAAATAAGCTCAAAATGGATTAAAAACCTAAATGTAAGGCCAGAAACTATCAAGCTCTTAGAGGAAAACACAGGCAGAACACTCTATGACATAAATCACATCAAGATCCTTTTTGACACACCTCCTAGAGAAATGAAATTAAAAACAAACATAAACAAATGGGACCTAATGAAACTTCAAGGCTTTTGCACAGCAAAGGAAACCATACACAAGACCAAAAAACAACCCTCAGAATAGGAGAAAATATTTGCAAATGAAGCAACTGACAAAGGATTAATTTCCAGAATTTACAAGCAGCTCATGCAGCTCAATAACAAAAAAACAAACAACCCAATCCAAAAATGGGCAGAAGACCTAAAGAGACATTTCTCCAAAGAATATATACAGACTGCCAACAAACACATGAAAGAATGCTCAACATCATTAATCATTAGAGAAATGCAAATCAAAACTACAATGAGATATCATCTCACACCAGTCAGAATGGCCATCCTCAAAAAATCTAGAAACATTAAATGCTGGAGAGGGTGTGGAGAAAAGGGAACACTCTTGCACTGCTGGTGGGAATGTGAAATGGTACAGCCACTATGGAGAGCAGTATGGAGGTTCCTTAAAAAACTACAAATAGAACTACCATATGACCCAGCAATCCCACTACTGGCTATATACCCTGAGAAAACCAAAATTCCAAAAGAGTCATGTACCAAAATGCTCATTGCAGCTCTACTTACAATAGCCCAGAGATGGAAACAACCTAAGTGCCAATCATCGGATGAATGGATAAAGAAGATATGGCACATATATACAATGGAATATTACTCATCCATAAAAAGAAACGAAATTGAGCTATTTGTAATGAGGTGGATAGACCTAGAGTCTGTCATGCAGAGTGAAGTAAGTCAGAAAGAGAAAGACAAATACCGTAGGCTAACACATATATATGGAATTTAAGAAAAAAAAAAATGTCATGAAGAACCTAGGAGTAAGACAGGAATAAAGACACAGACCTACTGGAGAACGGACTTGAGGATATGGGGAGGGGGAAGAGTGAGCTGTGACAGGGCGAGAGAGAGGCATGGACATATATATACTAACAAACGTAAGGTAGATAGCTAGTGGAAAGCAGCCGCATGGCACAGGGATATCGGCTTGGTGCTTTGTGACCACCTGGAGGGGTGGGATAGGGAGGGTGGGAGGGAGGGAGATGCAAGAGGGAAGAGATATGGGAACATATGTATATGTATAACTGATTCGCTTTGTTATAAAGCAGAAACTAACACACCATTGTAAAGCAATTATACTCCAATAAAGATGTTAAAAAAAAAAAAAAAGATTTGTTCAGCTATTGATACAGCAGCACTTCATTTCCCATTCAAACTAGGCTTGAAGTGAGTGTAATTCTGTCAGACAGAACCCCAAGAGTAGAGGAGTCCTCTTGGCAAAATCACTGAAAGATCAGTTATACAACAGACCAAGTAGCAACAGATCACATACTTCAAGCTGTTTTCCTAGCACTTAAAAGGTATTTTCCCTTATCTGTGATCATCATGAAAAAAGGTATCCACAAACTCACTCATTTATCAACATGTATTAAATATTTACTATGCCTTTGTATACTTCCTATTCTTATCTATTCATTATATTCCAGACTCATATTTTCAAAATCTACTTGACATCTCAAATTCTATAACTGCTAGGTGGCCTAAACATATCAAGACCAGAAAGATCTGTCCTTCCAAAAACCATCCCCATGTCCATCATACTTGATTTCCCCTTTTCTCACCCTCACTCCTCATCTGATCCATTACAAATTACTCTTAGCTTCATCTCCAAAATATATTTTGAATCTACCCACTTCTTTTCTATTTTACTGTTGGCACATTACTCCAAGACCCCATTAGTTCCCTTCTCAATGACTGCAATTGCCTCCCAACTGATCTTGCTTCATTAGAAGCAATTCAGCATTTTACTGATTAAAACCCTCCAATGTTTTCCAAAACCCTGAGAAAAAGTTCAAACTTGATATCTTAGCCTAAAAAAGCCTGTATAAAATTGGTCCCCAATCTCATGTCTTACACTTTTCTTCCTCTTTGATTTCTGTGCCACAGACACACTGACTTTTTGTTTCTATGTTTAGAACATAAAAGCACAATTTTAATCACCAGCCATCCTTTGGCCTATGCACTAGCTGTTTTCTCCACTAAGAAAGTTCTTGCCATCATGTTTTTCATCTTCATGAACTTGAAACTTATTTTATTTATTTGAAGTATTTTTTATAATCTCATAAATATACTTAGGTAATATATTTTGCTCTAAATATCATCTTCCAATAATTTTGAAATTTATACACTAGAATCCACTTTTAACAATCTCTAATGTCTACTTTAATTTTCTCTCTTAACCATTTCTTAAAACATCATTATTTAAACTCCCATATACATATTTCAAAGGTATCATTTTGCTTTTATTATTAATTGATTTGATATTTATTTATTTATCTATTTACACCATGATCATACAATGTAACAAAAGTGATTTACAATATTGGCAGTTACCAGTTTTATTGGTGACTATATTTTTTAATGATCCTTTTTTTTAAGTTGCAGAATATTTGAAAAGTTCTAGTGTAGGTTCAAAAGCACACATAAACACATATAGTAATATGGTATCTTATGCAGGGTTTAGAATCTACAGTTAGTGTGTAACTTAAAAACTAACAAGAGTCAGTATTATTTTAAAATTCTTTGAGTGTTCCAGTTTGGTGACCTACAAAAATATACTGGAACAGACTAATGGGCCTTCTGATCAGTACAGAATGAAGTTATTGGTTTGCATTTAAAGTGTATCTTCTATTTTTGAAAATGTATATTTAAGCAATAGAAAAAATATTAACTCTGATAATATATGATGTGAGAAGAAATGGAGAAGTAAAACTAAATAAGTCTTCCACCTCAGGTTCCTTTGGGGAATGTTCATTGATAAGAAATTGGGCAGATTCACTTACGCTATTTAATTTATTACTTTGATCTCTCTGTCTCTTTCTCCCTCTTTCAGTCTGCGTCTCTGTATTTGCCTCTCTCTATCTCTACCAGTCTTTATCTTCCGATAGTTCTCCAGCAGGCCCCCAAATGTGTGTCAGATCAGATGCCTGCCACTCAGGCTGACACACCAAGACAACCAAATAAAATCCCCACATAGAGTTCAGGTGCCCCTCAATAGATCACTTCTTCACTGGACCTTGAGGTGGGTGAGTCCAAGCATGTGACCCCTAAAGAATCATTTCTCAGCTCAGATTGCTACAACCAGCGGGTCTCATGGGCAAGAGTGCTGTTGAATTTTCAAAGTTAGATGTTTTGGGGGTTAATCTCTCAGATACAGATCTTAAAAGTTGGGTTGCATGATGTGGGGTTCAAACCCTTTGCTCCTCAGGGAAAAGCTCTGCGTTTTGAGTTTCTTCAAATTATTAATATAGCTGTGTATATATATATGTGTGTGTGTGTGTGTGTGTGTGTGTGTGTGTGTGTATGTATACTAAGCATATTTTCCCATTCAAAACTCTTTGTCTTATGTTTTGCTTTGCCTGATATTAAAATTCATACTTTTGTCAATTATTTTTAACTTGATACATATATCTTTGACAACCTCTTATTTTCAACCTTTTTTTTTGTATATTTTATTTTAGATACAAAACTAGTTAAGAAATTATAGCTTTATTCATCTACATAGTTATTTTACTGAACTTAAGAGGCTCTCTTTTCATGGTGTAATGTAGTTTTATTATTGTTACACTTTTTTGTCTTTCTAATTGAAATTTATGTATATTCTTGTCCCTTCATATAAGTTGCTCTTGGATTTTAAAATATATATTCAAATGTATATCTTCTATGAAAAACTTCAGCTATCGAAACTATCAAAATGTTTCATGTCTTTCAAAATCACTAAGAATCATAATTTTTTTTGACATTACTGTTGGCAGAATACTTTCTAACAACCACATTCAGTTTCATAGATAGTTTATCAATACTTGTTACATATAAATATAACCAATCCAAGGGTAATATCACTTGAGGTTCTATATCCTGGGAGAAATCTTTAGGTAGTCCTTCTGCTCAGCTTCTTTATGAGAAAAATGGGGTTCCAGTTCATGATGTTGACATAAAAAGACCCTGCACCCCCTCCCACAACACATCGAATGTACAGCTACAGATGGAACAACTTCCTCTGAAAATTACACATTGAGAGATAGAGAGAAACCCCACATCATTGCAGGTAGGGACACAATCTCACCATAAACCTCACTCCCAGCTCAGTGAACTACAGTTGGGAGGAAACTCAAAACCTAGAACTTCTCCCTGAGGAGCAAAGTGTTTGAACCCCACATTGGCCATCCCCAAATTTTCTGATCTGTATCTTAGAGATAAACACCCCAAACATCTCACTTTGAAAATCTAACAGGGCTCTTGCCCATGAGACCCATGGGGTTGTAGTCATCTGATCTGAGAAATGGCTCTTTAGGGCTCACATGCTTGGACTCACCCACCTCAAGGTCCAGTGCAGAAGCAGCCCATTGAGGGGTGCCTGAACTCTATGTGGGCACTTTATTTGGTTGTCTTGGAGTGTCAGGCTGAGGGGCAGGCATCTGATTTGACACACATTTGGGGGCCTGCTGGGGAGCTGTTGGAAGCTGAAGACTGGCAGGAATCATCTTTGTACCCCTCCTCCGCCATGCTCCAGCATTCCAGTATCTCTTGCAATGGAGATTTCACACATGCCTGGTGCCCTTGTTCTTACTTCTGGTGCCCTGGGTTTTGCAGCTGCTGCCTGGCAGATGTTCCTTGATCACCTGCCTCTGGTAATCAAGGGGGCTTGCATTCCTGAGGCCCATGGGACTGTAGCAATCAGAGAAATAGTTCTTGGCAGGCAGCCACCCCCAGGGCACTGCACAGACTGAAACACACCCTCAGTCTTTCTGTAAAAGAGGTCTATCTGCTTGTTCTGAAGCTTCAGCCTGAGGGGAAGGCTTCTAGTTTGGCTCACATCTAGAGGCCTACAAACCTGCTCTCAGGGACCATAAGTCACTGCACACCATCTTAGCACTCTCCTTCTGCCTCACCCAGCTCACCGGAATCTCATAGACAGGAGCTTACACATCAGTACCAATTTTTGTGACTGCCACCCAGGGGCACCTCTAGATCTCCTTTGTATTGGTGGCCAGTGGAGATTATACTTGTGGTCCCATACACTGTATATATTTGCATACTTTAAAAGCTGCTGCCTGAGGGTTTAGCTTCCAATCATCTTTAATCTAGGTGCTGACTGAGATCCTCCCCTTTGGGACACTGACAGGTCTTGGCACAGCCTCAACTACTGGGAGCCACTGAGAATAAGATTGGTTGCTTGGACAACCACAAAGGGTTTAAGAGACAACCAAGAGCTAGGGCAAGCTTGAATAAGATTCATCTCCTACAGGAGACCACTTTTCAAGATTGGGAGAAGTGGCTGTTTTGTCTAATGCATAGAAACCAACAAGGAGAGTCAAGCAAAATGAGGAAACAGAAAAATATATTTTAAACAAAAGAACAAGATAAAACCTTAGGGAAAAATTAATGAAATGGAGATTAGTAATTTACCTGATAAACAGTTCAAAGTAATGGTCATAAAGATGCTCAAGAACTCAGGAGAAGAATGTATGAATACAGTGAGAACTTTCACAAAGAGAGAAAATATAAGAAAGTACCAAATTGCTGTCACAAAGCTAAAGAGAAGAATGTCTGTAATCTCTACTGTAACACTTTCCTACCTGTATTCTGGATGGCATTTTTCTCTGCTCAGATTTTTCAATCATATCCCAACTACTTTCTATTTTCTAAAGAAACGTTAAAATTACTTTATACTAATGGTCTTCCACCCTGTTTTCCAGAATTAGAAATTAATGTGTGTCTAATACCTTTGTTGTCTTTCAATAAAGTTTGGAGTATCCTCTCTTTGTGGATGGCATAACACTGTCACACTAGAATCCAGACCAACAGAAAGTGTCCAGTGTCCTTTATATTAGATGATGGACTCATAGCTTTTCAAACTTTGAAGTAAATAAGGAGTTACCCAACACTCAAAGTAGAAATTTACAGCTTTGTTGATAGCCTGACATGCAACTACTTTGTGAATACTTCTTGTGATTGAAAAAAAAAAAAGCTCCCCCTTTTTTTTTTACAAAGCAGATGATATCATTTTTCAACAGGTGTAAATATAGAATGCTTTTACCTTAACTGAGTATCCATGCCCCACTAAATTTTCTTCTCATTAAAAACTCAATTCTGATCTGTTATCTCAATTCAATTCCTCTTCCACATGACAGTCCTTCAGTTGTTTACAACAATAACATTACATATGTCAGCGATTACAAATATCAGCACATATGCTGCCACTTCCCCATACTGTGATCATATAATACAAACCATTTTTCTTGCTGAATTTAGATCTAACTTTAGAGTTCTTAACTAAGTTTTGTGGGCAACTTCTGTCAATGGATGGTCAGTGGCACATATAATAATTTGTGTAATTGTTGAAAATATTTACATTCTCCCTCTGGGACGCTGACCCAATTTCCCCCCTCCCTGCAGGATGATTATAGTGTCAACTCTAACTCTGAAGTAGGTATTTGACTTAGTTTGGCCAATGAAATGTGCATGGAATTGAATACATCACTTGTCAGCAGAAGCTTCAAGAAATAGTTGTAATTCATGGTTTGCCATGTCTCCCTTCACCTGGCTGCAGGAGCGTCTCTGTCAGTGACATTCTTGCAATAAAAGCCATGTTGAGAAGAATTGCAGAAACATGAACAAGAAATAAGCCTTTGTGTCATTAGTCACTGATGTGTGCCTGTTGTTTATAACTACAGCATAGTCTATCCTTTCCTGAAAGACTGTGAATGCATTCACTCATTTATTCATTCATTCATCAAACATGTTTTCATCTCCAATCATCATTAGGTTCTGGGGATACAGCAGTAAACAAGACAGACATGTAAGTTCTGTGTAGAACTTACATAAAAACAAGAAACCAGGGCTTCCTTGGTGGTGCAGTGGTTGGGAGTCTGCCTGCTAATGCAGGGGACACGGGTTCAAGCCCTGGTCTGGGAGGATCCCACATGCCGCGGAGCAACTGGGCCCATGAGCCACAGCTACTGAGCCTGCGTGTCTGGAACCTGTGCTCCACAACAGGAGGGGCCGCGATAGTGAGAGGCCCGCGCACCGCGATGAAGAGTGGCCCCCAGTTGCCACAACTAGAGAAAGCCCTGTCACAGAAACGAAGACCCAACACAGCAAAAATAAATAAATAAATAAACTCCCACCCCCAACATCTTCTTTTAAAAAAAAAGCAAAAAAACATTTTTTTAATGTTTTTAACACAAATAAAGAATTAGAGATTGAGATAAATGTAATGGATAGAACTAATTAAATGTTATAATAGAGAGAAGGGGAGTGGAAAGTTAGAGTCTGATTTAGATACTATGTTTAAAAACCCTTCTGTAAGGACATGAAATTTATACTGAAGGTAGAAAAATATGAGAATTAACAAGCTATGAGAGATTTTGGATAAAGTAGGAAGGGATCAAGGGTAGTGACAACATGGTCAAAAAGCTAAAGGGAAAAAATGTGATGTATATCAGATATTGAAAGGAAGCCAGTATGAGCTAAAGAATATTGAACAACTAATGTGTTCTGAGAGCAGTAGGGGTCAACTGCAGGCCCGTAGGCAGAGATGTGATGTGCACATATGAAAGGTCACTCTGACTACTTTATGGAAAATAGAAGGGGCAAGGGTGGAAGGAGAAGAAACAGCTAAGAGACTTTTGACGTAATCATGGGAGGCAATATGGTGGTTAGACTAGGGTAATAGCCATGAAGATTGTGGCCATATTAAAATTTTAATTTGAGAATGGAATCAGTTGGAATTGCCGATGGAGTAGAATAAAATTTGAGATTGAGGACAGAATAAAGAGTAACCTCTGTGTGCTATTTCCTGAAAGACTGGCATAGGGACAGGTTTTAAAAGGTGTTGTAGTGAGTGGAAATGGAGAATTCAAGTTTGGAAAAATTAAGTTTGTTTTGCTTTGAAATGTTCAAATGGATGTCTGGTAGGCAATTGAGTACATATGACTGAAGTTCAAGGGTAAAATCTGTGCTGGAGATATAAATTTGTGAATTATCACAACATAAATGTCATTTAAAGGCATAGATATGAATATAATTTCTTAGTAAAAGCATATATAGAGAGAAAAGTGAGAGCACAATATTGAGCCTTGGACAATATCAAAATCCAGGAATTGAGTAAGGAGCAAAGCCAGTGAAGGAGACTGCAAAGGATCTGTTGTGAGAAAGAGGAGAATGCATGAAAATGGTATAATGGGGATTATTAACTCTTTCCAAAACAGAGTGATTTGTCACAGTGCCAAATGGTGTTGAGACACCAAGTTAGAGAAAAATAGTGTTTATTAAATTTGGTAACATGAGAGGCTCTTAGAGATTTTGAAAATAGTGACTGAAGGAAGAATCTGGACCAAGAGGGGTAATACATGAGTTACAGCTAGAGGCATGTGTGCCTCTCCTTAGTAAACTGAGGTTATTGAAAAAGATAGCAGAAATAGGAAAATTCCTAAAAAGTGTTGTGCATCTATGGAGGGTTTTTAAAGAATGCGAGGCACTAGATCTTGTTTCACACTGATAGAAATATCCTATAGGAGGAGAGAGATTTACAATGTACTAGAAAAAAATCATAGCCATAGGCATGAATTCCTTGAGATGATGGAAAAGGATGGAATCCAGAGAACACGTGAAGAAGTTGGACTTTAATGAGGTCAATCCATTCCTTCATCTTTACATGACTGGAGGAAACAATGGTGTTTCAGAGGCAGGTAGTTTTACAGCCTGAGTGATGGGAAGATAATGACTTTGAGATTCCCTAAGTAAAGTGAGAGCAAAGTAGGAGTGAGTAAGAAGAGGGTGAAAGACTTTTAATAATAGGTGAGCAGGAATAAAACAGTTAAGCAGGAATGCCAAGCTGATAAAGAAAGTATAGCAGATTCAATGATCATTGATTTCAAGTGTGGCCGGTCAATGTGGGTGTGAATTGCCTTTGTAGGCTAAGAAAAGACAAATACTGTGTTTTATCCAGGGTTCTGGTTTGGATTTGGAGTATGACTGACAGAGAAAAGGGTAAGCAATAATAGTAAAACCATACCATCTAAACTATGGAACATGGAAATGAAGAGACAAGGTTGATAGGTTGTAAGTTGTGGAGTAAAAGGATGAGATGTCTCAATGGGGTCAAAGGATTAGAGCTGTGGAGGCATTTGGGCAAGTGAGTTGGAATATTAGTTGGAATATTAGGTCAGAGTAAAAGTAGCAATTTCTTGTGATACTGTGTACTACCCTGGTCTTAAATCTTCCCTGCTTCACATTTTAATGCGACTGTGATTAATTTAGTAATCCCTGTTTCATGATATTCTTTCTTCTTTGCCTCAATTGCTTTAGCTATTTTTATCCTATTGCACTGCATGCATATTTATCAGTAATTTAAGATAACTTTTTTTGGAACAAAGCAAAGCATCAACTAATTAATTTACATATTTCAAAATACTTCTTTCATGACATGGTTTCTAGATCTATTGCCATTTCATTTCCTTTTCTCTGAATGGATTCCATTTTTTTCAAGACTCAATAAAATGAAACATCAAGAATGAAGAATAATCACTTAGTAATAGGTTAAGGTGTCACAGTTAGTGATAGGAAGAGGTAAGACGGAGACACAAGCCTCATGACTCCTGGTCCAGCATACATATCTCTTGACCTGTACGGTAAACTAAGAATAATTGCAAATATTTACTGAGTGGTAATCTTTTTGCACAGTGATGCTTAATACTTTACATGGTGCATTTCACTTATTTCTTACAAATAAACATGATGTAGATATTAGCCCATTTTAAAGAATGGTAAACTGAAGCTTAGGAAAATTAACCGGTACAAAGTCACACAGCTAAGAAGTAGTGGAGATCATATAAATCCTCAAGCAGTCTGAAACCACAGTCCACTTTTATTTTTCCTCTGTCCTACTTGCCTTCTATTCAGGTAAGCTCAGGTTGTATTTTCTGATTTTAACAACCACTCATATACTCATATTGAGTTTATTTATAATAACTTAAAATTCCTTGGTAGCCTTCACATACAATCTGTTTTTTTTTCTCCTTGCACATAATAGGTACCTAATAAATATTTGATTCATTGAATTAGTTTTCTGTTCAATCAGTAAACTGAATAAACCCTGCTTCGCATATCTTCATTCCAATAATTAATTAAAACATTGATTAGAATAGGACTGGAGGCAGAGTCTTGGAGAAACTTCTCTCCATCATTCTTCTAGTATGACTGTTTAGTCAACTATGCCAATTTTAAATTCATCTAATATGATATCTCTAATATACATTCTTCATCTTGTCCACAAAGATAATCTGAGAGGCTGTCAAAAATAATAATAAAGTTAGATTTTTTTCCCATAATATTCACTTGATCTCTCTGCCTAAGAAAATTATCTAAAGAGGAAATAAAATTAATTTGACATTACTTATTCTTAGTGAACCTATGTTGGTTTCTATTAATCATTGCTAGCTCTTCTGAGAATACACAATCCATCTTGATAATTATTAATTCCATTTTTATGTGTATTTTGTTCAGAAATCATTTTTTACCCTTTTTGCTTTCCTTAATAGTATTTGTAATATCTGTCTGTTAATATACTTAGTCTCTCTGTTTTTTTTTTCATTCCTTTGTGTATGTGTGTGGCATAAAACTCTTCCATCACTAATTGAATTCAATTTTACTTCTTATTTCCTTTTTCCATAGATTTCAAAGAGTTCTTCACACATATGTCTGGAATAGATCAATATAGGTAGAATGATTTTGGGGTGCCAGTGAGGCCCTGATACTTCCCAAACTCTCTGAACAGATTTGCAAACCATGGCTGGTAGCCCTTATTCTGACACTAAGACATTTTCTTTTTGTTTTTTTACTATATGGAGTCCATAGAGTGGCATTTCTAAAACTTTGTAAATGGTAAATAGTAGATAATACTTGGGGACTTGACCCCTAAAATGAACACATAATAATGTATGTGCATAATTATGTTTAAAAGATTTGATGAGCAAAATTTTGCTGTACATGACTAAAGGTACTAGTATATTTCAAGAAGGACTATATCACAGCACTGGGGATGAGGATAGGGTGGGATTGGTCTATAAGGAAGCAAAGAAAAAGGAGGTTCACAAAGGAAAATGGCATTTTTGAGGACTTGAAGCTATGTTCAACAGACATCCTTTTCCAAAAGACTTCAGATATCTCTGGTCCTACTGGCAAAATCATCCCGATTTGAATTATCACGTTATCTTAGTCCTACTAGTAAACATTTCATTAATCTACTTCCTTTTCTTCAATTCCTCAATTATAATGGAATTTTCTAAATCATGTTTAATACTATATTACATATTGCTTGTTAATAGGGAGAAAATATGTTCATCATGCAAACATAAATATTCCCATTCTTGGAAAGTCATTTTTTATTGTAAACTAAAATTTTGATACTGGGCTAGAGAAAATATATCTTTATTAACCCATTTCATCTTACTGGGGATATTGCTATACTGGGAAATGTAGTATAGCTGTGAGCCTAGTAAAATGAAATGTTTTGCTGATTATAGCAGTGCATCTAGAAGAGTTTTGTGATTTATTTTTCATTTATAGAATAGGAGAGGAAGTGATATGTTACCAACGATCCTGGGCAGATGAAATAGGTGCTCATTCTCCATGTCCTCTCTCCCCCTTTGCCAGCAACCTTGGGAACCATGTGTTCTAGGCCGTGTAGCAATAAATGTGAAGAGGCAGGCAAAGTTCAAGTTCTAGTAGGCCGTAAGTGCCTCACTAAGAAAACTAGATAAGCAACTACTGAAAAATACAAGCAGAGAGGTAAAGTAGCAGAGTATCATTTTAGAAGCAATACACTAGTTTTATGACCAATAGAAGGAGAATTAAGTGTATAGGATAATGCTATAATTTTGACTTGTGCAAATGAGAGTATAGCGTCATGCACTATTATGTAAAATGTGATATAGAAGGAAGGAAGGATCCTGTGTCAGTTTCCTTCAGAGCTGTTAGTGTATATTTTCATTTTCATCCTTGCTTTAGTCTAGTCCATCAGAATTTTCAAACCATTTTCAAAGGCAGTGTCAAAGCTAGTATTTGAACCAAGAGATTTTTTTATTCCAAGCTTAGTTGTCTTTTTAAAAAAAATCATAACTCTACATGTTATTTGGTGGAAATATGTCACACATATTTTCTTATATCAATTGCATTTAATAGTTTATATTTTAAAATTCCGGAGAGCAAGAACTATATCCAACTGTTTTCTTTCCATCCCTTTGTCCAACCATATCCATTAGGTCACACAAAACCTAGATCAGGGTCTCCTGCATTTGAACCTTTACTAAATATTACCTTCAATTTTCGTACGAATTCTGCAGCTCCAGCATTAGTAAAAACTATGTAAAACAATAAAACTGTTCTTCGAACAAAAACATCAGCTTTCAATCAGCTTTTCTTTGTTGATATAACCTTAGGTTCAACAACTTCATATGTAGTGTTAACTGTGTCTTACAGTTTAAGCTTCAGTTATCTTCCTCCAGTTCTTCATCTGGTTTACCATAACTTTGAAATTAGACCCATTCTTCACCATCATTCCTCAGGGATGTCTCCTTTGACCTTCCAGATCAGGCCAACACTCCCCTTGTATATGATAGCCAAGATCCATTTACCGTCCTTTTGTAGCCATTATGAGAGATGGAATTTTCCATGTTCTTTTATGATTCTTTAATCACTATTTGTTTCCATTACCCGACTATATGTGCCTTTATTTTTTCTCACGCTAGTATCTCTCAATTTTTATCAGAATTGTTAGCACTTGAAGGAATTCATTAAAAGTGTGTCATATGAATAAATAAATGAAACATTTTGTTTTTGTTTTCTAAATCATCATTTTATATTATCTGAAGCTTATCCTCTTGTTATTACCTCTTTGGGTTTTCATTGATATACATGTTTCTTGCTCTTCTGCTTTCAGCTGTTTTTACTGGACAATAGCACAGAAAAAATGTTTGCTGTAAATACTATTTAAATAACCCATAGAAATTCTATCCAAAAAATCCCCACAATATTTGCAGGCTTTTTACTCTTATTAACCTCAAGGGATCATTTAATTTCATTTAAAAATGTGATACAACAGCCTCTAGGACGCCACACTCAGCAAGTTATAGCAAAATGACTTAAGCTATATTTTTATTTTCTTCTTCCCTTCAGGAACCTCTAAGACAAGAGGTCAATTTAGCCCCATTTTATTCTTAAAAAAAGAATTTAGTGTTCTTGACAGGTGTCAGGTTACAAGTCTTTAGGGAAAAATGTTTCCTATTTGCCATCAGACCATTTATAACACAGACAGTTGTACATGGTTTTACTTTCTCTTCCCCTGTTCCTTACCTTATCCACAGACCTCAACCCTGACCCTCAGAGAGCAACTCCAGATGCAGGAGAGTAATTCAGTTTCCTGGCTATTAAATCACTGACTCTTTAGCACACTTTCTCTACAGGAGTGGCAGCAAACACCCCTTGTGATATTTCTTGTGTGATGTTATACTTTGTTCCCTATAAAGTGGATGGAAATGTTAAACACATTACACAAAAATTACTGAACAAGCATACAATCAGAACACCTTCAACATTTTGTTGTTGTCATCCATGTCATAATTGGTGCTTTTAAAATCATATTAAATTTGTTTTAATGGCCTCAAAATTCAGAGTCAGAATTTTGGTATATTTTTCCCACTGAAAGTATTCTGATTTTAAAGATGAATAATTTAAAGCTGCTACAAACATAAAATAGAGTTGTCTACAAAAGATTTCTTTCCTCCCAAAACATTTTCCATGCATCGGTATTATTATCCATTCTTCAGAGTTTTCTGGGGAAGCTCCAATAGTCTTTTAACAAATGTCTCAAAATAACCCCTAAATCTACAGTTAGTCTCATATCATGTATAGCAAACATCCTAGGAAGACTAGTTGGAGATGACCTCCACACACAGAAGATTGCCTGGAACCTGATAATGAGGACCACATCATCAGATTTAAAGATTTCAGGCTACCTTTTTATCAAAATGGGGGTCAATCTTCCAGTTCAATCCCAGCAAACTTTCCAGCAATGAGAGGTGACAATGCAGCATCAATTCATGGCCAGCAAGAGTCGGGCCTAGGTGGTTCAGGATGGTGACCACTAAAGCCAGCACCTCCCATGGTAGGTTGTTATTCCCACCACCAGCCACATACTGCAGTAGACAGCTGGGAAGGCCGTTAATCATATGGACATCCACCTTATTACCATGCAGAACTTCATTCTGAGTATCAAACTCCATATTGACAGACTTTTCTTCAGTTCCAACAGTGAAAGGAAAAAGATGCTCCACCATACCCAGTGCTAGAAGATCCATACCTGACTCCCTGTACAGCACCAAGAGTACCAGTTTCATAGTCATCCTGGAAGGGCAGATTAAGAGTTCTTAAATTGCATGAGTTGGTGACAGCATAGAAGCCAATTCTTAAAGCTATATAGTTCCATGCTTACCAAAATTTAGTGTATATACAAATCATCTGGGGACCTTGTAAAATTCAGATTCTAATTCAGTTGTTTTGGAGTGAGATCAGAGACTCTGCATTTCTAACAATCTCCCAGGTGATACCAATGCTGCTGGACCACAGATGAAATTTGAGTGAAGAAGCAGATGATCTTTGAAAGCATTTGCACCTGGAAATCTGAGAACTGGATTCTTCTTCCAGCCCTCAAAGAATTTGTGGCAGTAGAATTCATAAATGTGAATGTACTTTCATGAGCGGGCTGTGAGATAAACTGGCAATGGACTTCATATTTGTGGATGATCTTTCATGTTCTAACAAAAGAAGAATCTTGCCCCTAGAGAACATTCTGTCAGGCTCTGAACATGTTTCAGAATGTAACAATAAGAAGCTTTATTTTTTTGCCAACATGGCCAAAATCTAGGCAATGGTAATTCATTAGCAGTCTAGAGATGCATTGAAAAAATAGGAAACGTTCTTTGGATAATGTCCCACTATCTCTTATATCATCATTTATTTGCAGTTGAAACTGAATTTAAAATTTTTAAATATTTCTTTTCCTCATAGCAAAGGGGAAGAAAGACTTAGGAGTCCATGCCAAAGGTGATTGTCTTAGCTACTTTATGGATATTCAGTTCTTCCTTACATCTATATCAAATCCTAATAAACTGATCCCTTTAACAAAAAACAGGAAAAAAAAGGACTATATAGTTCCAGAAACGCTGTGGATGATTGATTTTGTACTCTTGTTCCAAGCATTTTAAAGCTTGGATCCCAGTATCTTGTCACCACTCCAACCAAAAACTGGCACAAAATGCATCTGACTTTCAGTTGTAGACCATTTCCTCAATGTAGTTACTGACATCTTTATTCATTTCCTCATATCTCCTCTGGGCATAAGGAGGGAGTCAGTGTAATATATTAAAGAAAAAAATAAAAAACACTAACTGTGTGTGAAAGGGAGAATATTTTCACAGCACAATTCTGGCCACATTTTTTGATAGAAGTTTCATACTCACCATCATCCTCAGCAATAATCAAGCTAACTCACTGAGCTGTGTTTGTAAGCATGTTTTTAACAAAGGCCTTAGGTCCTAGGATCTCAGTAATGGCCTCATCGATGGTGCTAATCTCAAATTTCCCCAGAAGTATATCAACCATATGTTTAGCTTCACCCAAACCTAAGTATATTTAAAGGATTTCCTTTCTCATCTCAGAGGCCTCTCTCCCAAGCTCCTCATTTGTCCTCTTATTAATTCCATCACTTTTGTAGATCAAGTAGTCACTAGTGTCGTACATGTTAGACATGTTCCTAATGACCACAGTTTGATGTACATTTTTCCTTTCCCATCTTGGTTTGGATTTAGGGATGATTCCATGGTGCCTGGATTGTGGCTAAAGACATACTGTGAAAGTTTCATTTACACTGGGTGTTAGAGAACACAATCTGTAAATAGCTGTTCTATTGAAAACTTTCTATTATTGCTTATTAAAATTCTATCATAATCAGCCTCTCTATAATATCTACAGTTTCTATCAGAAAATTAAAAATTTAAAAATAACCTCTATAGCATGTTTTAATGCTTAGATATCACCCTTTGTATCAGTCTGGAATAATTTCAAAGCATGTGAACACAGGAAGAAGTAAATATTGATTGAGCCCTGTCTTATGCTGCAGGCATGGTGCCAGGCACTGGAGATTTAGAGGTGAGTAAGGCATTGTCCCAAAACTCTCCCCAGTGAGACTCCTTTGTTTGCTTTCTTCATATATTAGAGTGGCCTCACTTTCCTTCTTTTTCTTTACAGTGGATGTTAACGCAATTTGTACAAAAGAATTGATGAACATAGCAAAAGAGACAAATGGTAAAACTATTTGCATTCATTTTTTACGCTGGCCCCTCACTGTTGTGGCCTCTCCCGTTGCAGAGCACAGGCTCCGAACGTACAGGCTCAGCGGCCATGGCTCACGGGCCCAGCCGCTCCGCGGCATGTGGGATCTTCCTGGACCGGGGCACGAACCCGTGTCCCCTGCATCGGTAGGCGGACTCTCAACAACTGCGCCACAAGGGAAGCCCTGGCAAAACTATTTGAAGCATTCTTTCTTGGGCTGGCTTTTCTCCAAATGACAACTGATAATTAGGTAAGTGAATGAGACCATACTGTAACAACTGATTTTCTCTGATTAAAATACTGTAAGCATAATGATATATTGCAGAGGGAATAACCTTACCTATTGATGCTCACTACCTTCTTGTTGAGTTATCATTTAGTATTGAGTAAAGAAGCAGCTAAATGTACAAAGTTTAGGATCAAATGAAAATTACCCGAAGCTTTATGGGTAATTAGGTTGGGTTATATTAGGCAAGGGAGTATTCATTAGTTACAATGCAAACACTATGTGGTTACTAGACATTCGCATCCAGGCATGATTCCTAGTTCAGCCTTAATTACCTATTCACCAGATGATCAGTTTTGCAGCTGGGTGAAGAGGAATCCTCAGGAAACACTGTCATGTCACCCTGGAAATATGGTGACTAAAAGAGCAAGGGGCTGAGCAAAGCTTCACTATCTCTGAAGAAGAAAAGGGCTCTCTTTAGAATTCTTCTACCCACAGAGAGAACTTGATGCATCATTTGAGTAAGCAGTCTTCTACATGTGTTTTGAGGAAGTTTGTAAGAGGCCTTTTGCTCTAAAATATCAACCCTGGTGATTTCACCAGTACCATTTAGATTAATTTCCTCAAATATTGGATGTCGTTCAAATCAAGAGCCACAAGGTAAAACCTAAATTCTGCCAGGTGGCCAGTATTTTAAATTGGCGTCAGCTTATAGTTAAGGTGCCCATTTAAGAAGGGTGATCATGTACAGCAGTTTAGCCAAGACAGTCCTGGTTTACACCCTTTGTCATGGCATAATCTTCAATAATGCCCCATTCACTCTTATTCTGGGTTACAGGATGATAAATGATATAATCTCTAAATAAATCTAAAGTCTGGTCAGGATTTGTGGTTTTAAATAACAGGAGCAACTCTGGTTAAATTAAGTTTTACACAAGAGCATCTGATTGGTTGAACTAAGACCAAATATTCAGCTACAGCTGCCAGAGATCAGGGAGAGCTTTTAGTCAGTGCTGCCTCCAAACAAGAGTTTGGGAGCAGACTAACCAAACCAGAAAAAGGGTTCAGAGTCTGACAGCTAAAAAAAAAAACAAAATTTCTCTTCCTTCTGGTTAACCTCTGATGTGTGGAATTATAATTTGATGTGACAACGTGTGTCTCATAAGGACATAAAGAGACATCAGTTAAATGGGAGAACCCCAGACCAATAAATTTTTCCTTCTTCATAGTGTTGCCTAGAAACAATCCTTTACAAGTCTAATCAGAACACGATGTTCTGTAAATGGTTAGATGCCCTAAATTTGTTGATAGATCATTCAGATCTATAAAGCCCTAGAAAAATGTTATAGTAAATATTTCTGGAAATTTTATGTTAATTACTCCATTAAACATTCATTTCCCTAATATATGAGGATTACCCTAATGTTCTTGTTAGTATACTTATTTATTAGACATATGTGGTACCTTTGTAAAATGCTATAGTTTCAATTTTTTAGCAATCCTTAGCTAAAAAGTGTTTGTGTGAAGCTGCAGTTTGATTTTTAAATGCAAAATGTTGTTTTTATAAATTAATGACTGCTTTATTGAAGATGGTGGAAATATTTAATTTCCTATAAAAGTTTGGAAAAGGGATCAGAGACCATCAATGATACTTTGGAATGAAAACAAGCTCAATTCATAGATAGTAATAAAAAAACTTGTCCTGTGCTATACCAAATATATTGATAGAAAATAAAATTTAGCTGTTATTTAAACACATAATCATTTGTATTAAGATTGTTTAAAATACTATTATACAATATTAAAATACACATTATACCACATTCAAGAAAGACACTTTGATTTTTGTGTGGTAAGGAAACACACATCTCTCTGAGAATAATAATTTATCGAAGTTTCAACAAATGCACATTCATGGAATACACTCAGAAAACAAGGAGAAAATAAGACAGTATTAATCCCCAGTAATTGGAATAGTGATTTGGGAATTGAACAGCCTTCATTCCGCTTACTAATTCTTTATGTAACCATAGGCTGGCAGCTAAAATTCTGCTTACCTTAATGTCTAAATCAGTAGTATGACTGTAATATATCTTTTATTAATACTAAATCCTGTTCCACCATTAAATATGGCTTAACTTTAATTTTGAAGGCTTAAAACAAAAATAAATGTGTCATATGTGGACTTATAGCTGGGCCCATGTACAGTTTAAGATAAAACACATCTTTCATAAAAGCATTTTCTCTGGCAGACCTATTAGAACTATGCTTAAACATTCTATGTCCTCTCTAAATGTTCTTCCTTTACCTCTATATTTCTTGATTGACGATGAAAACAAACTCCAGAGACATGTTAAGAATGATCCCTATATAGATTTTGCACTGTAAAATAAATGCCTAATCGCAGCAGGATTATTTGTAAGTGATCCATCCTAATAGAAGGGAAACATAAGACAGTCTATCAATTCTGCCACTACAATTCCTTCAGAACATGAACGATTGCTAATTGTATGCTTAAAAAAAAGAAAAATTCTGAGAGTAATATTGACTCCCTTCAAACTGGGAACTGATGAGCTCCATGCCAATAAAATATAAACACTTCACAGTTTATTACACTGTTCACCTGAAAAAGAAACAAAACAATGTCAATATTAAATAAAATTTTAGCCAAAACAGGACTTATTTAAACATATGGGATTATTATATTATGTTCAATATGTTGTATATTATTCTATGTCAAAAGTCATAATAATTTTACCAAATATTAAATGAAATAATCTTATGATTTTCAGGTGAGTATAGAGATGCACTTAAAAATGAAGTTAAATCTAAGCAAAGACATAACATTTATTCTCTGAGTTACCACCAGCCCACTAACCAACTTGAACCAGTTACTAGAAGTTAGGCTAAAACAACTTCTCCCTAAGTAATTGAAGAAATAACATGATAAATTCGTTATATACTCAAAGTAGCTACAACATCAAAGCTCACAAACTTAAGTGCATATAGTGATAAATACAGAGAAAGAGAAACAGCATAATTCATATGTATTCTATGTGTACTAAAAGCCTTTGTAATATTCTTTTTATCTATATGAATGTAAGTTCTTCAAGCTTTCACAGAACTTTACTATCTTTTTTCAATGCAAAGCTAAAGAACAAAATTACATACTTTTTAGGATGATAAAGCAGAGACATTAAACAGTATTTAGTATTTATTGCCTATGTCATTAGCAAAGTTCTTAAAAGCCAAAGTCAAGATTTAAGAGTTCTGTGTTCCACGTCTTGCCACAAATACTAGAACATTTTATTCCATAGATATGATGATTGCATTGTCTAATAATACCATGTGAGGCTGACTATTTTGTGAGTGATCACGAATTCAAACAGAAACTTTCCCATAGTGAATCCAAATAAAAACATCCAATTAAATACCTTTCAATTAAAACATGCCATTCCAGAGCCCAGTATCTATTTCAGAACTTTCTTCACTATGAATTTCCAGATCGCTTAATACCTGATCTTATTCCAACTACTTTATCCTTTTCATTTATTTCTTGGCCTATGTATATCTGAGATTCTAAATCTCTTAATTATACAAGTAGGATTCTCAAGGAGGATAAAATACAGTCAGAATTCATTCCAACGATGCCACTAATACATAACAGAGAGAACTAATGGGTATAGCTCAGAGACCTAAGCAATAATTACTCTTATGAATTATATTGTGTGAATTAAATATAGATGCATGAGTAATAATATATTCATGTATATATTTTTTAAAGTAGATTTGTATTGACTTTCACAGAGAACAAATGATTTAAATTTTAAGGAAAACATACTGTGTGACAAGAGTACTATTCTACACTTGTAAAGTCTAATAACATACCAGACCTACAAATAATTTTCTCTTGTTGGTATAACATCAGGATATACAAAAATAAATAAAAGATAAAATACTTTTTCTCTTCTTTTTTACTTGTTTTTTATTTCTGTTTTTCTGCAAAACTGGACCCCTCCCTATATGTACAGTACTTCCAATATAGTCAAGACTTCCCTCTTGTGGCTGGTTGATGTCAATATATAACTCCTTTATCTTTTAAGTGACCAATTTCTTAAATTGTTTCAACAAGGAAGATGAAAAGAACCAAACTGCATAGTTTAAGATACATGAAATCAAAGATGAATAATATCTAATTCCAGTAAGCTTATTAGATTCTCTGAAATACTTCAGATTTTAAAATAATCCAGTTAAATTCCCAGTATTCTTTCTGACAGTTGACTTAAAACCTTTGCATTCCTGAGTGTGGATATCTTTCTTCTGCTCCTGGCTCACATTTCAAGGGATATTATTTTATAAAAAGGTACTGGTCTTCCCTGGTGGTGCAGTGGTTGAGAGTCCGCCTAACGATGCAGGGGGCGTGGGTTCGTGCCCCGGTCTGGGGGTGTCCCGCGTGCCGCGGAGCGGCTGGTCCCGTGGGCCGTGGCCGCTGGGCCTGCGCGTCCAGAGCCTGTGCTCCGCGGCGGGGGAGGCCACAGCGGTGAGAGGCCCGCGTACAGAAAAAAAAAAAAGGTACTTTAATGGTTTCTGAAATCAAATATTTCCTTTGTTTAGACTACCTTTTTCAGCCCTACTCTAAGTGGAAAAAAAAAAAAAAAAGGAGGGAGAACAATGTCCTTTTAATTAACATTTTTGCTTTGAAAACACAAAAAATCTGATTTCCTCAGATTTAGAACTTATTGGGTAGAAATAATAAATGAGAAGAAAAACGTTAACCTTTAATTCACAAGCATATTTGAGTTAGAATAACAACTCCACTTGCAAACAACAGGTAAAATCATTCAAAAAAAAAAAAACTAAAGGGAAATGAAGAGAAATTGAAGACTCAATTTATGTGACTTGCTTTACCATTCATATTTCAATTAATACTCGTATAACCCTCTGACTATATTACAAACTACCATCTTGTAGATAAGGAAATTGTTGTTTCGATAATTTCCATGAATAATCCCTAACCTGGACTGTTACACTATCCAAAAATTAAATGCTATATTAGTATTCCTAAACAATTTTCTCATTTTTATGCCTATATTTTTTTCTATCTAAGCTTTACTTTCAACTAAAAATGAAGACTATTGAGATAAAAAGGCTAAATAGTTTGACCAAAATTACAGACAAAAATTATGGTCCAGTTATGAAATAAATCACATGGATTCTTTAACTCAAAAGAAAAATATTAAATATACATATCCTTTTTTGGCAATAGGCTTTACCTCATTCTAGCTGAGATAACTATTTCTTGGATGCTGTGAAAAAACACCTATGCAGAGTGAAGTAAAAATAACAGAGGTGCTTTAGCAGATGTGTTTGGTGTGAGTTTCAAAAGCAGTCCGTTTTATGATAAGAGGGAATACAAAATTCTAAAAAAATAAAATTGCAAAGAACTGCAGGTAATATATTTGAACATTTCTATAAAACTAAAACTTAAGGATAGACACAATCCACTGAAAAGACTTTTGAATTATTAACAAGCTTGTCAGCATTTGCTATTTCAGTACAGTCTAGAAGGCTGGTTGCTGTGCCTCCTCTTTGATAAGGTTTAAGAAAAATCACTTTAATGCAGAATTTCTTTGAGGTAATGTTTATACCATCGTCCATCACGTGTGATGAATTCCAAAACATGATTATGACAATTTAGAGGACTTTTCCTTTTAATAATTGTTTTAAAAAAGGCAGATTTGAAAATAATGTAAAAATGAAATGTTTCTTCTGAGAATGAAAAATATCCTACAGGAATTAGTATGTTAAAAAAAAGAAAAACTTCTTTAGAGTCACCTGGAAAGTTATAATAGATCATCATTGATTGTTTTTAAGTTTATTTTCTTTGCAGCAATCTGTTTCCAGTGACGCATAAGGAAATCCACTCTAGGAATGAATAATATGTAACAGCGGTGGAAGCCTGCCTTTATTAAAAATGTTATTTTCCCCTGTACTTTAATGAACAGGAAATGATCTAAGAAAGATTTCTCGCTAATGCTAAGAGATTTTAACTTAATACTTAACATGAAGACTTCCTTCAGAGCTGAACATGCTTTTTGAGCTTCAAATTGTTTGAGTTATCTTTAATTCTGTCGGAAATAAAGCATGAGATAGTAAAATTTGCTATATCTGAGAAAAACCATTTGTCTTAATTCAGTGTCATAGAGAATCTTTCAGAGAAATATCAAGGATTGTCAAATGCTGTTAAACCAATGGACCATATTAGATTTATACCATGATGCATACTTCTACTGAAAGCAATATTGTATTAGTAGAAAATGCAATAGACTTGGATACAGAAGACAAATCTGGCCATATATTTGTTATAAGGTATGCACTCATAAGTTCTCTATTCATTTCAATTGTCACAAAGTACCACATGCATCTTAACTAAACTCTCTATGGTTTCAAAAAAAGAGAGATCTAATGCACACTATAATAATAAAGACACTTTTGTAAAATAGGTCTTGTCTGCAAGGGCTCAACTAGATATTAGACCATGAAATACCTGAGTTATTACTACTACAATAGCGACAAGTTAATTAGTGCATTCAAATTTCAGTTGAGAACTCTGTTGTGGTGGGAAAAAGTGTCTGTGTTTCTTTGTTTTTTTGTTTTGCCATACTTAGCAACCATATTTCAAGGTTTCAACCTACTTATATACTCTTGGCCACTTAGGTTATCCTCCAAGTTATATTTTTTACAATTAAGCCATCCAGACTTATAAAAGAAATATTGAGTCTTAGAATAGAATAGAAATAGTCTTAGAAAAAAATACTCTATCAAAAAATGGAAAATTGTAATAGACAAACTTGGAAACCAAACAGCTATGAAAAATAAATCAAAGAAACTTTCATAAATGAATTTATGAAATTGTTATAAATGAATTTTAGGAAATATTAATAATGCAGTAATTTAATATAATGTATTATATTTTCAAAATTTATTCAAGTAAATTGTGTCAGTCATTTTTAACAACTCTTTAAGCTAAGATTTATTGTATCCATTTTAAATATATTAAATTTGTAAATTGTTGTAAGCTTAGGCATATTAGGGAGCAATGGAATAGATTCTAGACTGATAGGTTTGCATTTCATAAAAAGTATGAAACCAGCTATGTGTTCCCTGAACAAATATATGACATCATTAAAAAATACCAACACTATGTCTCTAAAGACTATGATATAAAATGACATTGAAGAAATTGGAAATGCTTATTCTCAAGAAAAGAAA
Organism: Delphinapterus leucas; assembly: GCF_059928025.1. Taxonomy (NCBI): domain Eukaryota; kingdom Metazoa; phylum Chordata; class Mammalia; order Artiodactyla; family Monodontidae; genus Delphinapterus; species Delphinapterus leucas. The sequence continues at coordinate 47,727,838 of NC_143146.1, read as the reverse complement.
AATTGCAGAAGATAGATTTAGAATGGCTGTTTTGTGGGATAGAGCTATTCCTTCTTTTTTCCAAAGAGCTGAATGATAATCATCAGGAATCAGTCACGGGGAAGACTGTGTGTGCTCAAATGTCTAACAATGTTTCCTAGAGGGGAGAGCTCCCCATCTCTGGAAGTATTCATAGTCTAAACATCTCAGAAAGAGCACAGAGAAAGGATTTCTGAACTGGAGTTCTAGAGTCAGAGTCTTGAGCTTGGATCCCAGTTCTACCACTGGGAAGGTGAACTTGAGCACTGGAGGTTAATGAAAGTTGTTACATCATAAGGTTTTGAGGATTAAATGAAATAAGATATGAAAATCACTTAATGCAGTATGATAAGACATCAGTAAATTTTATGTATTATTATTTCACACACACATAAACCCCTTTCTGCTTACAAGGTATTTACAGGTCAATTCCTATACATTAAGCAGTAAATTGCCACCTAAAGTATAAAGACAAATAAGACAGTCTGATTTTGAGGAGCTCATTTTTCTCAAAGTAAATGAAATGCCAAATCGTTTCAAGATGGCCTGACAGGTGCTAACCAGGAAGTGTGGGAGAAGAGAGGAGGCAGGCACTGGGCTCATCTGAATTTCTAAGCAGGTGACAGGAGGCCACACATTTTGGGTGTTTCCAAAATATGTAAATTGATAATTTCTACAAGTAGCTAACCTCACTATTACTTGAAACTTCATATGTAACTATTAGAAGGTAGCCTAGTTCCCAGTAATGACTTCAAAATTTCTGTATAGAAAGGGCTGGAAATGAAGTTGAAAAGCAGAACTAGAGCATTTATCTGAAAGCTATAGTCCCATGGCAAGCACATTAATTTTTAAATTACGATGTGTTGTTATTGGGATGGGTTTGAGAAAAGTGACAGAAATCGTGAAGGTCATAAAGCCCACAAGCTGTCCTTTGGTGCCACCACTGCCAGCTTTATACTACAAAACACAACTTTATCATTTTTGGCATTTCTTGAAATATTTTATTAAAACCTAAATTCAAAAAAAAAAAAAACTGTAATTTTGACAAGATTACCTTTCTCTTGCTATAGTGCACTATTTAACATGACCAGGTTTTCCCTATGCTTGGAGAACCCTATCCACTGGCTCCCTTTTTCAGGGTCTTTTCCATTCTTCAAGTACCCATTGAATACCATGTTCTCTGATTCTTCTTAAAAAATGGATCTTTTATGGAATGCCATACAAATATCATTCTTATGTTCTACCACAATTTTCATTAAATAGATATTTTGTAGTTTTCTTATTTTCTGAGTCTTATTGATCGATGCATCATCACTCACAACGCCTAAAATTGTACTTTGCTCCATAAACGTTTGTTAAATAGTGAAATTGAATAGCCCTTGCTTATCTCAGTTTAATAGTAAAAGAGGTAAATAAGTAGCTATAGCAAATATTAATAATTTTATGTAATTCTAGTTTTAAAAACTCTCACAATATAATTTGTGCTCAAATAATGTGGTTCAGAAAAATGACTAGTTTTATACTTCCATCAAATTCCTTTGTCACGTGATTGTTAAGTTGCAAATCAGTAGCCAATATCCTGTGTTTCAGTCTTGCCCTTTGATAAAGCTGTATAAATTACATGAATCATAGAAAATAAAAGGGTAAATTGTGCATTATCAAAATCATAGAGCTAGCAAATAAAAACAATTAATTGGCATATGATTTTGAGCCAAAATTTCATTATGGCTCCCATGTCATTCTAATATATATAAGGGGCAATCAATCTTTTTCTTAGGTCATTAGTAGCTCCTAAGAAATATGTTATATACAAATTTTAAAATTATAAAACTAATAGAAAGGGATTAGTGAAGCAAATATGTCTTAAAATTTTTAAAAATTGCATTGCAACACACTGTTCAAAAACCTATTTCCCTCAAAGAAAATTTCCAATTTTGACATTTGGATGATTGAATGTCTATTTGTAATTCCTGCAGAGAATATCTATAACTGTGATGGAAATTTTGTGATGAGTCTTAGAAACTTCAGCACTTTAGCTAGCCTTAGGGTAAAGACAGCCAGTATGTTAGAATAGTATAGAAGTTTATTAACAAATCTATTTGCTCTAAGCTAGTAAATATATACCATTGTTTCTCACTTTCACCTGCTTTGCCTGTACTCCTTTTTCCTTTCTCAATTTTTTATTCTAATTCTATTTTAGTTTAATAATGTTCACCTAAAGCAACACTTTCTTAAATGAGTGGCATGAAACAGTAGTTCCATGATATGTTCTACAATAAAATGGACCCATAGTCAAATAAGCCTGGAAAAAACTACATAACCCATTACCCTTTAGAAATTCAATGTGTGCATTAGTATATTAAAAGTCCTGAGAAATCATATAGTAAAGAAAGCTCTTTAACATGATTAGCCAACATTTTTCAAATTTATATGACTTTTACCATGTAACTTATTAGAAATAATGAGAATTGATTATGTACCATGGACCTCATTAAGCACTTTACCTGCATTCTATCATTTAATCATCATAACCACTCTAGGAGATATGTATTATTATTACCCAGGTTTGCAGATGAGTGAATAAAAGCTTTGCTAAATTAAGAATTTGCTGAAATTGATAGAACTGATAAGACTCAGGGCTGACTTGACTCAAGAATTCATGCATGTATTCACCATCCTCTTCTGTCCCAATATAATTACACCATTTTATAAAAGCTATTTTAGATTTAATGGGAAAGGGACATAAAACAAGGGTGCTAGAGAAGTTCTTGTTCAAATCATGCTTTTGCTTTGAAAAATACTATTTGAAGGAAAAGTATGGTAGCATTTTAACAATTATCTTAGCTCCAAACTAAAAAGAAAGCCCAAAGAATTCAAAAGTTCTTATTTATTCTTGATATATATTTCTCTGTGCTACACCAATGCTCTTTAATAAGATTTTCACCTTCACTTTCTTCTTAGCTGCTTGATATCTGCTCCATTCTTTCTTTTCTTTTATTCATGTTTACCTTACAATTTTCGTATTTTGTTTACAGTTCATATTCACCAAGTGCTGAGTAATGGTTCAGTTGAAGGTCAAACTTAGTCTTCTCTGATGCTTCTGCTTAATACATGTTTCCTTAAATACTTGTTTCTATTTAAAGCCAATCAAGCTCAACAATTAAAAAAGGAAACTAAATGATTGATTATATTTATAGTGAATTCACATAATAAACTATCAGGTTTTAAAGAGATTTGGGGATTCAGGTAACTTCAGTAAACTCTTTGTGTTGGATAATATACCAGACACAGGATAAAAATTAAAGTGAGATGTGGATTCTGTCTTCAAGGAACAAAGAATCTTGTGGTGAAAAAAGTTACATAACAAATACAATTCTATTACTATAATACAGAGAGTGAGAAGTAGAATGAATGTGATATGCATGGAGAATTGGGGTCTCACAGAAAGAAAATATCTCTTTCTGATTTTTGAAAGATCAATCAGTTAGCCAAATGAATGCAGCTCAATATCAAAACAACAAACAACGCACTCAAAAAATGGGGAGAATACCTAAACAGACATTTCTCCAAAGAAGACATACAGATGGCCAAGAGGCACATGAAAGGATGCTCAACATCACTAATCATTAGAGAAATGCAAATCAAAACCACAATGAGGTATCACCTCATGCTGCTCAGAATGACCATCAACAAAAATTCTAGAAACAATAAGTGCCAGAGACGGTGTGAAGAAAAGGGAGCCCTCTTGCACTGCTGGTGAGAATGTAAATTGATACAGCCATTATGGAGAACAGTACAGAGGTTCCTTAGAAAACTAAAAATAGAACTACCGTATGACCCAGCAATCTCACTACTGGGCATATACCCTAAGAAAACCACAATTCAGAAAGATTCATGTACCAAAATATTCATTGCAGCTCTATTTACAATAGTCAGGACATGGAAGAAACCTAAGTGTCCACTGACAGATGAATGGATAAAGAAGATGTGGTACATATATAAAATAGAGAGCCTGCATTTCTGCAAAGCTGGAACTCCCAGCTTGGGGTCTCGTCCATCTGCCATCACGGAACTGCCCCAAAGCCCGAGGGGAGGGTGGGCTCACTGAGGCTGGTGGCTCTGGAGGGGTGTGGTGGCTGAAGCCGCAACAGTCCTGGGGGACTGCGGACCAGCCGTGTGGAGGATAGGCTGTTGGTGCTCCAGTCAGGCATCAGGGTTGTGCCTCTGAGGTGGGAGAGGTAACTTCAGGACACTGGTCCACAAGAGACCTCCCAGCTCCACATAATATCAAACAGCAAAAATTTCCCAGAGATCTCCATCTCAACACCAACACCCAGCTTCACTCAAAGACCAGCAAGCTACAGTGCTGGACACCCTATGCCAAACAACTAGCAAGACAGGAACACAGCCTCATGCATTACAGAGAGACTGCCTAAAATCATAATAAGGCCACAAACACCCCAAAACACACCACCAGACGTGGACCTGCCCACCAGAAAGACAAGATCTAGCCTCATCTACCAGAACACAGGAACTAGTCCCCTCCACCAGGAAGCCTACACAACCCACTGAACCAACCTTAGCCACTAGGGACAGACACCAAAAACAATGGGAACTATGAACGTGCAGCCTGCAAAAAGGAAGTCACAAAAACAGTAAGATAAGCAAAATGAGAAGACAGAAAAAATACACAGCAGATAAAGGAGCAAGGTAAAAACCCAACAGACCTAATAAATGAAGAGGAAATAGACAGTCTACCTGAAAAAGAATTCAGAATAATGATAGTAAAGATGATCCAAAATCTTGGAAATAGTATAGAGAAAATGCAAGAACATTTAACAAGGACCTGGAAGAACTAAAGAGGAGACAAGCAATGATGAACAACATTAACCATACTCCAGCAGGGATCAATAGCAGAATAACTGAGGCAGAAGAATGGATAAGTGATCTGGAAGATAAAATAGTGAAAATAACTACTGCAGAGCAGAATAAAGAAAAAAGCATGCAAAGAACTGAGGACAGTCCCAGAGACCTCTGGACAACATTAAGCACACCAACATTCTAATTATAGGGGTTCCAGAAGAAGAAGAGGAAAAGAAAGGGACTGAGAAAGTATATGAAGAGATTATAGTTGAAAACTTCCATAATATGGGAAAGGAAATAGTTAATCAAGTGCAGGAAGCAAAGAGAGTCTTATACAGGATAAATCCAAGGAGAAGCACGCCAAGACACATATTAATCAAACTGTCAAAAATTAAATACAAAGCAAGCATATTAAAAGCAGCAAGGGAAAAACAACAAATAACACACAAGGGAATCCCCATAAGGTTAACAGCTGATCTTTCAGCAGAAAGTTTGCAAGCCAGAGGGATTGGCAGGACATATTTAAAGTGATGAAGGAGAAAAACCTACAACCAAGATTACTCTAAGCAGCAAGGATCTCATTAAGGTTTGATGGAGGAATTAAAACCTTTACAGACAAGCAAAAGCTGAGAGAGTTCAGCACCACCAAACCAGCTTTACAACAAATACGAAAGGAACCTCTCTAGGTAAGAAACACAAGAGAAGGAAAAGACCTACAATAACAAACCCAAAACAATTAAGAAAATGGGAATAGGAACATACATATTGATAATTACCTTAAATGTAAATGGATTAAATGCTCCCATCAAAAGACACAGACTGGCTGAATGGATACAAAAACAAGACCCATATATATGCTATCTACAAGAGACCCACTTCAGACCTAGGGAGTCATAAAGGCTGAAAGTGAGGGGATTGAAAAAGATATTGCATGCCAATGGAAATCAAAAGAAAGCTGGAATAGCAATTCTCATATCAGAAAAAATAGATTTTAAAATAAAGGCTATTAAAAGAGGCAAAGAAAGACACTACATAATGATCAAGGGATTGATTCAAGAAGAAGATATAACAATTTTAAATATTTATGCACCCAACATAGGAGCACTTCAATACATAAGGCAAATACTAACAGCCATAAAAGGGAAATCGACAGTAACACAATCATAGTGGGGGATTTTAACACCCCACTTTCACGAATGGACAGATCATCCAAAAGGAAAATAAATAAGGAAATACAAGCTTTAAATGATACATGAAACAAGGTGGACTTAATTGATATTTATAGGACATTCCATCCAAAAACAACAGAATACACATTTTTCTCAAGTGCTCATGGAACATTCTCCAGGATAGATCCTATCTTGGGTCACAATCAAGCCTCCATAAATTTAAGAAAATTGAAATCATATCAAGTATCTTTTCCAACCACAACACTATGAGGCTAGGAATCAATTACAGGAAAGATCTGTAAAAAATAAAAAAACACATGGATGTTAAACAATATACTACTTAATAACCAAGTGATCACTGAAGAAATCAAAGAGGAAATCAAAAAGTACCTAGAAACAAATGACAATGGAGACATGACGACCCAAAACCTATGGGATGCAGCAAAAGCAGTTCTAAGAGGGAAGTTTATAGCAATACAATCTTACCTTAAGAAACAGGAAACATCTCAAATAAACAACCTAAACTTGCACCTAAAACAATTAGAGAAAGAAGAACAAAAAAAAAACCGCCAAGTAAACAGAAGGAAAGAAATCATAAAGAGCAGATCAGAAATAAATAATAAAGAAATGAAGGAAATGATAGGAAAGGTCAATAAAACTAAAAGCTGGTTCTTTGAGAAGATAAACAAAATTGATAAACCATTAGCCAGACTCATCAAGAAAAAAAGGGAGAAGACTCAAATTAATAGAATTAGAAATGAAAAAGGAGAAGTAACAACTGACAATGCAGAAATAAAAAATATCATGAGAGATTACTACAAGCAACTGTATGACAATAAAATTGACAACCTGCAAAAAATGGACAAATTCTTAGAAATGCACAACTTGCCAAGCCTGAACCAGGAAGCAATAGAAAATATGAGCAGACCAATCACAAGCACTGAAATTGAAACTGTGATTAAAAATCTTCCAACAAACAAAAGCCCAGGACCAGATGGCTTCACAGGGAATTCTATCAAACATTTAGAGAAGAGCTAACACCTATCCTTCTCAAAATCTTCCAAAATATAGCAGAGGGAGGAACACTCCCAAACTCATTCTAGGAGGCCACCATCACCCTGATACCAAAACCAGACAAAGTTGTCACAAAGAAAGAAAAATAGAGGTCAATATCACTGATGAACATAGATACAAAATCCTCAACAAAATACTAGCAAACAGAATCCAACAGCATATAAAAGGATCATACACCATGGTCAAGTGGGGTTTATTCCAGGAATGCAAGGATTCTTCAATATATGCAAATCAATCAACGTGATACACCATATTAACAAATTGAAGGAGAAAAACCATATGATCATCTCAATAGATGCAGAGAAAGCTTTCAACAAAATTCAACACCCATTTATGAGAAAAACCCTTCAGAAAGTAGGCATAGAGGGAACTTTCCTCAACATAATAAAGGCCATATATGACACACCCACAGCAAACATCATCCTCAATGGTGAAAAACTGAAACCATTTCCACTAAGATCAGGAACAAAACAAGGTTGCCCACTGTGACCACTCTTATTCAACATAGTTTTGGAAATTTTCGCCACAGCAATCAGAGAAGAAAAAGAAATAAAAGGAATCCAAATCAGAAAAGAAGAAGTAAAGCTGTCACTGTTTGCAGATGACATGATACTATACATAGAGAATGCTAAAGATGCTACCAGAAAATTAGTAGAGCTAATCAATGAATTTGGTAAAGTAGCAGGATACAAAATTAATACACAGAATTCTCTGGCATTCTTATACACTATTGATGAAAACTCTGAAAGTGAAATTAAGAAAACACTCCCATTTACCACTGCAGCAAAAAGAATAAAATACCTAGGAGTAAACCTATTAAGGAGACAAAAGACCTGTATGCAGAAAATTATATGACACTGATGAAAGAAATTAAAGATGATACAAATAAATGGAGAGATATACCATGTTCTTGCATTGGAAGAATCAACATTGTGAAAATGATTCTACTACGCAAAGCAATCTACAGATTCAATGCAATCCCTATCAAACTACCAATGGCATTTTTCATAGAACTAGAACAAACAATTTCACAATTTGTATGGAAACACAAAAGGCCCCGAATAGCCAAAGCAATCTTGAGATGAAAAATGGAGCTGGAGGAATCAGGCTCCCTGACTTCAGACTATACTACAAAGCTACAGTAATCAAGACAGTAAGGTACTGACACAAAAACAGAAAGATAGATCAATGTAACAGGAGAGAAAGCCCAGAGATAAACCCACGCACATATGGTCACCTTATCTTTGATAAAGTAGGCAAGAATATACAGTGGAGAAAAGACATCGTATTCAATAAGTGGTGCTGGGAAAACTGGACAGGTACATGTAAAAGTATGAAATTAGAACACTCCTTAACACCATATACAAAAATAAACTCAAAATGGATTAAAGACCTAAATGTAAGGCCAGACACTATCAAACTCTTCGAGGAAAACATAGGTAGAACACTCTATGACATAAGTCACAGCAAGATCCTTTTTGACCCACCTCCTAGAGAAATGGAAATAAAAACACAAATAAAGAAATGGGACCTAATGAAACTTCAAAGCTTTTGCACAGCAAAGGAAACCATAAACAAGACCAAAAGACAACCCTCAGAATGGGAGAAAATATTTTCAAATGAAGCAACTGACAAAGGATTAATCTCCGAAATTTATAAGCAGCTCATGCAGCTCAATAACAAAAAAACAAACAACTCAATCCAAAAATCGGCAGGACACCTAAGTAGACATTTCTCCAAAGAAAATATACAGACTGCCAACAAACACATGAAAGAATGCTCAACATCATTAATCATTAGAGAAATGCAAATCAAAACTACAATGAGATATCATCTCACATTGGTCAGAATGGCCATCATCAAAAAATCTAGAAACAATAAATGCTGGAGAAGGTGTGGGGAAAAGAGAACACTCTTGCACTGTTGGTGGGAATGTTAATTGATACAGCCACTATAGAGAACAGTATGGAGGTTCCTTAAAATACTACAAATAGAACTATCATACGACCCAGCAATCCCACTACTGGGCATATACCATGAGAAAACCATAATTAAAAAAGAGTCATTTACCAAAATGTTCATTGCAACTCTATTTACAATAGCCAAGACATGGAAGCAACCTAAGTGGCCATCAACAGATGAATGGATAAAGAAGATGTGGCACATATATACAATGGAATATTACTCCGCCATAAAAAGAAACGAAAGTGAGTTATTTTTAGTGAGGTGGATGGACCTAGAGTCTGTTATACAGAGTACGTCAGAAGTAAGTCAGTAAGAGAAAAACACATATTGTATATCAATGCATATATGTGGAATCTAGAAAAATGGTACAGATGAACCTATTTGCCTGGCAGGAATAGAGACGCAGATGTTGAGAATGGACATGCAGACATGAGGGGGAAGGGGAGAGTGGGATGAATTGGGAGATTAAGATTGACATAGATACACTACCATGTGTATAATGGATAGTTAGTGGGAATATGCTGTATAGCACAGGAAGCTCAGCTTTGTGCTTTGTGATAACCTAGATGGGGGAGATGGGGGAGGGTGATAGGGAGGTCCATGAGGGAGGGTATATATATATATATATATATATATATATATATACACATATAGCTGATTCACTTTGTTTTACAGCAGAAACTAGCACAAGATTATAAAGCAATTATACTCTGATAATAAATAATTAAACAAACATGCTGTGTTTGTCAAAAAATACCCAAAAAACAATGTGATGAAGTATGAGGTTCCATCAGAACAGCATTCACTAATTATAGATGTGATAAATAGCAGTGTGTGTGTATGTGTGTGTGTGTGTGTGTGTGTGTGTGTGCTTCTAAGTTTGAATAAGAAGTACCTCATGATTGTCAGGGCATGAAGTGTAAACTATGAAATGTTACCACAAGAGGCTGCGTAGGTAGATACACATCAAGCCATGTAAGTCTGTTGTGTCAAGAGATTTATGAAATCCGCTGAATAATTTTATGCAGAGAACTAGCATGGTTAGATTTGCATTCTGGATAGGTTATAATGGCTTTAACTTGGGGAACAGATTTTCATGAAACATAACTGGTGATGAGACCAAACGACTTTATCATGATTATACAGGTGAGAGATGATGAGGGTTTGAGTAAAAGCAGTGATAATAAAGATGGAGGTGAGCAGATCAATTCATGCAGCATAAGATGGTGGATGGTGTACCTCTGATATGTTTGTGGGAAAGGTGTTATAGCCTGAATGTTTGTGTCCCCCCAAAATTCATGTGTTGAAACCCTAACCCCAATGTGTTGGTATTTGGAGGTGCAGCCTTTGAGAGGTAATTATGTTTAGAAGAGATCATGAGGGTGGTACCCCCAAGTTGGGATTAGTGCCATTATAAGAAGAGGAAGAGGAACCAGAGCTCTCTCTCTCCCTCTCTCTCTTTACATCATGTGAGGACACAGTGAGAAGATGGCCATCTGCAAACCAGGAAGAGAGATCTCTATTAAAAATAAATGTCTGCTGCCTAAGCCACCAGCTTTTGGTACTTTTTTACAGAAGCCTGAGTTGATTCAGACAGAGAGTGAGACTAGAAGTTGTCAAACTCAACTCCCCCATTTCTAGTTTGTGTGGAGGGCTGAATATTGGATGCACAGACTAAACCAAGAAAAGAGAAGGAGCATTATGTTTGAAGGAAAGATACTGGATTTTGATATGTGTATACTGAATTGGAGGCAGGGATGTCTAATGAGAAATTTCATATATATAAAAGGTGATAGAAACATGACAAAAAGGAGGGAAAGAGGCAAAAGCTACTGCAAGACATAAGTATGCACAGATGCAACTCAAAAACCTCCAAGCATCTTTTCCCTCTCTATATATCATACGTACAGTAATCTTGCCTTAAGCTAATTGAAAAATAATCAGATATTTTGCAGAATCAGCTTCCTCTTCTTGTGGACTTTCCTTTCCTTTGGTGGTGCTTTAGTTTCCTAAGGGACGAAGACCATTTTGGAGAAGTGTTTATTGGATGTAAGTAAGAAACTAAAAGAATTCCATGCTGGCTTCCCAGTAACAACTGGGAAACAAGGGAGGGAAATATCTAAAGAGAAAATAATAAGCTTTCAGTGGGTATGAGTAAGAACCTTTTCTATTGCAAGAAAATAAAATCCAATTCACTTAATTTAAGAAAATAAGAGAAGAATTATTTGGCTTGTATGACCAAAGGTTCAGTGGTATCTGTCTTCAGGAATTGCTTGATCCAGGGTCTCCAACAGTATCATCAAGACTCAAATACTACTCTCTTTCCCTGCTCTACTTCCCTCTAGAGGGCCTTATTCTCTTGTTACTTCTGCCTACAGTTGGGGATCCTAGTAGCTCCCTGCTTATATCATTTTAAGAATTATATTAGGAAATAAATGTCTATTTATTTTGAGCTCAAAAGAAAATCCCAGAATTAAGCCTTATTGGACAGGCTTGGTGCATGTGTTTGTTCCAGAACCATTATGTCCAGTGGAAATAGAATGTGTAGATTGGCCCAGCCTGGACCGTTGCCCACAGAAGGTGCTGGCAGAGGAGAGGGGAATATAGCACCACTGAAATGGGAGGGAATCCCTGACAGGAAGTCAGGTTCTGACTTAAGAAGGAAGAATGGACACAGGGATGGCAGAATCAACAGCTATCCACCACAGAGCCTCGCCACAACAATAACCAACATGGAAGGACGAACTGTGTGCCTGTGTGTTGAGTTTGCGTATATCCAGGCGTGTGTTCGCATTTACAGTGAGAAGAGTCCACAGCAGGCTACTCCCTCCAAGTCTTTTTCATTTGGGAGATTCCTTCCTCACACGCACCCGGAGAAGATCCTCACCAGGTCCTGGCTCCTAATAATCATATCAGCTCTTAAGAAGACATCCCTGGGTAACTTCAATCCTGTCCTCCCCTCTTGCTCTCATTCAAAGCAAATAATGCCCTGTCCAATTTAGCATCAGAGTAACTTTCTCTATATTCATTTCCCAAATGTTTGGCACACCACAGGAAGTATACAGATGACAGCTCTTCAAAATGTGGGGAAAGCGTCAGAGACCACATAATGATCAAGACAATATGGAATTTAAAACCATTTTCCTATTGCCTTCTTTCCTTCACAAAGTCAGTACTCTTATTTTTCCACTCCCTCCCTAATTTCTTTGCTGTCTGCTCCCATTAAATTAACACAAAGACAGTTATCAATCATGCACAATTCAATGTGGATGGCGCTCAGACTGGCAGTCTTGCTCTCTGTCCCTCTATAAACTGCTGAGAGTCAGAAGGACTGTGAAACTGAATTTTTATATGGCTCCGGAGAGCTGAAACTCTATCCAGAACTGGAAAGATAGTATTAATTTTTACTATATTTTAGTACAAACATGTAATATGTCAGTTAAATTATGTGTCAAATACATCCTAAGTATCAAAATATTCTATACAATTTAAAATTTATTAAATTATTTAACTTGTTAAATATCCAAATTTCAAACAATTTACTTTTAAACAGTATCTCTATAAGGAAGAAAAAGTTGAGCACCTTTTCATACCATGCTAATAAGTTAGAAACCACCTACCATGTGGTCTTTACACATTGGACACTCAATGGAGATGTGTTTTTGAATAGTTATACATAGCATAATTAGAGTAAATATAGAAAATGAATTCATGCTCTGTAAAGGCAAATATTGTCATATCTACTCCCAGTATCCAGTACAGTGTCTGACACATAGTAGGCTTTGCATAAAAATTTGTTGAATGATCAATAAAAGAGAAATCCAATTTATGAGATCTGGAAACAGAAACTGCAAATAGAGTAACTAATTCAAAAGTTCTTTGAAGACAACAAACCAAAAAACAAAAAATGGGGAAAAAATCATCACACTAAGCTTCAGCTACACCAATCGCAATTAACAATCAAGGTTCTATATCACTAGAGTAAAAATTTTTGAGAGAAAAAGTAAATTGCTTCCTGAGAGCTTCTGTAATGCTAATAGAATCTTTAGACTCCATTGTTACACTGATGATTCACCTGTAAAAAGCAACCACACTTTTTTTTGGCCTTCATTATCAGCCCATTTCTGGCCTGATTTGCTTTAGATGATTTACACTCTGCTGCACCTGAACTGTAACTTTCCATAACAGAAAAAGGAATGAAAAATGAACAAAAGAAGGGGGAGGGGAATTGTAAGAAGAAGAAGAAAAAAAAAAAGAGTGTAAAAAAAAATCTCAACATCCCACCCGCCCACTCTTTATGCTTTAGGTTGAAATGTTAATTATTTGTAAGACTTCTCCCAGCACCTGACTCCTGCAAAATCTTCCACTGTCTTGCATCCAAAGGACTTTGCTTTATGATGAGTGAAACAAAACCTATTTTGGTCTGTTTTGTTTTTCAAATTGTCTGCAGTCCATAGCAAGAGAGTTGGGGAATCCAGCTACATTACAATGCTCTTTTGGTATTCTTCACTGCAACCACTCCTTGTGGCAACAACTTAAGCTGGTCAGTTTAAGCCCTAAGCACATCGCTTGCTCATTAGTAGACAACTTTGATAATTTTTGAATAATATTAAACCATTCCAGAGCCCAGGAAAGCCAGAGAGAAAGCGTAAGCCAAACCTTCATTTCCCTGGATAGCTAACATTCTGTCACTGCCACTGGGCACAAATGAAGTAGTGATGGCCTGTGGTCAATATGTGAATTGGAAACCAGCCACAGCACTTCATTTCAAAAGCAAAAGTACTCATATTTACTTTACCCAATGATAAGACAAGATGCAAGGGGGTTTTTGGTCAGCCTTAGTATGTAGAGTGTGAGTTTACACTGTAATCATCCTTTTTAAGACTAGTATTGAGAAATTGAATAGAGAGCCTGAATTAATATAAATCCTATTACAGGGCTTCCCTGGTGACACAGTGGTTGAGAGTCCGCCTGCTGATGCAGGGGACACGGGTTCGTGCCCCGGTCCGGGAAGATCCCACATGCCGCGGAGCGGCGAGGCCCGTGAGCCATGGCCGCTGAGGCTGCGGGTCCGGAGCCTGTGCTCCGCAACGGGAGAGGCCACAACAGTGAGGGGCCCGCGTACCGCAAAAAATAAATAAATAAAAATAAATAAATACTGTTACAAATGAGGTGAAAATGGGAACCCCATTTTGATTTGCATTGATTTTGTGTTTTTATGGTTTCCCCTCTTGAGAAAACTAAGTCTGTGATACTATGCACAAAATTGTCAACTACAAACTGGCCCTTGCCATTGGCACTTGCCATCTACCTCTACAAGGATTAAATCATGTGTTGCTACAGCTGCTGATTTTCAACAACCCCTGAAAGGAGTTCAGGGTAGAGAGCAGAAATGAGGCACTCTGTGCTCTGGGAAAAAACTGGCAGAACAGGTCTCTAGATAGTTAGATATTTTAAGGAGCTGATTTTATGAGCCCAATTCTTGTATATCCTCATATCTAGAAAAGCACTGAAATCCTTCATGGTGACGACTGCTCCTCGTGACTAGCAGAAACCTTCTGCAAAAAATATGTATTTGGTTGCATGTACTTCCCTTCACCAAAATCACATATTTACTGACCTTCCCCCCTACCTCTTTGGAGCAGTTTCTCAGAGCTATCTGAAATGCTGTCTCCTAGGCTGCAGTCCTCGTTTTGACCCAAATAAAACTTAACTCGCAGCTCTCACGTTGTGCATTTTTTTAAGTTGACAGTAAATGATGAGCCTATAGCCTAGTCGATCCAGGCATATTTGTTTATATGTAGACAGCTATACAATTGGTTGCTATGCTAATGTAATAAAAATTTTTAAATTACTTAATGCAAAACTTTAGATCGGACTCAACAAAGGATCATGAAAATTTCCCAGTTTAAAATCATTAATTTCATTCCCCCATTCTGAGTGAGTTCTGTTCTCTTCTCCCTTTTCTTTGATTATATAGCCTATCTCTATGGATGGTACAATGCATGTGGAGTATTTCCTTCTGTGGAAGCTTTCTGACAGTGTTGGAATAACAAAATCCACCTTTCATTTTAATGTTTATTAATTTCTCCAGTCTCTCTCCCATGGAAAGAACCTGAAAAATCTCCATAGAAGTATGAATTTTAAGAGAAATCAAGCTTACTCTTAAATAATTAAAAACTTCTGAGTGTAAGCTATATTTTAAAAATCCATCAAAACAGCATCACTTCCTTTAATGCATTAGGTTTAAGAATTAAGAATTAAACCTGCTTTCCCCAGTCTTTCTGCACATTAGCATTTTTGATTGCTAGTTATTAAACATAAGCATTGTAATAGGTTCTTCTAAGATGATTTTTAAGACTCTTTACAGAGCTACTTTGGCTTATCTATATTCGAAACAATGAAATCACCACACCTGCAAAAACTATACTATCTGTAAGGTAGTTAAAAGCCAGCTTTGTCACCATTTTTCCCAGTAATAAGGGAGGGATGGAGAAGAAAAAAATTAAAATTCACTTCGTTGATTTAAGATCTATCTTCTTAGCAAAGTTCAAGTATACAATACACTAATGTTAATTCTCACCACCGTGCTGTACATTAGATCTCCAGAATGCATTCATCTTGCCTAAGTGAAACTTTGTACCCTTTAATCAACACCTCTTCATTTCACCCTCCCTCTACACCCCGGACAACCACCATTCTACTCTCTGCTTTTATAATTTTGACTATTTTATTTTACTTTATTTTACTGAGATATAATTGATATATAACATTGTATTAGTTTTGGGTGTATAACATAATGATTTGATAAATGTATATATTGTGAAATGATTACCATAAATTTAGTTAACATCACCTCACACAGTTACAATATTTTTCTTGTGATGAAAACTTTTAAGATCTACTCTCTTAGAAACTTTCAAATATATAATACAGTATTGTTAACTAAAGTTAACAATAATAACCATGCTGCTGGGCTTCCCTGGTGGTGCAGTGGTTAAGAATCTGTCTGCCAATGCAGGGGACACAGGTTCATGCCCTGGTCTGGGAAGATCCCACATGCCGCGGAGCAACTAAGCCCGTGAGCCACAACTACTGAGCCTGTGCGTCTGGAGCCTGTGCTCCGCAACGGGAGAGACCGCGACAGTGAGAGACCCGCTAACCGCGATGAAGAGTGGCCCCCGCTCGCCGCAACTGGAGAAAGCCCTTGCACAGCAACGAAGACCCAACACAGCCAAAAATAAATAAATAAATAAATTTTAAAAAACACACAACAAACAAAAACCATGCTGTATATTACATCACTAGGACTTACTTGTCTTATAACTGGAAGCTTATACATTTTGACCACCTTCACCCATTTCACACATCCTCAACCCCCTGCCTCTGGCAGTCACCAATCTGTTCACTGTATCTATGAGTTTGGGTGGTTGTCATTTAGTTTCCATGTATTTGTCTCTCTTTGTCTGACTTATTTCACTTAGCATGATGCCCTCAAAATCCATCCATGTTTTTGCAAATGAGATTTTCTGATATGCTTTCTAAGAGCCTGGCACCATGTAAGTATGTACTCAGTACAGGGCAACTAATATCAAAGCATGTAACAGCAAAAAATCATTTTATTGATTATTACTTTTTCCTTCCTACATTTTTAAGGGCACAATAAACTGCATTATACCATCTACAAAAGAACATTAGTTTATGAAGAAAGGGCTAATGTGGAAAATTCACTGATACTTCTACTCACTTCAGTCCAAAAGGAATTGCATGCTATGCTTCACAGTTGACAAAGCACAGAGTTCATGGCAAAATTATATTGTGAGGACAATAATGATTTTGATGTGGAAAATAAATGCCTTAATTATTATGGTTTGTATGCATGTGTCTTTTAATAATTTTTTTTAACCTCAAGGTATTCTTAAGGTAATTTCTGAGATCTCTATCAGAATTTAAAAGGCAGGTGTAAGCTTAGAAATGAAGATAAATCCACAGAATGAATACAGTCAGTGCCGGTGCAGGGTCCTAGTCCCAATTCTGTAAATACAAGTTGTCAAGAACTACTCAAGTACAATAAAGGCAAAAAACAAAACAAAACAAAACAAAACAAAACAAAAAAACACCTAACATAATCAAGAGTCATGAGTTAACAATATAGTAATGAGGTTAAAAAGCAAATTTCACCCTGAAATATATAAATAAACTGAAAGAATGTAAGAAATAGGAGGTCACCACCATACTCATATTGCAGCAAAGTAGGGGAAAGTGGAAATGTGCTAAATGGATGGAAGAATCCCAGGGTGGTAAAAGGACAAGGCTGAATCTTAATAGTCAACCATTCCACCACTTACTCTCCCGACCCTAAACTTGAGTGATGTTACTACTTAGATTCACAAAATGGATAGTCCTTGCTATCTCTAAAAATGAATTTTTAAGCTCTACAAAGTATATGAAAAAAGAGAAAATATATTATTTATTCTGACTCTGGTCTCAAGGGAGCAAGATGGATTAATTCAACCACCTTTCATAAATGTTTTTACGTTACATCAAACCTAAATGACACTCTGCTGTTGGCAACATGTACCTGGGATCTCAGTTCTTCCTTTGAGTGGGCGAGTGATGATGAGCACATCATTATCTATTCCCGAGCCCCGGTGTCCTCATCTACATACTGAGGAAATAAGATACGTGTACTTGCCAAAGAGAACTGCAGCAGGAATCAAAGGCAAAGCACATTATTAACTATTAGCAAACTGGTTAAGAGCAGACTCTGGATTGACTTGCCTCAGTTCTTATCCAGGCTCTATGCTTACAAACTGTGGCGCCATGGGCTAGTTATTTAATCTCTCTGTGCCTCAGTTTCCTCACCAGTAAAATGAGGATAATAATACTACTTACCTCATAGAGTTTTTGTGAGGATTAAAGGAGTTTATTTAGGTAAAGAATTTAGTGTCTGGCATATACTGCTATCTAAGCATTATCTGTTATTATTATAGATATAATGTTGAGAATTCTGACAGACTCTTCTTCATACACAACATGTATTGTTTACACTGAAGTTTAAGCACATATTCAAGTTGGTGGGAAAAGAGCTTGAAGAAAATGATTAAGCACAGCAAGAGTGAAAGTGATCTCCAAAAAGCTAAGGTGATCATTAAAAAGTTCCCCAGCCTTTCATTATACAAAACTGTCAATTTATTATATTTCAGTGCCCCATAAAGACCGTGATCATTATGTCTTGCTAAAAAGTAACTGCATTACATCAAACACCTCTCAAAGTTAATACAAAAATCTAAGTTACACACACACACACACACATTTATATATGTAGCTTTAGAGTATTTAGCTTCAAAAATATTTCCATATCTTTTTCAATAAAATCAGAAAAGAGCTGACTAGAAAGATAATAAATAAATAGATAATCAGAAATAATAGTTAATTGACGGTCGAAAATTTTGGATTGATGTCCATTTTATCTTAATGATTACTTGACTTTTGCTACATAAGACCAAGGACGAATAAAGATTTATCCACAGATTAACATTTAGTTGCTCAAGCAGCAATAGCTTTGTGGGAAAGAAAATCATAAAAGAAGAAACAGGCCAAGTGATTTTAAGGAAATCTGCAATCATTTTCTACTATAAATAAAGAAAATTGAAAAGCAACAGGCTGTTTAGATTTACAAAAGAAAAAAATTACATATAGATACTTTCATAAATATTTAAAATGTTCTATGCATTCACAACAAAACACAATACAAATTCATTTCACACATAAAAAGTCTGAAATATGAAATGTCAGGGTGTCATTTAATTCACGGGTATATGTGTATATGACAAGGATGCTCATTTTATTTCTCCTCTTACAAGAAGGACACTGCAGTAGAATATATGGAAATTTCTAACATAGTATATTCATACATCTAGACTAGCTTATAAGGAAGAAAAGCTCTCCTTGCTTTTGAGGTCATCATAAAACTCAGTGACCTGTGAAGGTAAAAAATTACTGGATCTGTTGCTCTTGGAGCCACGAATCTGGTTGAATCTCTGTGATGTCATAAAGCACAAAGTATACATTTTTAAAAATTTTGCACCCTAGACATCTTCCATAGTCATATTTTCACTGTGTCAACCTACACAATTGCTTTGACCATAATAGCCATGTCATTGAAAAAGATGAATTTTACTTTCTACAGACTTGGCTATAAAATACGAATGAACTGACTATGACAGTTGACTCAAAATAATCCACCCTCAAGTGGTAAGTTATAGGATGAATGATCAAAATAAGTAATTTGCTTTTGCTACTAAGCAATAGCCACATATAAAGGGCAGGTACATCATTTAGTGAGCCACAAATATTAAACTTTGAAAAGCTATCTTTTCCATTATCCTAAGGACTGTACTACAATTGGTCATTTTAAATTCCACTAAAACTGTTATGTGATGCTTGAGTTCATTATTTGGCAAGATTGAGTAGCAACAACTGGGAGACAAGAGACTCAAAGTTGACTCTGACTCTGTCAGTAACTCAGTCAGTATGACTATGAACAAATCACTTCACAGCTCAAGGACCTTGATTGCTTATAGCAAAAAGAGGGGCTAGACAAAAGATCTGGATTCTGATATCTAATTTCTGAGACTAGACAAGTTATTAAATTTTCAGTTTTCAACTCTCAAGTTTGTCATGATATTTCAAGCTGCTCAAAATGTGTTTATACAAAGAAAAGAAAGAAGAAAAGAAAAAAAGCATGGAAAAAAAAACAAACTGTTTATATTCCTAGGAATAAATAGATTGGAAAATATGAGAATGAGGAAAAGAACATAAGAAATTACAATGGATTTATTTATTCCATCCCCTCACACAAATACAAATTTCCCCACCACCACCATTGTGGGAAGCTAGCCTCCAATGGGTATATGACTATATGACATAATGTAATCCTCTTAAAAACCAGGATCACCATCAAGTTTTTTCTTCAAGCTGAGACTCAATGATGGTGGTCCAAAACTATTCCCAGCCAAAAGGAGAATTGAATCAGAGGAAAACAAGCCCCATCACCAACTCTGCATACGCACCCCAAGCCTCAGAGAAGTCCCCACCACCCTCACAGTATAATAGTGTCCAAACCCATCCTTACTCTAGCATCCAGATTCAGACTTGCATGAAAACCAGAAAGTAGAGAATCGTTTAAAAAGACGAAAACCCTTGACTCTTTATTTCTAGATAAGTCCCAGTGTAGTATAAACTGGTCTCACCAGTGGTGTTTAGGGGAGAAATCAGGGTTGGGCTTTAGTATGCTGAGATCCAGCGTTTTCGGGAGTCTGTGCCCAGCTGTTTTCAAAAGTGTACTCTGTGAACTCAAAACACCTTCACAAAACCTGATCATCACTCTCCAGGTCTCTGGGGCAACCAGAAAGGGAACAAAAGCCTGAATATAGAAGTCATGGATATTTTTTCTCTTTTAATACATACAAAATGCATTTCCTGGCATGAAAGAGGTAACAGTTCTCTTTATCCTTCAAACTTATCTGAAGCACTTTTCATATAAATAATTTGATTTCTTCATGTATCTGAGGATATCTCGTGCATAAAATGAATGGGTGGGGTCTTCATACTCTGTTTACTGAAAAGAAGTCTTTTCAAATGCAACAATGAACATTCTGTTCCTTCCCTACTCATTTTCTTTTTACTGCATACCTGCATTAAATCCCAACTATATTTTTGAAAACCAAATTTATTTGTGGAATTAATAATCTGAAAAATCACCCTCATCCAGCCTCATATTGGCCTTTTGTCTCCTTTGATAACGTCATTCATTATTCACTATCCTTATGGAATTCTCACATACAGAGAGGCAGCATTATTAGTTTTTGAAATACTGGTGTGACTTAATTTCTCCACTAACTAGGCTAAAATAGAGAGATCTGGCAGATAATAGATAGTGATAATAGATAGTAATAATAATAGTTAAGAGAGAATGGCAGATGGAAAATTTTGCTGAGCTGATATGAAGCTCTCATTAAGAATCTAATGCCTGCTCTGGAATGCATTGATTTATTACTTTCCGAACACGTGTTTGCTTTTTTTTTGTACACATAGGCTGAGTTAAACACTCTATAATTGACTGCTTATGAATGTTTTCTATTGAATCGTTGACCTTGGTGGTATGACACAGCTTGAGAGAGTGATCCACAAAGTTCCTGTGCCACCACTGAAAGATAATAGGAATATTTGCCTTTCATGTTTGTGTTCAGGATGGTATTTGATGAACACAAAGTCTTTAGAGATTGTTGGATACATTTGCTATTCAGAGTGAAACTGAAGTTTTTTGGTGTTTTGTATTGTCTTGTTTTGTTTTAACATCTTTATAGGAGTATAATTGCTTTACAGTGTTGTGTTAGCTTCTGCTTTATAACAAAGTGAATCAGCTATACATATACATATATCCCCATATATACCCTCTCGCGCTCCTCCCTCTCACACTCACTATCCCGCCCATCTACGTGGTCACAAAGCACCGAGCTGATCTCCCTGTGCTATGCGACTGCTTCCCACTATCTATCTATTTTACATTTGGTAGTGTATATATGTCAATGCTACTCTCTCACTTTGTCCAGTTTACCCTTCCCCCTCCCCATGTCCTCAAGTCCATTATCTACGTCTGCGTCTTTATTCCTGTCCTGTCCCTAGGTTCATCAGAAACTTTTTTTTTTAATTCCATATATATGTGTTAGCATACAGTATTAGTTTTTCTCCTTCTGACTTGCTTCACTCTGTAAGACAAACTCTAGATCTACCCACCCCACTACAATTAACAATTTCTTTTCTTTTTATGGCTGAGTAATATTCCATTATACATAAGTGCCACATCATTTTTATCCCTTCATCTGTTGATGGACACTTAGGTTGCTTCCATGTCCTGTCTATTGTAAATAATGCTGCAATGAACATTTTGGTAAATGACTCTTTTTGAATTATGGTTTACTCAGGTAGATGCCCAGTAGTGGGATTACTGGTCCGTATGGCACTTCTATATTTAGATTTTTGAGGAGGCTCCATACTGTTCTCCATAGTGGCTGTATCCATTTACATTTCCACCAACAGTGCAAGAGGGTGTCCATTACTCCACACCTTCTCCAGCATTTACGGTTTGTAGATATTTAGATTATGGCCATTCTGACTGGTGTGAGGTAAAACCTCATGGTGGTTTTGATTTGCATTTCTCTCTCATGATTATTGATGTTGAGCATCCTTTCTTGTGTTTGTTGTCAATCTGTATATCTTCTTTGGAGAAATGTCTATTTAGGTCTTCTGACCATTTTTGGATTGGGTTGTTTGTTTTTTTGATATTGAGCTGCATGAACTGTTTGTATATTTTGGAGATTAATCCTTTGTCAGTTGCTTCATTTGAAAATATTTTATCCCATTCTGAGGATTGGCTTTTCATCTTGTTTATGGTTTCCTTTGCTGTGCAAAAGATTTTAAATTTCATTAGGTTCTATTTATTTATTTTTGCTTTTATTTCCATTTCTCTATGACGTGGGTCAAAAAGGATCTTGCTGTGATTTATGTCATAGAGTGTTCTGCCGATGTTTTCCTCTAGGAGTTTCATAGTGTCTGGCCTTATATTTAGGTCTTTAATCCATTTTGTGTTTACTTTTGTGTATGGTGTTAGGGAATATTCTAATTTCATTCTTTAACATGTAGCTCTCCAGTTTTCCCAGCACCACTTATTGAGGAGGCTGTCTTTTCTCCATTGTGTATTCTTGCCTCCTTTATCAAAGATAAGGTGACCATAGGTCAATGGTTATATCTCTGGGCTTTCTATCTTGTTCCATTGATCTATATTTCTGTTTTTATGCCAGTACCATACTGTCATGATTACTGTAGCTTTGTAGTATAGTCTGAAGTCAGGAAGCCTGATTCCTCCAGCTCCATTTTTCTTTCTCACCATTGCTTTCACTATTCAGGGTCTTTTGTGTTTCCAAACAAATTGTAAAACTTTTGTTCTAGTTCTGTGAAAAATGCCATTGGTAATTTAATAGGGATTGCATTGAATCTGTGGATTGCTTTGGGGAGTATAGTCATTATCACAATATGGATTCTTCCAATGCAAAAACATCATATATCTCTCCATCTCTTTGTACCATCTTTAATTTCTTTAATCAGTGTCTTATAGTTTTCTGAATACAGCTCTTTGTCTCCTTAGGTAGTTCTAATCAGATATTTTATTCTTTTTGTTGGAATGGTAAATGGTAAATCCTTAATTTCTCTTTCAGATTTTTTCTCATTAGTGTATAGGAATGCAAGAGATTTCTCTGTGCATTAATTTTGTATCCTGCTACTTTACTAAACTCATTGATTAGCTCTAGTAGTTTTCTGGTAGCATTTTTAGGATTCTCTATGTATAGCATCATGTCATCTGCAAACAATGACACTTTTACTTCTTCTTTTCCAATTTGGATTCTTTTATTTCTTTTTCTTCTCTGATTTTCATAGCTAAAACTTCCAAAACTATGTTGAATAATAGTGGTGAGAGCAGGAAATCTTGTCTTCTTCCTGCGCATAGAGGAAATTGTTTCAGGTTTTTACCACTGAGAATGATGTTGGCTGTGGGCTTGTCCAATATGGCCTTTATTATGTTGAAGTAAGTTCCTTCTATGACCACTTTCTGGAGCTTTTTTATCATAAACAGATGTGGAATTTGGTTGAAAGAAGTTTCTGCATCTACTGAGATTATCATATGTTTTTTATCCTTTAGTTTGTTAATATGGTGTATCACATTGATTGATTTGCATGTATTGAAGAATACTTGCATTTCTGGGATAAACCCCATTTAATCGTGGTGTATGATCTTTTTAGTGTGCTGTTGGATTCTGTTTGCTAGTATTTTGTTGAGGATTGTTGCACCTATGTTCATCAGTGATATTGGCCTGTAGTTTTCTTTTTTTGTGACATCTTTGTCTGGTTTTGGTATCAGGGTGATGGTGAGGATAAATGTTAGCTCTTCTCTAAATGTTTGATAGAATTCACCTGGGGAAGCCATTTGGTCCTGGGTTTTTGTTTGTTGGAAGATTTTTAATCACAGTTTCAATTTCAGTGCTTGTGATTTTTCTGTTCATATTTTCTATTTCTTCCTGGTTCAGTATTTGAAGGTTGTGCTTTTCTAAGAATTTGTCAATTTCTTCCAGGTTGTCCATTTTATTGGCATAGAGTTGCTTTTAGTAGTTTCTCATGATCAGTTGTATTTCTGCTGTGTCAGTCGTTACTTCTCCTTTTTCATTTCTAATTCTGTTGATTGGAGTTTTCTCCCTTCTTTTTCTTGATGAGTCTAGCTAATGATTTATAAATTTTGTTTATCTTCTTAATGAACCAGCTTTTAGTTTCATTGATCTTTGCTATTGTTTCCTTCATTTTTTTTTTCATTTATTTCTGATCTGATCTGTGTGATTTCTTTCCTTTTGCTAACTTTGGGTTTTTTTTTTGTTCTTCTCTCTCTAATTGCTTTAGGTGTAAGGTTAGGTTGTTTATTTGAGATTTTTCTTGTTTCTTGAGGTAAGACTGTATTACTATGAACTTCCCTCTTAGAACTGCTTTTGCTGTACCCCATAGGTTTTGGGTCATCATGTTTTCATTGTCATTTGTTTCTAGATATTTTTTGATTTCCTCTTTGATTTTTTCAGTGATCTCTTGGTTATTTAGTAGAGTATTGTTTCACCTCCATGTGTTTGTATTTTTTAGAGTTCTTTTCTTGTAATTGATATCTAGTCTCATAGCATTGTGGTCCAAAAAGATACTTGATACAATTTCAAATTTCTTAAATTTATTAAGGCTTGATTTGTGCCCCAAGATAAGATCTCCCCTGGAGATTGTTCCCGGAGCACTTGAGGAGAAAGTGTATTCTGTTATTTTGGATGAAAAGTCCTATAAATATCTATTACGTCCATGTGGTCTAATGTGTCATTTAAATCTGTGTTTCCTTATTTATTTTTTGGATAATTTGTCCATTGTTGTAAGTGGGGTGTTAAAGTCCCCCATTATTATTGTGTTACTATCAATTTCCCCTTTTATGGCTGTTAGCATTTGCCTTATGTGTTGAGGTGCTCCTATGTTGAGTGTATAAATATTTACAATTGCTATATCTTCTTCTTGGATTTACCCCTTGATCATTATGTAGTGTCTTTCTTTGTGTCTTGTACAAGTCTTTATTTTAAAGTCTATTTTGTCTGATATAAGAATTGCTACTCCAGCTTTCTTTTGATTTCCATTTGCAAGAAATATCTTTTTCCATCCCCTCAGTTTTAGCCTGTATGTGTCTCTAGGTCTGAAGTGAGTCTCTTGTAGATAGCATATATGTGGGTCTTGTTTTTGTATCCATTCTTCCAGTCTATTTCTTTTCATGGTAGCATTTAATCCATTTACATTTAAGGTAATTATCAATATGTGTGCCCCTATTCCCATTTTCTTAATTGTTTTTGGTTTGTTTTTGTAGGTATTTTCCTTCTCTTGTGTTCCTGCCAGAGAAGTTCCTTTAGCATTTGTTGTAAACTGTTTTGGTGGTGCTGAATTTTCTTAACTTTTACTGGTCTGTAAAGGTTTTAATTTCTCCATCGAATCTGAATGAGATTCTTGTTGGGTGGAGTAATCTTGGTTGTTGGATTTCTCCTTTCATCACATTCAGTATGCACTGCCACTTGCTTCTGACTTGCAGAGTTTCTGCTGAAAGGTCAGCTGTTAACCTCATGGGGATTCCCTTGTGTGTTATTTGTTGCTTTTCCCTTTCTGCTTTTAATATTTTTTCTTTGTATTTAATTTTTGATAGTTTGATTAATATGTGTTTTGGTATGTTTCTCCTTGGGTTTAGTGTGTATGGGACTCTCTGTGCCTCCTAGACTTGTCTTAGTATGTCCTTTCCCATGTTAGGGAAGTTTCCAACTATAATCTCTTCAAATATTTTTTTCAGAGCTTCTTTTATTCTCTTATTCTCTGGGACCCCTATAATTTGACTGTTGTTGTGTTTAATGTTGTCCCAGAAGTCTCTTAGACTGTCTTTAATTCTTTTCATTCTTTTTTTCTTTATTCTGCCCTGCATCAGTTATTTCCACCATTCCATCTTCCAATTCACTTATCCATTCTTATACCTCAGTTATTCTGATGTTGATTCGTCCTTGAGTATTTTTAATTTCAGTTATTGTGTTGTTCATCATTATTTGTCTGTACTTTTTTTCTTCTAGGTCCTTGTTAAATGTTTCTTGTATTTTCTCCTTTCTATTTCTGAGATTTTGGATCACCTTTACTATCATTACTCTGAATTCTTTTTCATGTAGACTGCCTATTTCCTCTTCATTTTTTTGGTCTGGTGGGTTTTTACTTTGCTCTTTGATCTGCTGTGGGTTTCTCTGTCTTCTCATTTTGCTTAACTTACTGTGTTTGTGGTCTCATTTTTGAGCCTGCAAGTTCGTAGTTCCTGTTATTTTTGTTGTCTACCCCCAGTGGGTAAGGCTTGTTCAGTGGCTTGTGTAGGCTTCCTGGTGGAGGGCACTGATGCCTGTGTTCTGCTGGGTGGGGCAGGATCTTGCCCTTCTGGTGTGCCGGGCCACATCCAGTGGTGTGTTTTGGGGTGTCTGTGAGATTTGTATGACTTTAGGCAACCTCTCTGCTAATGGTTCAGGTTGTGCTCCTGTCTTGCTAGTTGTTTGGCATGGGGCATCAAGCACTGGAGCTTGCTGGTCGTTGAGTGGAGCTGGGTTTTAGTGTTGAGATGGAGATCTCTGGGAGAGCTCTTGCCAATTGATAATACGTGGGGCTGGGAGGTGTCTAATGGTACAATGTCCTGGACTCGGCTCTACCACCTCAGAGACTCAGGCCTGACACTTGGCCAGAGCACCAAGTCCTGCCAACCACATAGCTCGGAAGAAAAACAAGAAAAAAAACAAAAAAAGAACAGATCAAACTGCAAGCCAAGTGGTAAAAGCAAAACTAAACAGAGAAAATCACACAAAGAAACATGCACATACTCAATTAGAAAAAGAGAAAATGGGAAAAAAATTTTTTTAATAAATTTTAAAAATTAAAATATAAAAGAAATTTTAAAAATTTAAAAAACGAAGAGAGCAATCAAACTAATAAACAAATCCCCCAATGATAACAAGCACTAAAAACTAAATGAAGATAAACTTAAAGCCAGAAACAAATCAGATGCAGAAAGCAAACCCCAAGTATACAGTTGCTCCCAAAGTCCACCACCTGAATTTTGGGAACATTCGTTGTCTATTCAGGTATTCCACAGATGCAGGGTTTATCAAGTTGATTGTGGGGATTTAATCAGCTGCTCCTGAGGCTGCATGGAGAAATTTCCCTTTCTTTTCTTTGTTCTCCCAGCTCGTGGGGTTCAGCTTTGGTTTTGGTTCTACCTCTGCATGTAGGTCACCCTCAGGCATCTGTTCCTCACCCAGACAGGACGGGATTAAATTAGCAGCTGATAAGGTTTCTCTTACTCACTCAGGCTGGAGAGAGGGAGGGGTGCTATAGTCATAATTGTAATGCAGGACGAGCCTGCAGTGACAGAGGCCAGCATGTCATTGCAACAGACTGAGGCATGCTGTGTGTTCTCCTGGGGAAGTTGTCCCTGGGTCACGGTACCCTGGCAGTGACATGCTGCACAGGCTCCCAGAGGGGTGTGGGCAGTGAACTGCACTTGCACAAAGGATTCTTGGTGGCAGCAGTGGCAACGTTAGCAATTCATGCCCATCTCTGGGGTCCGAGCTGATAGCTGTAGCTCATGCCCATCTCTGAAGCTCACTTAGGATGTGCTCTGCCTTCTGTTGGCACAAAGAGCTTGAATCCCCTCTCCTCATGCTCCCCAAAACAATGGTCTCTTGCTTCTTCAGCAGTTCCAGACTTTTTCCCTGACTCCCTCCCGGCTAGCTGTGGCGCACTAGCCCCCTTCAGGCTGTCCTCATACAGCCAACCCCAGTCCTCTCCCTGGGTTCTGACCTCTGGAGCCCAAGCCTCAGCTTCAATCCCCTACCCACCCCAGTAGTGAGCAGGCAAGAGTCTCAGGTTGGTGAGTTCTGGTTGGCACTGACCCTCTGTGCGGGAATCTCTCCACTTTGCCCTTTGCACTGCGGTTGCTGCATTCTCCTCCATGGCTCTGAAGCTTCTTCCCTGCCCACCCTCTGTCCCCACCAATGAAGGGGCTCCCTAGTGTGTGGAAACCTTTCCTCCTTCACAGCTCCCTCCCACTGGTGCAGGTCCCATCTCTATTCTTTTATCTCTGTTTTTTTCTTTTTTCTTTTGCCCTACCCAGGTACGTGGGGATTTTCTTGCCTTTTGGGAAGTCTGAGGTCTTCTTCCAGCGTTCAGTAGGTGTTCTGTAGCAGTTGTTCCACATGTAGATGTATTTTTGATGTATTTTGATGTATTTGATGTATTTCTGCCATCTTGAAGGTCTTCTGTATGATAGCGACTCCTTTCATCTGTATCTCCAGCCCAGATCACTCTTTTGAGCCTTGTATGTCCAACCTTGCAGGACACCTCCAGTGGGATAGCCTGTGCACAGTAAAGCCAATCTACGGACACCAGGTTGTGGTGAAGGAAAGTGCAGATAATGCTCAAAAAGCCCTCTTTGTTTTGTTTTTGTTTTTGTCATTTCATCCAATACTCTGAGGGAAAGTTATTTTTACATTCACAGACATTTAACAGAGTTGAATATACTCTATATGTTATTTTCCAGATACAGTAAATGCTGAGGTCTGCTTTTTTATTTCTTTCTTTTCTTCCTTTCTTTCTTTTTTTCTTTCTTTCTTTCTTTCTTGCAAAAATAGCTTTCATCTTAGGAATTTGGTTATGTTACATTCTTAGCATAAAGCAAAGCATTCTGAAGGATCTACTCATCCTGATTTTAATACCAGTAGAAAAATTTTTTTTCAAAGTTGATAATATATATTCACTTATTGAAATAGAGTTATTTTCCAGGCACACTCTCCCTCTCTCTATTTTCCTTTGGAACAACATGCATATTTTTAAAAAACAGCTGTAGAATCGTAGGGTATGAGAGCTAGAAAACATCCTGACACTGCTACTCCAACCACGTCTTATAATATAGCTGTAGATAGTCTGTGACCATGAAAAGAATTTTTCTATGCACTGTACTAGTAATAGGGCTGTATAGGGAGCAAGCAAACAAATGTTATCAAGAGAAATTAAATTTTTAACATAATGTTTAGCAGTTTTACACTCTATTGTATCATCCCTGTCCTAAAAGCACCTTTCTTTTTTAGAACCTTACTAACCAAATTGTTGCAGATCATTATTTCTCTGATTTTCTATAGTTCCTGCTCTAGGACACAGAATGAGACAAGTCAATACTAGCATGGCAAGAAGTATGCAAAATAAGGGGTAAAAGCAGGGAGAAAATCTTCTCAAAGGATTATTTCAGTTGAATTTTGGAAATATTGAATATCAAATAAACTGTTACATAGAAGGAGGCAATCGCTGATCTACCAAAACACAAGTGAGAACTATCTTTAGATATTTTGAAACAGCAGAATTGGAATTAGTGAATTTCAGACTCTGGGGCAGATAGGGAAATGTGAGGGATGATGCTGAGGGGAGGAGGAACCCTGCTGGCCTCCATCACTGAAAAATTTAAGCTCTTCTATCTCCCTGTCGTCACCATGACAGACACAAGGGGAGGTTCTCTCCTCCTCACCTCCACCGTGTGAACTCTATTCAGGCTGAAGTCCACCCTTATGCAACTGCTTTTTCCCCCTTAAGATTGCCTTTGATCTGTCCATTTTGGAAAAAAGTGGTGAAGAATGCGATGGGGGGAAGTAACGGGAGAGAGACACTAATGTGGAGATGGAGAGAGAATATGACATTATTTCTGGCACCAATTCATTTAGAGTCATCAGGACATCCTCAGCTGTATTTTATGCATTCTTTGTGGAGTTTTTCATGTGTTTCTTTGTGTTTTACTCCTTAGTTTGATTCCACTGATTTTTCCCCACTCAGCCATTACTATACATCAGATTGATGACACTTGACCAGATTCTTGACAGAAATTACTAGTGGAGCCGCTATATATACCTCAAACAAAAAGGAAAAAATACATTTATTTGTGTGGCAAGGATTTCCTTACTGCTATTCATGAAGCTATCTTTAGAAAATTTTGGCAACTGACTTGCCAATAAGGGTGTCATAAAATCTTTCATTAACTGGCTCCCCCACTAATTCTCTGCTATTGATGATGTATGTTGACTCCTTGAGTCTGGTAGTAGCTACATTGGTGGATGTTTAATTGTTTTGGTTTATGTTTCATATCCCCACTATCATCAGCTCTCTTCTCATCTGTCTTACCCACTGTCCCTAGTTTTCTCTCTCTCTCTTCCTTTCAGCCTTCCAGCTAAGTATCTTATTCTATGCATCAGACGGCAAATTATTTTTTCTATTTCTTTAGCTAAATAGTTTGATTCTCATCTCCACTCTATATCTGGGAAGACATTAGGAATGTGCCTGCGTTGGCAGAATGGATAGAAAACCATCTCTGCACTAAATGACAGACTACACTAGATGTCAGTTTTCAACCTTGGTCATTTATCAACCCATTAACAGATCTCTGATGTGTCACTTTAAAGAATCTATCAGGAGACAGACCTGGAAAATGCAAACAGGAAACACTGTGCAATTACTGGTTCTACCCAAGTATATCCTTGGCACACCACTTTTATATCCCTTCAGTGGGAATAGTTAGAATTCACAAATAGTGACTTAACATTTTAATGCACTTCTGTTTCCTTACAGTTTTTTGTGCCAAAAGGCACTTGGGGGACAAGACAAAGAACCAGTTACTTACTGTACTAATGGAAAAAGCTTTGACTCTAAATAGGATTTACAGTATTAAAATTAATGATTAGCTATCAAGATGCTATAGAGAATATGAAAATAGATATAGCCCTCTTTCAGAAACATGCAAATCTAAACACCTGCTGACTTCAGAATCATGGCTACACTTTGCCACAGGTTTAGTGCCCATGTCCCCTCACCACAGATCCAGCCCTGCTGTAGACTGTCAGTATTAATGCTGATGGCCCACCCCCAACCACTTTGCCTTTCATCACCTAAAGCTCTCAGCCAGAAAGTGGTGACAGAGGCGGCCTGCATTGTATGTCAACAGATTATCAGGATGGTTAGTAATATTCCCTTGCTAGGAGCCTTTTTAAATCCCTGCACTGGCAATCTTAAAGCTCTGTTGATTTTTGTTACTTGCTGATAAGGCTTTTAATGGCCAAAGCCTGATATATTTTTAGATCTTTTGTCACCACTGGTCGCCTGTCACTCACTGAGGTTGAAATCAGCAGGCTATTAGTTTGCCTGATGTATAATCTCAAATCCCATGGAACAAGAGTTTGCAGCAAGTAGGCTCCCTGATTCGAAAATTTACTTTTGATTTTTATTCATAGAGCACTGTCATTTCTGCCTTTAAAACTAAAGTGAAAACATATCTGTCTAGAGCTGTGCTTACAACTCTCTTAAGGAAAACATGTTTTAAAGCATCCTGCTATGTTTCATTAAAATGATATATATATATGTCTATTTGCTTAACACATCAAAATATAGCTCAAATATTTTTAAATTACTGGATGATTCTTTTTTCCTTGTAAGAGAGATAATTAGAATCTCTTTTTAATTTAGAGTGTAGCACTTTTTTTAAACTAGAGGGTAACGAATCATCAAATGAGAGAACTAAATTAAATATAGGGAGAAAAAACCTTCAGCATACCAAGAAACACTGGTCCAATGTCCTTTAAAAGATACGTTATGGAAACAATCCCTTGTTTGCCACTGAAGTGTTCTTTAACTGGAGGGTTGTGTTAATGGAAATAAATATGTCTGCCGTCTCCCATTTGTAACTGTGGCTCCCCGTGCTTAAGCAGGAGAATATAACAAGAGGAGAAGGGAGCAGGAAAGAGGGCTTTGAAAAGATTTCACTGGAGTAGTTTACTAGGGAAGGAACAATTGTAAACGTCCAGATGGAGTAAAGGAAACGTACAGGAAGCAGTCAACCAGGCAAAGTAAACACATCGTGAGTTTGACATAGGAGATGAACACGTGGCACATCTCAGTTTCCTTGAGAGTGAAAAAGAGATATCCTATTAAGGATGTAACTTTTGTTTAAAAAGTACTCTTTTAACTTTTAAATTACAAAATATTAAATTGAAAAAACCAGATAGAGTGACATACTCTCAATGGTCTGCTTTAGAAAGATGTTTTAAAGCCAGGTTTGCCCCAGGATAGCAGGTGGCATAGTGGGCAGGACATGGGTGAGATAAAAAGGGTCATTGTGCTGAAATGCAGCGAACAAAACCCATATGGAGGGACTTCCCTGGTGGCGTAGTGGTTAAGAATCCACCTGCCAATGCAGGGGACACATGTTCAAGCCCTGGTCCAGGAAGATCCCACATGCTGTGAAGCACCTAAGCCCATGAGCCACAACTACTGAGCCTGTGCTCTAGAGCCTACGAGCCACAACTACTGAAGCCCACGTGCTCTAGGGCCTGTGCTTCACAGCGAGAAGCCACCGCAATGAGAAGCATGCACACCACAATGAAGAGTAGCCCCTGCTCGTCACAACTAGAGAAAGCCTACATGCAGCAATGAAGACCCAGTGCAGCCAAAAATAAATAAAATAAAGTAATTTAAAAAACAAATACCCATGTGGAGAATTATATCTTAACGCAAGGCATGATGAGGTTTTAGGATAAACAACTCAGTGGGATGAAAGAGCCCTTTAAATAAAAAGTGCAAATAGGATTTGAAGACATTGAGTATGAAATGTGATGAGGATTATACACTAAAACTTCCTGGAAAAATAAGCCAGTTATAGCCTACAACACACAATCCCATCCAACTGTACATTTTCTTCCTGTTGTAAAAATATACATGCCCTTTCACTAAATCTTAGTTACTTCCTCCTACAGAACCTGCTTGTTTCCCAATGCACAGCTACCTCACTTTCATGAGCTAATGCTTATCCATTTCATCAAAAGCTGAAGAGACACAAACGGAGGCATATGTTGTATCAGCTCCAACACCTAGGAAGGTGCAGAGCAAAGGATGTCTTCAGCCAAGGAGTGAATTACTAAATGAATGAAAGCAAGGCAGTTACAGTGGTGGATAGGCAATGGCAGAACCCAACCCATCCAATATGCTCGCCAGGCATCCTGTTCTCTCCACTTAGTTCACTCTAATTTTCAAAGGAAGAAAATAGTATGTAAGTTTAGGATGCTGCATAAACAGCATATTTTCTCCCCTCAGCATTTGTCTCTGAAACTCAGCACTACGAATTTCCTACTGGCTGATTTTTCCCTAAGCAGCTCTACCATGGCTCTGTCATTTCTGCAATAGCAAAATTGCACTTATTAATGACAATTTTGATATTGCCAAAGCTAAAATTCATTTTTTTGGTGTTGCTTCTCTCTGACCTTCCCTCAGTTTTTGACAAAGTAGATTATGATTATACAGAAAACCTCCTTTTCTGCAGCCATATACCATTTATACTTCCTCAGTGTTTCCTTTGTTATTATTATTAGAAGAGCAATAGTTACAAAGGAAATACTGAGGAAGTGGCAAGGGAGGTAGGAGACAAAATATATTATGATAAATGTGTTATTTTAATTTATTTATATATATCTGCCTTGTAAATAATCCAGTGTGTGTATAATGGCCATTTTATGTCTATACACTCTAAAATATATAACAAATCAGACACATAGACATGCCATTGAAATACTGAAAATCTAATTATAAGACAAAGTATATAACATGAAATAACTTGAGAACCATCACAAAGAGGATATTATGAGGTTCAAATGTGTAACACACAAATGGTGTGTTTCAGTATTTAAATGGTATAATATCAGGACATCTTGAAGACAGGTTTATCTGTAAAGGTATCCCAGATGAGATAAAACTTGAACCATATTTTTCCAGAAAATGATGTAAATAGATTAAGATAAGCAAGGAATTTCTGTCGATAAGAAGGTTTTGTGTAAACGAAGTCACTAGTTTACTAGAAATTTAGAGGTAGAAGCAGATTGATCTAACATTTCTCTAAGCCCATTAAATATTTTTGAATATGATTTTTCAGCATATTAAATTTAACCAGATTGAATATTTTGAGCCCCATTCCACTGAACAACTTCAAATGAAGGATTTGCTTTTTAATGAGGCATTTGCATTTAATCATAAATTTGGAATGCAACATTTTTAACTCTGTTATTTCTATTCAAATAAGTTCTTTCAGGGCTTTATGCTTGTTCTTTAGTAAAGACACAGATTCCTCAAAATATATTTCAAAAGTAAAAGATGAGAGAATTATTTATAGAGAAACCTGGGAAATGTAGTACTTACAATAGCAAATCTATAGTTGTGTAATAAAAATTTACAAAATTTTATCAGTAAACCATGTACAACAGCTCCAGAAGACTATGTTTAAAAGAAAGACAGAAACAAATCTTAGAAAAGTGATTCACAAGACTGCAGTTATTGATAGAGAAAAGCTGAAGTACTGAGTAACGGATGAGTCAGAAGCAAATTTAGGAGTAGTACATCAAAGAATGTTTTAAAAATTCATCATTTGGGGGAACTATAATCTACTCTAGCTATAATAAGTAAAAAGAGAAAAAGAAGAAAATATATCTCTTTAGAATTAAACTTTAACAAAAATCCTCAATAATTTTTAAAACTACCTGCCTCTTCTTTAATCACAGCTTTATGGAGGTGTAATTTACCTATCATAAGATTCACCCTTTTGAATTGTGCAAGTCAGTATTTTTTTTGTATATTCAGTAATGCAATCAGCACTAATATTAGAACATTTTCATCATCCCACAAAGAAACCCCATACCCATTAGCAGTCACTCTCCATTTTCTCCCAATTCCTCAACCTGCCTTCCCTAGGCAACCCCTAATCTACTTGCAACCTCTATGGATTTCAATATTTTATACATTTCATATAAGTGGAATTATGCAATACATGGTCTTTTGTGACTGGCTTTGTTTTTTTTCATTCAGCATGTTTTCAAGGTTCATGCATATTGTATTATAGCATATAGCAATACTTCATTTTTTTAATTGTCAAGTAATATTCCATTGTATGGTCACCACAAATTGCTTATCGGTTGATCAGTTAATGGGCATTTGAGTTGTTTCCACTTTTTGACTATTAGGATGCTGTTATAAGCATTTGTGTACAAATTTTAGTGTGGATATATTTTCATTTCTCTTATGTACCTACCTAGGAGTGGAATTGTCTTGCCTCTTCTTGGGTGATAAGAAAATAAACAAGTATCATGACTTATATTCTAACTAAAAACAAAAGAAAAAACAAAAAGAAACTTTAGATGTAGTTTGTGGCTAATACAATGCCCTCCAGTGTTCTAGTTTTGTAATATTGTACAATTAAAATTGATAGTCTTAATTATAATCTTCAGTCACTCTAGAGGCATGAGAATGTCAGAAAGATATTGGATTATTAGGTTACCACATTATATTTAGTCAAATAGAAAACTGGAACAACATTTTAAAAAAATTTTGCGACAATAAGTTTGAAAGCAAAAAGTAATTGAAATTAACCCAATTAAAAATATAATCAGTTAAATTGGCTTTTTTTCTTTAAAATGGTTCAATGAAAAATTTATTTAATGATGAAATTATTCAAAAAATTAAGTAAATTTAGATTGACATAATAGCATTCATGTCAATGGTACTTGTGCTGCAACAGCAGTATCTAACCCCGAGTAAATAGAATCTAATGATTCCAGTGGGCTTAAAGCAAGATATATGAGGGGAAATGTGTTTCACATTGCTGTGGATGTTCTCAAATCAAAATGTGTCAAAATACAATATTTTCAAGTGATGTGTAGGATCAAATATGCAATG
Source organism: Delphinapterus leucas (assembly GCF_059928025.1). Lineage (NCBI taxonomy): Eukaryota > Metazoa > Chordata > Mammalia > Artiodactyla > Monodontidae > Delphinapterus > Delphinapterus leucas. The sequence goes on along the minus strand of NC_143146.1, from coordinate 47,691,806 downwards.
ATTATTCATTCTGTTTGCATGATACCTGAAAAAAGAAATCATTCTATCCATTTTAAATTCAATATTATGCAGGGTTTATTTTTGTACTTTTTTAAAAAACAAAAATTATGTATATTTAAGGTTATCCATCTCCTTGTATACTTACCTTTTGTTTTGTTTTGTTTTGTTTTGATTTGTGGTAAGAACATCTGAGATCTACTGTCTTAGCAAATTTTCATTGTACAGTACAGTATTATTAACTACAGGTACTGTGTTGTTAATTAGAGCTCTAGAACTTATTTATCCTACATAATTGAAACTTTGTACCTCTTGACCAACTTCTCCCCATCCTCACACCTCCCTGCCCCTGGTGGTGATTGTAGCAAGAAAATAACTCATAAGTTAAAACTATAAATTCTTGTGATGAATATTAAAGATTTATTTTGAAGGGTCCTGCTAGTTTTGTCTCTGACAAAAAGTTTAGTAGGATTCCTTGTTTAGTTTTATTAGCCTGGTTGTGAAGCAAGATCACTGGTTGACTGCTTCCTGTCTGCAGAAGACACTTTGAGGGTTCATTTAGGGCTTCCACTCAGAGAAACCAAAGATTCAAATGACTTACCTGTTAACGTGCAAAGAAACTTATACCTCTCACCTTTAAACTTTACCTCTTTCATTCTTTTTGTCTGTGATTCTCAACCTTGCTTTCCCACTCAAATCATCTAGGAAGTTATAAAGATATAATTTCTGAGTCTCATCTGTAAAGATTCTCATTTAATTGGTCTGAGATGTGTCCTAGGCATTAGGATTTTCAAAACTTACTAGCATGATGCTAATGTACAACCCATGGTTGAAAACCACTGCCTTTGCTAAACCCAGCCGTATGCTAAGTTCCTCTACCTTCAAAGCTAAATGCTGTGAACAAAGCCACCCATGAAATTGTAACACAAAGCCATGACCTTGAAAAGGGTCTTCAACACTGTCTAACTGTGGTCCTCTAACTCTCTGATTGACTCACTCATGTTTTATCAAAACATGTTCTTAAAACTTGATGAAAATTTTAAGGCCCAGTACATGTCAATTCATGTTTTGACTCTATTCCTAGAGAAAATGAAGCCATTAAAACATAATCTTCCAGCTAACAAATGTTAAATCCTATAATATCACACCCATCTTGTTTTCCTTTCTTCCTGTAATAATGGACAAGTTGTTCCTCCTTCTACGTGAGGAATTCCCTTCACCTGTGCTTTCAATGTATCCATGCAATCCCATGGATCTATGTTTCTTCATCCCATGACATCCTATCCTAGCTTCTAGGGAATAGGTTATGTGTTCCCTTGGTGTAGTCAACCACAACTTGTCCGTAGATCCTTCCCCAGTATTTTAATAAGCCTTTATTCAGCCCCTCCCTTCTCTGTATCTCTCTTCCTCATCTCATTAAATCCAATGGGGGTTTTACTCGTATGTTACTTAACTCTCAACAGTGCTGAATATTTACCTTTTTTGAAAAATTCCCTTCTCTTGACTTCTATGACACAGTATTCTCTTGTTTAACTTCCTACCTCTCCGGTCTCTCTCTTCTTGCCTTTGTCTGTGCCCATGCTCTTCTAGCAAACCTGTGTTTACTGGCGTTACCCAAAACCCAAACTCTAGCCTATACTCTTATGACTCTATTCTCTCCTTATGCCCACAACTTCAGTTTCTACCTATGTACGTGTGATTCCAATATTTATATCGAGATCGACCAGACATTTCTATGAACACATTTTCTATTTTCACCTTCGAATCTCTAACATTTCAAGAGCTGGAAAAGGTCTAGATTTTACTTTGGTTGCAAGCTAACAACTTAGTTTGCTACAGCTTTCTGAATGCTGAGAGAAGACACAGGACTGATGGATCAGAGATTAAAGGTTTTATTACTCACAACAGAAGCAGTTGCCAGAGGGTCAGCAAATTTGGCTCAGTCTCTAGGCTCAATTCCTGGAGAGGACAAAAAGGAGCAGATGATACCTACATAAACAATGAATTGCGTTGAAGGAGAGAAACTCAAGGCCAAGAACCCAGCTCTGTTTGCGCAAGCAGCAGACACGTCTACCTTGCCTGGGATTGAGTGTGACCAGATAGGCACATTTTGATCACTGTGACCTATTTAGTGGCCTATGTGACAAGCATAAGCCTTGTAATCTGGAGCACTCAGCAAGAATGGGCAGACATGCTCAGGGCTCATGGAGGATGGTCTCCCCAACACAAGGTACCTTAAATTCTCTACAACCTGGAGCATTGGACTTTGCTCAGTTTTATCAAACACATGCTTTTCTCTTCCATTGTAGGAGCTTTGCAAGGTGGAATTCCTTCTATGCTAGGCATTCTGTTCCCACTGTGGCAAAATGAAATGAATTCAGAATGATTATTATTTGTCTGAAGAAGGTGGTAATAAAATGGAAAAGTGCTTGCATTTTTCTCTTCTATGAAAATACCAAACGTCTAGAAATTTTAGTCACCAGATTAAACACTCATCTTAACGATATATTATGCTGTTTGGTGTCATGTTGACATCCTATTGATGGTGTTTATGACATTTTATACTTTTATTTTGTTTTTTTGTGTAAATTTTTTTAAGTAAGAAACTTAAAAATAATTTAATAAACTGAAAAAGTGAGCTGAGAGCAACAAGAAGGCAAAACCATAATGCAGTAGGGGGAAAGTAAATTTTATCTACAACTCCTATTGAAAAGGAGCTGAGATAAAAATTGGCTCTCGATTTAAATTCAAGCCATAACATTTACCCTTTATATTTTGTGCCCCAACATTATGAAAATAACCTAGTCAATTGTTCCAGAGAGGTGTCACTCTATTGCTTTCTCTCTTACCCAAATCATTCATGCAAGTTTCTCATACTGTTTTATAAACACATGCGCAATGAATGGCCTAAAAACAGTGTGAGGAACATCCTGCCATTTTCTCCTTTCTAAAGAAAATCATTCTGCTTCTGAATTTCCTCTGTAGTATCTCACAGGATAACTATACTTTACCCCAGGCTAAGCTGTGGAAATGGATCGCAAGCTTTTCCAACCTACTGTGACTCCTTCTACCCCCTGCCTTAAATACGGACCCCTGCGTGGGATGGTAAAACTGCACTGAGGCAAGAAAAGGATGTGAAATTAGTATACTTAGAAATATGCAAATCAAAGCAGCTTAAAGGAAACCCCTCTAATAATTCTTTTAAAGCCATAAAAACTGAATCAACAGTTCCCATTTAAAATGTGACTACCCACCATCTTGCCAATGTCTTAATATCTTGTTTGCTGACAATTTGCTTAGTAGTATTCTAGAAGGTTTATTTAATGGTATCATTTCTTTCATTTTCACTCACAGGTTTGTGATTTTCCACTGAGCTCTAAGAATTTCAGTAAATAATATATTTTGCCAGTGTAAAATGTCCTTTTAATATTTGCTGTCATTTGTACATTTAAAAATAGATCCCCTACTTTTATATTTGTACTTCAACCACTTTTGCTTGCTCCCATTTTACATTTTCCTCTAGACTGAAATTGATATTGCCATCCCCCAGAGCATAGCATGGCTTTACTAGCATTAAGACATAATTAAGAGACTGAATTCAGTGTTTCCTGGCTTTCTAATATTGGCTCTTTAAAATATAAATTTAGTTATGAGGCTCTGCCCCTGAGGGGAAATACCAGTGACAACCCAATCAGTTTTGGGCAGTTAAGTTTCAAATAACAGTGGGGGTTTCTGTAGTGGTTCTGGGCAATTTCTCTGCTGCCAGTCAAGAATCTTCCTTTAGTTGCAGCTTTTTGCCAAATCCCTCTAGGGACAGAATGTTCATTGACAATAGAAGATGTGATTCATCCATATGATGCCAGATCCTTGTACAAACAGCAAGGAATTTGATAAGCGACTTCGTAATGGTTGAATTCTAATATTTGAATATTTTAACGTATACTTAACTAGAATCATATATACACACTTCTTACCTAACGCTTGGCATTTAAAATAGAATGTGTTAATGATAAGAATCCAAGTTTTAGGGAAAAGATTAATAAAGATAAAGGAGTGACTTGAATTTAGAAGGGGAGAATTTAGTAATTCAAGTTACCACAGCTGAGGTGATGTTAAAGATGATGCAGTAATGAGACTTCATCATCATAAAGTCCTAGCATCCTTGCTCACAAAGCTCATACTCACTGGTAACAGCTATGCTTGCTTTAGAAATGAAGAGAAAAGGAAGAGAGCCTGAGGTTTACAGCATCCATTACAGTGATATCAATTACTCTACAACAACATGAGGGCCAGGATGACTCATAGCAAAGAGATTTTTTTTAAATTAATGAATATGTCTTGTACTGTTACAACCCAACTTTTAAGGCCACATCTTGCTATATGCATGTAGCCAGGATTCATGAATGCAGCACTAGTAGTACTCTAATCAAGATAAGACTTCTGCTCCTGGGAGCCCCCAGGTGTCTGCACTAGTATACACCTCCCCAATTATAATAATTTAGTGTGTTGGCAGGGTCCATGAGTGTTTCATTGTACTTTTTTCTCTTCCTTCGCACTTGCTGCACTTAACCCATGAGGGTAACAATGTTCAATATTATCTATAAGTAACCAGTTTACTCATCATTTTATGACAGAGGGAGAAAACAAAATGATATGTCCAAAGTCTCCAAACGTATACAACTTGAGACAAATGTTTTTCTATACTATGAGAGAATGAACCAGTGACAGCATTTTAAAAGTGATATAGTTTAGAGGAAAAAATAGATAAACTTTATTTTGTATTAAATAGGGCTTTTGCTCCTATTTTACTTTGACATCTTCTAAACTTGGTTTCCAATATCACCAAAATTTTACTTTTTTAAAAAATCATTTTAGAATGTTTTTTTTAATCTATGGACTCAAGGAAGTTAGGAAAAACACAATTTTTTTTCAATACTTGCTGACCAGTAAATATCAGCAAAATATTGTTATACAATTTTGACTATTTCCTGGAATTTTTTTTTAATCATAAATAATAATTCTACACCTTAACCAAGTCAAATTAATTGTGCTGTGAAGTCAAATTGATGGCATAGCAAAAAAAAAAAACAAACAAAAAACCTGAAGAACTGATCCAAACAAGTATAAATTAAGTGTATTTATTGAGATTCAACATTTATCTGTGTACACATACATGTTTTCAATATATTTACTATATAATTTTCCTCTATAACAATCTATATCTAATCCATCTTTCTCCAAAATGAAGAATAAATACATTAAATCTTCTGCAGGAGCACTGTGCCTTTCATATCATAAGTCACTAAATATATTTGACTATATGTTTTATTTATCAGACTCTTAATCTACATATTTTCTTAACTACTGAAGATGAATCATGAATTATACTGGCTGTATTATATATTTATATTCTATAGTATTTATCAATTTATGTAATTCAATTTCCCCACAGCTATGATAGCCATGATATTAACAAAATAATTCTTTGTAATACTGTTTTATACTCTGCATTGTTAACTGTAACTCAAAGCAATTCCACTACATCCCAAAGGTTTATATAGACCTTTGAGAATCAGCTAACTTTGGTATGTTCTTCTGGACCTTTCTCCTATGAATCTATGAGGTTGGACTGGGGACAGATTCAAATCAGAGCCATCAAGCTGGACTCAGAATAGTGAGTCCCTCCAGTTTCAGAAATTTCCTAGGGTACATGCATCATGCCTGGGATCCTTTTTCCTTAGATACATTCTCCCCAAAGAGACTGTTCAGTCCCTCTTGAAAAAAAAATGTTTTTTGATAATCATCTCTACCAAGCCCATCTACTTTTGGTACTAGATAATTAAGCTAAGTTTCACTGTGAGACTTTGAGAAAATCATTTCAAATTTCTGAGCTTAATTTTAAAATGAAATAGTAATACTACATGATTTTATATACTTTCCCATTGTATTCAAATAAATATATATTTTATACTATATAGAAGTTTACATCAAGCATGAATACTATATTTATTTAACAAATGTTCTTTTATTATCACCATGTGCCTAGGAATGTTCTCAGCTCTGGGGACCTAGAGGGAAAGAAGCCCCTAAATTGTAGAGCTTATATTCAACTCTAGTCAGCATATTCTTGCACCCAAAACAATTCTTTTATTTTTCCCAGACTCTCCCTGATTAGGCATTCAGTCACTGTAGTCTGTGCACAAAAATCTCTGCTCACTGTAACCAGTATTTCTTAATAGTCCTTCTTGAGTAGAAAAGCTAACTTCAGTCCTCACTTTGAAGTACCTAAGCAGAAGAAGAATATATAAAAATAAACAGTAAATGTTTATGAAACAATCACCATCAGTATAAGAAGAAGCCATGCCCAATCTGTTTGAATTCCAGAGTAACAGGTTTAAGTTATCATTCAGCAACAACCAAAATCTCATATGTAAAAACATCAGTGAATAAAATCCCTAGATACATATCAACCTGAATATACAGAGCTACATTATAGTGGAATGACACTCAGATCCATTTTATACACATTTTTAATATTTCAAAGAAGAATATAAGAATGTTATTAGCCTAGTAAATTGTAAGTGATAGAGCAGCCGTCTTATTCCCACTTAACATACTTTATATATCTTCTGCTCACTGACAGCTTCCACTTTGGAATGGCTGCTTATGAATTATTTGGAAGCATCAGGGCTGTCTCATCCAAAGATGCTCTTCCACCTTTTCTTCCCTAGTGATTTAGCATGTGTCTACCTCCTGGACCTCTTTGGAATATTATAATTTTTCCTATATTTTCCCCTATTATTTCTTTCATTCATGTGAGAGTGGAAGAACAAGTGAGCAAGGAAATTTTATGTTTCTTGCGGGGCAAAGGACACATAGATCATGATGTAAAGTTGATAGTCTAGAAACACTAAACCAGAAACCTCCCCAAAGTTGTTAGTGGTAACTTCCATGGCTTATTAGATAGTTACTGGGTGTCAATGGAAAATTGAGACAGAAAACCTATGCTTAAAAAAGAATAGAGATAATTTTACTGTTTAAAGGTAACATAAACACACACACACACACACATATATATAATCTAAAGAAATTTGAAGAACTTATGCACAAAAAAGTGATTTGGCTCTAAAACCCATTTTTTAGAATACTCAATGAAAATAATTCTATTATTCTGTAGGGAAAAAAAAAGAAAGGGAAGGTAGATAGTGTGGTAATACGGAAGAGTACTTATTATATGCAAGGCACTTTACATGTAGTATTTATTTTATTCCTCAATATATATTTATAGCATATATGCTATATGATGTTTATATGTTAAGGAATGAAAATCTAAATGGAAATGTATCTCATTAAACATCCTATAGTTAATATGCGGTAAAGACTGCAGACTACCTCCTTGCCTCCACATTACCACCTCTGTAAGACAAGTTCTACCTTGTCTGTGTGACAGAATCCACGCCAGCTCAGAGCAGTGAAAAAGAAAGATGCACAATAGACAAATCCTACACATAAACTTTGAAAAAAAAATCCTTCATATGAAATATGAGAGAGAGAAAATGTCATATTTCCCTTCAGAGAAAGGGCTGTTGGTCTCAGGCTGCAAAAGAGGACCTGAAGTACAGGGTCAAAGGTGTTCATTCAGCCAGCAGTTTGGTGAGGCAGATATGTAGGCAACTTATTGACACTATGTTAAGAAAGCCACTTTTCATATTTGGGAGTTTTCCAAAAGACATGAAACATTATCTCTTTAATCATATCTACACCCTGGAATTGATCACTTCTGCAATTGTTTTAAACATTAGCTAGTTGAAACCATTTCAGAAGCTATAGCTTTTACTTGGAAAAAAAGTGCCAAACCTCAGAATGTAATAGGTATAAAATCCTCACCAGCGACAAGTGAAAGAAATACACCCTAAATCCCGAGTTGAAGATCTTCGAGTAGGAATATCATCCCAGTGTTTTCAGAAAATGAGCTCCAAGACCACCCACAACTGAATTCTTAAACCATGTAAGCAAGGAAAATGAGACACTTAAAGTTAGCAGCTGGCTCCCAAGTAGCAGTAATAGTAAATTTATAAATCAGATAACTTTGGCAAGACACCTGCTTATTATTCTAAAAATTCTACAAATGCACCTCTGTGAACACATTCCTTTTGAAATCTTAGCAGAATTTCTCCTGTTGTATTTTTTTAAATGTAATTGTAAAGGAGAGTTTTGAAATATTTTGAGCATTTAATTAATTATAAGTGGTACCCATGCTTTGTTCAAAATTATACTTAAATTGTATTTTACAATGAATGTTTCAATATGTCAAGTGGTGCCCATTGGTTCCTTTTTCCAGCAAATCTTCATGAGAGTATGTTTTAATGACCCTGCTCATAAAAAAGGCTCCTCTGTGTCTGAGTATTATTACCCTGAATGAAGAGATTCCTGAAGTAGTTAAACTGTCCACATTTGTGCTAAGTGCCTATTAAAACTGCTTTAGTCTTTGGGAACTACCTTTTGTTGTTGCTATTGCTGTTATTGTTGTTATAGTGGTGGTTTTAATTGTTCATTGATAAAACAAGTTCTTACCAATGAAAAGACATGAAGAAAGAAACAGAACTGGAGTGGAGGATAGACATGTTTTTTTTGTAAGTTTTGCTCTCACTTCTCCCACTATTTTCTTTTTATTTATTGAAATGGCTCTGTAGCTCAGCAAGGAGAAAACAAAAGGAATGAAAATTCATTTAGATACTCTCTTTTATTTATGTTAACATTTCATCATATGCTGTTTTAACAATTTACTAAATGTTTATTATGCACAGTGTTTCATTCTCAAGAGGATAAATAAGTTTCTGTCAGCACTTCTTCTATGAAATCCTATGTTGCTTGTGGATTTTAAAAATTCATAATAAATATTTCCTTCAGGATGAAGCCAAGAAAGGAAATGCTTTGACACTGTTGATAAGTGAGCTTGTAACTAAAGAAATGGAAAATAAATATGTGCATAAATATTCACTTTGTGTATATGTGGAGAGGGGAGCAGAGAGAGAGAAGGGGAGAGACAGAGAGAGAATGAGAAGGTGATTAATTCCTGGATCTTCTGATATTCTGTGTGGTTTCAGTGGTAACATTCCCACAGTTATGTCACTAGTTATATTCACAAAATAGAAATGGAAAACCAGACAATGGACAAGACAATGCCCAAGGTCTTGTCAGTTCCAAATTTTTATTACCCTATTATATTAAGAACAAAATAGAATGGAAGATAAATGTCAAATAAATATCAAAAGGCGGAGAATGACAGTCTCTAGTCCTCTCATAATAGATATCCCACATCATTTGACTTACATGAGAGGATACAGATACATATATGCATACGTACATACATACATTTGTAATTCACTAGTTCTAAGCAATACACTGAAAAGTAACAGAATTTGGTTGGAAGGGGCCTGAAATCCTTGTCTGCACATCTTAGTTATCAAAGTTGTTTTTAAAGGGAATGAGAAGATTGATTGATTATTATTTGTCAAACACTCTTATAAGCCCTTATCTATTAAATTACTTAATCTTTTAAACAGTATTATAAGGTAAGCTATTATGATAATATTCTGATTTTTCAGATTGAGAAAAATTAGAAAGGGCAGTTAGTAACTCACCAAGGTCACACTAATCCTAAGTGGCAGAGATGGGCTTCCCAACCAAGTAGTCAGTTTCCAAGCTTAGATGGTACACTGATCGAACTCCACCTCTCAAAGAGGAGATTGTGACATGGATCTCTCACTAACCAAATGCAGATCTTAATATATGACCAAAGTGAAATGAACAAGATATTTTTCTGTCTATACAAAATACTTTCAAAATATGGAAACTTCAGAAAAAGATAAGGCAGAAGATAAACATTTTCTGTAAGTCCATTGTCCAGATGTAATAGTTAATATCTTGGTGAATATTCTTATAGTTACTTTTGGTTTTACAAAGCTCTGTTTAATCAATAGACTGAGCATTTCCTAATGTCATTAAATCTTCATTCAGAGCATGCTTTTGGATAGCCAATTAATTGTATCACAATTTATTTAATAATTGCTATATTTTGTAGATATAGGCATAGCAGGTTTACTCAGTCTTACTCAGGAGCTTAATGAGATCTTTAATACTAAATTCATTAATCTGTTTATAGTAGTTTTCTATACGCTATGACACATTATCAGAATTTTCATGGCTAAAAATGACACACATTTATTATGACAGTGTCTATTGGTCAGAGACCAGACACAGCTTAAGTGAGTCCTTTGCTCTGGGTCTCACAAGACTGCTGTTAATATGTCCACAAGGCTGCTTGCTTTCTTTCTTTTTTTTTTTTTTTTTAATTGGGGGATAGTTGCTTTACAATGTTGTGTTAGTTTCTGCTGTACAACGAAGTGAATCAGCTATACATATACATAGAGCCCCTCCCTCATGGACCTCCCTCACACACCCCCATTCCACCCTTCTAGGTCACTACAGAGCACGGAGCTGAGCTCCCTGCTCTATATAGTAGGTTGCCACTAGCTATCTGTTTTACACATGGTAGTGTATATACATATATACAGTGGAATATTACTCAGACATAAAAAGGAACAAAATTGGGTCATTTGTAGAGACCTGGATGGACCTAGAGTCTGTTATACAGAGTGAAGTAAGTCAGAAAGAGAAAAACAAATACCGTACATTAAGGCATATATGTGGAATCTAGAAAAATGGCACAGATGAACCTATTTGCAGGGTAGGAATAGAGAGGCAGACATAGAGAACGGACGTGTGGACACAGCAGGAGAAAGGAGGAGTGGGATGAATTGGGAGATTGGGAAAGCTGCTTTCTTATCTAGAGGCTCCACTGGGAGAGATTTGCTTTGAAGGTCCCTCAAGTTGTTGGCAGAATTCATCTCCTTACTGCTGTAGAACAGAGCTCTTGAATTTCTTGCTGACTGTGGACCAGAGGCTACCTACCCTCAGCCACAAGGGGTCATCAATCCCTCCTTGCTAACTGACTCTTGCCATAAACAGTTCACAAGTCATGCTTCTTCAAAGCCAGAAAGAGAGTGAGAGAGAGAGCTGAAAAGAACAGCCTTATATAATTTTACATAATCATGGAGTAACTTCTGTAACTTTTGCCATATTCTATTGGCTGGAAACAAGTCTCAGGTCCCATCTACACCCAAGGGAGTGCATGGATTACTCAAAGGCATGAACATCAAGAAGTGGGGACCCTGGTCCCCCACACTTGTATTCACTCTTCCCCAGAGCTTCCTTGGTATATAGAGTTGTCCAAGAGAAAGCATCTCAAGGACAAATCACTGCTGCAAGCAAGTGCCTCTGTCTCAGTGAACTTTAATTTGAGACTCAAACAGCTGTTAATGGCCTTGTTCAGGATGTCCCAATATGTGTGGCATGTCTTTCTGGACAGGCAACTGAGAGGCCCCCTCAGTCCTCCTCCGCTTCTCTGACCCTGAGGAATACAAGGTTTCACAGTGCCTTCAGGGCTCTCCAGGTCAGTTTCACGTAGAACATATAACTTACGTCAGATAACACCAAATATATTTTCAAAATCTGGTGGCAATCTATCCATTTCTTTTGTGTGTCTTTGCAGCAAGTACCCAGATTACAAATCTATATTGTTAATAGAGATTATGTGATTAACATTACCTTTTTTCCCCTCAAAGGCCAAATTTCTCCATACTAAAATATCTATTAAGTAGACCATCTCTTTATTATTCATTTATTCATTCATTTGTTTATTTAATGAATGCTCTTGAATTGTCTCGGCAGAAGCTGAGAGTATAATGGAGAACAAGATATGATTTCTGCCACAAAAAGGTGAGAATATATTGGGGGAATATAGACAAGAACAACTAGACAAAAAACTGGAATAATAATTAATCACTTGATGTTGATAAGAGATATGAAGTAAACTAACAGGATGTTGTGTCAGAGAATAAGGTGAGTCTGATCTCATTAGTGCAGCCCAAACAAAGAGGCTTAGGTTGTATTTGTCTGAGTGCCACCCGAAAGGCTTTTCAATCCAGATGTTCAAAGAGCTTAATCAAAACTGGTTGGGCAAAGGCCATAGCCTTTCTTCATGTTCCCTAAGCAACACATGGGCATGCATTGTTTTAAAACACAAAGTTATTCTGGATTCAGTAGTCACGTGGGAAAAAAGAGATCATATGACTGTTCTTATTGCCACTCCTCTCCTTTAGAGACAGGCTTCTCTTATATGCCGAGACCTACAAAAAACAGTGTGAGTTTAGATAAGCTCTTCAGATCATTACTGACCTGCTTGACCTCAGCTTGGGCTGTACCACTGTCCACTCTGGAGAGGTCACAATCATTATTTCCAAATCAGTAAATATGCACCCATCCATCCCAATCATTTCACCCACTTGTCTTGGTGAAGGAACTTCAGGCTTTCTTTAGTGCTTAGAGAGGGGAAGGATAAATTAGGGGTTTGGAATTAACATATACACACTACTATATACAAAATAGATAATCAACGAGGACCTACTATATAGCACAGGGAACTCTACTCAATATTCTGTAATAACCTATATGGGTAAAGAATCTGAAAAAGAATGGGTATATGTATATGAATAACTGAATCACTTTGCTGTACAGCTGAAACTAGCACAACATTGTAAATCAGCTATTCTCCAATATAAAATAAAAATTAAATTAAAAAAAGAAAAATCTAGTGCTTAATTTGGGACAAAATTTAAGTGATATGGACAAGCAATAAAAGAAATTATCTGGGCAAATCATCCCTTACCAGAAATCGCATATCTTTATTTCTGTTCATTAGAGAAATTCATGAGTTTTTGATTAAACTCCATGATTATGTAACATTATATAAGGCTGTTCTTTTCAGCTCTCTCTCTCACTCTCTTTCTGGCTTTGAAGAAGCAAATGACTTGTGAACCACACCCTTCCCAACATACACATTTTAAACCTGGTATGTGATATTCCAAGGCGTAACTGAACAATTGTAACTTAATGATTCAGTAATATTGCTCAAGATATGATCACAGAAAAATCTTTAATAATTCCATTTGATAGTGGAAGCATATGTAGAATCAAAATAACATAAGCAGTGAGGAATATGTAGAGATCAAGTGTTTTCTAAGAGAATTTTGTCCCATTACAAATCCACACATTAATTTGGAAAGAAAAGTTATCTTTACATTATTCAGGCTTTGCATTCAGAAACTTGATATAGCTCTCTGTTTACCTAAATACTTTATCTTTCTCAGTAAAGTTTTATAAACTTCTCCCTATAGGTCTTACCCATTTTCTTGTTAGGATTATTTTTAAATAATATGTAAGTTTTTTGGTTGCTATTGAGTATAAGCAATGGTTCCTATTTATTTTACCTTTTAATGGTCACCTCTTCTAATGGTCACCTTCTAATGGTTGAATAGCAATTGACTTTTGCACATTTATCTTATATATGACCATTACTAACCATACAATTTTGACAGCCTCTTAAATGGAAATAACATTCACAAAAGTTGTGTCAAAGGTCATTAACACTAGTTTAGATCTCCATTTGTACCGACTAGTTATTTCAGAGGATTTTTAATTTTTGAGTAGTTTATTTAAAGTTTTCGTATTATTTTGATTTTTAGAGCATCTAAAGTTTTAAAGCATTCCTCAATTTCAACATTGAGAAGAATACAGAGATAATTTTTGATTAACCATAAGAAAACATTTTGTATATGTCCCCTGAGAATTTAAACAACTTTTTTTCTTTGCTCCCTCTATTTGGTCTTATGCTGCATGGTATATTTCTTTATCAATGTAAAGTTTCAGGGCTATAGAGATAAACAATTAAAAATTTAAAAAACTACACTTCCACCCACATATCTTTGATTGTAAACACCAAAACTGAGGTGCCCCTTTTGGTCCATCCCCTTAGATTTATTCTCTCCACTTTCCTCACTTCCTAGCTGCATCACTCTAATTTAGTTACAAAATATTATTTTTAAAATATTTATATAAAATTATATCTACAACAATTATTTAAACTTGACAAAATGTTTAATTGGCAGTAATATATATTACAAGCCCTTTTATATTATGATTATTTTGAGCTTTTAGTTTTGTTTCCTCTCAAAATCCAGAAGGCATTGTGCTATATAATTTTGAGTCTTTGCATAGTTGAGAATTTTCTTTGCACAAGAAATGAGAGTGTAGCGCATACAACCATTTGCCTGCAATAAATAAAAGACTCTAGCAGTATACCATTAATAAAAATGTTCATGTATTTGCAAACCTACATTCAGGATTGTACAGTATGTAGTATATTTTAAATGATTAGGCTTAATTAAGCTAAGTATAACTATCTAATAATAGAAGTCCTGGAAAAAATTTTTTCAAAGACTAAATGCTGTATAAAATCTATAAAAGTCTAGGAATGTCCTTGACTAGAGATTTTTATGAGGAACAAATGAAACATTTAACCGACTCCAGTCTTCCCCTCACGTTCTTTTGAGTAAAACACCTGTGGTTTCATCTGCTAAATCTTTGCTCAGGGTGATAGGTGAATACAGACTTTCTTCTTTTTGTACTTAAACATCTTCAGAAACTTAAAGACCATTTGTACCCTAAGTTAGGTCACATACAAGTAAAGACTCTCCTGCCATGTAGCCCCACCCACCGCCCAGGTACATAATGCCATACTTTGATTTCCATCTGACTTTGTTCCCTTGGCTTTAGTATATGGTTCTGCCTCTGTGATTTAGGCCACCCTGGAACTTGTCACTAGCAAAGACTCTTTATAACTGTGATTCCCACTTCTCTCAACAATTACACCCTGCAAGAGGTCAAAATGAATATTCCAGGGGCCTTACACATGCTGCCTGCTACATCGTCAGTCATGTGCATCCCAGATGTTACACTTCGGCAGAGCAGCACTTCTTTGGGGAATATTCAGGGCTGCTATTTTTCACTTTCTTAGCAACAAGGCAAATGAGGGAGGAAGTATCTTTCCTTTCATTTAACCCCTAGGTCTGTTTTGCTTACTTTGCAGTTGGAACAAGAGAAAGCATCTTAGAAAATGTATCTTTGATAGCATGACTAGTCTCTAGATAAAGCACTCCTCATATTGTTCAAAAATGCAATTTGTAGAAACAGGGAGCTTCTGTGGGAGAAATGAAGTAGGGAAGATCTTTCTTTCTTAAGGGATACTTTCTTTTGTATTTTCTCACCAGTCTCTTTCTTCTCCATGTTACTTGAGATGAATCCAGTGTGGGTTTCCACTTTGAAGGAGCCCTCCTTTATTGAAGGTAGAATGAAGAGTAAGGACACATGATATGGGCAGTTTAAGTGAGTTTTGCTCTAAAGATTGGATTAGAATTGCCAGATTAAATACAGGATGTCTAGTTAAATTTGAATTTCAAATAAACTATAAATATTATTTAACTGTAAGTATGTTCTAAATATTGCAAGGTACATACTTATACGTAAAAATCATTTTTTAATCTGAAATTCAGTTTTTTTCTGTAATTGTTTCTATATTTTTATTTTCTAACACTGCCAACCTTAGATTGGACTAAAGGGCAAGAGTGACATGTTGCTCATCTGAGTTCATAACAGTAGGACAGGAAATGGTATAGAGACTTAAAACCAATTTCCAATCCCGGTTAGAGACTGCATACTTGCATTTAGGGATGTATACCTTTTAAATACCCATGGGGTCTGGAGAGGTGGAAAAAGGAGGGGTGATTTACAGCAGGCTTGTTGAGGTTTGGGCGATGAGAATCCAGATGAAACATCAATACTAAAAATGATACTAATAGTCCCCTCCTTGCCCCGATTTTGCTTTAGGTAATCAATCTTGTCAATGGGAGGGATTAAGAATAAAAGTATCTGTTATTACACAATCCCCACCAGCCTCAAAGTATGACCTATAATGTGTATTAACATAAGTTTGGTAGAATTATGAAGTGGTTTTTAGTTTTAAAGAGAACACCGTAAAAGAAAATAGAAACAGTTTGTTCTTTACAGGACACAATGTTGTAGCAGTCTATCTCCTCTTTTTGAATGTCTTCCATCTCACTCTCTTTAACTAGACAGTCTCGTATCTCTCAGGTCTCAGATCATCCACTGTAGATAGCCTTCTACTTATCACCTCCCTCTTCCATTTTTGTGTCTCTCTCTCACTAGACTGAGAGCTCTTTGAGGACAAGGACCATTTCTTATTCACCTCTATGTCTTAGAACCTAGCAACCAGTGGAACTCAAGAATTATTTGTTGGGCTTCCCTGGTGGAGCAGTGGTTGAGAATCTGCCTGCCAATGCAGGGAACACGGGTTCGAGCCCTGGTCTGGGAGGATCCCACATGCCGCGGAGCAACTAGGCCCGTGAGCCACAACTACTGAGCCTGCATGTCTGGAGCCTGTGCTCCACAACAAGAGAGGCCGCGATAGTGAGAGGCCCAGGCACCGCAATGAAGAGTGGCCCCCGCTTGCCGCAACTAGAGAAAGCTTTCGCACAGAGACGAAGACCCAACACAGCCAAAAATAAATAAATAAATTAATTAAAAAGCAAGTTTAAAAAAAGAATTATTTGTTGAGTGAATAAAGAGGTAAAATCTGCAATAAAATTGTGTGAAAACAAGAACCACTCAACAGATTTTGAAGTAAGGAGAGTCATGAAATAATTCCAAAATGCACAATTACAAATCTTTAAATCAATATCAGAAAATCGCTAAACTAAGATAAGATTTAAGAAGAATTAGGTCATAAGACACTTCAAGTGTTTAAGCCGCATGCTAGAAAAAGTGGTATATTTAAGCTGAGGAATGTACTTCAGCTTCAATGTGGACATTTCACTTACTGCCATCTTGTTAAGTCCTCTTCTTGGGAACATAATACATTAAACACTGTAGATATTTATCAAATAAGCTTCTTCAACTTAGGAATAAAATAAAGCAATTAAACTATATTCCACTGCATGATTTAAGTTTCATTTAAATTTGAGTGATTATTTATAGTTCGTGGCAATTTAAAGTACCACTATGTTTTAGAAAATTAGTTTAAAAATCTTTAAAATATTCATACCATTTAACTCAAAAATTTCACTTACAAATTAATTCAAGTATGAAAGCTATTTTATCTGCAAAGAAACGTCAATTCATTATATATTGCAACAAATCACAGGAAACAACCTAGGTAACCAGCAAGCAGAAAATGGTTAAATAAGTTTTAACACCTACATTCAATTGGAAATTATTTAGCTATTTACAATATTGTTTAGGGACTTCCCTGGTGGCACAGTGGTTAAGAATCCGCCTGCCAATGCAGGGGTCACGGGTTCGAGTCCTGGTCCGGGAAGATTCCCCCATGCCGTGGAGCAGCTAAGCCCGTGTGCCACAACTTCAGAGCCTATGCTTTAGAGCCCATGAGCCACAGTTACTGAGCCCGTGTGCCACAACAACTGAAACCCGAGTGCCTAGAGCCTGTGGTCCAAAACAAGAGAAACCACTGCAATGAGAAGCCCACGCACCGCAATGAAGAGTAAACCCCGCTTGCCGCAACTAGAGAACAGGCAACTAGAGAAAGCCCGCACGCAGCAACAAAGATCCAATGCAGTCTAACATAAATAAATGAATAAATTTAAAATATTGTTTAGAAAAACATGTTACACATGAAACTATTTATAATGTTACATAATTAAAATAAAATATAACCAAAATGTAATTTATACAAAAAAATAACAGGAAAAGTAATTACAGGAAGTAGAACAAAATAACATTTTTAAAAATGGTGATTCGATGTTCTTTAAGTTCCCATCATTTTTCTAAGTATTTTAAATATGTCAACTCATTTAAGCCCTTTAACCACCCCATGAAGTAGGTACCATTATTATTGCCATCTTACAAATGAGGATGTAAGTCACAAGCATGTTAAATAAGTTGCTTAAGTCACACAGCCAATCAGTAGAAGAGGCAATATTCAAACCCAGGCAGCCTAGAGCCAGAGAAAACAGTCAATGGCATAACTATAATTATGTATCTAGGTTGGCATTTATCACTTTTTTTTCCATTTTATCTATGTTGTGTCACATTTCATGGGAAATAATTATATATAGAAGTCTATTATCCAATACTGAATAACAATATCTAATTTTTAAATGAATGAAATTCAATAAATCAGAACTTCAAGACATTAAGATGGACAGTGCTCTTTCATCTGAACTTGAACTCCCCTGTTCTCTCTTATGGAGCAGTCTTTGGTACCCAGATGTCTAAATGCTGAGCAATGAGGTCCAAAATTGATGCTGAATTCTCTCTATGGCAGATAGCATACCAGGGTATCATTTAATTGCAATACCAGGAGGGTAACTGAAAAACATGAGATCACGCTGAAGCCATTAGTCTCGGGACATAGGTGGAGATCGGCCAAGTGAAAAGGAAGTAGGTGTCTAAGTTAGATAGCAAGGGACATAATTAATAGTTCCCTAGATTTGCACAGGAACCTCCTGAGGCTCATGTAACCACTTCCCAGCAGGTGTGCAGCCTGATACCTGAGAGAGCAAGATGAGCTAAGGAACCTCAGCTAGTAGCTGGAAACAAGGTTGCTACCCTAGGGAGGAGAGGGATATGGCAATGCTCCCACACCTCCCTGAAGAGCGCAGCTCCATTTCCCTTGGTCTCTGCAAGGTGCACTATAGACACGCCCTGGAAATGCATCCATTCTACTGTCATTTCCATCCTAGTGTGGCACTTCAGTGACCTTGTTTCAAGCCATACTAAGTTCAAAATCCTCACACTGAAACACAATCTAGGGCCGCTTTATTCCAGAATCTGTGTGTTCCAATGATTGAAACCACAAATGTGAGCACTCCCCTATGTAATCCACCTTTCTTTTCGTTATTGTTGTCTAATGTACTTTGGCATCATCCAATCAAAATTATAACAGATGGCTAAGGTTTAGCCTCCTTTACAAGATGAGCAGACCTCACAATCTCATTCTAGACAACAATGACTTTAAAGTATCCAATCAGGTGAGTTATCAAGACACCTAGCTTTCTAGTCTTATTCATATGATTCAGAAGCACTCCTAACTCTGTTCTCCTATTTTTTTAAGTATTATTGAGTATTATCAAGGAGAAAGGATATCTGAACTAAGGTATTAGAAGTAAAATAGTACAATTCAGTGTATATATTCAACACCTAGGCTAAGTGCTATCACAGTATCAACGTGCTAGAAGGAAATATCCCTCTTGGAAATAATTGCAATATCATGTCCTCTTACCACCAAGTTTCCTTCACTTGATATTTTCTTAACACAAATAATGTGTATACATTGCCAAACACTTTAATCTTATTTTCTCTTGGTAACAGCTTGAAAAAATGAAATACAACTATGATTTATTTTACTAAATAAATGACTTATCAAGTGCTATAGGACCAGTATTGAGATCACTCTCACAGGCCATTACAATTTCAAATATTATGTTTCCTCACCCCCACCCATTAGATGGGTATATTTCAATACATGGCTATTATATATGTATATCTCCAAGAATTTTGTTTCATGTGCTGAAACAGATTTTAGGGTTGTTGTGTTTTATATACCTAAACAGATTTTAGGGTTGTAAACCATCTTTGTCAAGTGTCTTATTGCTATAGAAATTAGACCTTAGCTGACACCATTTGCTCACAGTAATGCCCTATACAAACACAAATGCAGGTCGGGTGTTCTAAATGACATTAGTACTAAATCTTGATAACTGCCACAACATAATCCTGCTGTCTATTGAGTGAACTGTATGTCAACACTGGGTACACTTGGCTAAATTCTCAATGCGTGGCAATTATGGATGACCAAACTAAGCTTTTCTGGAACGTTTCAATCTTTATAAGCTTAGCATCTGTATCTGAGTTTATTCTATGTCAGTAGCATCCATGAAAGGAAGTACTGCTACAGATACTCACAATATTAATTCTACATCTTTCTTAATGACACTTCCCGATTAATGTTTAATACAGTGTGCTAACACAGCCTTCACTGGGAGAGGAGGGCATCATAATGCTTGAATTCTAGCCACACAGTGGCTACTAATAGTCACAAGCCCTATGTAACCCATTTAACTTTTCTGGAGTTAGTTTCTCATGTCTAAGCTATTTTGTAGCTCTCAAATCCCACGAGCCCTTATATCTCTTCTAGAGCAAACTCTGGGTTTCTATTTTTCATCCAACAAATAATTTTTAACCCCCATTCCTATGCAAGCAATGCAAGATGTATAGTTTTACACATACTTCTTTCACAGAGATTACACACGCATATGCCAAGACATACACAAAATGCAAGAAATTAAAGAGGACTGTGATTAGTACCATAGGAAATGTATATTAAAAATGCTCTGGAGTTTCAAGGAAAGAGCAGCAGACTATTTCCTATAGTCAACAAATATTAATAAAGGTCTACCAGATGACAGACAATGTGCTCTAGCCTTGGATTTCATGGATAAAATGTAGGCCTGCTTCTAATACTTGTTCGGCCCAGAGCAAGAATATATAAATAAAGGCCTCAGTATCACATGCCTGAATATTTAGAAATTGGACTAACAAACTATTAAATAAAGTATGTTTCATCATCCTACCTTGATGAGCATAATTTCACAATGACCTGGAAGATTGGATTCATATTAGAATTCTCAGACTTCCTTGCCTCTGGCTTTCAGCCCTTACTACTCCATCTTCTTCCCTTATTTTTCTATCTCTGGTTCTACTTAATTCGTTTTGGGTCCTCATGTGTCCTTGTGAGAATACTCCAGCCTGTGTATCCAAGATCTTTCAGTGAAAGCCAAAGCTCCCACTGAAAAGCTGAAGAGTGTTTTAATAGATAGCATAAAAAACATTCCAGGTAGAAAAAAATAATTATTAAAACCTTTGCTGGAAGGAAGTTTCCAGGCTTGGTTGCAGAATGTTGAATTGTTCAGTTTTGCTAGAGTTTCAACAAAAGGAAAATATTAATGCTAAACCCATAAAAATAAGCCTAGATCATAATGTCAAGGGCTAAGAAGTTTGAACTTTATTTGGTAAGCAAAGAAGAGAGATTTCAAGGTTATTGAGCAGAGGTGACGTAATCAAAGCTGTACTATAGGAAGATTAATTTGGCAGCCAAATGCAGAATGATTAGATTAGAAACAAGACTGGAGGCAGGGAGAAGAGTTATAGCAATAGTTTAGGTAAGCAATAATAAGACTGTTAACTAGGGCTAGGTTAATGTACAGGAAGAAAGGGCAGTGTGAGGCAGTAGGGAGAAGGAATTGACAACCCCTGATGAATCATTGGTAATGGGAGGAAGAAGAGAGATAAATCAAAGAACACTCAGAGGTCTTGAGCTTCTGTGACTAAAAATGAATATTGGAAATCATCTGCAAGAAATCAGAAGGAGGAGCTAAATTGTAAGGTGAAAATGATGAGCGGCATCCGTGTATGTTGTGTTAGCAAAACTGGCAAACCTCCCCTCATGTGAAAATGCCATTGCAAACTTGGAAATGAAGGACTTGGGTTTGAAGAATCATCAGGAAATCACACAAAGAGGTAACTAAGCTTGAATAAATAAAAATAAAATTATGATACAAAAGATAAACTCTATGAAAATACAATATAGATTATAAAGAATTGTTTCTTAATAGAAAATGTCTAAAAATATTATAGAAAAACACAGAAAAGAGAAAAAAAGCAAAAGATTTGAAAAGTCAATTTCCAAAAGAAAGAAAAATAACTCTACTAAAATATGAAAAAATTCTTTATCCTTTTTTTGTTACTAAAATTGCAAATCAAAATCTAAGCTAACATCTTGATTTGAAATTAGCAAAGATTTCAATATATAATAATACCCATGTACATGAAGGAATGGAGATCATGAAACTTTATATAATTTTAGAGGAAGCATAAATTGGTGCATATTTTCCACAATTTGTCAATCTGTATTGATTCTTAAGTATTTATGGCCTTTATCTCATAATTCAATTTAAAGAAATTTAACCAGAATGTGATTTAGAAGAGAAAACAATTGCACATAATCTACATAGCTAATGTTTAGAATGGTATTTTTTTAATTTAAAATTTCAATTTCCTATTTTCTGATAGTAAAACAATCATTGAATTTCCCTTTCTTTCCTTGGCTATCACAATATGAAATAAAATATAATCAAAAGATAAATTTCAATCTTTGTGAAGCCAGAAGATATCTGTAACCCTAAACATAATAAAGGTCAAAGAAGAATGCAGAAAGATGCTGAAAAAGGATATCAAGGTTTCAGATCTCAGACAAAACCAGCAAAGTGTAGTTTTCCATAGTAGATGGCATATACTTTTGGAAGAAATCCAGCAATCTGTTATTTACAAAATAAGTACAAGCTGGTGGCAGGAAGCTTCCTGGACCTAGATGGCAACAAGTTGATGCCAGAGAGATTAACTTGTATGAGGCATTTCAATGGCAAAACAATTTTGCCATTGAAAAATTGTTTTCAATTTTTCAGGAAGCAGTCTTTCAGCAAGGCAGAGCAAAAGAAAGAAATTCTACATTGTTGGCAACCCTACAGCTTCTGATCTCCTTGGACCAGTTGAAGATAAGAGCCAAAAATTTTACTTACATGTAATGCAGCTACAAAGAAACTTCATTATGAACCAGAATACCTGGTAGTGTGAAACATGGCTCTACCTTGACCCCCATGTGATCCTCCTGCAAATACTGGTCCAACAATTTATTTCAATCAAAATGTAAAATTTTAAAAAGAAACAGCCCCAGATTCTGGCTAAGCTGTTTAGTGGGATGCTTTTCCTGTATAAGGCCAGTCTGTAAAGATTGGGAGAGGTCTCTGCTTTGTCTAATGTGCAGACACCAACATACAGATCCAAGGAAATGAAGAATCAAACAAAGATGTTCCAAAGGAACAAGATAAATCTCAAGAAACTGAATCTAATAAAATGGAGTTATAAAATTTACCAGACAGAAAATTCAAAATAATTGTCATAAAGATGCTCACTGAAGTCAAGAGAATAATTTATAAACAAAGTGAGATTTCAACAAAGATATAGAAAGTATAAAAAAGGATCAAACAGAAATCACAATGCTAAAGAATGCAATAACTAAATTGAAAATTTCACTAGAGTAGTTCAACAGCAGACTAAATCAGGTAGAAGAAAGGACTGGTAAACTTAAGGACAAGCCACTGGAAAAAAAATTCAAAGGAGTAAAAATTTTAAAAGAAAAAAAAAGAGTAAAGAAAGCTTAAGGAACTTGTGAGACAACATTAAACAGAAATGTATACATTCTCAGAGCCTCAGAAGGAAGAGAGAAACAGAAAAAAATGGAAAGATTATTCAAAAACATAATAGCTGAAAATTTTCCAAATCTGAGTAAGAAAATGGACAAAAAGATTGAAATCATATCAATATCTTTATTGAATACAATGGAGTGAAACTAGAAATCAATATCAGAAGGAAAACTGATTCACAAATACACAGAAATTAAACAACACACTTTTGAACAATCATTGGGTCAAAGAAGAAATCAAAAGAGAAATCAGAAAATATCTCAAAATAAATAAAAATTAAAACACTATACGAAAATTTATGGAATATTGTAAAAGCAATATTAAGAAGGAAGTTTATTACAATAAATGTTTATTTAAAAAATAAGGAACATCACAAACAACTAAACTTTACATCTCAAGGAGCTCATGAAGAACAAAGTAAACCCAAAGTTAGTATAAGGAAGGGAATAACAAAGATTAGAGCAGAAATAAGCAAGATAGAAAATTAAAATTAAAAATTCAATAAAACTGAGGGTTTTTTGAAAATATAAACAAAATCACAAAACCCTTAACTAAAATAATTAAGAAAAAAAGACAAATAAATAAAATCAGAAATAAAAGAGATGTCATTACAATCGATTCCACAGAAATAAAAGGTTAATAAGATACTACTATAAACAATTATTCACATCAATCTATAACCTAGAAGAAATGGACAAATTCTGAGAAAAATACAATCAACCAATGTTAAATCATGAAGAAATAGAAAGTCTAAACAGACCTACAGCTAGTATGGAGATTGAGTGAGGAATCAACCCTCCCCTACCCACCCTCAACAATGATAAGTCCAGGACCAACTGGCTTCATTAGTGGATTCTATGAAACATTTAAAGAAGAATTAAAGCCAATCGTTCTCAAAATCTTCCAAAAAATTAAATAGGAGGGAACTTTTCCAAATGCATTTTATGAAGTCAGCATTTGTTTCCAAAGACATAACAAGAAAAGAAAACTACAGGCCAGTTTCTCTGATGAATATAGATGCAAAAATCCTTAACAAAATACTAGCAAACCAAATCCAACAGCACATTATAATGATCATATATCATGACCAAGTGGGATTTATCCCTGAGATGCAAGGATGATTCAACATATGAAAATCAATTAATGTGATACCCAATATTAACAGAATAAAGAATTTAAATCACATCATCATCTCAATAGATGGAGAAAAAACATTGGACAAAAATCAACACCTGTTGATAAAAGAATGTATAGAAGAAATGTACCACAACCTAATAAAGGCTATGTATGAAAAGTTAAAAATTAGCATCATAGTCAATGGGGAAAAACTGAAAGCTTTCCCTCTAAGATCTGGACCAAGGAAAGGATGCCCACTATCACCACTTATCTTCAACATAGTACTGGGAGTCCCATTCAGAGCAATTAGGCAAGTAAAGGAAATAAAATGCTTTCCACTTTCCAAACTGGAAAGGACGAAGTAAAATCTCCCCTTTTAGCAGATGATATGATCTTATATAGGGAAAACATCAAAGACTCCATTAAAAGACTGTTAAAACTAATAAAAAAATTTAGTATAGATGTAGGATACAAAAATTAACATACAAAATCAATTGCAATTTCTATTAGCAATTAACTATCTGCAAATGAAATTAGAAAAACAATCTCATTTACAATAGTATCAAAAAGAATTAAATATTAGGAATAAAGTTAACTAAGGAGAAGAAAGACTTGTATACTGAAAAATACATAGCATTGATGAAAGAAAATTTAAAAGACACAAACAAATGAAAAGACATCCCATATGTTGTACTTAATAATACTGTTAAAATGTTCAGTGTCTAAAGTAATCTACAGATGCAGTGTAATCCCTATCAAATCTTAATGAATTTTTTTTACAGAAATGGAAAAAAGCAACTCATATAGAACCACAAAAGGCCACAATCAGCCAAATCCATCCTAAGAAAAAAGAACAAAACTAGGGGTATCACACTTCCTGATTTCAAAATATGTTATACAAAGCTACAATAATCAAAATAATCTGGTGCCTGCATAAAATCAGACCAGAGACCAATGGAACAAAATAGAGAGCTCAGAAATAAGCTCATAAATATATGGTCAACTGATTTTCAACAGGTGTCAAGAAGGCACAATTGAGGAAGCACAGTCTCTTCAACAAATGGTTTCAGGAAAACTGAATATCCATATGCAAAAGAACAAAATTGAACCTTTATCTTATACCAAATACAAAAATCAACTCAAAATGGATTAAAGACTTAAATATAAGATTTGGAAGTATAAACTTATAGAAAAAAATCATGAAATTGGTTTAGCAATGATTCTTGGACATGACACCAAAAGCATGAGTAAAAAAAAGCAAAGATGCATCAAACAAAATAGTTCTGCCCAGCAAAGAAAACAATCAACCGTGTGAAAATGTAATCTATGGAATGGGAGAAAAAATTCACAAACCATATATCTGATAAGGGTTAATATCCAAACTATTTAAAGAACTCCTACAACTCAATGGCAAAAAAAGCAACTCAACTTACAAATGAACAAAAGATTTGAATAGGCATATCTCCAAAGAAGACATACAAATGTTCCAAAAAACATGCAAAAAGATGTTCAATATCATTAATTCTCAGAGAAATGCAAGTCACACCACAGTGAAATATCACTTCATACCTGTTAGGATGGCTAATATCAAAATAAAAAACAAAAGTCAACATGTGTTGCTGAGGATGTAGAGAAATTTGAACCCTTGCACACTGTACACGGGAATGGAAAATAATGCAGCTTCTATGGAAAACAGTAAAAGGGTTTCTCAAAAAATTAAAAATAGAACTACTGTATAATCCAGCAAGCACACTTCTGGATATTTATCTAAAAGAACTGAAGTCAAGATCTCAAAGTGATACTAGCACTTCCATGTTCATGACAGCACTATTCATGACAGCACTATCTAAAAGAACCAAGATGTGAAAGCAACCTAAGTGCCCATCCACAGATGAAAGGATAATGAAAATGTGGTATATGCATACAGTGGAATACTACACAGCTTTTAAAAAGAAGGAAATTCTGTAATATGAGACAAGATGCATAAACCTTGAGGACATTATGCTGAGTGGAATAAGCCAGTCACAGAAAGACTGATACTTCCTGATTCCATTTGTGTGTGATATCTAAA
The DNA here is from genome assembly GCF_059928025.1 of Delphinapterus leucas. Lineage (NCBI taxonomy): Eukaryota > Metazoa > Chordata > Mammalia > Artiodactyla > Monodontidae > Delphinapterus > Delphinapterus leucas. Next base: position 47,665,307 of record NC_143146.1, on the reverse strand, counting down.
ATAGTCAAAATCACAGATTCAAAGAGTGGAATGATGGTTGCTAGGGACTAGGGAGAGGGTGAAATGGGGAGTTACTGATCAAGGAACACAAAGTTTCAGTTTAGCAAGAGCTGCTATACAACATTGTACCTATAGTCAACAATAATGTACACTTAAAATTTTGTTAGGCAGGATGATCTCATATTCAGTTTTCTTAACCACAATAAAATGAAATTTTAAAAAATAAATAAAGAAAAAATGGTTCTGGATCCCAGTGTGGCTCTTTCAGCATCAACTCTAGAGAGATGCTCACAACTCCCTGTACCTTACTGTATTTATTTTCTATTACTGTATAAAAAATCACCACAAACTCTGTGACTTAAAACAATATCCACTTATTATCTTACAGTCTTAAGTCCAGGTAAACTCAGCTAGTTTCTCTGCATAGCGCTGAAATCAAGATGTTGACTGGGCTAGATTCTTATATGAAGTCTCAGGGGAAGAATTCACTTTCAAAATCATCCAGATTGCGGGAGAACTTATTTTCTTGCAGCTATCATTCTGAGGTCCCCTTTCCTTGCTGGCTGTCAACCAGAGTCCACCCTCTTGTCCTAGGGGCTGCACAGATTCCTTGACAATGGCCCTCCTCATCTTCAAGCTAGTAACATAACATCAAATCCCATCCATGCTTTGAATCTCTCTGACTTCTTTTTTTGCCACCAGACAGAGAAAATTCTCTGCTTTTAAGGGCTTCTGTGATTAGATTAGGCCCATCTGGATAAACTCCCTTTTAAAGGTCAACCATGCTATTGTTATAGGTTGAAATATGTTCCCCAAAAAAGATATGTTGAAGTCCTAACCCCCAGTGCCTCACAATGTGAAATTACTTGGAGTGTAATGCAATGTAAAAAGGGGGAATTTAGATATAGTGACAGATGCTTACAGAGGGAAGATGGTGTAAAGCCACACAAAAAGAACTCCATGTGAAGACAGAAGCAAAAATCGAACTGAGGCAGCCACAAGCCAAGGGATGCCAATGATTTCCCACCAGCAGCACCACAACTACCACCAGAAGCTGGGAAGAGTCAGGAAGAGATTCCACCCAGTCAGAGAGAGTATGCTCCGGCTGACATCTTGATTTCAGACATCCAGGTTCCAGAACTGTGAGACAATAAATTTCTGTTGTTCAAAAGGAAAAGAAAGGAAAGGAGAGGAGAGGAGAGGAGAGGAAAGGAGAGGAGAGGAAAAGACACAGTCAGGATTGCAGTGTGGACTTGGGAAAAGAGAGGTAATAAAAGTCAAAATTATCAAAGACTCAAAAGACAGTGATAGCTGAAAAAGAACACAGAACAAATGTAATTTTTAAATATTTTAAAATAACTTTTAAGAATATTATTTTAAAATTTCTAGAAATAAAAGATGACCCAAATATATAGACTGGAGCATTGCATCATGTCTCAGAAAAAGCTGATCTAGCATCATCAATACTGAACCACATGCTGGTAAAAATTTCTGGACTTCAAAAAAAGAAAGAGAAAAAATTACTAACATTTAACTTCAAAAAGAGTGAAAACATGAATAGTTGTATAACCATTTAAGAAAGTAGAAAGGTCTTTGCTTTATAAAGAAACTGGCCCAAGTAGGGTTACAAATGAGTTTTACTAAACTTAAAATGAACAGCTAACTCCTATATCTATGAAAACACTCAGAACAGAAAACTAGAAAGATTCCAAGTCTGTCATAAGAAACTAACATAAATCCAATTCTAAAAGCTGTTAAACTTAGCACCCAAAAATAAAAAGTAGACTAATACACATTTACAAACTAAAATAAAATATTAATAAATTAAATATTATTAAATGTTAAATGAATTTAAAGAATAATACACCACAATCAACATAGTAACACTGAATACATGGAAGGTTACAGTAGGAAATCTATTAATAAAAATTTTAACATTCTTCAATGTCAAATGTTAACAGCTCCATGAAGAAAAATAAACAAATAAAGAGAAAAAGACACAACAAATTCTGATTCTAAAAACAAAGGAAAGTATGTAGGATCAGATAAAGTTTATCTATAGAAATTTATAAGGAAAACATTATAACCTGAAAAAAATAAGAAATAATCATATTAAAATTGTGATTATCATACCATCATTCACTATTTTAAGAGCAGTTTTAGAAAGCACAATAAAACTTGAAAAATAAATTATCAATATGCTTATTAAAAAGAAAGGAGCCTAATGATATCACTTATATGTGGAATCTAAACAAGGCTACAAATGAACTTATCTACAAAACAAAAGTAGAGTTACAGATGTAGAAAATAAATTTATGGTTACCAGGAAGTAAGGCGGGGGAGGGATAAATTGGAAGATTGGGATTGACACATACATACTACTATATATAAAATAGATAACTAATAAGGACCTACTGTATAGCACAGGGAACTCTACTCAATACTCTGTAATGACCTATATGGGAAAGAATCTAAAAAAGAGTGGATATATGTATATGTATAACAGAGTCACCTTGCTGTACACCTGAAACTAACACAACATTGTAAATCAACTATACCCCAATAAAAATTTTAAAAGAAAAGGAATCTAACTTTCACTATTTACAATGAGCTCAGATAGATTAAAAGGCCGACAAACTCATAAAAGCATAAATAGATTTACAAAAACTTTGTGAACTGCAAATTAAAATAACATAAAAATTGGAATAGAAAAAATTTTCAAAGGTAGAAAAGAAAAAATACTTTCTGAAATAAAGGAGAAATTTAATATGCACATCAAGGGAACAGCATCTCTTGGAAATATGTATGCCTAACAACTAGTATTATGACATGGCCTAGCAATGTTATTGGATTTAATATATTAAATAAGGAAGTCACCTATAGGAGGAAACAATTAAAGTAAAAATGAAACAATAATCAAGTAGACAAAAAAGGACACGGAAGACTTAATAATATAAAAAGTAACATACATATTTGTATATGAATGTATATATATATATATATATATATTCCCTATTCTAAAAGCAGGGTAATGTATGATCATTTCAAAGACACAAAAATTTAATTAAACTAAAAAATTGAAATGTAAATTTTGAAATATAGCTACTTCCTCTAGTTTTCAAAATCTGAGCATCTAAAAAAATTAAGCCTATCCCTTAATTTAAAAAAAAAGACCTACAGATGCTCTGAGGTACATTCTCCCTAGCTGCAGCAAGCTCAGTAAAACTACTTTTTTTTTGGACCACACGTGTATTTCTGGTGGTCTTTGGCTGTGGATTTTAATACCTGCCTCAAAGAAGTTGTTAAAAAGACTTATGTGCATCCTTAATATGGAATAGTCTGCAATTTTAATAACATGGACAGATCTCCAAGACATATTTTTACATGAAAAGGCAAGTTTTAGAGCTGTATGGAAACTATGTCCAATTCATATTTTAAAAATAATTACATGTGGGCTTCTCTGATGGCGCAGTGGTTGAGAGTCCGCCTGCCGATGCAGAGGACATGGATTCGTGTCCCGGTCCGGGAAGATCCCACATGCCGTGGAGAGGCTGAGCCCGTGAGCCATGGCCACTGGTCCTGTGCGTCTGGAGTCTGTGCTCCGCAATGGGAGAGGCCATTACAGTGAGAGGCCCGCGTACTGCAAAAAAAAATAATGATAATAATTACATGTGTAAAAGAATTCACGCAAGTAAATACATTGGAAATGTACTCAAATTTGAATATCAAATTTTCCAGGGGAGGAGAGAAGAGTAGAAAGATTTGAATAAAACTTAGATGTTTTAATCCATATATTTCTGGAATGTTTGGATATTTCAATAAAAGTATTTTCAGGCTTCCCTTGTGGCGCAGTGGTTGAGAGTCCGCCTGCCAATGCAGGCGACATGGATTCGTACCCCAGTCCAGGAAGTTCCCACATGCCGCGGAGCGGCTAGGCCCTTGGGCCATGGCCTCTGAGCCTGCGCATCCGGAGCCTGTGCTCTGCAACGGGAGAAGCCACAATAGTGAGAGGCCCGCGTACTGCAAAAAAAAAAAAAAGTATTTTCATTTATTCAGTGTTTAAAAATCAAAATGCATTTTTGAAAGGATTATCTGACAAAGACCGAAGTTAGACATCTCCAAGAGCCAACTACTTGAATAATTATACAATTTTTCCTGGTTAATTTTTTTTTTTTTTCCAAAAGCAGAGTAAGAAATAGTCTATAAGTTCAGAAGGAAAGGGGAGATACTGAAAGTATTTACCTCATCTACTAACTGATGGCTGGAAGAATACCTGCCTTTAGTTTAAACTTACGATTTCATTAAAATGTATAACACTTTAAAGTATATAGCACTTTAAGTAATTGTTAATTACATTTAAAGGTGAACAATTTAGGATTCCTACCTCAGAAAGACACTGGGAAAATTTGAAATAGAGAGGGAGAACATCGAAAGAAAAGGAGGGAGAGTTGCAAGTCCCCAAACACCAAATATAAGCTCAGGTACTTGACAAAAATAGCTAGGGTGTGGGGCTTCCCTGGTGGCGCAGTGGTTGAGAGTCCGCCTGCCGATGCAGGGGACACAGGTTCGTGCCCCGATGCGGGAGGATCCCACATGCCGCGGAGCAGCTGGGCCCGTTAGCCATGGCCGCTGATCCTGTGCGTCCAGAGCTTGTGCTCTGCAACGGTAGAGGCCCATGTACCGCAAAAAAACAAACAAACAAAAAAAAAAAACCTAGGGTGTGAATTTTAAGTTAACACAAAGGACAGGTCTTCATTAAAATATCAAGCGAAGGGCTTCCCTGGTGGCGCAGTGGTTGAGAGTCCGCCTGCCGATGCAGGGGACACGGGTTCGTGCCCCGGTCCGGGAAGATCCCACATGCCGCGGAGCGGCTAGGCCCACGAGCTATGGCCGCTGAGCCTGCGCGTCAGGAGCCTGTGCCCCGCAACGGGAGAGGCCACAACAGTGAGAGGCCCGCATACCGCAAAAAAAAAAAAAAAAAAAAAAATCAAGCGAAAGAATATGAATGCAGTTAAAGGCAGAAAGGGATGTTGAACTCATTAACTACTTTTAAATATTTTAAAATATAAAAATGAGAAGTTGGATTTGCATGCTTAAGTCAAAAAAGGAAGACATAAGGAAGAATAGTGATATAAACACTAATGTTGTAATAGACTTCAATAGGACCCTGATGTCCAGGTCCAGTGTTTCACTGCCACTTAATACATTCTTAATTTCTGATGAATATCTTCCAAACAATTTAGACTCTAAATTTGACAAGTAAATAAAGACTGGAAATTTAAAATACCCCAGGAGCAACTGACCCAAGCATCTCATTCTCCATGACAAAATAATGTTATAAAGATAGGATGTTAAATGTAAATCCAACACAAACTAGACCAAGACTTGAGGACACAGGGAGGGAGAAGGGAAAGCTGGGATGAAGTGAGAGAGTGACATGGACTTATATATACTACAAAATGTAAAATAGATAGCTAGTGGGAAGCAGCTGCATAGCACAGGGAGATCAGCTCAGTGCTTGTGACCACCTAGAGGGGTGGGATATGGAGGGTGGGAGGGAGACGCAAGAGGAAGGAGATATGTGGATATATGTATATGTATAGCTGATTCACTTTGTTATAAAGCAGAAACTAACACACCATTGGAAAGCAATTATACTTCAATAAAGATGTTAAAGAAAAAAACTGCTCTAAAAAACTAGACCAAGAAATAATTATGTGCAAGTTTTCTCTTAATATAAAACAATGAGAAAGCCTGTCCAGGCTAGACGATCCAAACAAAATCATGATAGTCATAATGCAGTGTTACAGGGTCTTACATATGATTCACCTAAGTTTTGCCCTATTGATATATTTGCATTTTCTTAGGGAAGTGGGATATTCTTTTCTAAAGGAGTAGATTTTATTAACTTCTTGGGGAGAGGGGGTGTGTCTAATAAAAACAGAATTCTCACTAATCTAACTCACTCTTACTTTTTAAAAGAATATATTTGGAGAAATATTAATATATTCTGCTTGGCAAGGAAGGTGAACAGGAAATTTAAACACCAAATAGCAAAGGTAACCAGATAACCTTTCAGGTCCCTTTCAACCCAGGCAGTCTATGATTCCAAACCAAACCAGGCTGCAGTCAAAATGCAGACACTGAATCAAAATCATCTGCTAGTATCAGACATCCCTTATAAGCTGAATTTTAGGTTTATATTCCCCTTTATTCAATTTAATCAAGAATAAGATTGTGTTTTGAATTAAAAAATTAATAAAAACCTATTGAAAAACAAATGGTTTTATTCAGGAGAGATAATTCACAGCTGGGAAATAAAAGAGCTCTTTAATATAGTATCATTACTGAATTTCATAGCCGTCCAGACAAAGCATCTCCATCTCACATCACTCATTCGCTTTTATTTGCTACTTTATATCTTGCTCAACTTTTCCAGCAAATAATTATTATATGAAACTCAGTGGCTTCTGGTGATAGGTCATTGGCTTTATAAAAGAAATTAATACATGTATTTTTGTCTATTGTCCCTGGCTTAATTTTATAACTTTTTATTTTGATACAATTCAAACTTACAGAAATTATGTTGAATAATACAAATCCAGTATAGCTTTTACTCAGGTTCAGCCACTCTACAATTTACCCCACTTCTTGCTTTATCATGCTGTCTATACAGAGACATAAACACACACTCATATGCACACACACACTTTTCTTTCTCTGTACGACTTGAAAGTTCATTGGAGGTATCTGTCTACTTTATTCCCAAATACCTCTGCATGTATTTTCCAAAAGCAAGACACTCTCTTACATAACCATAGTATAATTATCAAAATCATGAAATACTGTTACCTAAACTAAAGTTTGTATTCAAATTTGTCACTGACCCAATTCAGAATATGCATTGTGTTTAGTTGACATATCCCCTTGATCTTTTTTTTTTTTTTTCGGTACGCGGGCCTCCCACTGTTGTGGCCCCTCCCGCTGCGGAACACAGGCTCCGGACGCGCAGGCCCAGTGGCCATGGTTCACGGGTACAGCTGGTCCGCGGCATGTGGGATCCTCCTGGATCAGGGCACGAACCCATGTCCCCTGCATCAGCAGGCGGACTCTCAACCACTGCGCCACCAGGGAAGCCCGGCTTGATCTTTAAATTAGAGGAATTTCTCCACTTTTGTCTTTCTTGACTTTGGTATTTTCAAAGAATATAGGCTAGCAATTTTATAGAACATCTCTCAGTTTGGTTTTGTGTGATGTCTCCTCAAGTCTTGACTCAGGTCATGCATTTTCCTAAAACTAATGCCACAGTGCACCATATTAGGAGGCACTTGTTGTTAGTTCTTTCCAATGTTAGTGATAATAACTTTGATTGTCTGGTTGAGGTGGTGTCCACCAGATTTTTCTACTATAATGTTACTATTTTTCCCTCTTATAATCAATAACTAATTTGAGTGTGGGTTGTGCTTTAATACAATGGAAGTATTCTGTCTCTTCTCAAATTTTCATTCACTTACTATAGCATTATTGATTTTCTAACTCTGTCATTCTCATAATTATTAGTTGTCTTCCTTTGGTAAAGAATAGATTTTCCTTCACAATTATTCACTCATTCATTCACTTATTCACTTATTTACTATATCAATATGAGCTCATATAGTCTTATTTTCATCATTACTATCATTACTGATTCTATAAGTTTATTAATTTATTTGTCATTTAATTATTTAATGTATTACTCTTATCAATACTGCCATTGATACTTGCACTGCTATCATGATTGATTTTGGTGCTTAATTTCCTGTATTTGGTTAGTGAGAGCCTTTGGGGTTGACTCCAGTGTCCCTTTGATATGTCACTATCTTTCTCTCTTGTGCAAGATAATGTTCCAGGATTAGTTTGTATTTTCCCCATCCCAGCCCTGGAATCAGCTTTTTCATCAAGAAGCCCTGAAATGTTTATTGGTGACTGGCACTTAGAAATCAAAATCCGGTCATTAGGTGAGCTTAGTTACTGCTATGTCATTACTTCTAAGCTATCCCAGCAGACAGTGAGGGTATATGTGCTAAGTCATACATATACACATAATGTCTATAATTTTTTCTCAATCTATGTATATCCATATATCTATATACAGATTTAGATATAGCTATATAAAATGTGTGTATGTATATAGTATATGTAGTTCATACTGATAAATCCAAATCCAATCCAAAACCACAGGTTCTTCTTGTCTTCACTTTTTCATTTTTGTAACTTCCCTCTCACTGACAAACCTGACTTCCATCATTGTCAAAATAATTGCTCATTTCCCCAAGCCTAGGATACATCAAGAGCAGTTTCAGTATTATTATTAATCCATACACCTGCAAAATACAAACCTGCTAACTAGAGTTCAGGATTTATTATAATCCTCTTTTTTTTTTTGGACAGGGGGGAACATACATTAAGAAAAATGCATGTCTTATATCTATAACTTAGCGAGTTTTGACAAATAAACACTCCTATTTAATTGCCATACTCTCATAAGATATAGAACATGTCCATTACCCCCAAAATTTCCTTAGCATTCTTCTTATACAATCCTCCCCTCTTACTAGGTGACATAAATTCGTTTTTTTCTGCTATGGAAATTCATATAAATGGAATCATGCATTATGTACTACTTTGTGTCTAGCACTTTTTGCTCATCATAATATCTATGAGATTCATGCATGTATTGTACTTAATCAGTAGTTTAATTTTCTTCCTGGGTAGTATTTCTCTATATATAAATATACCACAATTTCTTTTACCCATTATCCTGTTGATAAACATTTTAGATGTTTCAAGTTTTTACTATTACAAATAAAGTTTCTATGAACATTCTTGAACAATATCTTTGTGGTTATTTATTGTCATTTCCATGAGATAAATACAGTCATTTCTGCTATAATGTCACATACATGTTCTTTAAAATTACCATGCTATGAAAAATTGTGCAGTAATAAAAGACAGGGCTTATGGGGAAAATGAGATTTGGGGCACAACACTCAACACTGTTGTCAGTAAAACATAATAACAACAACAAAAAAAAACCCTTATGAAAACAGTTAAACTGTCTTAAACACATTTAATGACTAAGAGTACAAAAACTACAAGTATGGATCTCATTTCTCATGAAAAAGAAGATGGCTTGTAGAAGTGGGAATTCAAAGGGTTGCAGTTTGAGAGTTATTTTAAGGATTATCGGAAATAAGAAGAAAAGCTGTAATACCAGATGTGGATGGGTGTGGCTCATAACACAGGGATGAATTGTGAAGTAACTTGTAGATGTTTGATATATGTACATATGTGTATTTGATTTACGTGCATATATTTCTATACAGCTCATTTCAGCCAAACTTAGTGTTTTCTGCACTGTTTTTCATTGACAAAATTATAAATAAACAAGTAAAATATGTGTATTGTGCTCAGATTGCTCCCTAATATATCAATGGCATTGAATAAAATTTGCATTTTTAAAATAAGCATTATAGCAGAACTGACTGTACCTAGAAACACATTTGCTGAGTCCTAAGGTATGTATATATTTAACTTTATAAGAAACGGCCAAATTGTTTCCCATATCGTTTGCACTGTTTTAGACTCCCACTAGTTTGATTTCATTGATTTCTGCTATTATTATTTTATTCTTTCTATTTATTTTAAGTTTTATTTGCTCTCTTTCTAGCTTCTTAAGTTGGAAATTTAGATAATTCATTTTAAACTTAATTAAATGTCATCAATTTCCTTGTAAATACTGCTTTAGTAACTCCTTACATATTGTGATATATTGCATTTTCTTTATCATTCAGTTTGAAATATTTTCTAATTTTCTTTTCAGTTTTTTATTCATGTGTTATTTATGTTATTTATAAGTATGTTGTTTAATCACCAACATTAAAACAGTTTCAAATACCTTATAATTGATTTATATTTTGTTTTTGGTCATATATGTGTAAGATTTCAATCTTTTTAAATATACTGAGGCTCTTTTTAGAGCCCCAAATATGGTCTATCTTAATAAAAGTTCCTTTCATACTGAATAAGTGTGTGTATTATAAATATTTAGGAGGTCAAGTACTGTAAATATAAATAAGGTCAAGGTGGTTGAAGGCTTGCTCACATCTATACCATTACTGACTTTTTGTCTGGTTTTTCTAACAGTTACTCTCTGTTTGTCAGATTGGGTAGTGTATTTTGATCCATCTTCAAGTTCACTGATCCTGTATTCTGCTATCTCCAATTTACAAGGTCATTTTGTGAATCTTTCATTATCAGTTTGGCAATTCTAAGTTCTAGGCTTTCCATCCGGTTCTCTTTTATAAGCTCTATTTCTCTGTTGAAATTCCCCATCTATTTTATCATTATGAATACATTTTTCCTAAGTCCTTGAACATATTTATAATAGATGTTTTAAAATTTTTTCCTACTAACTGCAATATTTTGGTCATTCATGATCAAATTCTATTCACTGATTTTATCTTGAGTATAAATGGCATTTTCTCATTTCTTCCCATGTCTAGGAATGTTTGATTATACACTGAATATTGTGGTAATATAAAAGTGTTGTTTCTTTTTTCAATTGGTTAAATTGAATGTACTCAAACTTCAAATTCTCTCTGTCTTGCAGGGATCAGCAGCTGAAATTTTTGCCCATTTCTTTCAGCCTTCTGGTTGTTGCTTTTTGTCAGAAAGTTGGAGTGTTCCTTGAGGGTTTGAGTGGATAAGGTGGAGGATATAGGCACATTTTGGAACTGATCTTTCTGTGGGTCTCTTACTGCCAGCATTTTTCTCCTTACTTTTCAGCTGCCCTGAAAGCTCTAAACTTCTAAAAGACACGAAGTTTGAAGTGTTTTGCTTCATTTCTAACTTCCATCAGATGAAAATTTATGTAATTTGAAATTTTACCCATCTAATTTCTTTGTCTTAAGTTTAAATTCTCTCCCAATTTCTGCCTGTTTCAATCACTCTCATTGCTTTAGAATACTTGTTCTTAATTTGCTCAGAGCTTATAATTGTTTTCTTCAAGAGCCTTAGTCAGGAGATTAATTCAAGATGGCAGAGTGGAAGGATGTGTGCTCACTCCTTCTTGCGAGAGCACCAGAATCACAAGTAACTGCTGAACAATCATCAACAGGAAGACAATGGAATTCACCAAAAAAGATACCTCACATTCAAAGACAAAGGAGAAGCCACAAAGAGATCGTAGGAGGTGCACAATCACGATAAAATTAAATCCCATAACTGCTGGGTGGGTGACTCACAAACTGGAGAATACTTATACGACAGAAGTCCACCCACTGGAGTGAAGGTTCTGAGCCCCATGTCAGGCTTCCCAACTTGGGGATCCAGCAATAGTAGCAGGAATTCCAGAGAATCAGACTTTGAAGGTTAGCAGGATTTGATTGCAGGACTTTGATAGGACTGGGGGAAACAGAGACTCCACTCTTGGAGGGCACACACAAAGTAGTGTGTACATCGGGACCCAGGGGAAGGAGCAGTGACCCCATAGGAGACTGAACCAGACTTACCTGCTAGTGTTGGAGGGTCTCCTGCAGAGGTGGGGGGTGGCTGTGTCTCACCGTGAAGACAAGGACACTGGAAGCAGAAGTTCTGGGAAGTATTCCTTGGTGTGGGCCCTCCCAGACACTGCCATTAACCCCACCAAAGAGCCAGGTAATCCCCAGTGTTGGGTTGCCTCAGACAAAACAACCAACAGGGAGGGAACGCAGCCCCACCCATCAGCAGACAAGCAGATTAAAGTTTTACTGAGCTCTGCCCACCAGAGCAACACCCAGCTCTACCAACCACCCTCCCATCAGGAAACCAGCACAAGCTTCTTAGATAGCCTCAGCCACCAGAGGACAGACAGCAGAAGAAAGAAGAACTACAATCCTGCAGCCTGTGGAACAAAACCCACATTCACAGAAAGATAGACAAGATGAAAAGGCAGAGGGCTATGTACCAGATGAAGGAACAACATAAAACACCAGAAAAACAATTAAATGAAGTGGAGATAGGCAACCTTCCAGAAAAAGAATTCAGAATAATGATAGTGAAGATGATCAAGAACCTTGGAAAAAGAATGGAGACAAAGATCGAGAAGATGCAAGAAATGCTTTAAAAAGACTGAGAAGAATTAAAGAACAAACAAACAGAAATGAAAAATACAATAACTGAAATAAAAAAATACATTAGAAGGAATCAATAGCAGAATAATTGAGGGAGAAGAACGGATAAGTGATCTGGAAGACAGAATGGTGGAATTCACTGCTGTGGAACAGAATAAAGAAAACAGAATGAAAAAAAATGAAGACAGCCTAAGAGACTTCTGGGACAACATTAAATGCAACAACATTCACATTATAGGGGTCTCAGAGGAGAAGAGAGAGAGAAAGGACCCAAGAAAATATTTGAAGAAATTATAATCAAAAACTTCCCTAACAAGGGAAAGGAAATAGCTACTCAAGTCCAGGAAGAACTGAGAGTCCCAGGCAGGATAAACCCAAGGAAAAACACACCGAGACACATAGTAATCAAATTGACAAAAATTGAAGACAAAGAAAAATTATTGAAAGCAACAAGGGAAAAATGACAAATAACATACAAGGGAACTCCCATAAGGTTAACAGCTGATTTCTCAGCAGAAACTCTAGCAGCCAGAAGGGAGTGGAATGATATACTTAAGGTGATGAAACGGAAGAACCTACAACCAAGATTACTCTAGCCCTCAGGGATCTCATTCAGATTCGACGAAGAAATCAAAAGCTTTACTGACAAGCAAAAGCTAAGAGAGTTCAGCACCACCAAACTAGCTCTACAATAAATGCTAAAGGAACTTCTCTAAGTGGAAAACACAAGAGAAGAAAAGGACCTACAAAAACAAACCCATAGGGGCTTCCCTGGTGGCACAGTGGTTGATGGTCTGCCTGCCGATGCAGGGGACACGGGTTCATGCCCCAGTCTGGGAAGATCCCACATGCTGCAGAGCAGATGGACCTGTGAGCCATGGCCACTGAGCCTGCACATCTGGAGCCTGTTCTCTGCAACAGGAGGGGCCACAACAGTGAGAGGCCTGCTACGGCAAAAAAAAAAAAAAACAAAAAAAAACACCTTAACAATTAAGAAAATGGTAATAGGAACATACATATCAATAATTACCTTAAACATGAATGTATTAAATGCTCCAAGCAAAAGACACAGGCTCACTGAATACATACAAAAACAGGACCGATATATATGCTGTCTACAAGACACACACTTCAGACCTAGGGACACATATAGAATGAAAGTGAGGGGATGGAAAATGATATTCCATGCAAATGGAAACCAAAAGAAAGCTGGAGTAGCAATACTCATATCAGATAAAATAGACTTTAAAATAAAGAATGTTAAAAGAGACAAGGAAAAACACTACATAATGATCAAGGGATCAATCCAAGAAGAAGATATAACAATTATAAATATATATTCACCCAACGTTGGAGCACCTCAATACTTAAGGCAGGTGACAACAGCTATAAAAGAGGAAATTGTCAATAACACAATAACAGTGGGGGACTTTAACACCTAACTTACACAAATGGACAGATAAACCAAACAGAAAATTAATTGGGAAATAAAAGCTTTAAATGAAACAATAGACCAGATAGATTTAATTGATTTATAGGACATTCCATCCAAAAACAGCAGATTACACTTTCTTCTCAAGTGCATATGGAACATTATCCAGGATAGATCTCATCTTGGGTCACAAATCAAGCCTCAGTAAATTTAAGAAAATTGGAATCATGTCAAGCATCTTTTCTGACCACAACGCTATAGTATTAGAAATCAATTACAGGGAAAAAAACGTAAAAAAACAAAAACACATGGAGGCTAAACAATATGTTACTAAATGACCAAGAGATCACTGAAGAAATCAAATAGGAAATTAAAAAATACCTAGAGACAAATTACAATGAAAACACGATGATCCAAAACCTATGGGATGCAGCAAAAGCAGTTCTGAGACAGAGGTTTATAGCAATACAAGCCTACCTCAGAAACAAAAACCTCGAATAAACAATCTAATCTTACACCTCAAGGAACTAGAGAAAGAAGAGCAAACAAAACCCAAAGTTAGTAGAAGGATAGAAATCATAAAGACCAGAGCAGAAATAAATGAAAGAGAAACAAAGAAAACAATAGCAAAGATCAGCTGGTTCTTCGAGAAGATAAACAAAATTGATAAACCATTAGCTAGACTCATCAAGAAAAAGAGGGATAGGACTTAAGCCAATAAGATTAGAAATGAAAAAGGAGAAGTTACAACAAACACTGCAGAAATACAAAGCATCCTAAGAGACTACTACAAGCAACTCTATGCCAATAAAATGGACAACCTGGAAGAAATGGACAAATACTTAGAAAGGTAAACCCTTCCAAGTCTGAACCAGGAAGTAATAGAAAATATGACCAGACCAATCACAAGTAACAAAATTGAAACTGTGATTAAAACTCTTCCAACAAACAAAAGTCCAGAGTCACATGGCTTCACAGGTGAATTCTATCAAACATTTAGAGAAGAGCTAACACCCATGTTTCTCAAACTCGTCCAAAAAATTGCAGAGGAAGGAACACTCCCAAACTCATTCTATGAGGTCACCGTCACCCATACAAAAACCAGACAAAGATACTACAAAAAAGAAAACTACAGACCAATATCACTGATGAACATAGATGCAAAAACCCTCAACAAAATACTAGCAAACAGAATCCAACAACACATTAAAAGGATCATAGACCATGATCAAGTGGGGTTTATCCCAGGGATGCAAGAATTCTTCAATATACACAAATCAATCACTGTGATACACCCTACTAACAAACTGAAGAATAAAAACCATATGATCATCTCGATAGATGCAGAGCAAGCTTTTGATAAATTTCAACACCCATTTATGTTAAAAACTCCCCAGAAAGTGGGCATAGAGGGAAACTACCTGAAAATAATAAAGGCCATAAATGAGAAACCCACGGCAAACATCATTCTCAATGGTGAAAAACTGAAAGCAATTCCTCTAAGATCTGGAACAAGACAAGGATGTCCACTCTCACCACTATTATTTAATGTAGTTTTGGAAGTCCTAGCCAAGGCAATCAGAGAAGAAAAAGAAATAAAAGGAATACAAATTGGAAAAGAAGAAGTAAAACTGTCAGGGTTTACAGATGACATGATACTATACATAGAGAATACTAACAATGACACCAAAAAACTACTAGAGCTAATCAATGAATTTGCAGGATACAAAATTAATGCACAGAAATCTCTTGCATTCCTATACACGTATGATGAAAAATATGAAAGAGAAATTAAGGAAACATTCCCATTTACCATTGCAACAAAAAGAATAAAATACCTAGGAATAAACCTACCTAGGGAGACAAAAGACCTGTATGCAGAAAACTATAAGACACTGATGAAAGAAATTAAAGATGATACAAACAGATGGAGAGATAAACCATGTTCTTGGATTGGAAGAATCAACATTGTGAAAATAACTATACTACCCAAAGCAATCTACAGATTCAATGCAATCTCTATCAAATTACCAATGACATTTTTTACAGAACTAGAACAAAAAATCTTAAAATTTGTATGGAGACACAAAAGACCCCGAATAGCCAAATCAGTCTTGAGGGAAAAAAAAGGAAGTGGAGGAATCAGACTCCCTGTCTTTAGACTATACTACAAAGCTACAGTAATCAAGACATTATGGTACTGGCACAAAAACAGAAATATTAATCAATGGAACAGGATAGAAAGCCCAGAGATAAACCCACGCACCTATGGTCAACTAATCTATGACAAAGGAGGCAAGGATATTCCAAAGAGAAAAGACAGTCTCTTCAATAAGTGATGCTGGGAAAACTGGACAGCTACATGTAAAAGAATGAAATTAGAACACTCCCTAACACCATACACAAAAATAAACTCAAAATGGATTAAAGATCTAAATGTAATACTGGATGCTATAAAACTCTTAGAGGAAAACATAGGAAGAACACTCTTTGACATAAAATACAGCAAGATCTTTTTGGATCCATCTCCTAGAGTAATGGAAATAAAAACAAAAATAAACAAATGAGACCTAATGAAACTTAAAACCTTTTGCAAAGCAAAGGAAACTACAAACTGCATGATAAGACAACCCTCACAATGGGAGAAAATATTTGCAAAAGAATCAATGGACAAAGGATTCATCTCCAAAATATATAAACAGCTCATGCAGCTCAATATTAGAGAAACAAACAACCCAATCCAAAAATGGGCAGAAGATCTAAAAAGACATTTCTCCAAAGAAGACATACAGATGGCCAAGAAGCACACGAAACGCTACTCAATGTCACTAATTATTAGAGAAATGAAAATCAAAACAACAATGAGCTATCACCTCACACAAGTTGGAATGGGCATCATCAGAAAATCTACAAACAACAAATGCTGGAGAGGGTGTGGAGAAAAGGGAACCCTCTTGCACTGTTGGTGGGAATGTAAATTGATCAAGCCACTATGGAGAACAGTATGGAAGTTCCTTAAAAAACGAAAAATAGAATCACCATATGACCCAGCAATCCCACTGCTGGGCATATACCCAGAGAAAAACATAATTCAAAAAGACACATGCATCCCAATATTCATTGCAACACTATTTACGATAGCCATGGAAGCAACCTAAATGCCCATCGACAGATGAATGGATAAAGAAGTTGTGGTACAAATATACAATGGAATATTACTCAGCTATAAAAAGGAACGAAATTGGGTCTTTTGTAGAGACGTGGATGGATCTAGAGACTTTCATACAGAGTGAAGTATGTCAGAAAGAGAAAAACAAATATCGTATATTAATGCCTATATGTGGAACCTAGAAAAGTGGTATGGATGAACCAGTTTGCAGGGTAGAAATAGACAGATGTAGAGAACAAACGTGTGGACACCATGGTAGGGGGGAAAGTGGCGGGTGTGGCGGTGCTGGTGGGATGAATTTGGAGATTGGGATTGACATATATACACTAATATGTATAAAATGGATAACTAATAAGAACCTGCTGTATAAAAAAATAACTAAAATAAAATTTAAACATTCAATACAAAAAAAAAAGAAATAGCCTTAGTCAGATCCAATTTAGTCTACTATTCTTAGTATGAAGTCTTATCACTGGTTAAATTTTAACTGATTTATTAATTTAGTCCAACATATACTATGCTCCCACTATGTTTCAGATATCCTTCTGTGCACCAAGGATGCAAAGAATATAAGACTATAACCTAGATCTTTATAGGCGGGAAGTCATAGTATAGAACAATTATTCTGACACAATGCAATAAGATAAATTAAGGGAGTATTATAGGAGCACACATGGAGAGCTCATAGGTATACCTCTATCTCTTATCTTTCTTCAAGTTCGGTAACACTTTTCCACTTGAGATAATTCTAAGTCATGAAATTTGAGTATTTTATTTATGCCATGATGACTAGGGAGTCCCCTAGAATTGACTTGATCAGGATAGACTCTCAAAAATATTTAAATACATTAATGTGAGAAATTGTTATGATTGAAGTTTTGTTGGTTGGTTGGTTGGTTGGTTGATTTAATAACTAGCCATGTTAGTGGTCTGGTGGGTAAACATCATGTAACTTATTTTAGAGCACACCGCTATTTATAAAAGCAAAAAAAAAAAAAAAAAAGAAACTACTTAAACGTTCAAAAAATTTAGGCCCAATAAAAAATCTTAGACGAATATTTAGGAGACTCTATTTACAAGATTGAAAAGATCTTTCCAAACTAAGAAATAAAATATAGATATTATAAAAATGTTTTTATGCAAAATATATTAAACTTGCTAGAAGTGTAACAATTTACAAAAAATTGCAATGCAAATGACAGATAAAAGACTAACTCTCTGGAATGCATAAAGAAATTTTGCAAAATGATAACAAAGAGCTTAACAACATACAAATGAAAATAATATGAGTACACAATTCAGCAAAGAGCAAATCCAAATTGCTGATAAACATGTGAAAACATGCTCCGTGTTTATAGGTGTCAGGAAGGTATGAATTAAGTAAAAAAGACAGCCACTTAATGCTGAGTCAGAATGTAAAATGTACTCTCATACATTGTTGCAGCAATTTTGGAAAGTAATCCTGCAATATCTGCTAAAATTCAAAATGTACATGCCCTTCATTCCAACAATCCAGTTCCTGGGATTTGTCTCATATAACCAAAAGCACCAGAAAGTAAGGATAGATACACAGAAGGGCTCATCACAATACAGTTTTATAAAAGAAAAGATAAAGGAATTTTGAGGTTCATTTTTGTAAACTCAGAACATTCCCTAATGCTATCAAAGTCAGTGGTTTAGTCACGACGTTCTGGATTCAAAGTCTTAGTCAGCTGATGCACTACATAAAGTTAACCCAATACGTAAAGCAGATGACATCAGATAACTCACTGCACAGACTGAAGCCAATTAGGGGAGGAGCAAGGCAGTAATATTATACAACTTGGAGTGGTCTGTGAGGAGCTCTATTTGAAATTCAGTACTCTATTTTATCAACCCCTAAATCGGCCTAACTGATTTCCTCTATACTATCGCGTCCTTATATCTTACTTAAACTCCTCTTAGACAGGTGCTGAGTTCCTCTCCCCACCCAGGACCTATCACAGTGCTTGCTGCTATATATGATATTAATAAATGTGGGTTATTTGTTGAGCTAAGGGACTTTATAGTCTGTGTTATTGTCTGAGATGCTCAGCTGAAAAAATATATTTGATGTCCTTTAAAACGATATGAGTGACAATTGTAATCAATTTTGGTGTGAGCTTCTCAAATGCCATGATGGATTCAGTTAGGTATCTGAATATGGACAACTTCCTACAAGTTTACATTATAAACAGGAAAACATGTCATGAGTCTTTGTGAAATTATAAAAGAATATTACTTAATGAAGTTCTGTGATAACATTTTTCTAATCTCAGAAAGTTTTTATTTTTCAAATCGTCTAATTTTTTTGTTTTCCCCATTATTAGGTCAATGAAGAATAACAATATTTAAAAGTTGCAGTTCTTTGAAAAGCCTTCACAAAAAAAAGCATTAAATAAAAAAGACTTTAGCCAAACATACTGACAAGATTATAGTAGCTCACATAATCTAACTTGCATTTACTCTGTAATTACCTAGGAAAAGGTTCAGAAGTATAATTCACTCATGTCGCAGCACAACAAACAAAAAGATATGTGATGAAACCATGAACTAGGTTATAAAATTAGTCATTGGTATTGTTCTTTCTGATGCCACCAACACCATCCAAAGCAAAGGCAGAATGCCACTTACAGCTTCATTCTTTGGGTGCCCTTTCCAGTAGTACTTTCTCCCTCACCTGCTCTGTGAAACAATTGTTATTCTCTTCCTAATAGCATAAAGAATGCATGTGAATTCATTGCAAACCTTAGACAGCCTTAGTACACAAAAATATCTGAAATTTTAGTAGCATCATTGCAATACTCTGCAGTGCAAGACAAAAATTTGGGAAAAAAGAGAAAACAAAATTAATTAACTGCTGACGTTATACCTTAGAATAATTAATGATTGAGTTCAAATTAAACTATCACCCATAAAGGTTCTCATTCTTCCCTGATTATATTATCACATATTAAATTTTAGCTAATAATTACTAATTCTGGAAAATATAAAGAGGGTTCAGTGAATATCTTTTTGCTGGCTTTCATGTTTAAATGAGACTGTGTTCAAAACATTTAATGAAAAAACCCTACTCAATAAATATAGTTTTCAAATATTTCAAACATTCAGAAATGCCACACAAGACAATAATTTTGACTCTGAACCTGTTCCTTCACTTGTGAAATAATATCCATACCATAGATTATTACAAATAGTGAATACAACTTTACATGTAAAATATCTAACTCAGCATTTAAACCATAGTAAGTAATCACTAAGTTTTGATTCCCTTTACATAGTTCAGGTGGTCTGTTTGAATACTATATTGAATATAGTAATAAAAATAGAAAATTATAAAAATAATATTACAAATATAAATCTGCACAGGTTGGACATAGAAATATTTATAAAAATAACTTCCTTAACCACTGAAACTTGGAAGTACCTCATATAGGAATACACAAGAAGTATAAAATCTATATTGCTCCCCATGGGTGATCTATTTTCTGCTCAGACCTCAAGTAGTAGATATCCTTCCAATTAAAAGTGAGGAATAATGCCATCATTCTTATTTTACAAGGATAGAATGGACAGGACAGAAAACAAAGGCAACTGGCTAGAAAATCCAGCATCTAGATGGTAACATTGATGTTTTTTTTTAACCAAATATGTATCCCAGCTCTGTCCTTCTCTCTCAGAATATCTAATAATGGGAGGGAAAAGGAGGAAAGAGATAAGGAAGTTATAGTTTTTGCTTTTTGTGTTAAAAATCTCTAGAGCTTCAGCAAAAAAATCTAAATATGCTTGATAAGATAAACTAATGAAAGATACTTTGGGGAATTTTTATGGCATTCTTAAGCTATTTACTTTTATATTGTATTATATTATGGGTTCATAACTTTCCTGAAATATGGACTTATAAAAAATATAACATAATATGGACTTATAAAAAAATATAATAAAAGCTATGGACCCTCTCCCTTTAAAGGAAAAGAATATCATAGATCCAGTGGGTTCATAGACCTTCTAAAGCCCATTCATAGACTCTTTCTTATTCCCTAATCTTTGGTTTATGAATTCTTGATGCATAGGAATTAGCTAAAACATTGATGTAGTCATCATGGGATTAAAAGTTTTATTTCAAATGCCCTTAATTCTCATACTTGGACCCCCTGAGATCCATGAAGTACAGATTTTTTTATGTCATTTTTCATTTAAAAAATTACATTGTCGCCTCCAAATAAGTATTAGTACATTTTAAATAAATTCTTGTTGATTGAGTAAGTGGATAAATTAACACTTACATTATTCTATTTACATTGACTCAAGGTTCAAATAATTTTCTTGTTCTTTGGATTATAACAATTTTAAAATTACTATCCAAATCAGCACTTTGAAAGGAATAGCAACAGAATACTGTGACCTTTATCAAATTTGTCTTTTGTAACCTTTGAGTGAACGCGTAAGAAACAACCAAATATTTCCTGTAAATAGTGATACAAGGAAGTGACATTTCTCATAGACAGTGGTAGAGCGAGCATAATGTGGCATAAACAGAGGAAGAGCATCTGATTTTCACAGTACCAGAAGAAGAATGAGTCCAGGCAAAAACAAACTAAAAGTATTGTCCTGGCTCTGTTCGGTATGGTACTCAACAATTCTTTAGTGAAAAGAAACTACAAGTTTATACCAACTCCTCCATATACATAGAGGTAGACATAAGCATAGACACAGACTTACACATATACTTGTACACACACACACAAATATGCACACATGCATACACACATATGACTATGCCATAATCTATCAAAAGTCACTCTTCCATTCTCTTGGGAACTTTTTTTAAAACAGAGAACTAACTGGAAGATGTAAGAACTATGAGATAAAGTGAATGGTGGAGGAAAAGAAGAGGTTATTTTAATAAAACTCTGAAAGAAAAACAATAAAATGTGAGGGAAAGTTGGACTTAGATGTGAACTTCTGCTCTTGTTAAAAATGATGCAACAATAGCCATGTGTATAAGGAATGATAGCATCTGGACAGAGAGGGTCTCTAAGCGATGCTGAAATAGATAACCCTGCACACTGAGGAAGGACTGGTAAAATCTGTATTTGGAATATGCAGTATATTAAAGTATCACCAAAGCTGAATCCAGAGCATGATCCCTAGAACAATCACCTCACTACAGCTGAAACCGGACACGTCTTCAACCTTCGCTTGTTTAAGGACAGCAGCAGTGCAGATCCACCACAGTACTTCTTGATGCTTAGGTGTGTCTGAGCTCAGGTGCATCTGAGTCATTGAATCAAGATCCTAAGTCTTCATCCCAGTTGCCACAGAGGCAGAAAAGATGAGGACTGCCTTCTGATGCAGGGAATTAAAAAATATAGAGAGAGTGTGATTAAAAGATGCTAAGTGACAAAATATGACAAATACCCACTATTGAGCTCAACTCACAGAGCACTGCTCTCACAAGCCTTAGTTCTGCCCAGGTTTGTGATTCTCTAAAAGGTGTTATGTGGGAACAAAAACAAGTCACTCTAGAAAGAATAATTCCTTAGTGATAGGACTTCACAACTCTTTTCTCAGCAGCAACTTTATTTTGCCATGTTACAGTGGCTCTTTCCTTTAAACATGCTTATTTCTCTCTCTTCAATTAATTAGCACATAAATTAGTAAATAATCCTTCATTTGACTAATCTACCTTTCCACTATTCTCTATTTCTCTTTCACCAATTGTAATTGTTTTTTTGTTTTTTGCAGTACACGGGCCTTTCGCTGTTGTGGCCTCTCCCGTTGCGGAGCACAGGCTCTGGAAATGCAGGCTCAGCGGCCATGGCTCACGGGCCCAGCCGCTCCGCGGCATGTGGGATCTTCCCGGACCGGGGCACGAACCCGTGTGCCCTGCATCGACAGGTGGCCTCTCAGCCACTGCGCCACCAGGGAAGCCCTGTAATTGTTTTTTTTTTTTTAATTCTACTGTCGCTGTTTTTAGTCCCTCTTTCTAGGAGCTCCTTGTCTCCTATCTCCACCATTTTGTAGTAGCTACACTCCTGAAAATCACAGTCAACCAGTTCTTCATTAAGTCCTCTGGTCTTTTGGGCCCACACCCTCCTTGACTTCTCTGAAGCACAGGGCATCATAAATCTTCTGGAAGCTCTTTCTGCATTCCTATTCCAGAACTCTTCCTACTTTCCTTCGCTTGATCTGTCATCTGTTTTTGCATTCTTTATTACTCCATCTCTGGTGTCAGCTCCTAAAATTCTGTCTTCACACCTCACTTTTCTCTATATTATCTTCTTCAATGAGGTCACCCCACTCACTATTTCACATTCACTTGTTCGTCTACTCCCTCATTAATTCAACACGTATTAATTGATTGACTACTAAACAGCAGGCACTCTGCTAGGACCTGGTGATCAAAAAAGGGAGTAAGACACAGGCCCTGCCCTCAAAGAACTCAGTGTCTTTTAGGAAAGAGCACGTAACAGAGACATCTGTTATGAAATAGAGCAGAAAGTGCATAGATAAAGCTGTACACTGCTTTGGCATCATCTAAGAGATGGGAGGGGAATGTAGACAAAGGCAGGCGCAAACTCCCTAGAAGAAATGACAGTATCACTTTACTAAGGATGTCTTACCCTTGTGTGTCTGCATCTCTGCCATTGTGCAACTTAGGTCCACCTTTCTTCCTTCTTTCTGGATACCTGCCCCGCAATGCCTTTGAAGAAATCATGTTTAAAACCAAACTTTTCATTCTCATACTGACATTAATTTCCCTTCATTTTTTAATTCATGGTGATAGAATCAATATTTACTTATCCAGACCAGCTCCAAACTTCTGAGTCCTTGTGGACTTGTCCCTCTGCCTCCCTCTTGACATCTGCTTTTTCACCAAATTCTATTGATTCCTTTTTTAAAACAAGTGTAGTACCAGGTAGTAGTTAGCAACATAGGCTGGGTTCAAATAAGAAGAATAAAAGTCGCTTAACTCTGCAGCTGTATGCAGATTATTTTTGTGTCTCAGTTTCTTCCTCTTTAAAATGGGGATAATGGTTCCTACAACACAGCGTTGTTGTAAAAAATAAATGAGATGATATCCTGGAACATATCAAGTATTGATCACACATCACCTATCGTTACTCTTATTTCTATGTTGTCCATTTCTTACTTTTTCATTCCCAGTGTCTTAATCCTGGCTCTGAATTTAAATCATTCACATCTGTGTAAGCATCTTATTGAATGAACTGAACTTCAGGCAAGCTCACAAAGTCACTTGATTCTTTTGTCTCAATGTCTCTTCAAACTCACTCTGTAGAGTAATTCTGTCCTTGTCCTTTGATACATTTCAGTCAGATTGACTAGCTTTTCAGGTACCTTGACTCACAAGAACACTTCATTCTGGTACTAATAACTCCAGTTCAGTGTAATAATCAAAATTCTAAGCTCTTATCTAATCTGGAGCTTCTCCCACAACCAGATTGATAACACTTCAATCTGTAAACCTATACCAGGTGTGGGTGAGGTTTGGTGGACTTCATTGTTCTGTAGTCAACCAGCTCTTGCCTCGACCCGGAAGTTGCCCCTTCCAGGGTTAGGCCCAAGGGAAGAAAGAGTTAGGGGCTAGAAATTGGGTGATCTATGTTTGGATCCTCTGGCTTTTAAGAGGGCATTCAAAACTGATACTTTCTCTCTGGGTCTTTCAGCTCTTCTGCAGTAACTTTGATATAAGTGGTTTCCTGGGGAAGCCCAGCATAATGCTCTCGTTCACTCCTTGGGCCTCAGGCGGCACCACTGCTCTGATTGGTTACTACCTCCTTCTCACCTGGACCTCAGGCACTCTCAAGGCCTCAGGCCAACACCCTCCCAGAGGTCCACCTGACTTCAAGGAAAGTGCCTGCAACCCTTCCCCACACCACTACTTTGGGCTCACTTCCAAAGCATACCTGACTCAATCTCTGTCTCTCTGTCTCTGCCTCTCTCTGTCTCTCTCTTTCTCTCTCTCTAGCCATTTCCTCCCTCCTCCCTCCACCCTCACTCTCAAAACTATGCCATCTTACATTGATAGTCACAATCTCTCATCTTAAGATTTCTCAGATATGTATAAAAACATTCCCTTGGATTCCTCAAACCCCAGAAGATCAATATCAAGCTCTTCAAAATGTCCCCTTGAAGCTCTTCATGTTGGGTTTAAGGGGAACAGAAGCATCTCAGACGAAAGAGGAAGTGCTCTGAGTTTTGACAATGCCTCCAAAGGAATCCTAACCTCCGTTGCCATCCGACAAGGCCCTAGACCTGCTTTATCCACCCCTGGGAGAGGGGATGAGCCTCACAAGGCAGTCTGGGGAGAGTTCCTTGACAAGTGCTATAAGCAAGTCATACAGGCACTTGACATCCTTTTTCTCAGTCTTAGGACTTCATGCGAAAAGTCAAACAGAAAGAGCTCCATTTTCACATCCCGGTAACCTGCATTAGTCTATACTATACTCTTCTCTCTGCCTACAGTTTTGTCCCCATCAACCAGGTGGATCTCCCTCAAGCACTGCTTTATAAATCCCCCCCAGATTCAACACTGCCATTGAATCCCACCACCCCCTTCTACTCCTATTTGGGCTTCAGACCTTTTCATGCTTGGCTCACCTATAATACTTAAAAATAGGATCCTTTCCCAAATGGCTCTTGAATCATTAAACTTTTTAATAACTAAAAGAGAAAAATCTATTAACAATTAATTAGACTAAATGAAAAGGGACTCTCTCTGCCTAGGTGAAAGCAAATGGTTCATGTTTAAAGACTTACTAAAGTACTTCAAACTGTAAGACAGGCAATCAAAAAAGGTGGAAATATTTTCTTCCAACTGTGACCAGAAATGATTAAGAACTTCTCTCCAGATTAGAAGGGCAAATAATGAACAGCACTCAGCCCTGAATAAATTAATACATACGGATATATTATCTTAGTCATAAAGAGAATCTATTGTAGCACATGTGTAGGTTAGAAAACTAGAATAATACGTAAGTTAGACTAGCTACATTCTTATTTTTAAAAACTTTATCATTTTTTTCAATACCAAAAAATATTTTTTAGACACCAACTCTTTGTATGTTACACTTATTGAAAAGCACCATGCAAATGATACATTTTAAATATTGTCCATATGGAGAATGTTTTCCTAATAAAGAATAATACACTAAATTATTCAGGAAAACTGACGAATTGAGAAGCATTTTAATCAATTAATAGATTTCAAATTAGATAAAATGGTAAGAGTTTCTTTTTTAATTCAGTCTGTGGCTTTCTAAATTATTTAATAGGAGGAGACTGACAAAAGGGAAAAATACAGAGGAAAAAAAGGGGGTAAAAAGATGTCCTATATGCCTGGTTCTAATAAAACCTAAAAATGCAAAAGTCTGAAGTTATCTGGAAACAAATGAATTGCAATTCTTATTTTTGATGAGTCATAATGTTCAAGATGAGGAGTAACTGAATATAGAATGAGGTTTTTCTAATTTCTTGATATTATCCTAGAGGTCTTTTAATATATTACTTATATCTTTTTTTCCACTTGAAGAAAGAAATGATATGACCTCTAAGAGGCACATTTTCAATAAATTCCATATAACAGCAGGAGAGAATGCAGATTGAAAATGCAGTTCCAGCAACTTGCATTTTAAAAAGCTTTTAAATCCTGTCTCATGCATTGGTCTTTCAACAAAGATGAATGCGCAAGACACCTCATAGTCTACTCTACTTGGTAAGGCAGTGATAATGTTAAATCAATGGCACAATGATCAAAAATGAGAACAGGATCAATATTCTGATCAATTGAATTGCTTTAGATATTAAAAAGTAATTATTCCAGAACTAGTCTGCATTGGCAAAAATAAAAGTATGTCTGCTTTGTCTAATCATTTCCACTTTAAATATTGACAAACTCAGTTCACAAATAAAATAACACATTTTGAGGAATTGTATTGAGCACAAAGTTAGCCAAAAATGTGTCTGGTACAGATAAAAATACAATTATATTCTTCCATACATACCTCTGAAAGGGGAGATTCCCCCCCAAGATCAAGTTTAATAATAAATTTCTAATTTATCATTTCATTTTTTAATAAAAAACATGCATTTGAGTAGGAAAAAAGAAAGTAGGCTGAGGTCATACCCTCAGAGCCAGACATAAATCAGAGCTGCTAGGCAGCCATCACAATGCATTGATTTATAGCTGCACAGTAGGTAGAATTAGAATTGGTCCCTGACCTTAAGGAATTTACATTCTAGTTAGAAAGCCAAATTTAAACATATGAAACAGTGTGAGAAGACTTACGAGCAAAATAATGTAATGAAAGCTAACTTTTATTGGTAGCTTACAATGAGCCAGATACGTTTGTAAGCACTTTGTATGTTGCAGTGGATTCTGTTGGTGTGCTGCCCAGAACTGCGTCAGTGACATGGTGCTACCAACACCCAGCTGCCATATGCGTTGGCTGCAAATTGCTCAAAGCTCACTATTTTCCAGAAAAGGGCCCTCCTTAGAAAGGAAGTCAATGAGCCTAGGAGTTTATGCACTGTGCCCTCCCTGGACCGAGCTGCAGCCAATGACTGACACAGAAGATCACCTTCGCCCAAGGTAGGGCCAATTCTGTGATGTCATTTGTGGTTCATGGTTCCCAGTGGGATAAGGCCGACATTAGTCTCCTGCTGAGAACCTGTCTTTGCTTAGTTTTCTCCCCTGCCCCTTCCTCCTCCCTCTCTCTCCTTTCTTTGAGATCTCTCTCTCTCTCTACAAATTATTTGCACAGTAAGCTCTGCCTGCAGCTCTGTTTCTCAAAACTCAGACCTAAGACACATAAAGGCTAAGACTCATTCAACCTTATAGAGAAATTACTACTATTATACCCATTTCACAAATGAGAAAACTAATGCACAGAGAGATCAAGAGCATGGATAAGGTCACCTAGCTCATAAATGGTAAATCTTGACTTCAATCCCAGGCACTGTTGGCTCAAGAGATCATGCTCTAAACCTCTACATTTCGTGCTGTGAATGTTTGCCAGGTGAAGGCATTCCTATGGGTGGCAGAAAGAATGCAGGATTTAGAATAAGGAGACTGATTTTAACATAAGTGCTTTAACCTCCTGGCCTTATGATTTTTGAGTTTGTAACTTGATTTTACAGTACATATTTGTAAAATAGGAAGAGTAATATGAAGCTATTGGGAGGACAAGATGAGATCAAGCGTGTGAAGTACCTGGCCTAGAGTAGGCCTTTAAGAATGGTAGGAAATTTTTAAACTTGAGAATACCAACATTGCTTTGAAAGCATGCAGCACTTTTCACCTTATAAAATGTTTTATTTAATACCCCTTTAGTTGTCACCATAGCCTCGTGACAAAAATATTATTGGATATATTTTATTGATTATAAAAAATTGAAGCTTGGGAAACTCTCAGACTTATTTGACAGAACCAGGACTCAAATTTAAGATATCTGAGAACAATTCCAGTATCTTTATCTTTATACCACAACTCCTTAAAATAATAAATTATAATTTCAGGATACTCTAGTGATTACTAGCAAATCTTACTTTATTCCTCTCTTACCTTCTGAAGGAAATACCAGCATTTTGAAAATGGTGAGTGGCATTATGTCCACAGGAATTAATAAAGGGGACAAAAAATGTAAGCGAGGTCAGGGAGATAGTTTCAGGAGACACTCTGTGAAGGACAGGACATTTGAGCTCAATTTTTATTTCTTCAACAGGGAAATATTTGTTGAGTACCTTTTGTATTTCAAGCACTTTTCTTTGTAAAGACAAAGATAGATGGTGGTAAAGAAACACCATAACCAGAAGCAGGGTCAGAAAGAAAAGAGCATCTTCAAGAAATAGGAGTAATATATCTGAAGAATCTGAGAAAGAATCATGGACCATAAAACTGGAAAGTTCATTTGGGACAGATCCCTGGGGACAGGGCAAGTCCGAGTTAGGATTTGGAGGTTGGAGGAGAGCTATTGAAAGCCATTGAGAGCTACTGAGCATTGTGGATAGTTGTGACATGATATGAGCTTTATTTGAGGATCTAAATCAGTGAGATAATGCATCTGAGAATGTAGAAGATGGAAAGAAGAAGACGTATTGAAACCCTAGCAAGGAATTAAAGGAAGGAGATGTGAAACTTTCAAATGTCAAAGTAACAGAATTTGTTGATTGACCAGCTGCAAGGGGATGAGAAAGAGGAGAAAGTCCGAGATAATTTTGCAAACATTTCATTTTCACAACATAAGGATTAAGAAAAGGTCTAACCCAAGACCTTGTCCTCTTTTGAATTCTACCTCCCCCGGTTAATTGCCAGCTAAATAAACATGTGCAAGTTCCTTTTGCTGCTTCTGTGACTGCATCTGTATTATGGGGTGAATAATTGTGCCTACCTCTTCAGATTGATGCAAACAGTAAATGAATCCTAACAGATGCACCTGCTGCAAAGAGGTGCTCAGAAAATATTCCATTATTATGACACACTTTGACACAAAGAAAAACACAGGAAGACATGATTTACCAGAGGAAGCAAGACTTTGGCATGAAAGGCTGCTACTGTCAGAAGATTTGGATTTGTTTCCCAGTATTGCCTTTTAGTTTTAGAATTTTTTCCCTACCATTCCTTTGCTTGATTTTTATGATTGCCCAAAAGGAAGAGAGACTAGTCTTTTTAAATCCCTAAATTAAAATGCCATATAAGTAAATCACCATCAATAAGATCAATTAAATCATCCATTTATACACTAGTCTAACAGACACATATATCCACAAC
Organism: Delphinapterus leucas; assembly: GCF_059928025.1. Classification (NCBI taxonomy): domain Eukaryota; kingdom Metazoa; phylum Chordata; class Mammalia; order Artiodactyla; family Monodontidae; genus Delphinapterus; species Delphinapterus leucas. Next base: position 47,635,743 of record NC_143146.1, on the reverse strand, counting down.
CTCAGAAACTCACACATTGAAGCTTTTACCCAATTACAGCCTCATTTCCTTGTGGCCAAAAGCAACGTGAGTTAACTAATTTTGTCTGAGACCAGCTCGGTGCTTTGTGACCACCTAGAGGGGTGGGATAGGGAGGGTGGGAGGGAGGGAGATGCAAGAGGGAAGAGATATGGGAACATATGTATATGTATAACTGATTCACTTTGTTATGAAGCAGAAACTAACACACCATTGTAAAGCAATTATACTCCAATAAAGATGTAAAAAAAAATTAAAAGTGTGACATTTAATGTTATTAATGAAAAATTTAGAGTAATTGACACAATCCAAGGGAATCAGGAATATCTGAATAACAAACTATGTAAAGTTAGAAAAAAACACATTTTTTTGTGACAAGCAATTGTTCCTTTCTAATGACATGATGAGATCAGTAGGACACTGGTCTTCTGAAACTGTACTAGTTTTCATTATCTGTAGCTGATTCTCAGTAAGACCTTTAAGAAAATGAGCTATCCTTTCTGAAACTCATAATTAAATACCATGGAATAAGTCTCTACGCAACCATCCCAATTTATATATTCTATTAGCTGACCTATTATTGATCCTTCATTTTTTTAAATACTTTCATTTCTAGAGCAGTTTTAGGTTCACAGCAAAACTGAGCAACAGAAGGACAGAGATTTCCCATGCACCCTCTGCCTCCACACATGCATAGCCTTCCTTGTTATCAACACCCCCTCCCCAGTAGTACATTTGTAACAACTAATAAACTTATACTGTTACATGTTTATCACCGGAAGTTCATAGGTTACATTAGAATTCACTCTTTTATTATATATACATGTATATATATTTTTAATTAATTAATTTATTTATTTGGCTGCATTGGGTCCTAGTTGCGGCATGCGGGATCTTTCGTTATGGTGCGTGGGCTTCTCTCTCGTTGTGGCACGCGGGTTCCAGAGCATGCAGGCTCAGTAGTTGCTGTGCACGGGCTTAGTTGCCCCATGGCATGTGGGATCTTAGTTCCCTGACCAGGGATCAAACCCACATCCTCTGCACTGGAGGACAGATTCTTAACCACTGGACCACTAGGGAAGTACCTAGAATTTACTCTTGATGTTGTACATTCTATGGGTTTGGACAGATTTAATATGACATGTATCTACCATTATAGTACCCATAGAGTAGTTTCACCTAAAAATACTCTGTGCTCCTGAGCCTTCATTTTTTCTATTTACCTTTTAGTCAGGGTTACCGCAGCTGTCTCAGGGAGACTACTCCCTGAATCCATAGAAATAGTTTTACAAATAATATACTTAAGATAAGGCTAAAGATTGATCAAATAAAACCTGTATCCTATTTTTTGAGCTTTGTGCAAGGTAAAAAATACATATTCTGTATTTTCTCTTATTTAATATAAATTAATTAAATTTAACCTAAATATAGTGAGCCTCATGTATGTACTTATAACAAAATCTTTTCAATATTGTAGGAGAATTGTGCTTAGGAAGCAAACCCCAAATCTTTCCTGAGGCTTCATGTTTTCTACAAGATGCCAAAGAAATTTTCAAGCAGATATTCAGTACTAACTAAAAATGAGACACTGAAAAAGAAAATGCAAAACTGTAACACATAATATTGTGAAATCTTATCCGATACTTACAATATCACCTTCACCCCACAGTTGTGACAGGCAAAAATGTCTCCAGACATTGCCGAATGTTCACTGAAGGATAGAATTGCCCTTGGTTTAGAACCACTGAAGATACATAAGACAAGATTAACTTTTTCAATATCCCTCCTAGTTTAGGGAGGAAAAGGTGACCCAGTTTTAATCAATGAGATGTAAGGAAAATATGATGAAAAAATGCTGGAAATGAATGTCTTCCCTCAGGAAAGCCCCCTTTTTTTTTTCTGTCTTGGTCACTGCTTTGCTTAGAGCTGAGGCTGCCATGTTTTAAGCATGAGAAGAAAGTCAAAACATACCTGGCATGCTGATCAAGAGCCCCAGTGCTCTGAAGCTCTTGCTCAAAGCCAGCACCTACATATGTGCAGACTTCTAGCCATGAAAGAACAACAGTCCTCTATTACATTGCACACTTTTGTTAGGTGCTGTCTTTCATGCAACTGAAGATATTCTCACTGCATGTCTGTAAACAAGCATCTTATTGTCTTTGAAACTCCATTTTCACAATTTTTAAATGTGAGTAATGTTGGCAACTTGCAGGAATTGTTGAGTGGATTAAAAATAATAATAATAACATGCATAGAGTAGGTATGTCTGGCACATAAATTCCAGGAAGTGGTAGTTGGCATTAATAATGATTCAGGAAATGGTAGCTATTGTCATTTGACATGGCATCATTTGACAAATAATAATGCCCTTTTAATTCTTCCTCATTTCTTCTCAATAATATTCCAAATTAGAGATCCTAGGACACTAGACTGAAGTCCTAAAATGGCAATTCTTAATTGGAATTCAAAGATAGCCTTCTTGAAGATGAACTTCCTGAAACAGTATTCAAAAAATATAGGGACCTCTCTGGCGGTCCGGTTGTTAAGACTCTGAGCTCCCAGTGCAGGGGACACGGGTTGAATCCCTGGTCGGGGAACTAAGATCCCACATACCACACGGCACGGCCAAATAAAATAAAATTATTTTAAAAAAAAATTTAATGTAAATATCCTACATTCTTGAACTCAGGACAGAGTCCATTGCTTTAATCAGTCTTTCAAGGGTCTCAAAAGAGGTTGACTCAAAAACGATTGATCATCAGCACTGAGGATCTTCTTGGCTTGGTAGTATTACTGTAGGTAGTTAATGTAAATTCTCTACTTTTGAGGAAAAATGCTTCAAGAAGTTTAGTGGGAAAAGAAAATATACCTATTACAAACTTACAACTTGGGTGGCCTGATAGGAAGGAGGAGGCAGGCTTTACAAACACAGGAGTGACGTTAGCTTTTGAAATAATACAGAAAACGTCTCTTCAAGAAATTGCCCTCAAATACTGAGTGCCACAGAAAAGCTTCTTTCTCTAATGGGTCTCAATTCCTATTAAAAGATAAAACTGAGAGGTGAATGCAAGACTCTCCTCCTGAAAAGAGTGTAATTGACCCTCCTTGGAAAATACAATAAGAATATTTAATTCTATAAAATAAGAACAAACATAATTTGGATTGAATTTGCCAGGAAAAAGTCATGCTTTCCTGGCTAATGCACCCATTTTTCTGCTCTGTTATATATCTAAGGATTTAAGATAATTGACCACAAATTTAGATAGCCTTCAAAAATTTTATAAATAACTCATCTTAAAAGTAAACCTTCCTTTGAAGAATTAATCATTTTTACTTTTATAAATCTGGTTTTGGGAAAAATACACTTTTCTTCAGAAGAAGCTATGGAAAGAAATGAACACAATTAGAGAGTGAGATAGAAGACTAGAGATGGGACAGGATGATGAAGAGAAAAGCCAGTGTTCAACCATGCGAAATGAGTCTAATCACATGGAACACCTGTGAATTAGTTGTCCTGTTGCAACAAATGAAGACTTGGTAGGATTAATTTACCTTATAGGGGTAAGAAAGTTACTTCTAAAAAATACCTTACATGAGAATGCAAAATTAAATAAACTTGATTTATACATGAAATTAAATACATTCACTGATATATTATTACAAAGTGCCAATTCAAAAAGGTAAGTGGAATAGCAGAAACTTTCATGTTCTTTTTTTGGATTTAATACAGTTATCTGGCATGTACCTTTGCTACACATTGCATTGCCTTCAACAATGCAACAGCCTGTTCCCCACACCATCTCCCTAAATGAGACTTGTAAAAATCCCCATAATATCACTGACGGTCATAGTCAAGTAGCAGAGATTCTAACTTTTTTTAGATCTGCAAGCAGAGATACCGCAGGAATATTAACAACCTCAGCCCTTCAACAACAATTATCCTTATTAAATAAAATCTGTATCAGCTGAATCTTTAGTACAGAAGAAATTAGAACTGCTATGGCAAATCTGCAGTGTAAATCCATGGCAGTAACTGATGTTTGCAAGAGAATATTAATCAAGAAAAGTTTTAACTTTATCAACTCCACTAATGAAAAGACATTTTCTGTTACATATCACACAAAGCCTGATGGGGTGAAGGAGTGCAAGCCTTAAGCCTCTAGATTTTAGCTGATGTATTACTTCTTCAAATTCACAATGCTTGTGAAGTCCCTCAGATCTTAAACCAAGGAACTTGTACTACAAAGAAGAGAGTCACAGTGAAATTAACTTTTTCCTATCCTAGTAGATGGTATTATTAATTTTTTTTGTCTTAACACCTTCACATGAGAGATGTGTAATCCTGAGGGAGACAGACATTCTATATAAAGACCTGAATGGCTAATTTAGTGAGAAAACAAATTGTGACACATATCTTCTGCTCCTTAACCCATCATCAGCAACTCTAATCAAGCTAGTCTGTTCCTAAGCTAGGACATTGCAGTTGCAGCTTTTTTCATGCAGTTGTATTATTTTCTTTAAATAATGCCTGAAAGACAGCAGAACAAGCATACTGTCAAAATTCAGTTTCCAAGCAAATCAAATCTCAAGATAATATATCCTCCCCTCTTCCTCTACTACTGTTGCATGTTTCTCTCTCTTTTTCTTAAATTGAAGTATAGTTGATTTACAATGTTGTGTTAGTTTCAGGTGTACAGCAAAGTGATTCAGTTATACATAGATATGCTTCTTCATACTCTTTTCCATTATCATTTATTACAAGATATTGAATATATTTCCCTGCACTATACAGTAGGTCTTTGTTTTTTATCTGTTTTATATACAGCAATGTGTATATCTGCTAATACCAAACTCCTAGTTTATCCCTCTCATACCCCCTTTCCTCTTTGGTATCCAGAAGTTTGTTTTTTATGTTTGTGAGTCTGGCATATTTCTCTTAATCTCAGTAAGCACCAGATCTTCATCTTTGAAATGGCAATCCTAAAACCGCCCACCTCCTAGGTTTAGTGTGTTTATTAATTGAGATGGTGTATATAAATCCATCAGGATGCAGTGTCTGACATACATCAAGTGCACAATGCACATTAGTTTTTATTATTTTTTTTTCTTGAGCAGAATTTTTGAGGGGAAAAATGATTATCTTCACAATTTCCCACTGTGATCACAGTTTTTATTTACATGTTTTGAAAAATAAAATAATCAGTGGGAAGAAGAAATAAATTGTGCCTACATGTGTTTACTGAGATATGTTTTGTCTGTGCTAAAGTTCACAGAAGGATAATTCACAAAGTATTGATGTGCTTCTCATTGCTTATAATGCCCTGGAAGGCAAAGCAGGTGTGATATCAACCGGGGCAAAACTTTCTTACCACATCCTTATCTCCATCACTCCCAACCACTGGTTAGGGTAGAATTTGGAAAGTGGTTGGTGAATGCAAGTTCTGATGTTTGAAGGAGCCCTCTGGAAAGCCTTCAGAAACAATACCAGTTTGATAAAGTAATGAAGTGCATTACTTAATTATGGAAGGAAGATGACAGGGTGGTCAGTGGGGGGATAGGAGAGTACATGGAGGAGCCCAGGATACAAGTGTTCAATACATATTTAACTAACACTTATTATGTTCCAACTATTGTTCCAGGCACAAGATTATGGGAGAAAGGGTAGTCAAATGTACACCAAATACAACCCTTATCCTTGAGAAGATCCAAACTGATCGGCGTGTAAAAATAAATGCATGTATTTGTAATTAAGATCTTAATGTTAAAGCACAATGTGCAGATAACAAAGGGTTCTTGTCAAATGTATTAAGAGGTATGAAATATACAAAGAAACAAGTCACGTTTCCTGGGAGAGTGGAAAAGAGTGATATTTGAGCAAAATGTTAAAGGTTAGGTATTGCTTTATTTAGTAAACAAGGAGGGAAGGAAGATTTCAGTGAGAGGAGGCAAGATGGACTTGATGGATCTGGACATGGTATATATAAGAGAGATTGAAATTCAAGTTAGAAAGCCAAGGTTGGGCCCCAAATTTTGACACTTTCTATCTCATGTCAAGGTATCAGGCCTTCATCTGGTGAGCAGTGGGGAAGGATTATACATATTTTAGCAAAGAAGTGACATGGTTGTACATTTGTTTTAGAAAAGCACTCAAGCAGCTGTGGGGAAGAATGAAAAGGACACCACTTGAGACAGGAGACCACCTAGAATCGGACCAAAGTGGTCCAACAGAGGAAGATGCTGGCTTGAGCTGAGAAGGAGACATACCTGAAAGCTACATAAGATGGAAAAAAGGAAGAAGAAAAAATGCGTTCAATGGAGATTCAGAGTCAGGCTCAAATTAATGATGAGAGCAAAGCCAGATTGGCCAGTTAGACATACTGACATTTGAATGAGACACACAAAATAATTCACTGAGGCTTTTCCAAAAGAAGAATATCTTCTCTTTGATGAAGTAGCTTAAAAACACATACTGCCTACTCCCTTTGTTTCTGATTCATTCTTTCAGCACTTGCTAACTGCATACTGTTACGTAAAGCTGACAGAGCCATTACTTACCAATATTTCCTATCTTTCATCATGTGCCAAGCACTGTACAAAGAGTTTCATAAATATTAATGACTGGGCCACAAGGTGCCCAGACATTTGGTCAAACAGTATTCTGCGTGTTTCTGGATAAGATTAGCATATGAATCAGAAGACTGAGTAAAGCAGATTACCCTCTTTAAAGTGGGTGGCCCTCATCCAATCAACTGAAGACCTGAAAAGAGCAACAATGCTGAGTAAGAGGGAACCTCTCCTGCCTGATTGCTGAAGCTGGGACATCAGTCTTCTGACCTCAAACTGGAACTTACACCCTCAGTATCCCTGGTTCTCAGGCCTTTGATCACAAATGAAACTATACTGTTGGCTCTTCTGTGTCTCCGACTTGTTGACTGCGGATCTTGAGACTTTTCAGCTTGCATGATTATGTGAGGCGATTCCCTTATAATAACTGTCTTGGTTCTGTTTCTCTGAAGAACCATTAACTAATAAAATGTATTAATTTACTCCTTGTAAAAGTATTTTAAGGAAAGTCCAGTCATCGTGATTTTAAGATGGAGAAAGTGAAACACAGAAGGACATACAAGATAAAGCCTAAAGTCAAACACAGGCACCCCACCCACAGCTTCAGAGCCTCTGCTCTTAACCTTTACACAGCACTACACCACCTGTCCTCAAGGATATACATCCAATGGCAGGGGGCATTAGTTTTGGAAGACAAAATTACACAAATAATTACTTAAAGTTGTGACAAGAGCCACCAAAGGAAACTCTAGGGTAATATAAGGCCATATAATACTCTGCCTGTTCTGTGGTTCAGGGAGTGCCCCTTGAGAAAGTCCTGCTTTAGGAAAAACTGAAAGATGCACAGGACACAAGGCAAAGGCAACAGCATGTTTGAAGACCCCAGAAGGGAGGGCCATAGTGGGTGATGTTAGGTGGGAAAGGATAGGGGTGTAAGAGGAATCTAGATAAGTAGCCAAGAGGCAGGTGATTCTTGATAAGGAGTTTTAATTTCTTGCTAATATCAATGAGAGGTTATTGAGGGGACCTAAGAGGTCATGGATTGTAATAGAATTATTGGCATTTGAAAAAGCCTTCAGCTTTAGTGAGACCTGGGTCAAAGTGGGGTAAATGATGAAGAAAGGACACATTAGGGGGCACTGCTGTAGTTTAAATGATCTTAAATACAGTAAAATGTGAAAGACTAGGAAAATGATCACATGTTTGAATGCCTTGCAATTTAAAATTCCATTTAAAATTCCTAAATTGTTACTCTACATTTCAATGTTTATCTCCCCAAGAATAAGAAAGTTTGTGGGCTGGCACTAGCCCATGGAGCACGCTTGGATTAGTAGAGTAGGAAGACAGCAGTAGAAATGAGAGAAGTGGAGAGGTTTGAGACCGATTTACATAGTAAAATGGATAGTACTTGATGAATTATCAGATTGGAGGGTTTGTATTGAGGTAGAGGGAACCAGCAAGGTTGAAAATCAGATTTTTGACATGAGCTGTTGAATGAATCATGGACTTCTCCACTTAAAGCGGAAATATTGGGGGGAAGATAGAAGGTGGAGAGAAAAGAGAATGTACCCAGATCAGAGGTGTTGATTTTTCAGTGACTGAAGATTTTGAGTGGGCAGTAAGATATATGGGTTTGGAACTTCAAACATGACATTAATGAAAAATATTAATAATAATAAATGTTGGTAATAATCATTTATAAATAATAACACATTAATAAAATAATAATACCTCTGTTTGCATGACAATTTCTTAAGAAATTTAGACAGTTAATTTTTACCATGGTATAGGTACTATTTTTAGTCCACTTTAGAGATGACAAAAGTGAAGCACAGAGATGAGTACAGTTGACCCTTGAACTCAGGGGTTTGAACTGCACAAGCCCACTTATATGGGGACTTTCTTCAATAGCAAGTACCACAGTACTACACAGTTTGTGATTGGTGGAAACCACAGATATGTGCAGATATGGAGGGCCAATTATAAGTTATACTTGGACTTCCAACTGCATGGAGGGTCAGTACCCCTATCCTCCATATTGTTCAAGGGGCAATAGTAATTTTTTCAGAGTCTCACAGCTGAAAAGTGGATGCCCTGGGGTATAAAAAGAGCAATCTGAGCCCTACACACTATTTTTCATCCAGAATAAACAGCTAGATAAAAAACATAAGTTTAAGGTATGAGACTGGGTCCTAACAGGGCTCTGTCTAAGCTTATGGGCAAATCATGAGCTATAACATTTTGTTGTTCAGCATTGGGGTTTCCAGTCTTTAGGAATGAAGGCTAGTCAGGATCAGTAGGCCAGAGTCATAACACTTACTATCCTTTTCATGGAGCAGATGACTATAAACTTCAAACATAAAATTTTGAAAGACGGATATCAGAGATTAAAACATTTCATCTTTTTATTGAACTGTAGTTGATTATGATGTTGTGTTAATTTCTGCTTTACAGCAAAGTGACTCAGTTATACATATATATACATCCTTTTTTACATTCTTTTCCATTATGGTTTATCTCAGGGTACTGAATATAGTTCCCTGTGCTATACAGTAGGACCTTGTTGTTTATCCATTCTGTATGTAATAGTTTGCATAAAAACATTTCATTTTAATTACTTGGCATCAGTTTCCTTCTCATGTACTATCTCATAAACATGTAAGTAACAATGCAGCACTGTGGATGAAAAATATTGTTAGACCTAGATTCAACTTAACTTTGACATTTTAATATACAACACTGGTAGCTAACTCTTAGTTATTAAGTAATACTGAGAATTTATAGCAATTGTCAACGGAAACTAGGTAGCAGTTAGGGTACGGGCTGTCAGAATTAATGCTCAGGCAATAGAAGGTAGGCCAGGCTAAAGAGAGGGAAGATGTGCCAAGGCCCCAGGTAGGTTACAGGCCAAAACCAAAGGACAAAGTTAGGCAGCCTTGACTTTGGGTTTAGACCAGTATGGGTTTGAGTCCAGAAGATCAACCTGAAATCTGTCCAAGGGACAGGAGGCCAGATGGGTGCACATAACCTGTAGCTGAGAAGAATTCACAATGATCTATAACCATCCAACCAAAAACAGCATCTGGAGGTCCAAATGGCAGACAGTCATCCTAGAGGAAAAAAACAAAAAGGATGGAGTATGTCAGGGAGTGATTTCTAATCACTTTAGAAAGACAGTGGTGAGCAACACAGGCTTTATATCCAAAAGGCTTGTGTTGACTACTATCGGTCACTTTTTACTTATTTAACCTTGGACAATTTACTCAAGTTCCCCAAACTTCACTTTCTGCTTCCCAGAGTTGGTAGACAACCAAGAAAACAATGTACATAAAGTGTTATGCACAATATGTGGGATGTTCTAATAATCAAGAAATCTCACTTCAGGCTGATGAACATGATGATGGTGATGATATTCAGACAGGATGAGGTAGGCCCCCTGCTTGTGAATCATAATGCATTGCTAAAAGTTAATATATAGATATTAGAAGGTCCTTTTTTTCTTCAGTCTCTTTAACCAGGATTTTCTTTTTACCTTTGGATAATAAAAATGAAATTAATCTTTGGTAAAATGAGACTGCCTTTTTTCAGATCAGTCCAGCTGTCCCTACAAAATTATTTAGTCAAGACTGACCAGGGAAGAATATGTCAGAATTTTCCACCCTACTGTTGGGTAAGATGTAGCATAAATGACACTGAACTATCTAAGGTCTGGAAGCCCATGTGCTTTGAATAAACCCTGAGTCTCCATGTCTCCATAATTTTCCCAAAGCTGTAGCCTTTTCCTAAATCCTCTGTGTTAGGCCAGTAAATATGCCTGGGTGACTATCTTATTTTCTGTTGGTATTTCAGTATCTAAAGCTAACCCTAAGCTCCCAGCCCTAATTTGCTGTGGATTGCCATTAATCACCTAACCACTCTGATCGCAAGGTAAGCTGGGGGTATGGAAATAATTCTTATATGGAATAAAGTGTGGGACCTGACAAAAAAATATGAGAAAACAAGGTAAGTTGCAGGCAAGAGGAGCTGAATTTTACAACTGATACTGAGAGACAGTGTCAAAATAGAGCTCCAGGGAATGCAAAGTGGGGGAAATTCTTTCAGGGTATTGAGCAGACAATAGGACTGGAAACCAGCAGCCTGACTCAGCAAGTTGTCTGGGAATTGAAAATGAACCCTGAAAGGTGATGGAAAAGTTGGAATGCTCATTGATTTCAAAAATAATTTCTGGAAATTTCAGCCAATTTGTGGAAACAGTCTGACACTTCTCAGCTAATTTAGGGTATAAGAGAGATTAATTCTGAATCCTTCTTGGCCTATACATGGAGCTTCAGATTTACTAGTGTGTTAATTTCCATGTGGAGACAATAAAAGGGGAGCAAAACCTGGACGTTTCTGGATATACTTTTGAAGTATTAAAATTTGGAAAAGACGGGGTCAAGCGCAATTCTTGCTAGCTCCAAACTTCTTGTACACACTCACACAAATACAGTCACACACTCATTCACATACTCATAGTATCTTTCACTCTCTCTCTCACACACACCTACACAGACACATACACACACACCCTTTCTAGATGTTTATGATGATTCAGATCAAGTGTGAGGTTATTAGATCCTGTCCCTGGCTTTCCCTTCAGCTGTCAGCCTCAAAGATAAATCATCTTACTATAAATTCTATCAGAATGATCTTCCAAGTTATTAGAATTGTGACTGAAAAAATTGTGATAGAGTACATCACTGTTTATCAAAACAGTTGACAAAGATTCTCATGTAGAATGGGAATTAAGGAGAGCTGTAGTGATAAAAGTTCTTTGAAAGAAGAAAGGCCAATGAATTAGTAACTGGTTTAATACCATATTCAAAAAATAATTACAAAGAACATCATTCAGCTTGAGAATCTGAACGAAACTAAAGTATAATCTGTGATGTTTATTAAAAGCCTTATAGCTGTGGACAACTTCACTGCTCGAAGTCTTTATTTCCTTGACTCTATAATGGGTATAAAAACAACAGCAACAGTAACAGTAACCTTCTTTATATGGTGGTTATGGTTAAATGAAAGTTTATTAAAAGTTCTTAGCATAATGATCTATCTTTCTTGGCTCAATTTTTTAAAAATCTGTTGAGTTTTGCTTCTCAAAGATAAAACGTATCACCTTGAGAAGATGTTCATTTGATGGAGATGATATAGAAGAGAGTCAAATATCAGATAGGTGATTGGATGAAAAAACATTAAGATCCATCAGCTTATGAATCTACAATTCCACCCCCAAATTATTGCACAGTTGTGGTTAGAGGGATCTTTCAGCAGATGGCAGGTGTCATTTCACTGGGGATGAAGAGACTAGGAGTGTTCCACAATGGAACAGTTAGAAAGTCTTCTGCTCAAGTAGCAAACTCCTCCACTCAAACTGGCTCAGTTAATAAGAAAATATAATTATTTCAACCATAACAGTCCCAAAATAGATAGGAATAGTTGATTTAGTGCTTTAGAGATAGTATCCAGGAAATTTATTTCTTCTTCCATCAGCAGGGTCACTTTCATCCTAAAGTGAGTTTTCCTCATGGTCCTAAAATGGCTGCCAGCAACAACTGAGGAAGCATGCTTTCTGTTTCATAAGTTTTTCCCTCTCAACTGTCCTTTCCTTCAAAACAATTGGGTCATTTAAAGATATAAGCTCAAACTAACCTCCAGAAGGTTAACAGTCACCTGGGGATTTCCAGGCACTGATTGGCTACACCAGTTAAAATGCACTCTTGTATTAGTAAATGGAATCAGCCTTGCAGGAAGCATGTGACTATGAAAAGTAGAGGTCAAGACCTGAGGCAAACAGATGGTTTAAAAAGGAATAAGAAATCAGTGACTTCTAGCTAGGCAACAGGGCTCACTGTAGGTGACAATTTCAGAAATAAGACATTGGGTAAGAAAGAATCAACGCATACCCTAAGACTAAGTAATTTTTGGAATTAGAGCAAAATAAGGAAATAATTTGGTCAAGTTTAGAAGGATACAGGATATAGAAGCAGGTGGACAGTATCCAGATGCTTATATAATTATTTTCAGCACTGAGGCTCTTCATGTAAGAGTAAAAATAAAGAAATAATGCAACTTAAATAGTGACAGACACATATTAGGCACTTAATATTTTTTTAGTACATATTATATAATTGAAATAGGAAGCATTTTTTTTCTGAGTACTCACTTTGTGACCACGTTAAGTATTCTGTATACATTATTTCATCAATAGAAATTTTTGACTGACTGAATAATGAGTGAAGCAATGTATTAGTGAGATAATACGTATACAGAGGAAATACTACCAATCATACCTCATTCAAGTTTCGCCTTTCTATAAAGTTGGTTTAGAGAGGTTGTTAAAGATAAACTGGAACATGAACTTGGTTACTGAGTAGCCAACAAAACTTGTGATAGAAACACAACGCTGAAACCCAGATAGAGAGTTAGAGGAATCAGCGGTAATTTGTGGATATAGACTATAATAATACTCTAGAATATTTTACAACGCCCCCACAAAAGGGAAACTTTCAGATCAGTTTGCATGATAGTTAAAACAAAAGGACAAGAATATCCAGTCAAAAGAAAAGTTTCATTTAAATACATAAGTATTTTTCTCATTGGAAAAGTCAACAAGATTTTATTATGAAACCTTAACAGTTCTTAATAACTGGGTCCTTTTTGTGATTTGGGCTTGAATCTATAATAAATACCATATAATACACTTGTATACTTATACCAACTTTGGTAAAAAGCAGAATATCAAAGGAAGGCATATGAATATTACATCTGCAACCTCTGTTCTTCTGGCTCTGGGGCCCTCTTGCTTTTTCTTGCCAAATTCTATCTGTTATCTGTCAATGTCCACTGGCACTCTGACAAAGTGCTGGGTCTGCATAACCCACAGCAAGCAGTACAACAGCTCCCAGAGCAGATTTCTGACAGATTTTCTTCCCCTGCAGTAATAAGGTTTGTACTACATTTTGTGCAGAGGGACACTTAGTTAATATTTCTAGAGCATTTTGAAGATGAAAAGAGCCATATACATTGTAAGTTTTACTATTAATTTCTGTTGCTGTAAGGATCAAGATAAGCACAGAAACACATTAAGATCAACTCATAGAAGAATTAACGTGTTGTGGAATTGGTCAGGATGCCTGACAATGACAAAGCATTGCATTTGACATTTGATGAAACGAACAAATCAATGTTCTGGAAAAAAATAGACACTTATCATAGTCGTAATTTGCATTTTTAACAGGAGTTCCAACTACTTCTGTTTTCTAGTTGAGGTTGGAAACCCACATTATTAGCTAATACCTACATTCCTAAAAGAGTTTCTTCATTCTGACAGCAGGTAATGCTTTCACTCTTAAACAAAATGTTAGTTACAGTTACCTTATCTCTGAGATTTAGATTAAATTGGTTCAAACTGTAGGAAATCCAAATTTGTAAAATTTTGGGGATTTATGTTTCTTCTTTTCACCTTTGATTAAGTTCTAACTTTTGAAAAAACCTCCCTATTTCTATGCCACAGTGTTTGCTGATATTAGATCAGGAAATTCCACCTATAGTCTTCTGTACAACCCTAGTCTTTGATTGCTACAATAGCCCCCAGTCTTGCTCTGGCAGTGCACTAACTTCTTGCTTTTAACTATTTTAAATTCAGACAAAAGACTTAGCTTAGGCCTTTGAGGATATTCTGTCTGTTCAGTTGAATTCTATGTTTTCACCTTGTCTACTTTTACTGTTTCATCTCATTTTCCTTTAAAGTACTATCTGTCAATGTATCTTTGTTTTATTTATTTTCATGCACCTTTTTATTCTTTACTTTTCAAACATGAAACAGGATGTGCCAGCATAAGATGAGAAGTCAGGTTCATTGCTAGCATATGCCAGAACAGTACAATCAACCCCAATCAAAACTGGGCTCCTTTTTGTACAATAGTGTCATCTCATTTCCTGAACAATTCAGGTGTATCATGATAGAGGTAAAAGTGCATAAGGTCTAGGATGAGAAACTTTACTTACTCTCTGTTTAGACCCTTGTTAACTGTGACCTCAATCAGGAAATTAACTCCCTGACTGTGAAATGAAGACAATGATTAGGGCTCTACCTACTTCATGGGAGGGTTGTCAGGATCAGGTAAAATCATGGATCTAAAAGTGTCTTGAAGACTGTTAAGTAACTGTTGCTCATTTGAGAAAGTCTATAAACTAAAAAGCCATAGTTTCAATGTCACTGGAAATTGATTAATTCTCCCACTTATCTCTGGACCAAAGAAGGGACCAAGTGGGAAAGTGTAGAGAAGGGCGGCACTTCAGTGGACAGTAAGCGAGACTGTGTGAGGACCAAGCCGAAGCAAACACAGCAGGGTGCTGGGCACAGAGTAGAAAGAGAAATGGGCAGCAACAGCTGAGCCACTGGATCTGGCTTAGACTGACATTAGCCATACCTCAGGACTTTTCAGATAAATGAGCCAGCATATTCTTCATTTTAATTCTGGTTTTAGTTGGATGTTTTGTCCCTTACATCTCAAGGAATCACAACTGACAAAATCTATTTGTTAACTGTGGGTACAAAAGTACTATTTTAGGGGGCTTCCCTGGTGGTGCAGTGGTTGAGAATCTGCCTGCCAATGCAGGGAACACGGGTTCGAGCCCTGGTCTGGGAAGATCCCACATGCCGCATAGCAACTGGGCCCGTGAGCCACAAATGCTGAGCCTGTGCTCTGCAACAAGAGAGGCCATGATGGTGAGAGGCCTGTGCACCGCAGTGAAGAGTGACCCCAGCTTGCCGCAACTAGAGAAAGCCCTCACACAGAAACGAAGACCCAACACAGCCAAAAACAAATAAATAAATTTATTTTTTTTTTAAAAGTACTATTTTAGGTTCTTGGATTTTGAAAGATAAATCCAAATAATTTGACTTGAGCGGAGGGTTGTGTTTGCTAAAAGCATATTTAAAAATTGCAAATATGTTCAGACAACTTTTAATTTAGACAGGGTGAATGAGAACCTCCCTGGGGACGATTATCCTTTGGAATGCTATAGAACTGGATTCCTCAACAAAATATCCTTTATGAGAGAAATGTGGGTCTCAGATGAAGCTATTCCATTGTTGACCATTGCTAAACATCTACCCAATTTTTCACCTTGTGCTTTGTGGAGAAATTTTCACCTGACTGGGAAAATATTTGAGAACAATGTAAGCCTTTGTCAGCAGTATTGATCTACAGTTAAGCTTTGATTCTATAGACGGGAATCACTATGGGCCAAACTATGTGATCTCAGCACAGATCTCAGACTGTGAAAGTTCCTTCAAAGTTTGAACCATACCACTGTGAGAATCAGAGCAGGTAGGAACATACTCTCAACATCAAATTCCAATCAAAAGCCAAGAAGGAGACTTGTGTCCTAGCCCTCCTTCTTTTTAATTTATGTGAAAATAATTTGATACAGCTTTCAAATTATCTGAATGAATATCTTCCTGCCACAAGAAATGAGAAAACAAGCACCTACTTCTGTGCTGATGACATGGATTTCTCATTAGGTTTGAGGAGCTGCCTTAATAAGCCACTAGCCTGCTGGCTAAATACTGTCAGTTTAATATCTACTGTGCTAAAACCAAAATTATTTTCGACAGACACTCCCAACCTGCAGATAAAAAGTGTGAGTGAAGTCCATCCAACAGGATTATTAATTTAGCTGTCTGGGCTAGTGGTAGCAGTGATACAACTTGCAGTTAGCAATCCAAGAAACTCATAAACATTCATTTATTACATCTTTGTTGAAAAAAATAGATTCTAAGTACCAGATTCTGTGCTTAGAAGAATCTGAGGCTGCTTAATGATGAAGATTTAGTCCCTGCCCTTAAGAAACTTATATTCTAATGCTGAAGGCCAAAATCGTATAAGTTATCTAGAGTCATACTATGGTATAGACACTAAGGGAAAAAAAAGTCACTCTATTTAACACTTGCTTTGAACAGACAATAAGTAGCAACAAATTATATGCCTTAGTTTATTATAATATACAAGTTCAACAAGTATCCTTGACTAACATGAATCTGACCCTTTATTTTAGTAATTTTCTTTGTATATGTTTCTTAGTTCAAGTATCCTCAAATCTCTTTGATGTTATTTTAAATATTTTGAAGAATGGATAAGATATTTTGTATCTCTGCATAACAGTATCCCTTACATAATAAGGTCACCGCTTGCATTTCTTACATTCCATTCAGTAAAAACTGAATGAACAAAAGAACTTGTTACAAACAAGGAAAAAGGCAAAAATACAGCTCACCTCATGGGTGGAGAAGGACCAGTCATTATGTTTAGTATGAAATCATTTGGGAGAGTGGTGTTTGACAATCCCTCATGATATTTCTACATGATATTCAACACAGGTAGACTCATAAATGGCTGAACAGAGTTGACTTATGAATTCTGTTCAATCTAGAAACCAGCCTCTAAGAGCAAGACCAAGAAGGTGTCCTTGGTCTTTACCTGTGCAGTGTTTTTTGTTTTTACATTTTAATTGGAGTATAATTGTTTTACAATGGTGTGTTAGTTTCTGCTTTATAACAAAGTGAATCAATTATACATATACATATGTTCCCATATATCTTCCCTCTTGCATCTCCCTCCCTCTCACCCTCCCTATCCCACCCCTCCAGGCGGTCACAAAGCACCGATCTGATCTCCCTGTGCTATGCGGCTGCTTCTAATTAGCTATATATTTTACGTTTGGTAGTGTATATATGTCCATGCCACTCTCTCACTTTGTCACAGCTTACCATTCGCCCTCCCCATATCCTCAAGTCCATTCTCTAGTAGGTCTGTGTCTTTATTCCCGTCTTACCCCTAGGTTCTTCATGACTTTTTTTTTCTTACATTCCATATATATGTGTTAGCATATGGTACTTGTCTTTCTCTTTCTGACTTACTTCACTCTGTATGAAAGACTCTAGGTCCATCCACCTCACTACAAATAACTCAATTTCGTTTCTTTTTATGGCTGAGTAATATTCCATTTATATATGTGCCACATCATCTTTATCCATTCATCTGATGATGGACACTTAGGTTGCTTCCATCTCCTGGCTATTGTAAATAGAGCTGCAATGAACATTTTGGTACATGACTCTTTTCGAATTACGGTTTTCTCAGGGTATATGCCCAGTAGTGGGATTGCTGGGTCATAAGGTAGTTCTATTTGTAGTCTTTTAAGGAACCTCCATACTGTTCTCCATAGTGGCTGTACCAATTCACATTCCCACCAGCAGTGCAAGAGTGTTCCTTTTCTCCAAACCCCCTCCAGCATTTATTGTTTCTAGATATTTTGGTGATGGCCATTCTGACTGGTGTGAGATGACATCTCATTGTACTTTTGGTTTGCATTTCCCTAATGATTAATGATGTTGAGCATTCTTTCATGTGTTTGTTGGCAATCGGTATATCTTCTTTGGAGAAATGTTGATTTAGGTCGTCTGCCCATTTTTGAATTGGATTGTTTGTTTTTTTGTTATTGACCAGCATTAGCTGCTTGTAAATTTTGGAGATTAATCCTTTGTCAGTTGCTTCATCTGCAAATATTTTCTCCCATTCTGAGGGTTGTCTTTTGGTCTTGTTTATGGTTTTCTATGCTGTGCGAAAGCTTTTAAGTTTCATTAGGTCCAATTTGTTTATTTCTGTTTTTATTTCCATTTCTGTAGGAGGTGGGTCAAAAAGGATCTTGCTGTGATTTATGTCATAGCGTGTTCTACCTATGTTTTCCTCTAAGAGGTTGATAGTGTCTGGTGTTACATTTAGATCTTTAATCCATTTTGAGCTTATTTTTGTGTATGGTGTTAGGGAGTGTTCTAATCTCATACTTTTACATGTACCTGTCTACTTTTCCCAGCACCACTTATTGAAGCAGCTGTCTTTCTCCACTGTACATTCCTGCCTCCTCTATCAAAGATAAGGTGACCATATCTGCGTGGATTTATCTCTGGGCTTTCTATCCTATTCCATTGATCTATATTTCTGTTTTTGTTCCAGTACCATACTGTCGTGATTACTGTAGCTTTGTAGTATAGTCTGAATTCAAGGAGCCTGATTCCTCCAGCTCTGTTTTTCTTTCTCAAGATTGCTTTGGCTATTTGGGGTCTTTTGTGTTTCCATACAAATTGTGAAATTTTTTGTTCTAGTTCTGTGAAAAATACCAGTGGTAGTTTGATAGGGATTGCATTGACTCTGTAGATTGCTTTGGGTAGTAGAGTCATTTCACAATGTTGATTCTTCCAATCCAAGAACACGGTATATCTCTCCATCTATTTGTATCATCTTTAATTTCTTTCATCAGTGTCTTATAATTTTCTGCGTACAGGTCTTTTGTCTCCTTAGGTAGGTTTATTCCTAGGTATTTTATTCCTTTTGTTGCAATGGAAAATGGGAATGTTTTCTCAATTTCACTTTCAGATTTTTCATCATTAGTGTATAGGAATGCCAGAGATTTCTGTGCATAAATTTTGTATACTGCTACTTTACCAAATTCATTGATTAGCTCTAGTAGTTTTCTGGTAGCATCTTTAGGATTCTCTATGTATAGTATCATGTCATCTGCAAACAGTGACAGCTTTACTTCTTCTTTTCCAGTTTGGATTCCATTATTTTCTTTTATTCTCTGATTGCTGTGGCTAAAACTTCCAAAACTATGTTGAATAAGAGTGGTGAGAGTGGGCAACCTTGTCTTGTTCCTGATCTTAGTGGAAATGGTTTCAGTTTTTCACCATTGAGGATGATGTTGGCTGTGGGTTTGTAATATATGTCCTTTATCATGTTGAGGAAAGTTCCCTCTATGCCTATTTTCTGCAGGGTTTTTATCATAAATGGGTGTTGAATTTTGTCGAAAGCTTTCTCTGCATCTATTGAGATGATCATATGTTTTTTTCTCCTTCAATTTGTTAATATGGTGTATCACGTTGATTGATTTGCATATATTGAAGAATCCTTGCATTCCTGGAATAAACCCCACTTGATCATGGTGTATGATCCTTTTAATGTGCAGTTGGATTCTGTTTGCTAGTATTTTGTTGAGGATTTTTGCATCTATGTTCATCAGTGATATTGGCCTGTAGTTTTCTTTCTTTGTGACATCCTTGTCTGGTTATGGTATCAGGGTGATGGTGGCCTCGTAGAAGTAGTTTGGGAGTGTTCCTCCCTCTGTTATATTTTGGAAGAGTTTGAGAAGGATAGGTGTTAACTGTTCTCTAAATGTTTGATAGAATTCACCTGTGAAGCCATCTGGTCCTGGGCCTTTGCTTGTTGGAAGATTTTTAATCATAGTTTCAATTACAGTGCTTGTGATTGGTCTATTTATATTTTCTATTTCTTCGTGATTCAGTCTTGGCAGTTTGTGCATTTCTAAGAATTTGTCCATTTCTTCCAGGTTGTCGATTTTATTGGCACAGAGTTGCTTGTAGTAATCTCTCATGATCTTTTTTATTTCTGCAGTGTCAGTTGTTACTTCTACTTTTTCTTTTCTAATTCTATTGATTTGAGTCTTCTCCCTTTTTTTCTTGATGAGTCTGGCTAATGGTTTATCAATTTTGTTTATCTTCTCAAATAACCAGCTTTTAGTTTTATTGGTCTTTGCTATCATTTCCTTCATTTCTTTTTCATTTATTTCTGATCTGATCTTTATGATTTCTTATCTTCTGCTAACTTTGGGTTTTTTTGTTTTTCTTTCTCTAACTGCTTTAGGTGCATGTTTAGGTTGTTTATTCGAGACGTTTCCTGTTTCTTAAGGTAGGATTGTATTGCTATAAACTTCCCTCTTAGAACTGCTTTTGCTGCATCCCATAGGTTTTGGGTTATTGTGTCTCCATTGTCATTTGTTTCTAGGTATTTTGTGATTTCCTCTTTGATTTCTTCAGTGATCACTTCGTTATTAAGTAGTGTATTGTTTAGCCTCCATGCGTTTGTATTTTTTACAGATCTTTTCCTGTAATTGATATCTAGTCTCATAGCGTTGTAGTTGGAAAAGATACTTGATACAATTTCAATTTTCTTAAATTTACCAAGGCTTGATTTGTGACCCAAGATATGATATATCCTGGAGAATGTTCCATGAGCACTTGAGAAAAATGTGTATTCTGTTGTTTTTGGATGGAATGTCCTATAAATATCAATTAAGTCCATCTTGTTTCATGTATCATTTAAAGCTTGTATTTCCTTATTTATTTTCATTTTGGATGATCTGTCCATTGGTGAAAGTGGGGTGTTAAAGTCCCCTACTATGAATGTGTTACTGTTGAATTCCCCTTTTATGGCTGTTAGTATTTGCCTTATGTATTGAGGTGCTCCTTTGTTGGGTGCATAAATATTTACAATTGTTATATCTTCTTCTTGGATTGATCCCTTGATCATTATGTAGTGGCCTTCTTTGTCTCTGGTAATAGTCTTTATTTTAAAGTCTATTTTGTCTTATATGAGAATTGCTATTCCAGCTTTCTTTTGGTTTCCATTTGCATGGAATATCTTTTTCTATCCCCTCACTTCAGTCTCTATGAGGCCCTAGGCCTGAAGTGGGTCTCCTGTAGACAGCATATATATGGATCCTCCTTTTGTATCCATTCAGCCAGTCTGTGTCTTTTCTTGGGAGCATTCAATCCATTGAAATTTAAAGTAATTATCAATATGTATGTTCCTATTCCCATTTTATTAATTGTTTTGGGTTTGTTTTTGTAGGTCTTTTCCTTCTCTTGTGTTTCTTGCCTAGAGAAGTTCCTTTAGCATTTGTTGTAAAGCTGGTTTGGTGGTGCTGAACTCTCTCAGCTTTTGCTTGTCTGTAAAGGTTGTAGTTTCTCCATCAAATCTGAATGAGATCCTTGCTGGGTAGAGTAATCTTGGTTGTAGGTTTTTCTTCTTCATCACTATAAGTATGTCTTGCCACTCACTTCTGGCTTGCAGAGTTTCTTCTGAAAGATCAGCTGTTAAGCTTATGGGGATTCCCTTGTGTGTTATTTGTTGTTTTTCCCTTGCTGCTTTTAATATGTTTTCTTTGTATTTAATTTTTGACAGTTTGATTAATATGTGTCTTGACGTGTTTCTCCTTGGATTTATCCTGTATGGGACTCTCTGTGCTTCCTGGACTTGATTAACTATTTCCTTTCCCATATTAGGGAAGTTTTCAACTATAATCTCTTCAAATATTTTCTCAGTCCCTTTCTTTTTCTCTTCTTCCTCTAGAACCCCTATAATTCAAATATTCGTGTGTTTAATGCTGTCCCAGAGGTCTCTGAGGCTGTCCTCAGTTCTTTTCATGCTTTTTTTTCTTTATTCTGTTCTGCAGTAGTTATTTCCACTCTTTTATCTTCCAGTCACTTATTCGTTCTTCTGCCTCAGTTATTCTGCTATTGATCCCTTCTAGAGTATTTTTAATTTCATTTATTATGTTGTTCATCATTGCTTGTTTCCTCTTTAGTTCTTGTAGGTCCTTGTTAAATGTTTCTTGCGTTTTCTCTATTCTATTTCCAAGATTTTGGATCATCTTTACTGTCATTATTCTGAATTATTTTTCAGGTAGACTGCCTACTTCCTCTTCATTTATTAGGTTTGGTGGGTTTTTATCTTGCTCCTTCATCTGCTGTGTGTTTTTCTGTCTTCTCATTTTGATTATCATACTGTGTTTCTGGTCTCCTTTTTGCAGGCTGTAGGTTCGCAGTTCCCATTGTTTTTGGTGTCTGTCCCCAGTGGCTAAAGTTGGTTCAGTGGTTTGTGTAGGCTTCCTGGTGGAGGGGACTAGTGTCTGTGTTGTGGTGGATGAGGCTGGATTTTGTCTTTCTGGTGGGGAGGTCCACGTCTGTTGGTGTGTTTTGGGGTGTCTGCAGACTTATTATGATTTTAGGAAGCCTCTCTGCTCATGTGTGGTGTTGTGTTCCTGTCTTGCTAGTTGTTTGGCATAGGTTGTCCAGCACCGTAGCCTGCTCGTCATTAAGTTAAGCTGGGTGTTGGTGGTGAGATGGAGATCTCTGGGAGATATTCACCATTTGATATTACGTGGAGCTGGGAGGTCTCTTGTGGACCAGTGTCCTGAAGTTGGCTCTCCCACCTCAGAGGCACAGCACTGACTCCTGGCTGTAGCACCAAGAACCTTTCATCCACACAGCTCAGAATAAAAGGGAGAAAAAGTGGAAAGAAAGAAAGAAAGAAAGAAAGAGGATAAAATAAAATAAAGATAAAATAAAGTTATTAAAATAAAAAATAATTATTAAGAAAAAAAATTTTTTTAAGTGAAAAAAAAAAAACCACAACAGATGGACAGAACCCTCAGACAAATGGTGAAAGCACTGCTATACAGACAAAATCTCACACAGAAGCATACACATACACAGTCACAAAAAGAGGAAAAGGGGAAAAAATAATAAATCTTGCTCTCAAAGTCCACCACCTCAATTTGGGATGATTCGTTGTCTATTCAAGTATTCCACAGTTGCAGGGTACATCAAGTTGATTGTGGACACTTAATCCACTGCTCCTGAGGCTGCTGGGAGAAATTTCCCTTTTTCTTCTTTGTTCGCACAGCTCCCAGGGCTCAGCTTTGGATTTGGCCCTGCCTCTGCTTGTAGGTCACCTGAAGGCATCTGTTCTTCGCTCAGACAGGACAGGGTTAAAGAAGCCGCCGATTTCGGGAGCTCTGGCTCATCAGGCCGGGGGGAGGGAGGGGCACGGAGTGCGGGATGAGCCTGTGGTGGCAGAGGTTGGCGGGACGTTGCATCAGCCTGAGGCATGCCGTGCATTCTCCTGGGGAAGTTGTCCCTGGATCCCAGGACGCTGGCAGTGGCGGGCTGCACAGGCTCCCCGGAAGGGAGGTGTGGATAGTGACCTGTGCTCGCACACAGGCTTCTTGGTGGCAGCAGCAGCAGCCTTAGTGTCTCATGACCATCTCTGGGGTCCGCACTGTTAGCCGCGGCTCGCGCCCGTCTCTGGAGCTCCTTTAAGCAATGCTCTTAATTCCCTCTCCTTGCGCACCAGGAAACAAAGAGGGAAGAAAAAGTCTCTTGCCTCTTCGGCTGGTCCAGACTTTTCCCCCAGTCTCCCTCCCGGCTAGCCATGGTGCACTAACCCATTCAGGCTGTGTTCATGCTGCCAGTCCTCTCCCTGCAGTCTGACCAAAGCCTGAGCCTCAGCTCCCAGACCCGCCCACCCCGGCGGGTGAGCAGACAAGCTTCTTGGGCTGGTGAGGGCCGCTTGGCACCTATCTTCTGTTTGGGAATCTCTCTGCTTTGCCCTCCACACCCCTGTTGCTGTGCTCTCCTCCACGGCTCCGAAGCTTCCCCCCTCTGCCACCAGCAGTCTCTGCCCGCAAAGGGGTTTCCTATTGTGTGGAAACCTTTCCTCCTTCACAGCTCCCTCCCACTGGTGCAGGTCCAGTCCCTATTCTTTTGTCTCTGTTTATTCTTTTTTCTTTTGCCCTACCCAGGTACGTGGGGAGTTTCTTGCCTTTTGGGAGGTCTGAGGTCTTCTGCCAGCATTCAGTGAGTGTTCTCTAGGAGTTGTTTGACATGTAGATGTATTTCTGATGTATCTGTCCTGTGCAGTGTTTTTAATCACAGGTCAGCTGAAGCCATAGAAGCCATATTTAGTGTATTTTCAGGATGCAATAATCTTAGTGGGATGGCTAAATTTTTGGATAGCAGAAACATGACATTTAAAGTTTTCATTTAAATTTCACATATCCTTGTTTGATTCAATTAAGTATAAAAATTCAGGCTGGAAGGAACTGTAATTGGTTGCAATTTGGGTAAAAAATAAGAGGTTTAAGTAAACAAGGAATCAGTAGGAGCCATTCCAAAAAGAGGAACAAGGCTATAGTGTGAGCCTTCTATACCTTTAGTTCATGGAGTTAACAAACTCAGCAGTGAGCAGGGAATGGGGGCATGGGTGGTAATGGGCCCTCAAAATCATGTCTATAAAAATGCTGAGAATGTGGAATATTTAGCTTGGAAAGAGGAGTGCCTGATTGAAATCAACAAATATTTGAAAGCCTATTTTGTGTAAAGGGAAATAGACATTCTGAACATTTTCAGAGGTTAAAACTAAGATCTGTGAGCAAAGTTATAGAGAGGCAGATTATACCTCCATTTAAGAAAGACATTTAAAGGATAGAGACTGGTAAATATATTTCCTTAAAAGAAGACAGCATTGGGAAAAGCTGATAAAATGTTGAATGACCATTTGTCAGGATATTGTGAAAAAATTTCTTAATTGTGAAAGAAGTAGGACTTCATAATCTCTATATTTTTTTAACTCTAAAAGTTTATGGTTCTATATTTTGTATAATTCTTGGTATATCACAGGCCTCATATAGGTATCTGCCTACCAATTTTATTATCTTAAGTACTAATAAGTATGTGTCTCTTTTTTAAAGAACAGACTTTAGATCTTACGTCCCTATTCCTATATGGTATTTGTTTCTATTCCTTAGGAAGAAGCTAGTTATGCTGGAAATACATGTTATTAAAAGTTCCTTAGCAACTGATAGAACATCCCTGTAACAAAAACAAAACAAAATAAAACAAAACAAACAAAAACATAAAAAACAAGTTGGAGTTAGGAGTCTTCAATGATTTGAATAATATAGTTCCATGCTTAGAGAAGGGACTGATGGGGTCTTTTTTCCAAATTAATAAGAATGTCTAGGGACAATAGCTTTTTATTTCAATAATCTCTTTGATATTTGCCCTAACTGAAAGCCACATTGACGTTAACTTCTTTGACATGAAACAATCCATGCCCTTGGCTAATATTTTTATTCACTTCTAGGATTATTTGCCTAAAGAAAGGTTTTGTAATCCTCAATACTGTATCAATTTTTATCATTACATCCAAACTCTATGTTCCATACTCTGGAATACTTTCTTCCCAATCATTCTCCATCTGACAAACTCCTACTCATATTTCAGTACCCCACTCAATTTTCCCATCTCCTATGAAGTTTTGTCCAGCTAACCTACTGGAAATGTTTACCCCAGCTTTCTCACTAATAACTTCCTTCATATTTGTATTATAGCTTTTACTATACATTATTTACATTTTAGCCTTTACATTTAGAATAAGAATACTTTCTACAAAGAAATTTCATTTTTTTCTTTTTTTTCTCCTCTTTAGAACCCACTGGGGTATCTGGGACACTGCAGAAAATCATAAGGAGAGATTGCTGAAGCAATATATACAGTGAATGAGCAGATAAAGAGATTAAGAACAAATCACTTGTAGGAATTATGAACTTAAAATTATGACAAATGTATCATTACATGGTATAAATACATACCTAAAGGAAGTATGGTAAACAGAATTTCTGTGAATGAAACTAAGGTTCAATGCTGTGGCATTATCCACTCTCACTTACAGCAGTAGATTAATTATACATTATCACCTAATTTGTATGATTCTTGGGAGGATGTTCACCTAGGAAAATTGTGCAACTCATAAAATTTAACTTTCTTTATGTGTCAGTTTTTAATTATTTTTCCTAAGAAGAAGATAACTAACAAAATTCAGTAATTCTTAACTTCTTTAATGCCAAAGATACTGTTTGTTCATCTTTGCATCTCACCCCTTATATATAGTAGAAGCACATAAATATTTGTTAAATGCATTAATGTATTGTTATACATTCTGTGAGATTCTACTTCTGTTATTAAAAATGTTTTGCTAGATACCTGCTTTCAAATTATTAGATTCATAGTTCAAAAATTAGATAAGCAATATGATTAGAATTGAGTGTGTGAAAAAAAATCCCCAAATTCTGAACTATGTGTTCCTCAATACACCAAATTTGGAGCTTTACTCATAATATTTCTTGATAGTCAGTGGTCCATATTACTTACATTCTAGTCATTGCTGCTTCTCTTTGTGTTTGATATGGTCAAATTTTGACTTCCAGATTATTGAAGCATGATTGTTTAAAAATGTCTATTCATATCAAGTACCTAAATGAGGAAAAGGTATAATTTTTCAGATAGAATCTCCCAATTTTTACACAAAGCTGAAGCTGATGGGTAACAATATAACTAAAAATTTTAACTCCTTATATCTAGATTTGGAAAAAAAAACTCTTATTTGCTCTGAATGGATCCTAATAAATATTAATATCTTTGAGCACTTATAAATTCAGTGGAAAAACAAGACCTATACAGATGGGTCAACAAATTTATGTGACAGTATTGATTAAAATTTCACATATTTCACTGCAAAAATGAGCAATGTTTCATGATGAGAATATTATCCATGGAACTATGCTATGGTGGTGCATACTTTTTCTCTCAATAAGAACTTTGCTTAAGCAAATGCTGTCATTTGAAATGTAAATAGTAGGTGCTGTATGAGACTACCTGTTGAATTGGATACAATCTGATTCAAGAGTATTTTAATCAGTGAAATATGTGGAACATCAGTATAACACCCTTATGGTACCAATGCATTCGGTGTTGTTCAAACAGTGGTACTGTTGTATGTTTGTTGATTACTGAAGTGAGAGGTATGCCACATGTTATGTGTTACTTTCCCAGCAGCTGAAGAACACTCTGTTACAACAGAGATGAAATTCTAGGTCTCCTGAGCAAATCACATGACTCTCACTCCCTTAACACTTATAACACATATCACAAATGGATTTCAACTATATCTCACACTTCAAATACACTTTATAATTTTGTTTATACATTTAAGCCATAAGGTGTTATAAAACAAATAAAAGGAACTGTGCTTATTAAGATTACAGAGGTAAATCCTAGGTAAAGGAAAATCTACATGGGCAAACCAAAGAACATGTTTCTATTCTAGGTCTAAAGCTAGTGTTGAAAAATGAAGTGTTCTTGTGTAGATCTTCTATATTTTAATGTTTTTGCATGTGCCTATATTCCTATGTATTTGTATTGTTTAAGGATTTTAGTACTTGGAGATGAGACCTTGTGTGCTTGAAATTCTTTGCCAACTGCTTACAACATAAAGTTCAGAGAGGGGAACTGACAACACAGTCAACAATAATAGGTATGTTCTGAATTAAATAACTTTAGAGATACCAAATGCTATGTACTTCTTATCTACTGAATCCTTATAAAAGTTCTGTAAGGTGTATCTTGTTACTCTAATTTACTTATAAGGAAACTGAGTGGTTGAGTAACTTGCTCGATGTCACACAAGGCTGTGAAAGAATTTGAACCAGTTCTACTTTCCCTACTGTTATGAAGCTAAGCTCTCAGCCCAGTGCTATGTCCGAAAATAATGTTACAAATGTGTGTGAAAGAGTATTCCATTCTAGTGCTGCTTAATATTGATTTAAAGAGAAGGATAAACTATCCCCAATTCTTTTATGTAATTGCAAATGTGTAGATTGTTTATTCCATATTTATTGACAGAGCAATACTGAAAAAAAAACACAAAAAAGCAGTGAAAAGGGTGACAGTGAAAAGTTAATCCTGGGCCTGTAACCATCTTGAGAAAACTGTCTAACTTTCAGGTCTTTTGAAAGCTTTAACAACAATCAAATGACACTCCACAACCAAATTGGCAGTACCTTTCCTAGATGATCTTGTTAGCACGTTCCTGAAGGGCATCCTGACCTATGTTGCTCCAAGTGTCCAAAAAGCATCAATTTTCTACCTTGATTTTCTCTGATTATTGACAATTTTCTCTGCTAGGAACTGTGTGGATGATGAGACAAAACTCAATGTGATTGGCCAGATTAACGTAGTGAGAACATCCCGGTCAATCAGCATGTACCTCATTAGTGTTGTTCTCTCTCATAATTCATGAAAAGATATCCTGAGATAGAGGAAAGAATGTTCATATAAGGTAGAAAGCATTTCCTTGTTTGGTCTTACCAGCATCAAGCCTTGTAGTATTTGATGATAAGAATCTAAAAATCTTTTTTCCCTGTCCCTGTTACCAAGTCCCTTTCTAAAGTTTTTCCTATTCTTTCTCACTTGGAAGTAGCAGTTTTTATTCATCAATGAACATGTATAATTATTTAATATTTTAAATCTCTTTTTGCTATAAATTGCTTATTCAAAGAAAAATGAGCAGCCATAAAAATCTTGGAAAGATCATTTCAAAGGCATAGGCTTCAAATTTATTTTAGGATATGATTACTTATTTGTCAGTAAAATAGAAAACTGTATTTATAATTTAAGATAACTAGTAGGAAATACTGTCATTTGATAACAGCAGAGAGTGTTCATTTCATTATAAATATTCTAACTTTGGCAAAGACCTTGGTCTTAAAATAGTGTTGAGTTTGGAAAATGGCCAAGAATGTGTTTTAAAACCATGGGAATATAAAACCTGAAAATAGATAATAATGCTTAATGTAAACTAATGCTTGACTACATAGTCAAACTGGTAAACTGCATCTTTGAAATAAAAAAACATTATTCATAAAATGGCTGCATAAGTCAACTTAGAGTAGTGACAGATAGATGGCACTCTATAAATTCTTTAAAAACAATGAATTTCTATTGGCAATTAATGCCAAGCTTATTCTGCCTACAAAAGAAAATATTAAAAACGTCATACTCTTGGGTGCCACCAATGTCATTATTTTTCTTCAGAAATGCAATTGCAAATCAGCTTCTAATTCTCACCAAAAATATCTGCACATATTGCTTATTTTACTTATATAAGTATTACCTAAAAGGATTCTGGGAAGTTTAGATAACTGGAAAAGAAGGATATATTGCACTTAAGAAGTCTTCTTGAGAATTATTACCTAGAAAATATTATTTAAATAATTTTCTGATTTCCTAATTGTATCTAAAAATTTTATATGAAAATTCTTTCTCTCAACTACAAAGTTCACCTGTTAGATCAAATGTTGAATCAAGAATTAGAATGGCTGTATTTTCATCATGTTTGCTTTTTTTAGATTAATTCATCTTTCATTGTATTATTACAAAATGATAATATTTGTGAAAAAAAATTTTAAATACCAATTTACAAAATTTTGATATCTATAATACCTTAAAATATTTGTAAAGTTTATATTTTTGTTTGACTGTATTATTTTAGAAGCAATATTTTGGAGATAGTAAATTTGATTTTAGGGACATATTTTGACAGGGTGTCTCAAGAAATAATACTTGAAAAATAAACATTAGTTTGCATGCTGACATTAACACATGAACTAAAAGCTGTTTGAAAAATTATTAAAGAGTAGTGACAAATACAGTTTATCGAGTTGATTGGAAGGGTCTTGTATGTGTCACTGGGACTGATGTTAGGTCCCTTTAGGCTCTTTTAACAACTTCATCAATGATCAGGAGGAAAGAAGAGACAACCTGTTAATTAAATCCTTTGTGCCATTTAATCCAAGAATCAATCTATAAAAGGTGTCAGCCCAAAGTACTTAGTTCAAATATGCTCAGTAATAAACTTGAAAACACACAAAAAAGGACTGCTACAGAATTTGTATTTCAACAACAAAGTCGATAGAATAATGCTTAACATTATATTGCGAAGATACCATTTCTTAAAATATCAAGAAAATTGGACAAAGTTGGCTTTTTGCTTAAATTTCATCAATATTCTTCATTTTTTTGTTTGCCCATAGAGATGAAAGCAAAAATTTTATAAGGTGTTCAGAGCAATAGCAGACAAATAGTTAAATTCAGGCTTAGACCATGAAATTAATTTGTCCTCAGCCATCTGCTTTTCTTTGCCGTTAAGTACTTTGAGGGCTCACTGAGGAGTCAGCTTTGCTTCACTCTTCCAAGAGCCAATCCTGACTCTGTAGCTGGTGGACACCAAAGGAGTTCTGTCCAATACTATAGACTGAGATCGACAGCCCAGACCCCGGCTGTTAACCTGGGTCTAGCCTTACAGCTCACTTGTAGAATTGAGTTTCTGTCATCTTCCTGAGTCTAATTTGAAGCTTTTTCCCACCTTTCTCCCCTATGTTGGCTTCAGTCCCATCTTTATAATGTGACCAGTTTTCTAGTTCCTGTGGCATGAGTTTTTCTGTCTTTTTACCAGCCATTCATCTTCCTCTCACCCCAGGAACTGGAGATTTCTGCTTCTGGATCCCAAATTCTGCTTCATGCTGACACCTCTGACACTATTTACCTGGCTGCCTGTCTGCTTCCCTGAGTGTCAATATACTTAGTTTCTCGAGCATTGTATTTTTCTGTGTTGTGTCTCCTTGCTTGTGGAAACACTCTATTATTCAATCTTTCCAATAGCAGCAGCTTGCTACCACAAATGATGAGTAATATATATGTAGCTGTAATTAATAAACAAAATTCAGAGAAACAAAATGCCTCTCTAATTTTAATACAAAGATAGTGGTGTGAGGTTTATTTCATAATTATCATTAATAGTATATATGAATTTAAAATAGAATATCCCACATTAAAGAAAAACAATCTTAAATGAATGTAACATATTTAATTGCTGTTAGACAAATCTCATTTGCTAATTTCATTAACAGAATAAATTCATTGTTTTTTATTTTAATCTAAACTAATTTTCTAATGTTCTAGATTTTTCTGTTTGGGGCAATTTTTCATCATATTCAGGGATTTTTTTAAATAATAATTCGAATTTTGCACTCAGTAGAATGCTAAGTATCGTGCTATTTTGAAAACGATAATTTAGTAGTGATAAGCCTGCTTGTTGGAAAATAAAGCAGAAGAAATATTACACTGCTCACCAGTTCATGCTCCACATAATAATACCTGGCACCTGCCACTGTATTCTCATACTTGAGCCACGCACACCTGCCTGAAGAGACCACTTCTGGCCTTGGATGTGAAGTGTATAAGATGCCTTTTGTTCTCTATTAAGCTTCATTCTTGACACCCTTTGCCTGTTGCTCATGCTTTATGAGGCCAATTCTTTTCCTTGCCCAGACACACAATTCCATTCTTGAACTTTATTCCCATATCTAGGGAATCCCTGCTCTGCCTTCCAAAATTCTTGATTTTGTATGTAGTGGTGTGCTAGTAAATATTTAGCAACCAGCTCTCCAAGGGGAGCAAAAGCCCTGATTTATAGCATTTACCAATTTTAATGCAGAAATGTCCACCAGAGACCAATTCAAGCTACAAAGAGTCTTCCTAAATGTAGAACCTGGACATATATTAGTTATTTATTGCTGTATAACAAATTATCCCCAAACTGAACAGCTTAAAATAATACACATTTATTTTCTCATAGTGTCTGTTGGTAAAGAATCCAGGCATGGCTGAGTTGAGCCTTCACTGGAGATCAAAGTCCTGGCTGAGCAAGGAGGCACTTCTAGACTCATTTGCAAGATTGTAGGAAGAATTCAGTCTTCTTAAAGACATGATTTTCTACTCACTCCCAACTTGATGAGTCCTCTTCACTAGAACCCTTGCCTACCTAAGTTCAAGACAGGTCAGGAAGGACAGTTGATCTCGTAGAAACTGGACCTCCTGGATGGAGTTGTCCAACTCTTCCTCTTACACCTGAGTCTCAGTAAGGTGACAATGAATACGAACAGTAATATGGAAACTCAAACCCCCAAAAAAACCAAAACATTTTTTCTGAAGGTGGTAGTCTAAACCTGATGCCACCTAAAACTGTAGATATTTTTAATTCCCTACATTCAATTATCTTAAATTCATTTTTTTAACAGTGACAAATCTACCCAACTCTGCTCACCATTGGTAATTTTAACTTGGCTTTTGCTTCATGAGACAGTTTTCACATCTTTTTCTTTTTAAACTTTGTTTGACTGCTTATAACTCTTCTCTCTGTGTTTCTGTGATCCAACACTTTGTTATGGTGCGTACTATGTCTCCCTATCATCTTTTCTCTGTCTCTGTCAGGGCTTCCTCTTCTTTGTCTGCTTTTGAAAAGCTGATTTTCTAAGGATTTCCTTTTTGGCCCTTTAATCACCTTAATGTACACATACTTCATAAGGTTTATATATTCCACATAAGCCGATTTCTCTGAAAGTTTTAATTAACTCAGGTTTCTCTTCTGAGTTGAGGACTTTTCATGAATGTTTAGAGTATCTTTACTCATAATCACTAAAACACTGGAAATAACACAAATACCCATCAACTAAAGAATGAATACACAAATTGTAATTTAACTATACAATGGAATACTACTCAGCAGTAAACAAAAAAAATAAATAAATAGAAAAACAAAAAGAAACTGCTGATAATATGAAACAACATCCCATGGATCTCAAAAGCATGAAGCTAATTAAAAGCAGTGAGACAAAAAACGTTATATACTGTACGAATCTATTTATATAACATTCTAGAAAGCAAAGACTTAAGGACAGAAAACAGCTAAGTGTTTATCAGATGTAGAAGATCTGTGAGAGAGATTTATTGTAAAAGGACTTACATATGGTGATGAATGTATCCTTTAACTTGATTTTGGTAGACGTTATATGACCACATATATTTGTCAAGACTTACAGAACTATACTTCCCCAAAAGAGTTGTTTTTATTTCATGTAAATTATATTTTAATAACCCTGGTATTAAAAAACCAAAATATCAAATGAATTCAGATTTGTTATCTTCTCCCTTAATATTTTCTTATACCTATATTTTAAATGTCAATTTATACCAATAACCTAGTTATATAAGGAAAAATCTAAAGTTGTTTTTGATTCTTCTCTCTTCTTAAAATTCCACACCTAGTCCATCGCCAAGACCAGCTAATCTAAACTTCTAAAACATGTCTTCAAATTCCTCCCTTCCTTAGAGAAAGTGACCAGACTCTCATCTTCTCTGATTTAACTAAAGCAAAACTGTTTTAGCCACAGAAATCAGGGAAGAAAAAGAAATAAAAGGAATCCAAATAGGAAAAGAAGAAGTAAAGCTGTCTCACCTTCAGATGACATGATACTATACATAGAGAATCCTACAGATGCTACGAAAAAACTACTAGAGCTAATCAATGAATTTGGTAAAGTAGTAGGATACAAAATTAATGCACAGAAGTCTCTTGCATTCCTATACACTAATGATGAAAAATCTGAAAGACAAATTAAGGAAACACTCCTATTTATCATTGCAACAAAAAGAACAAAATACTTAGGAATAAACCTACCTAAGGAGACAAAATATCTGTATGCTGAAAACTATAAGACACTATGAAAGAAGTTAAAGATGATACAAACAGATGGAGAGATATACATGTTCTTGGATTGGAAGAATCAACATTGTGAAAATGATTATACTACACAAGGCAATCTACAGATTCAATGCAATCCCTAGCAAACTACCAACAGCATTTTTCACAGAACTAAAACAAAAAAAATCACAATTTGTATGGAAACACAGAAGACCCTGAAGAGCCAAAGCAAACTTGAGAAAGAAAAATGGAGCTGGATGAATCGGCTCCCTGACTTCAGACTATACTACAAAGCTACAGTAATCAAGACAGTCTGGTACTGGCACAAAAACAGAAATATAGATCAATGGAACAGCATAGAAAACCCAGAGATAAACCCTCACACATATGGTCACCTTATCTTTGGTAAAAGAGGCAAGAATATACAATGGAGAAAAGACAGCCTATTCAATAAGTGGTGCTGGAAAAACTGGACAGCTTCATGTAAAAGAATGAAATTAGAACACTCCCTAACACCATACACAAAAGTAAACTCAAAATGGATTAAAGACCTAAATGTAAAGCCAGACACTATCAAACTCTTAGAGGAAAACATAGGCAGAACACACTATGACATAAATCACAGCAAGATCCTTTTTTTTTTTTTTTTGGTACACGGGCCTCTCACTGCTGTGGCCTTTTCTGTTGCGGAGCACAGGCTCCAGACACACAGGCTCAGCGACCATGGCTCACGGGCCCAGCTGCTCCGTGGCATGTGGGATTTTCCCAGACAGGTGCATGAACCCATGTCCCCTGCATCGGCAGGCAGACTCTCAACCACTGTGCCACCAGGGAAGCCCATGATCCTTTTTGACCCACCTCTTAGAGAAATAGAAGTAAAAACAAAAATAACCAAATGAGACGTAATGAATCTTAAAGTCTTTTGCACAGCAAAGAAAACCATAAACAAGATGAAAAGACAACCCTCAGAATGGGAGAAAATATTTGCAAATGAAGCAACTGACAAAGGATTAATCTCAAAAATTTACAAGCAGCTCATGTAGCTCATTATCAGAAAAAACAAACAGCCCAATCCAAAAATGGGCAGAAGACCTAAATAGACATTTCTCCAAAGAAGATATACAGATTACCAACAAACACATGAAATAATGCTCAACATCATTAATCATTAGAGAAATGCAAATCAAAACTACAATGAGTTATCACCTCACACCAGTCAGAATGGCCATCCTCAAAAAATCTACAAACAATAGATGCTGGCGAGGGTGTGGAGAAGAGGGAACACTCTTGCACTGTTGGTGGGAATGTAAATTGATAGAGCCCCAATGGAAAACAGTATGGAGGTTTCTTAAAAAACTAAAAATAGAACTACCATACCACCCAGCAATCCCACTACTGGGCATATACCTGAGAAAACCATAATTTAAAAAGAGTCATGTACCACAATGTTCACTGCAGCTCTATTTACAATAGTCAGGGCATGGAAGCAACCTAAGTGTCTATCGACAGATGAATGAATAAAGAAGATGTGGCACATATATACAATGGAATATTACTCAGCCATAAAAAGAAATGAAATTGAGTTATTTGTAGTGAGGTGGATGAACCTAGAGTCTGTCATACAGAGTAAAGTAGGTCAGAAAGAGAAAAACAAATACCGTATGCTAACACATATATATGGAATTAAAAAAAAATGGTTCTGAAGAACCTAGAGGCAGGACGGGAATAAAGATGCAGACCTACTAGAAAATGGACTTGAGGACACAGGGAGGGGGAATGGTAAGCTGGGACGAAGTGAGAGAGTGGCATGGGCTTATATATACTACCAAATGTAAAATAGATAGCTAGTGGGAAGCAGCCGCATAGCTGCTTCCAAAGGGAGATCAGCTCGGTGCTTTGTGAACACCTAGAGGGGTGGGATAAGCAGGGTGGAGGGAGGGACACGCAAGGCGGAAGAGATATGGGGATATATGTATATGTATAGCTGATTCACTTTGCTATAAAGCAGAAACTAACACACCATTGTAAAGCAATTATACTCCAATAAAGATATTAAACAATAAAAAAATAAAGTAAAACTGTACTGAAATCACCTCTGGAATAACAAGACTCCCCATTCCTCCTTTCATCACTGGGGCCCGTCTGGATATTGCCAAAATCTGGCAGAATTCACTATCTTTTTTTTTTCCTGAAAAAAATCTTTGCTATGTTTCTATATCTATATGTATTAATATCCTAAATGAACAGGCAAAGTTTCTGAAGCAGAATAAATTATTGTTGTTTACTTACAACAAATAATAAATGTGTAGTTCTCTTGTGTCCCAGTTTTTACCTCTAGGGAATATGGTGAAAGCTAGATAAAATTCTACTCATAGGCCATCTTTACTGTAGGCGAAGAAATTTAAAAACCTAAATCTATGCATTTATACAAGAGAGAGACAGCTGCTGCCTCCTCTCCTGAGAAAGTTTCCTTAGAAATGTGAAGGAAAGGATCCTGGGTTCTAACCCTTTGGAATGTAAATAAATTCTCAAGGAGAAAGGTAAGACTCATATCCACAACCCAGGGGTATCACCACCGGCCCAGGTCTCATCCTCACTTAAAATATAAACACATACCTCCAGAAAGGTCAGTATCTCTGGATGGTTTCTCACTATCTACTCAGTCATAATTTAACTTCCAGGTTTGTCTTTTAGTTCAGATCCCAAGTTTCAGTAAAATTTTCTCAGAAAGCCCTGGCTGTGCAGAAACATAATATTTTCTCCACAGTCCCACATGCTTCCTCTCTTGTTCTATCACTCCCAGTGTAGGATTAGTAAACTCCTCTGAGTCCTCATCCTTCTTTCTGAATAATCCCTACACCTCCTTGCCTTAACTCTAACTTGGAAATGCTTTGAAGTCACGAGTTCTCCTTTAGCCCTTTCAAGCAGATGTTCTTTTTCTCAGTCTCAGTGAAGAGATGGAGTAGTTGTCCTTCTTGTCCTCCTGCTTCTTCCAGATCATTTCTCCCCTTCCTGCCTGCAAAATTCTGCTCATTGAAGTAAAAACCATTTTAGCCATTTTACCAGTTTTCCACTTCAATTCTGCCATCTTCTGACCTATCAGCTGTTCCTCTTCATTCAGTTAAAACCCTAGCCTTTCTTTCCATAGCCACTTCTGCTGTTGTTCTCTAACGAGTAACAACGAAATCTCCTTTCTAGGCAACAGAGAAACAAGAGTGAAGAATCAAGATCTAATATAAATCTCAAACCAACTCACTGTCAATGTTCCCACTATGGCGCAAGCCCCATCCATAATTCTTCTGGAATTCTGAAGTAACTTCTTTACTGATCTTCCACTCCTGCCCCCTCCAATCATTCTCCACAAGGAAGCTAAAATGTCATTTATCACACTGCTGAAAACATTTCTGCGGCTGCTCCTTTCACTTAGAACATAGTACAAACTTGTCACCATGAACCAAACCTGCATGACCTGGCCCTTGGTCTCCCTTCCACCTCAGAGCATGACACTTGCTCTCTGGATCTGTAGTTGCAGCTCACTGTGCCACAGGCTACAATGTCTTTCAGTTCTTACAGTACAGTAACTTCCTAGCCTCTGCTCACCTTTGGGCTCAATTGTTCTGTCTGAACACCTCTCTTTTGGATTTTTGTCCTTCAGTGATAAGATTAGATATTTCTTCCTCCAAAAGGCTTTTCATAAAAAAAATAATTTTCACCTCTCCCTATTACTCTCAAACATAAGACTCTCTTTATTTATTTCATTGCATTTATCACTAAATAAAATTTCATTTATATATGTTCACTTGTTTCTTATTTATCTCCTCATCAGAATGCAAACTCCATGAAGGAAGATATAAAACTATGCCATGGTCATGCAGTAGCTGTATATTAACTGGGATACAGTGACCCTCAACAAATATCTGTGGAATGAACAAATGGTCTCTCTCCTTTCTCAAACACATCTCCATTCAGCCAATAGAGGGATAACATTTTTGTGTGGTTCCTAAAGTTTTGTAATTGTTTATCCTCATCACATCTCAAAGGTAGAGCTCATTTCCACTTATTCCAAAAATTCTTAACTATACAGGAAAGCAAGAGGTGACACCCTCCTTGCCAGATGCATAATCGATAACTTCCAGATGTTATACAGGCAAAGGTAATTTGAATGAATCCCACGAAAATTTCTGAAGCATTGCCTCTTACTTCTATCCCCACACTCTCCTACTGTTTGAGAATCAGGAATTCTAGGCAAAAATTTGACTTTGTTGCTTCCCTGTTGATAACCCGTAAACAGTTCCTTAAGGTGGCACACATGGCTATCAATGATCAGATCTATGTTTATGTCACCAACTTAATAATTCCTGTCTCATCCTATACCCTACTCTTTTCATATGTGTGTGTGTGTGTGTGTGTGTGTGTGTGTGTGAATATAAACACATAAATATCTTCAGTAATTTAATGGCTTTGAGTGGCTGAACTTAACAAATCATTTGCTCTCCAGGTAGATTGATTCAGTCTCCCAAATAGTCATGTTAAGAGTATTTTATTCATTGACTTTTGGATCACTTACTAAGCCACCCTAAAACAACAGATTTCTCAGTTACTATCCCTATCCCCCACCTCATTGCACTTCACAGCAAGAATATCTTATTCCTTAGGGGTGAGAGTGGGGGAAAGAATGGTTATTTGGAAAAACTCCCCTAGTCATTCTTTATTGCTCTGCCTTACTTAAAAATTACCAATATATACCCAACCTTAATAGACACATATATTGGAACAAACTAGAAAAAGCAAAAAAAAAGTCATTTTGCATCAGGATTTGAATTTAGTA
The DNA here is from genome assembly GCF_059928025.1 of Delphinapterus leucas. Classification (NCBI taxonomy): domain Eukaryota; kingdom Metazoa; phylum Chordata; class Mammalia; order Artiodactyla; family Monodontidae; genus Delphinapterus; species Delphinapterus leucas. Next base: position 47,597,208 of record NC_143146.1, on the reverse strand, counting down.
ATTAATTTTATCTGGCCAGGTAAATTTTCCTTCCAAATTTGTTTAACTTAAGTAGATGGCCCTCTGTTTTGTATCATCTGCCAAGATTAATTTATTAATTAGACAAATATTTATAGAATGTCTATAATGTGACAACCACTAGGCTATATGCTGGTGATATAAATGATGAGTAAAAAGTACACAGTCCCTATTCTCAGTGAGTCTGAATTCTAGTAGGGGAGTCATATATTAACCAAATAATAACAGTGATGATGTATGGTTATGAATTGAGATAGAGGTACTGAGGGAGATAATCACAGTTCTGTGAGGAAATATATCACATATATCTGATTTATACTGGAAAGCAAGTAAAGTTTCCTGAGAAATAATTAGCTATGATATTAAGAATGAATGAGTTAACACATAAAGAGGGAGGAAATGAGCAGAAGTGAGAGGGAGAAGTGAGAGAGAGAAATGGTGGAAATGAGCAGCCAGATCCCAGGGACAGAAGGTCAATGTAGTGAAAAGCAGAGACGAAGATGGGAGACCAGAGACTGCAAGGGTAGCAAGAAGTCAGCTACTGGGGCCTTCCAGGCCATTATAAGGACTTTAGTCTTTACTTTTTTTCTAAGATCGGTGATATTTCATTAAAACTTTTTAAGCTTGATGAGGGTCTCCATGGTTGGTATTTTAAAATTACTTGTTGCAGTAAAAAGAATATATCACAGGGGAAAAGTCAACTGTTATTGGTTAATTCTGTATTCTAGGCTGTGATGAATAATTTTATGTGTCACCTTGTCTAGGCTAAGGGACACCAGGACAGCTGGTAAAGCATTATTTCTGAGTGTGTTTGTGAGGACATTTCTGGATGAGATTAGCACCTGATTTAGCAGACTGAGTTAAAAAGACGATATTCACCAGTGTGGGTGGGTGTAGTTCCATCTACTGAGGGCTAAATAGAGCACAAAGACAGAAAAAGGCCAAATTTTCTCTCCCTTTGCTTAAGCTGGGCCATCGATCTTTTTGGGCCCTTGGATATTAGCCTTCCTGGATCTTGGGCCTTTGGATTCCGTCTGGAACTTACATCATTAGCCCCCCACTTCTCAGGCCTTTGGACTTGGACTGAGACTTATGTTATCAACTTCCCTGATTCTTCAGCCTGCAGATGGCAGATCCTGGGACTTTTCAACCTCCATAATTGCATGAGCCCATTCTTATAAAAAAAATCATCTTATATATACACATATGTATATCTTATTGGTTCTATTTCTCTGAAGAACCCTGAACAATATACATGCAAATTACAAGTGTATTTTGGATTATCATGGTGTTGTTGAAGATAAAGGGAACTGGATTGATCATGAAATATTTAGAAAAGAAAATAGAATGGCTTTGCTATGGCAGTTGAAGGATTTAGGGATTGTTCCCAACTTTCTTGTTTAACAAGTAAAGTGTAGTAAATGTTCTAAACTGGGCAATAGTTTGGTGATAAAGAGTTTAATTTTGTACCTGATGACTTTAAGATACTTTGAAACAGTCAACTAGCTAATGTTAAGTTGGCACTCAGGCAGTAAGTTCTGAAAATCAGAGAAGAGGACTGAGGTAGAGATATATATTTAGAGATCATCATTTTATATGTGGTCACTAAGGCTATGGCATGAATGAGGTTGCTTAGGGAAAGAATATGGCATAAGAAAAGCAGGAATAGTAGACTAAGCCTTAAGAAATTTCAACTTTACAAGCCAGGTGGAGGAAGATGAGCCTGACAAGAAAGAGAAAGAAGAAGGCACTTAGGCAGCAGAAATCCAGGACAATATGATGTTAAGAAAGGCAAAGGAGGATGAAGTTTTAAGAAGGATATAGTCAGCATCATTAAATGATGCTAGAAGGCCAAAGTAGTAGATAACTAAAAAGTGCCCATTGAACATAGAAACATGGAGATATTTAGTGATGTAGTGCAAGTTCTTTTGTGGAGTAATGGTGTAGAAGTTAGACTGAAGTGACTTAGGAGTAGAAGGTAGAGACATGCCGACAGCAACATAGATAATCCTTCAGAAAGTGTGATTACAAAGAAAAAAACAAGTGAGAAAAGATATCTGTTGAGAAAGCAAGAGGAAATGTGGGAATTATGAGGTTTAATGATAGTGGGGAAGACTTGAAATAGTTTTTGTTGAGATTAGAAGAAGCCAAAGAAACTGATGGGTAATGAATTTCTGGGCAGGATTAAGAGCCAAGCTGAGGTTATTGATCATGAATTTATACTGACACTAACTTTCTCTGTGATGTGCCTCTAAGGCCCAGATACTCAGGTAGGCATGAAGAAAGATGACAGTAACATTTAACCTGGTTTAGAGTTTTCCAGGGGAGGCAAGAAAATGAAAAATGAGTAATTCCTTAAGGTAATAGGAAGATTATTGCTGAAAGTTGGATTCAGGATAAAGAAGATGTACTATACATATACAAAGGAATATTATTCAGCCATAAAAAAGAATGAAATAATGTCATTTGTAGCAACATGGATGGACTTAGAGATTATCATATTAAGTAAAGTAAGTCAGACAGATAAAGACAAATATCATATGATGTCACTAAATGTGGAATCTGAAAACAATGTGCAAATGAACTTATTTACAAAGCAGAAATAAACTCAAGATATACCAGTGGGGGAGGAGGTAAAATAGGAGAGTTTGGGATTAATATATAAACACTATTATATATAAAATAGATGACCAATAGGGACCTACTGTATAGCACAAGGAAATATATTCAATATCTTGTAATAACCTATAAGGAAAAAGAATCTGAAAAAGAAAAAAAATATATATATATATATAACTGAATCACTTTGCTGTACACCTGAAACTAACACAACATTGTAAATTATACTTCAATTAAAAATTGGTTAATAAAAAAAGCAGAAGAAAAATAAAGAAAGTGAAGAAGAGGGATTGGGGAAAATTAAAATGTCAGTTGACTGTGGAGACCCTAATGTGGTAGAAGTATGATGATTGTGGAGGTAGTGATGTGTAGACTAGAAAGAGAAAAGGGATAGTAAGCTGGGGGATTTGATTAGTGATTTTGGAAGCAGAGCAATTTCAGATGATAACAAAGTGCAGGGCGAGACTGTGGAACAGCATGTCTGAAGTAAATGGAATGTGCGTGTCACTGGAGATTGGAGGTGAAGAAAATGAGGGTCTTGTACTGGAACATTGTCTGTGTGAATGATGAAATCAGTCAGAGTAATTGTAGGACTTTGAATGAGGGGAAGACTGGGAGTCAAAAGGCTCATTAAAGTGTCTATTTAATGAGAAAGAGTGACAGAGTTTGGTGAATGACAGTGTGAGGCAAGAGAGAAAGTTAAATGGCGTGAACATGAGAAGCACAGAACTTTCTAGAAAATCATAGGGAGATAAATGTATTGACATGCAAATAAGAAGAGACAAAGACCCTAATCCTATGGCTGACCTTGGGTTTCAAATTTTGAAAGAATGAAAAACCACCCCTTGAAAAAATTATGATGGAAAAAGTATCATGGGAGTGCTCTCTTTTCTGTTAAGGTAAGGAAGCAGATAGGCACTTGAAGAAGAAGGTGAGGACATAGGAGTAATGACTATGAAGCAGTGTTTCCAGGGGCATAATGAAAGTGTTTAAAAGAAAAAGGAGAAGATGGAACCCAGGGCAATGAATCCCCAAGCATTCTGGGGATGCTAGTGAGAAGCATAGCCTAGTACTTTGGTCAGTGACTGATGAAAATTGTGTTAAGAGAATGATGATTTCACTTTCAAAAGACTTTGGGATAAGCACTAACCCTGAACCTAATGACCAGAGTGACTAAACCTCTTCATTACCTGGTGATTTTAGTACCAGTGACTGCCGGTAGCAAACCCAGAAATGACACAAATTCTAAGTCAAGTTTGAAAGTTAAAGAAATCCCAATATCTCCAAATTACACGCATTAAATGTGGCTACAGATTGCCTCTAAGAGAGTTGTCCTGGAATGGCTTGATGAGATAGATATGGTCTAAAATTGTGAAGGTTAGGAAGGCTGAAATAAGATGAGGAAAACTGGTTATTCAAGAAAAAGAAGAAACAGGATGTAGTAAACTGTCCATTTCAAGTATTGCCCTCTTAAGAGACAGTAAAAACAATAAAAAGACTTGGATGCATACATCTTTAATTTTCAAAGAGATTTAAATTTGCATTTTTTTCTTCTTAAAACTTGTATTCATTGTATAACACAAGGAACAATATTCAGTAACTTGTAATAAACTCCTTCAGAGTCTTCCTACTCCACCATCTTGACCACCTCCCACAAAAGAGACTTTCTTAATGACCTTGAAGATGTAAGCTGTTATAGTTTGAACTGCCTGTGGAGAAGGTCACATAGCAGGCAACTGCAGGTAGCCTCTAGGAGCTGAGAGCCTCAGTTCTATAACCTCAAGAGATGGAATTCTACCAACAACTTGTGAATTCTACCAACAACTTGAATAAACCTGGAAGAAGACCCTGAGCTCCAAATGAGACTGCAGCCCTGCAACTTCTTGTGAGACCCCTGATGGCCACACCCAGAATCCTGACAAACCCATGGAAACAGTGAAATAATTTAGAGGTGTTGTTTTACATCACTAAATTTGTTCGGTAATGATAAAAAACCAACAGATTTGTGTTTTGAAAATTGATTTCAAATGGCCTCTAATTATTCTGTTTGGTTGGAGAAAATCAAAGCAACTTTGAGAGTTCATTAAAGTCTTTCTTTTCTCACAGTGCCTACTGAAAGCTTTTCATATTGCAGCATAAACTGTGTGTTTGCTTGTGCTTACCTCCTGATGACTTTGGGAGTAAATTCAGTTATGTATATACATAATTATTAATGCTTTAAGAAACTGTAAGATGTGTAAAAATCTGAGAAATCCTAAACTCCAAGGTAATCAATAGCACAATAAATAAGAAATCCAGAGGAAGGAAGTCATGGGGTCCCAAAGTAAAACAGAATTTTGGAAATAACAGATTAAAAAGTTAAAGGATAATACTGGTAAATCATTATAATATTTGAGAACTACAAATAAAATATCTCCAAAGCCAAATACAAATTCCAAGAATCCAAAGTACACATGACTCTAAGGAAAAAGATACTTTCCAAGTGCTAAATAGTCTTAATATACTGTCAGTAGTGTCAACAATATTGTAACTACCATTTACAACTATTTGCTATGTGCCAGGGACTTTAAACATTTCATTTCACTAAATTCTTTCTATCAGGACTATATAATACAGGTGTTATTACTTGCATTTTATAAATGAGGAAATAAACCTTAAACAGGTTATGTAAAATTTTCAAGATCAGATGTATGGTAAGTATCAGAATGGAGAACCAAACCTAAGTCTCTCTAATTCAGAAGTTGATATTTTAAAATCTATTCCAAACTTCTGCCCAATAATACAACAGTTTGTATATCAAGAAATACTCTCTTCAGATATTTAACTTCTCACACTGTTAACTTGACTCTTTATGTTCTTTTTTATTTGTTTCAGTAATATACATGAGTCAGAGAATCTAGGTTATGCTGCTGTAAGAAGCAAACCCAAATCTCACTGGTTTATAGCAACAAAGGTTTTTTTGTTTTGTTTTGTTCTGTTTTGTGTTTTGTTTTCTGCCTTTTGGCTCTGCATTCTGGGGTGCATGCAGCTCTGTTCCATATCACCAGGCTGACTCTATATGAAACATTTCTGGTTGTCATGGTAGAAGGATAAAATATAAAAAGAACAAAGTAAATTGTGAACTAGTTCATATGGTTTTCAACTAGAATGACATCTACTCTTCTCATACTTCATTGCTCAAAGCGAGTCACATGATGACATCTACTGTCAACAGGACATAGAAATATATCCCTACTTCAGGATGTGGCAGCAAATATTTGTGAACACTAATACAACTTAAAATAAGGTACTTGTATATTCTAAGTCTTTGAATATTTGTAAATGTTTACATATCTGAAGAAAAGCAAGAGAGAATTTTATTAATTATAAAATATACAACACACACAATCAAAAAATAGACAAAAAAATCAGGAGTTCAGTTTTAAACAAACCTGTATAACTTTTAAAAATTGCAAGGCAGAGGGCAGACAGCAGAAGCAAGAAGAACCACAATCCTGCAGCCTGTGGAACAAAAAACACAGTCACAGAAAGATAGACAAGATGAAAAGGCAGAGGGCTATGTACCAGATGAAGGACCAACATAAAACCCCAGAAAAACAACTAAATGAAGTGGAAATAGGCAACCTTCCAGAAAAAGAATTCAGAATAATGATAGTGAAGATGATCCAGGACCTCGGAAAAAGAATGGAGGCAAAGACATAGAAGATGCAAGAAATGTTTAACAAAGACTAGGAAGAATTAAAGAACAAACAAACAAACATAGATAAACAGTACAATAACTGAAATGAAAACTACACTAGAAAGAATCAATAGCAGAATAACTGAGGCAGAAGAATGGATAAGTGACCTGGAAGACAGAATGGTGGAATTCACTTCTGCAGAACAGACTAAAGAAAAAAGAATGAAAAGAAATGAAGACAGACTAAAAGACCTCTGGGACAACATTAAACACAACAACATTCACATTATAGGGGTCCCAGAAGGAGAAGAGAGAGAGAAAGGACCAGAGAAAATAGTTGAAGAGATTATAGTTGAAAACTTCCCTAACATGGGAAAGGAAATAGCCACCCAAGTCCAGGAAGGGCAGAGAGTACCATACAGGATAAACCCAAGGAGAAACATGCCAGGACACAGTAATAAAATTGGCAAAAATTAAAGACAAAGAAAAATTACTGAAAGCAGCAAGGGAAAAATGACAATAACATACAAGGGAACTCTCATAAGGATAACAGCTGATTTCTCAGCAGAAACTCTACAAGCCAGAAGGCAGTGGCATGATATACTTAAAGTGATGAAAGGGAAGAACCTACAACCAAGATTATTCTACCCGGCAAGGATCTCATTCAGATTCGATGGAGAAATCAAAAGCTTTACAGACAAGCAAAAGCTAAGAGAATTCAGCACCACCAAACCAGCTCTACGATAAATGCTAAAGGAACTTTTCTAAGTGGGAAACACAAGAGAAGAAAAGGACCTACAAAAACAAACCCATAACAAATAAGAGAATGGTCGTAGGAACATACGTATCGTTAATTACCTTAAACGTGAATGGATTAAATGCTCCAACCAAAAGAAAGGCTTGCTGAATGGATTCAAAAAGAAGACCCATATATATGCTGTATACAAGAGACCCACTTCAGACGTAGGGAAACATACAGACTGAAAGTGAGGGGATGGAAAAATATATTCCATGCAAGTGGAAATCAAAAGAAAGCTGCAGTAGCAATATTCATATCAGAAAAAATAGACTTTAAAATACAGAATGTTACAAGAGACAAGGAAGGACACAACATAATGATAAAGGGATCAATCCAAGAAGAAGATATAACAATTATAAATATATATGCACCCAACATAGGAGCACCTCAATATATAAGGCAACTGCTAACAGCTCTAAAAGAGGAAATCGACAGTAACACAATAATAGTGGGGGACTTTAACACCTCACTTACACCAATGGACAGATCATCCAAAATGAAAATAAATAAGGAAACAGAAGCTTTAAATGACACAATAGACCAGATAGATTTAATTGATATTTATAGGACATTCCATCCCAAAACAACAGGTTACACTTTCTTCTGAAGTGCACACAGAACATTCTCCAGGATAGATCACATCTTGGGTCACAAGCCAAGCCTCAGTAAATTTAATAAAATTGAAATCATATCAAGCATCTTTTCTGACCACAATGCTATGAGATTAGAAACAAATTACAGGGAAAAAAAACATAAAAAACACAAAACATATAAAGGTTAAACACTATGTTACTAAATAACCAAGAGATCACTGAGGAAATCAAAAAATACCTAGACACAGGGGCTTCCCTGGTGGCCAGGGGTCGAGAGTCCACCTGCCGATGCAGGGGATATGGGTTTGTTCCCTGGTCTGGGAAGATCCCACATGCCGTGGAGCGGCTGGGCCCATGAGCCATGGTCTCTGAGCCTGCGTGTCTGGAGCCTGTGCTCTGCAACGGGAGAGGCCACAACAGTGAGAGGTTCGCGTACTTCAAAAAAAAAAAAAAAAAACACCTAGAGACAAATGACAATGAAAACACAACAATCTAAAACCTATTGGATGCAGCAAAAGCAGTTCTAAGAGGGAAGTTTATAGCTATACAAGCCTACCTCAAGAAATAAGAAAAATCTCAAATAAACAATCTAACCTTATACCTAAGGGAACTAGAGAAATAAGAACAAAAACCTCCAAAGTTAGCAGAAGGAAAGAAATCCTAATGATGTGAGCAGAAATAAATGAAATAGAAACAAAGAAAACAATAGCAAAGATCAATAAAACTAAAAGCTGGTTCTTTGAGAAGATAAACAAAATTAGTAAACCATTAGCCAGATTCATCAAGAAAAAGAGGGAGAGGACTCAAATCTATAAAATTATAGATGAAAAAGGAGAAGTTACAACAGACACTGCAGAAATACAAAGCATCCTAAGAGACTACTACAAGCAACTCTATGCCAATAAAATGGACAACCTGGAAGAAATGGACAAATTCTTAGAAAGTTATAACCTTCCAAGACTGAACCAGAAGGAAACAGAGAATATGAACCAACAAATCACATGTAATGAAATTGAAACTGATTAAAAATCTTCCAACAAACTAAAGTCCAGGAACAGATGGCTTCACAGGTGAATGCTATCAAACATTTAGAGAAGAGCTAACACTCATCCTTTTCAAACTCTTCCAAAAGATTGAAGAAGGAACACTCGCAAACTCATTCAATGAGGCCACCATCACCCTGATACTGAAACCAGACAAAGATAATACAAAAAAAGAAAATTACAGACCAATATCACTGATGTATATAAATGCAAAAATCCTCAACAAAATACTAGCAAACAGAATTCCACAACACATAAAAAGGATAATACACCATGATCAAGTGGGATTTATCTCAGAGATGCAAGGATTCTTCAATATATGCAAATCAATCAATGTGATACACCATATTAACAAACTGAAGAATAAAAACCATATGATCATCTCAATAGATGCATAAAAAGCTTTTGACAAAATTCAACACCCATTTATGATAAAAACTTTCCAGAAAGTGGGCCTAGAGGGAACCTACCTCAACATAATAAAGACCATATATGACAAACCCACAGCAAACATCATTCTCAATGGTGAAAAACTGAAAGCATTTCCTCTAAGATCAGGAATGTGACAAGGATGTCCACTCTCACCACTATTATTCAACATAGTTTTGGAAGTCCTAGCCATGGCAATCAGAGAAGAAAAAGAAATAAAAGGAATACAAATTGGAAAAGAAGAAGTAAAACTGTCATTGTTTACAGATGACATGATACTATACATAGACAATCCTAAAGATGTCACCAGAAAACTACTAGAGCTTATCAATGAATTTGGTAATGTTGCAGGATACAACATTAATGCACAGAAATCTCTTGCATTCCTATACACTAATGATGAAAAATCTGAAAGAGAAATTAAGGAAATACCCCCATTTACTGTTGCAACAAAAAGAATAAAGTACCTAGGAAAAAACCTACCTAGGGAGACAAAAGACCTGTATGCAGAAAACTATAAGACACTGATGAAAGAAATTAAAGATAATACCAACAGATGGAGAGATATACCATGTTCTTGGATTGGAAGACTCAATATTGTGAAAATGACTATACTACCCAAAGCAATCTAGAGATTCAATGCAATCCCTATCAAATTACCAATGGCATTTTTACAGAACTAGAGCAAAATCTTAAAATTTGTATGGAGACACAAAAGACCCCGTATAGCCAAAGCAGTCTTGAGGGAAAAAAGTGGAGCAGGAGGAATCAGACTTCCTGACTTCAGACTATACTACAAAGCTACAGTAATCAAGACAATATGGTACTGGCACAAAAACAGAAGCATAGATCAATGGAAGAAGATAGAAAGCCCAGGATATACCCACGCACCTATGGTCAACTAATCTATGACAGAGGAGGCAAGGATATACAATGGAGAAAAGCCAGTTCCTTCAATAAGTGGTGCTAGGAAAACTGGACAGCTACATGTAAAAGAATGAAAGTAGAACACTCCTTAACACCATACACAAAAATAAACTCAAAATGGATTAGAGAGCTAAATGTAAGACCAGACACTATACAACTTTTAGAGGAAAACATAGGAAGAACACTCTTTGACGTAAATCACAGCAAGATTTTTTTTTGATCCACCTCCTAGAGTAATGGAAATAAAAACAAAAATAAACAAATGGGACCTAATGAAACTTCCAAGCTTTTGCAAAGCAAAGGAAGACATAAACATGGTGAAACCCCCAGAATGGGAGAAAATATTTGCAAAAGAATCAATGGACAAAGGATTAATCTCCAAAATATATAAACAGCTCATGCAGCTCAATATTAAAGAAACAAACAACCCAATCAAAAAATGGGCAGAAGACCTAAATAGACATTTCTCCAAAGCAGACATACAGATGGCCAAGAAGCACATGAAAGCTGTTCAACATCACTAATTATTAGATAAATGCAAATCAAAACTACAATGAGGTATCACCTCACACCAGTTTGAATGGGCATCATCATAAAATCTACAAACAACAAATGCTGGAGAGGGTGTGGAGAAAAGGGAATCCTCTTGCACTGTTGGTGGGAATGTAAATTGATGAAGCCACTATGGAGAACAGTATGGAGGTTCCTTAAAAAAACTAAAAATAGAATTACTATATGATCCACCAATCCCACTACTGGGCATATACCCAGAGAAAACCATAATTCAAAAAGATCCATGCACCCCAATGTTCATTGCCGCACTGTTTACAATAGCCAGGTCATGGAGCAACCTAAATGTCCAGTGACAGACGAGTGGATAAAGAAGTTGTGGTAAATATATGCAATGGAATATTATTCAGCCATAAAAAGGGATGAAAATGGGTCATTTGTTGAGACATGGATGGAACTAGAGACTTTCATACAGAGTGACGTAAGTCAGAAAGAGAAAAACAAATATTATTGCATGTATGTGGAACCTAGAAAAATGGTACAGATGAACCAGTTTGCAGGGCAGAAGGTGAGATACAGATGTAGAGAAGGAACGTATGGACACCAAGGGCGGAAAGTCACGGGGGGGTGGGGATGTTGATGTGATGAATTGGGTGATTGGGATTGACATGTATACACTGATGTGTATAAAATTGATGACTAATAAGAACCTGCTGTATAAAAAAAAATTAAATTAAATTAAAAAATTTTTAAAAGTTGCTAGCATATCAAGAAATGAATTGAAAAAAAACAGTAAAACAAATTTAGAGCATATATATATATATAAATATATGTTCTATAAAGCATATGTATGTATGCATATAGAGCATATAGCCATATATATATACATCTCCACAGGAATTGAAAGATCCCTAAAACTATTTTTACAACTCTCTGAAAGCAAATTGGAAAATATGATTGAAATTATGACTTCTAGGTAAATAAAAAACAAATTAAATCTGCCTCAAAAAACCTGACTATCCTAAGAGCTATGAAAAGAAATTGGAAAGTTACAGGAGAACTAACCCTTGAAACAAAACACTTCATGGAAAGAAAATTATGGTGCAATTGATTTTTAAAAATAATTTCAAGGCATTTTAAATGCTCTGTAGCACATAGAAATAATAAATCATCATAAAGGGAAGGATTTCATCAGGTTCCTAAAGACCTCTGCATCTTTGTAGAAGGTGAACCCCATGTATATCATGATTTGGTCTCTGTCACCATTTGAGCATGGTACTCTGACAGTCCCATGGCACTTTTGTAGCTCCTCATGACATCATGATGTTCAGACCCAGAGTAAGAGCACTTCTGACTATGCCGGACACTCTCAGAAGGGAGACATTTTTTATTCATTTCTCCAATTCCAATTTATCTTGAAAATTGCCAGGACTGTTTACTAGATCAAATGTGGGGTTTTAATTTGTACCCCTCTTATACCACACTTTACTGATGTGGATTTTTATCTTCTAATGGAGTGATAGCACCTTAAGAAACTTAACATTGTTTATTATCCTATCCCACTAAATATTTAGCCCACAAGTATGATACTAAAAAATATTTGCTTTGGATTAATAAATAGATGCTAATTCAGAGGTAATACAGGAAACATAAAGGTCCTCAGGTTTTAAATCTCAAATATCCCTTTATTTTAACCCTAGACATATAAAATCTTAAATTCATATACAGTATTTCTAGAATGCCAAATTTCTTAGTATCTGAGCTCATATATTCTATATTTTGCCTGACTGTAGATATACTTGAACTAGTTATTTTACAGAGCTGTGTGCCTTAAAGCTTTCTCCAAATCTTTCTGTAAATTGCCTTTAAGGCAACATCATCTTATCAGATGTATACCTACTAACTTACCAAAAGAAAGAGCATTTCACACCGTAAGTTAAATGTCTTTGTAAACATTCAGTTGACTAAAATGTTCAGATATAAGATCTTTTGAATCAAATTTTACCTTTGGAATTAAGGAAACTGATATTCAGCCAGCAAATGTTGCTCATCTGGTGAAGAACAGAAGACTGCCCTTGATTACAAACCAGGCAGTTAATGTGCCTTGTTTGAAAACGACATGCCTTAAGAGACAGTAAAGTTAGCTGCTATTTTGAATTTCTAAATGAGGCCCTGATTTCCAGTTGTGGCGGGTCTTGCTGACACGTTCCCAGGTTTCACAGCTATGCCTCACTGCTTGAGTTTTGCTTCACTGTGTCCTTCTGCCCACGTACTTGAAGGCTCCCTCCTCCGTTTGCTATCAAGCAGCTGCTTAAACATCCAGCTGTCACACGTCTTTCACACATGCCCCACCCAGAGGAGTCCCTCCTGCCACACTCCAAAAGTACCTCTTGCTAAGCAACTGATGGCACTCAAAACCCAACAGAAAATAACAAGTTCAGAGGAGACACTAAGAATATGAAGAATACATAGGTGGTTAGAAATACCAGCACAATTATAAATGGAAAGAATTTGGCAAAAGTGAGACCAGAAAAATGGCTAAATGACTAATTATCTACACCTAATATATTGATATCCAAAGAAAAGGGATAATAAACCAAAGGCATGGAATGAGTGAATAAAGGGAGAAAGGTCAATTAATAAATGGAGTGAGCACTTTGATTACTGAACACAGAAATATTTCCAATGCTACAAAAGAAAATTTAAAAATAACAACATGAAATACTAAGCTAATTTTTAAAAAGATGATCCTAATTCAATAAATTTTCATCATAATGCAGATATATGGAAAAATATTTAAAAGTTTATGTTGCTGTAAAAAGTAAACCTGAAAGAAATTTGGTGATGGGTAACCCAGATGCTGTCTTCAGATCGCCTTGGAAGTCTCAATACCCAAAGCCATCACTAACACCTCACAAAAATGTCCTGTGCTTTAAAGAGGAGAGGGGATTATTTGATATAATGTTTATTCCCCTTGATATTGAAAGGAGCTGGCAGAGTGAATTTGTATAGGGAAGGGCAAAAGAATAAAATAAAAATCCAGGGCTATTAGTCAAAAGAAAATGAAAAAAAGTAAGTTCTTCAAGGTAAATTGATTAAAAGCATGACACTGAAAAGTCTAAAGGGAATAAATGTTTCAAACAAGCCCGGAGTGTTAAAATATACATCTAGAAGGATTTGACACCTAAATTTCTAAAGGGCTTGGAAGATTTTCAGCAGACCTCTGGCTAAAAATTTGTAATGAGAACTTCTCAGTAGAAATATCAAGGGGAAAGAGACAGCTGTTAATAAAAAGGAATTTATATTTCATTTTCATTAATTCACATTTGTTTAATTTTCTTAAATGAGGAATATGACTTATCACAGAAAAGAGTAAGGGAAAATAATAGTTTGTATCTACTAAGTTGAACATTTCTGATCATTTTGCAAACATTGCCTTATAAAAATTTCTTTACAACTAAGCAACATTTAACAAATAGCACAGTGTAATAACAAGCAATAATAAAAAAAAGCAGGACTATCTGTCTATAATGCTATATCAGATAGACGGTAAATATGCATGATTCAAAAGCCATGGAAACAGTGTAAATCAGGGCTGTTCTCACAAATTTAGAGGACGCAGTCTGCTCACCTACAATGAGATCCAAAGAAGACAGATATAAGCACCTTCCCCACACTATGTCTACCACCAGTTACAATGTTTGAAATACAACCAGCAATTTTTAAAAATTATTTTAAAGGCATATTAATTTTAGTAATCTTCTACTTCTTTTTTAAAGTCTGAGAGAGAGCAATTAATGACAAAATGAAAGCAAAAAGTCCTGGTAAAGAACTTGACCTATAGAGCTTGCCTATTTAAGCACCTTAGAAGGATGGGGCATCAGAAAGCAGAGTAAAAATGGAGTAATTGAATATTTCTTAATCTTATAAGGCCAGCAGTGGCCTCTATTGTGTGGCATCTTTGGGCAAAATGGAAGGATGAAAAATTGAAGGCCCAAGGTAAATAAATACGTACCCATTGAGGTAGAAACGCTAAACTCATTCTATCATTTTTCACACTACTTTGTACCATAATGAAGACACAATTCAAATAACAGAATTTACAATCAAGTTTTTCAAGATCTTGTACAATCTCCAACATTTTACTGATGGGAAACAGATTGTGACTTACTGAGTTCATAAACCAGTTGATTATACAGCTGAGACCAGTAGCTCATTTCCTCAAGTTCAGTGGATTCATAGTACATCTCATAGTCTGTTGTTATTCTAATTTTTTCTCCATTAGATAAACCTATTAATGTCAGTGATATCACCAATGTTATAATTAGACCCTGTCATTAGTTGTATCTGCTCTACTGAACTGGTATCCAAAGGTGCACTACAATTCAGTTAATTGGAGTGAAACATTGCATTGCTATTTCATGAAACGTTGTCTTAAAGTGGTGATGCTTTCCAATTTATTTCTAAAGATACTGGATGTCGTTGGAGCTAGTTTCAGCGCATTTTTACTTTAAATTTAGGAATGTGTTATTTACCAAAGGATGCTGATTAAAATTTTCAATGGTGAAATACCAGAAAACTAGAAAATAAATGGGGATCTCTAACTATTTGAATTATAGGTCACTGCATTGCCTATCATGCAGTCATCATTCAACTTTAGTTGTGACTGAAAAGTTTATTTTTTCCCACCTATTCAAGTTTGATATCAGAAATAATAAAGACATATGATCCAACTGGACCTAAATGTCTCATGTCTGGCTGGGCTCTGGCACATATGTTGTCTGAGGATTGCCAGGACCCTGTGTTGTCATAAACTTTAGAGTGACACTTACGTGATTGAAATTCATTCATTTGTAACACATCCATGAATTCAATTTTTCATAAGCTTCCACATTCAAATAATATTATGCTATACCTGCTTCATCCCACCTTTCCCAATATTTGAATGAATTTCTTAAAACCAACTTAAGAAGTTTTGTTTAAATAACAACAACAAAACCAACAACAAAATAGATTACACAGATGTCAGATATATAGTGAAGAGAATCCAAATAAACAGTGAAAATTGTTGGGAAGGCTTGACCTCCAAACTAATTTACCTCATTGACAACCAGCAATGATGCTTTCTGCAGCCCTGAAAAATTGGAGGCCTTGGATAACACTTCGAGACTGTGTTCAGTTTCCCAGAATTTCCCAGGACTCCACCTCATACAGAGGATCCAGTAATTCCCTTCACTCTCACCTCAAACTGATCTTTCCTCTTGGCTCTCTGTGGTAGTTTAGACTGCTGTCTCAATTCCTACCTTTCAGAAGCCATGGGTCTCAATGTGTGTGTGTGTTTGTC
Organism: Delphinapterus leucas; assembly: GCF_059928025.1. Lineage (NCBI taxonomy): Eukaryota > Metazoa > Chordata > Mammalia > Artiodactyla > Monodontidae > Delphinapterus > Delphinapterus leucas. The sequence goes on along the minus strand of NC_143146.1, from coordinate 47,581,247 downwards.
TTTACTCCTTCAAGAGACACATGTTGCCAAAACAATCTGTGTACAGATCAGAGGGAGAAGTTCTTTCCATTGACTGGAAATGGAAACTCTAACTCTAATCTTGTTATTATTAGAGCCCTCTGATAATCTTCCTGACCTGTTCTCCACCATGCCTCTGTGTCTCTTATATCAAAATTTTGTTTCATGTTCATTTGTTTATTCAAAAGTTATTCACTGAGTACTACTATACATTCTTCTAGATGCTTCAAAAAAAGACATCAAGATAATAAAGTCCCTGTCCAGGGAACTCAAAAACTTTCAGGATCTACAGTTTCCATGATGTGTTGACTTTATAACCCAGGAGACTAAAATCACTCCTAGATAGACCTCTCCACACATTTATCTCTAAAGCCATTCAATGCTCTTAGAAGATGACGTCATTTGCTACAATGTAGACTGATGGTCTGATGTGGTAGAGAAAGTTGGAAATGAAATTAAGCAATCTCAGTTCATATTTCATGTCTGCCATTTTCTGACTATGTGACTTGAACAGGTCTCAGTTAAGTGGTTGCTCCTAGGTATGAGTGTCCTTATCTGTGTAATTGTTATAATGATGCCCTACTTTTAGGATCATGTGAAACTACTTCAAATACCTCATAGAATTATCAAACTCAGAAACCAACAATGATAAAATATTGTCACCTAATCTATAGACCTTACTCAAATTTCATCCCTTGTCTCACTAATGTCCTTCATAGCAAAAGAAAACAACATTTTCTCATCCAAAATCCACTTCAGAATGATGCATTTCATTTAGTTGTCAGGTCAGTTTAATTTCCTTCAATCTGGAAAAATTTCTGTATATTTCTTTGTATTTGTTAACCTGGACATTTTAAAGAATATAGGCCACACGAGCCACATTGGGGAACCCTAGGCCATCTGCACTTCTTATCAACTGAATACAAATCTGGGGGCTTCCTTGTCCCACTTTGGGTTTGAGAACTCACTAGAATGACTGACAGAACTCTCTTCTCACAACACCCCTGACCCACTATATACCCTACATAAGAACCCTTATTCATATTCAACTTAATGTATACAAATCCTTTTAATGATCCTTTTCTTGACCCTGGACAGAATTCATCATTCTGTGCTACTTTGAACCTAGTCATGAAGACTTCTATTAGACATTTTGTTGAAATTTTAGTTTAATTGTGTATATCCCTTAATAAATTCTTACCTCCTTCAAAAAAAAAAAAAAAAGAAGAAGAAGAGGAATGTAGGCCAATGATTTTGTAGAATGTCTTTAATTTTGGTTTCCCCAAGGTTTTCTCATGATTAGACTCAGTTCAGTTTTTGCCCTTTTGGCAAAAATAACACAAGAGTGATATTGTATTCTCCTCATTGCAACATATCAGGAGGCACATGAAGTCAATCTGTCCCATAAATTGTGATATTAACTTTATCACTAGATTAAGATGGTGTAATGGGCATCTCCATTTGTAATCAATAAGTACCTTATAAGGAGATCTTCTGAGGCTATGTAAATGTCCTATTGCTTACTACACTTATATCCACTAGTTTTACCATACAATGATGATTTGTACCTGAAACAGTTATTGATATGAAAGTTGTTAAATGGTGATTTTCTGATTCCTTCTATATTTATTAGATCATATGTTAGCAGTCATTATTAATTGTGAATAAACTAATATTTAATAGATGTATCTAACTAAGTTAAGAGAAAGCACTGATTTAAACATTAGAGGAAAATGTTTTATGTATTATATACATCTTTTTACTAGGTAATCATTCTCAAGGCAACATCTGATTGAAACATAATTCTAAAACTGCATTAAAACTCCAGCACAAAGAACACTGAATCCTAACAAAACTAACAGTCTCTAATAGGAACCAGGAGGAAAAACTACCAAGAACACAATTACTTAAATAATCTGAGTGCACCTGAGAAGTAAGAGAAGGGTATCTATATATATTCACTAACATGTCATCAATTATTCTTTCTTTTTAAAGTCTCCCTGCTCCTGAAGAAATCTCTAAGTCTATCTTTACTGTGAAGCTTAAAAGAAAATTGAAGAAATCACTTTATATTTTTACAATTAGATTTGTTATCAGCACAATAGTAGAGAAAGAGGACACTCTTCTTCACTAAGAAAATATGTGGAGAAATTTCTTCAAAGGTGATTTTCTAAATGCTTGGGAGTTCAGGGTTTTTTTAAAATTGTATTTTATGCTTTTACTCCTGAAGGCCACTATATTTTGGCTTTTATGATACCACTTTACTTCTAATTCTCAACACAAATTTTCTGAACAGCACAATAGAATGTTCAATGAGTGATAAGAAAATGTGAAAAGTGTACTATATATGCAAGATTCTCCAGGGAAACAGAATCAATAGGAGATATATATTTGGAGAGAGCAAGAGAGAGAGGTAGAGGTGGGAGAGAGAGATATTGATTTATTATAGGAATTGACTCAGGAAGTTATGGTGACTGTGAAGTCCTACAATCTGCCCTCTGCAAGCTAGAGAACCAGGAAATAAAATCCAATAAAATACCAAAGGCCCAAGAACCAAGAGTGTCAATATCTGAGGGCAGGAACTGATGGAAGTCCCAACTCAAGCAAAGAGAACGACAACTCGCCCTTCCACCATCTTTTTGTTCTATTCAGTCTCTCAGAGGATTGTATGATGCTTGTCCACATTGGGGGGTAAATCTCCTTACTCAGTCTACTGAATCAAATGCTCAACTCTTCCAAAAACACCCTAACAGACAAACCCAGAAATAATGTTTTACCAGCCATCTGGGCATCACTTAGGCCAGTCAAGTAGGTTGGCACATAAAATTAGCCATCACATTTACTATTTTATGATAATGGGAAATTTATTTACTTTTTGGTCGTAGAGTAAAGTTTTACTGTTATGGACTGATTGAGAAATTAGCAAAAAGTCTAAATTTCATATTAATTGTTGATAAAATTTACAGCTTTCAAATACTTATTTTAAAACAAACTAATTTTTCCTGCTAAATGCATTTTGCTGCCTGTACAGATTAGAGATGATTTGGATAAGTAGATCGAGTAAAGCTCTAGTAGTCTAATAGTCAGGAGACCCGGCATCCAAATTCAGCTCAATACTAATTAGTTATGTGATACTGGGTTAGTTAATAACCATCATTCACCCTGATTATTTATCTGTAAAAGAAAAGAAGTGGATAATATGATCTCTTGAGGGTTTTTCAGACCTAAAATCCTTTCATTCTAAAGAAAAATTATTGTGATTCTGATTATATTTCTAATTAACACATTGTACTCAAATGATGTTGTTCTACTTTGTATATATATCAAACCACTTGTTTCTTACATATATTTAACTTAACTTCCTATGTCTATTATTTTTAATAGATTAGGTATGTGTAACTTCAGCCTAAAATATCATTAACTCTGCATTAGTAATGGTCCAAAATAAAATATCACTAATTCAAATTATCAACATCCAAATCACAAGATTCTACTATGCATGTTTTTTCTTTATGTTAGTAAATATTTGTGTTATTCAACTAAATATTTCCCTCTTTCTTTTCTCACCAAACTGTCTCTGATTATAATGTTGCTTCCATGAAAATTTGCTTTCATACAGGGGCTTCACAAATATTCTAATCTGCCTGATAATTCCCACAATATCATAAAATGCATTCTGGTGAATATTTTATTCTCATGTGAGTTTGGTAGGTATGAAACAACCCCTTCAGGTTCTGATGTTTCTAGAATACTGGCAAAAATCAAGTTTCTGTACCACTGGATCAACAAAACTATCATGCCTAGGCCCTGATAAATTCATCCAGGGATCTTGATGAGATCTGATGGTTGAAGTCTGATAATAGAGAGTCAGTAGACCTTGCTCCAGTGATGATCCCACCTCACCAAAAGTTTCTCTTGGATTGTGTAATTTCCTACTTCTACCTTGGGCATTTTGCAAGCTTCAAGCCAACTATCAAAGTTGTTTAGGTAAAAATGGGCTCTTGTAATGTCAGACCTAATTCTTAGGGAATTACTTGATAGAAAAATAGTGTTAGATAAGAATCACCAATCAGAAAATTCAACTTTTCCCATATAAATATTAAGAAAATGTGAGAAAGATACAATCATAATGGAAAATACCTAATTCCAGATCAGGAATTAAAGTGAATGATGGAACTACAGCTCAAATTATTAAGTTATATCAAATATCAAGGCTTATCTAATAACTTAAATGCCTAACACCAGAACCTGGAAGCTCATCTCTGTACACACAGCCTGAAGAACTATTTCACCTCAAATGATGGATTTTTTCCATTTAGAGAAGCTCTACATCTAATTTTGACTTAGCCTTGTCAGAATAAGTAGACATCCTCATTCTGGACCAAACTTTTCCTGCCATGCTACTTTCATTACTTGCTTTAGTTTACTCTATATTCTGCACATATGCATCCAGGTAATAACAATCACTTGTCTGGAAGAAGGGTCTTTTTGTCATATATTACTAAAAGGAGTAGGGATATGTTAATAGTTCAAATTATATTAAATACACCCTCTGTTGACATGGTATGGCTCTCAGCTAGATACAACCATATTTGTTCCTTCTGTTTTTTTATTATTTATGTTTCAGGATGCCTTCCATCTCCAATATGATAGCTCTGCTTCTATTTTAAGAATAGCACAAGTGTATGAACACACTCCAAATATATACTCATATATCCTAATAGGTAGGTAGATGATAGATAGATAGACAGATACCCCCTTATTCATTTTGTCTCTATGTTTTGCCCTTTCTCCTAAGTGCTTTTGTGTCCCTTAAAACAGATTAAGGGAACTATCAAATGATCAGCACTGTCCTTACATAAATCCTAGAGTTTCTTGTCCTAAACCATAAGAGTTTGCTCTTTTAAAAGATATAAAGTTCTATAACTTTCTTACATGGAGGTTCACCTGGCTGAAACTTGGACTTGAGAATTTTTTCCCAAATCATTTCCCTTTGGTTCCCTGTACTCTACTTTCTTTTGCCACTAATACCAAGATACGGGACAGACATTTATTGAGTGTCTCTGTATGCCAGGTGCTTTCCAATCTCATTTCAGTTAATATTACTAACAAGCATACCAGGTAGTGAAAATTATCCATATTTTACATTCAGAGACAGTGAAGATGAAAGAACAATAGCTGTCCAATGCATCAGAGTTAATCGATAGCAGATTCTATCCTGCCAGACTCAAATGTCTATGCCCTTCCACTGTAACAGCCTGCCTCACAATGAGAAAGCTGTATGCATGCTTTAATTCTACCTGTGGTATCTCACAAAAAACCAGAGCCAACAGTACCCTAAGATTTCACTTCATCTGTTTCAGATTTAATCATCTTTCAACATGGTGCACATTATAGGCAAATAACTATAGTGTGTGGGTAAAAAAAGAAGCCCTGAATTTTTAGGATGTCCCTTTTAATGATTACTTTTGGAAAGCTTTGTCATAGAAGAGGTTTGACTGAGTGTAGTTGCATTGATTACATGCTAATTGAATTAGCACATTACTCAAGTAACTTTGTGCTTTGGGATGGCTCTGGGAATCACCCTCTGATTTGGAGATTGCCATTTGTCCCTGCCTGGAAGGAAAGAATGATGTCTGAGATGGTTGTGGATAGACAATGACCTCATTAATCATTGTGATGGAGATATGGGTTGCTTCTTACAGTGACTCATTATAGAGTGCATCAAATAATAAACACTGACAACTAGCTAGTAGTGAATGAAGACTGACAGATGGTCAATAAATTCAGAACTGGCATATTTTTGTAAATTGACTGTGGGTTTGAAGGCTTGCAGTGCCTTTTACCACAACTTTAAATCACTATAGCTGTCTCCCAGATTAAGAAGTTAAAATTTAAACATGGAAAGTCCTAATATTTGATAATGGGATATTTCCTACTTTCTTATGCCACTGAAATTTACCCAATTACTTTTACTTGAAGAAAATCATTTTTAGTGTCTCTGAAAAGAAAAAAATACAGCAGCTAAACTGCAGATACTTTTCTATTAACGTCATGAAAAGTCTATGTAAAATAAAAATATAGCCACAGAATCCATGAAACATTTTCCTGCTAGAAATTATTTGCAATCTAAATATGCAAAATTTTAAAAAAAGAGAACAAATGAATAGCTTGAATAATGTGTGACCCTTTATAAAATGCATTTCACAAGTCTAGATATTCTGCCCTGTAAGACGTAGTTACTACGGGTGATATAGTTTTCTCTTCCCACAACTTTCAAAACTGCATGAGTCTCATTCTAGTGGTTTTGGAAGATTTATAAAAGACATGCCAATTTTAAAGTCCAGGGTGGTGCATTCAATGAAGGCCACAAACCTGTCTTCTGTGTCTGTTGTGTTCAGGCAGCTGTACAGTCATTTTCCTGTGATAGCTCTTCTGCATAAAGCATAGATTGTAAAAGAAATCTGTCCTCAAGAATGATGAGAAAAATGCTCATTCAGTTCATTTTATTAGTGACAAGCTTACATTTAATAGCAACATCATAAGTAAGCACCCAGAATATACCTTTTTTCCATGGAGTTATGTACTGAATGTCTTCTATTTGCCCCTCCAGACATACATTGCCCCCTGTCTGTTAGAGGTTGAACTGTGTCACCCCAAAAGATGTTGACATTCTAATCCCCAGTGCCTGTGAATGTGGTCTTTTTGGATATGTGGTCTTTGCAGAGGTAATCAAGTTTAAAATGAGGTCATGCTGCATGAGGGTGGCCCTAATCCAATATGACTGGTGTCTTTATAAGAAGAGGTCACAAATACCTGACAGGAGAACATCACATGGTGACAGAGGCAGAGGTCAAAGCAGCTGCCAGTCAAGGAACATCAAGGATTATGGGCAAATCACCAGAATCTGGGAATAGGCAAGGAAGGATGCTTTCCTCTAGGCTTCAAGGAGAGCATGGTCCTGCCAAAATCTTGGATTCTGACTTCTACCCTAATTAACTATAAGATAATACCATTCTGTGGTTTTAAGCCACCTGGTTTGTAGCTCTTTCCAACCCTAAGAAACAGATGCACTGTCCATCCTGCATTGTATCCATCCAGGCTGCAACAATGAGCTTCTCACAACTGGTTCAGTTAGGCCAAAATAAAATTATAGCAGGAAATTCAGAGGCAGTAAAAGAGTGGGGACAGGTATTTATTCCCAGCTCCCTCCTGCTAGTTGCTTTGACTAGGCCATTTCTCCCTCTAAGGCCACAGTTATCCCTCACCATACATCTATGCTCTCTGGGTCTGGAACTGCCTATTCCTTTTCCCCTTCAGGCTCCTAGGTGTTAGCAGTTGCCAATTTTTACCATCTATACTAAGTACCTATTGATACATAAGAAATTGAGCTAGGGTTAGGGTTAGTGGCTTCAGACAACATGCATTTATCATCACAAAGTTTCTATGGGTCAGGAGTTAGGCACAGCTTAACTGGGACCTCCGCTTCAGGGTCTCCCAGAAGGCTGAGATCAAGGTGTTGACCAAGGCTGGAGCTCATCTGAAGGTTCAGCCTAGGAAAAATCTATTTCAAATTCATTTACATCGTTGTTGACTGTGTTTAGTTCCTTTTCGCAGTTGATCCAAGGGCCTGCATTTCTTGCTGGCTGTTGACCAGAGACCATCCTCAGTTCCTTGACATGTGGGCCTCCTCAACATGACTATTTGCTTCATCAAAACTGACAAAGGAAAGCATTTGCTAGCAACACAGAAATCAGAATCTTGTGTAATTTAATCATAGCGGTGGCACACCCTCAAAATAAAGATATTCTATGGATTATAAACAATTTAATCAAGAGGATGAGATTACATAAGGCAGTGTTTACCACAAAATTGGCATCACTGGGGATCATCTTAGAAGCTGCTGACCACACCTCTTGTTTTATTCCTTAAATGCTTCCCACACCTTAGTAAATGGTTCCCTCTAAGTGTGTCATCTGTTTACTTCCTCTATGCTGACTGATACGAAGGGTGATAAAGGGAATTTAATCACTCTTCTTTCTACTCACTGTGATGAATTATTGTTCATTGTGAATAATGTGCTGGTTTCCAAGATTCACCAAAACTAAAGAAAGCTATGTAGATTTGATGGTAGCAAGGCAAATCAGTGCCTGACATTCTCAGCATACGCAGTCATCCAGGCCAATAGGCTCTATACATTTAACATTTCATCTGAAGCAAGGAATAAAACTTTTTTTTCTGGACTGATTTGCATGTATGTCAGATTAGACCAAAGAAGAAATAGATTGTGAGAAATTGTGTAGGATATCAAAGACCAGGGTAGATTCAACAAGTGTGTAAGCAGAACAATGGAAAATATAGTAATAAAATCAACATTAAATATGATCATGGAGATGACAGAGTCACAGTTGGAGGGACAACACCTAATGTCACTTCCAAGTGATAAACAAAGACTGTAAACAAGTAGAGGGTCAAGAAAGGAGGAGGTGAGAATGCCCAGAGGAACCTTAAAATGGGCAAGGCTGGGAGATGTGCAGGACTCAGCTGTCAGTACAACAGGAAAAGAAGGCTACCTGCATTTGGAGCAAGGGAAGCTGGGTTAAAGACTCCTGCACAGATATATAAGGTCTGTGCAGAAGAAGCAAGCATATTAGTAATTCTCTTTTTAAGAAAATGAGAAAAATGTGGTTTAATTTTCCTTTTTTTCCCCTGTCTCTTCATTTTTATTTATCAAGTAATAAAATATTACAAACATAGTTTCAAGGATTTAATACCAAATCAGAAGCAGAATTGGAGATTATAGATCCTTCCTTGCTCAGACACAAACATCCATTTACCATGTGATACAGAGCAATTCACCTAATCATTTTTCACTTTCATTTCCCCATGTATAAAATGGGATAACAGCTACCTTGCCTACATCACAAGAATGTTGTGAAGGTTAGAAGATAAGGTAATGAATGTAAAAGTACTTTGAAAAATAAAAAGTATCAAATAAGTATTATTAAAAATATTTTTCAAAACTCAATCATGTGGCATATATTTATGACAGTGGTAGGTCTCAGCAAAGCATCTCTTCACAGGCATGTCTAAATTTTGTTATTAAAATTTCAAAAGCAAATAATTTATTTACTTTGCTTATGATTGGGCTATTTTGGTAACTATTGAACTAAAACATATAATATATAAAAATATATCAACTTGGTCTTCCCTGGTGGCGCAGTGGTTGGGAGTCCGCCTGCCGATGCAGGGGACATGGGTTTGTGCCCCGGTCCGGGAAGGTCCCACATGCCGCGGAGCGGCTGGGTCCGTGAGCCATGGCCGCTGAGCCTGCGCGTCCGGAGCCTGTGCTCCGCAAGGGGAGAGGCCGCAACAGTGAGAGGCCCGCGTACCGCAAAAAATAAATAAATAAATAAATAAATAAAATATATATATATCAACTTAATGGCACTAGAGAATTTTCCCTTAAGATATAATTCAGTAATTCATGTCTGCTCAATATTGTGAAAAATGAGGATAATGTTTTCTAATATTTCCTGACATAATTTTCTTCTCAGTAATTAGATACCTCCCTAGGAAATGTTATCTTGAATTGAGAAAGATACAATATAGGAAAAATTCCTGAAGACAAAAGAAAAGGAGGGAGAAGGGAGGAATAGGAGTTTTATCCAAGGTAGAGGACAAAAAGAGAGAGACTAAAAGAGAAATGTTAATCCTCATTTTTTGCTCTCCTAGCATGTGTGAGTAGAAAGGAGGTATGATAAAAAGACACTAGACAGTTTATGAGGAAAGTAACCTAAGGAGATCAGGTCCTGTAAGGAATTGTATGCCCTACTGGGAAGATACCACCTAGAATGTCTCCCACCAACATGAACTAACCGCTGCACAGAAGAGATGGTGGGATGTGTGTAGGGAAAGGAAGATCTGGGATTAAGGTCACTGAGATTGCCAGGGCTACTGTGAGATGTGATATAATAACAGGGACATTAGAAGTAACTAGGAAGTAAAAGCTAGCCTGCCTCCCACAGGACACTGCCAGAGGCTGAGATGAAAAGTGTAAGCCAAGGGCAAAAGGAGAATTTGGTTGAGACTAAGAGAATTCATAGAAAAAAGGAAAGCCTAGGAGAGGCCAACTCAGCCCAGGAGGTACTCCAAGTGTCACCAAGTTTCCCAGCTCTTCCCAAAATGATGGCTGGAAGCTCAATGAGTAGATGGAACAAAAGACCTATCACAGAGGCGAACAATGAAACCAAAGTCCACACAAGGGCCCATGCCTAGATTCAAGCTCTCCACCCACACACTGAGAAAGGCCACAGAAATCTCCCCCTCCAGTCTGTGTTGCACTTTGTAATATTTCCCAAGGAAAAAACACCCCCCAAACAGGGTGAGCTCTGTATTGACTCAATATGAATCCAAAAGGAGAAGGGCTTAAGCTAGATGACACTCTGATATATTTACTTAGTAAGTTTATATTTCATCTAACACTATATGGATGGTGGTTATAAGAAAGTTCAAATCAGTTACAGATAAATTTTTGCACAGCTGGGCATCTGTGGACAAATGTCAACTTTGCCACATTTCTAAACTTGCTTCAGCATATACATTTTAAAAGAAGTATCCCATTTCACATTCAGAAAGAATTTAATCACTCAACAGGAGCAAACATAATTTTATTAAGTTAGTTATTTTTAACATCTTTATTGGAGTATAATTGCTTTATAACAAAGTGAAACAGCTATACATATACATGTAACCCCATATCTCCTCCCTCTTGCGTCTCCCTCCCACCTTCCCTATCCCACCCCTCTAGGTGGTCACAAAGCACCAAGCTAATCTCCCTGTGCTGTGCGGCTGCTTCCCACTAGCTATCGGTTTTACTTTGGTAGTGTATATATGCCCATGCCACTCTCTCATTTCGTCCCAGCTTACCCTTTGACCTCCCCCTGTCCTCAGGTCCATTCCATAGTAGGTCTGTGTCTTTATTCCTGTCCTGCCCCTAGGTTCTTCATGACCTTTTTTTTTTTAAGATCTCATATATATGTGTCAGCATACGGTATTTCTTTTTCTCTTTCTGACTTACTTTGCACTGTATGACACACTCTAGGTGTATCCACCTCACTACAAATAACCCAATTTCATTTCCCTTTATGGCTGAGTAATATTCCATTGTATATATGGGTCACATCTTCTTTATCCATTCATCTGTCGATGGACACTTAGTGTGCTTCCATGTCCTAGCTATTGTAAATAGAGCTGCAATGAATATCGTGGTATATGACTCTTTTGAATTATCGTTTTCTCAGGGTATATGCCCAGTACTGGGATTGCTGGGTCGTATGGTAGTTCTATTTTTAGTTTTTTAAGGAACATCCATACTTTTCTCTATAGTCACTGTATCAATTTACATCCCCACCAACAGTGCAAGAGGGTTCCCTTTCTCCACATCCTCTCCAGCATTTATTCTTTGTAAATTTTTTGATGATGGCCATTCTGATTGGTGTGAGGTGATAGCTCATTGTAGTTTTGATTTGCATTTCTCTAATGATTAATGATGTTGAGCATTCTTTCATGTGTTTGTTAGCAATCTGTATATTTTGTTCGGAGAAATGTCCATTTAAGCCTTCTGCCCAGTTTTGGATTGAGTTGTTTGTTTTTTTGATATTGAGCTGCATGAGCTGCTTGTAAATTTTGGAGATTAATCCTTTGTAAGTTACTTCATTTGCAAATATTTTCTCCCATTCTGAGGGTTGTCTTTTCATCTTGTTTATGGTTTCCTTTGCTGTGAAAAAGATTTTAAGATTCATTAGGTCCCATTTGTTTATTTTTGTTTTTATTTCCATTTCTCTAGGAGGCGGGTCAAAAAAGATCTTGCTGTGATTTATGTCATAGAGTGTTCTGCCTATGCTTTCCTCTAACAGTTTTATAGTGTCTGGCCTTATATTTAGGTCTTTGATCCATTTTGAGTTTATTTTTGTGTATGGTGTTAGGGAGTGTTCTAATTTCATTCTTTTACATGTAGCTGTCCAGTTTTCCAAGCACCACTTATTGAAGAGGCTGTCTTTTCTCCACTGTATATTATTGCCTTGCCTCCTTTAACAAAAATAAGGTGACAATATGTGCATGGGTTTATCTCTGGGTTTCTATCCTGTTCCATTGTTCTATGCTTCTGTTTTTGTGCCAGTACCATATTGTCTTGATTACTGTAGCTTTGTAGTATAGTCTGAAGTCAGGGACCCTGATTCCTCCAGCTCCATTTTTCTTTCTCAAGATTGCTTTGGCTATTCAGGATCTTTTTTGTTTCCATACAAATTGTGAAAAATTTGTGTTCTAGTTCTGTGAAAAATGCCATTGGTAGTTTGATAGGGATTGCATTGAATCTACAGATTGCTTTTGGGTGGTATAGTCATTTTCACAAGGTTGATTCTTCCAATCCAAGAATATGGTATATCTCTCCATCTGTCTGTATCATATTTGATTTCATTCATCAGTGTCATACTTTTCTGTATACAGGTCTTTTGTCTCCTTAGGTAGGTGTATTCCTAGGTACTTTATTCTTTTTGTTGCAATGGTAAATAGAAGTGTTTCCTTAATTTCTCCTTCAGATTTTTCCTCATTAGTATATAGGAATGCAAGAGATTTCTGTGCATTAATTTTGTATCCTGTTACTTTACCAAATTCACTGATTAGCTCCAGTAGTTTTCTGGTAGCATCTTTAGGATTCTCTATGTATAGTATTATGTCATCTGCAAACAGTGACAGCTTTACTTCTTCTTTTCCTATTTGGACTCCTTTTATTTCTTTTCTTCTCTGATTGCTGTGACTAAAACTTCCAAAGCAATGTTGAATAATAGTGGTGAGAGTGGGCAACCTTGTCTTGTTCCTGATCTTAGTGGAAATGATTTCTGTTTTTCACCATTGAGGACGATGTTGGCTGTGGGTTTGTCATATATGGCCTTTATTACGTTGAGGTAAATTCCCTCTATGCCTAATTTCTGGAGGCTTTTTTATCATAAATGGGTATTGAATTTTGTCGAAAGCTTTTTCTGCATCTATTGAGATGATATTATGATTTTTACTCTGCAATTTTTTAATATGGTGTATCACATTTATTGATTTGCATATATTGAAGAATCTATGCATTCCTGGGATAAACCCCACTTGATCATGGTGTATGATCCTTTTAATGTGCTCTTGGATTCTGTTTGCTAGTGTTTTGTTGAGAATATTTGCATTTGTGTTCATCAGGGATAGTGGCCTGTAGTTTTCTTTCTTTATGACATCTTTGTCTGGTTTTGGTATCAGGGTGATGGTGGCCTTGTAGAATGAATTTGGGAGTGTTCCTCGCTCTGCTGTATTTTGGAAGAGTTTGAGAAGGATAGGTGTTAGCTCCTCTCTAAATGGTTGATGTAATTGGCCTGTGAAGTCATCTGGTCCTGGGCTTTTTTTGTTGGAAGATTTTTAATCACAGTCTCAATTTCAGTGCTTGTGATTGGCCTGTTCATATTTTCTATTTCTTCCTGGTTCACTCTCAGAAGGTTGTGTTTTTCTAAGAATTTGTCCATTTCTTCCAGGTTATCCATTTTATTGCCATATAATTGCTTGTAGTAATCTTCCATGATCCTCTATTTCTGAAGTGTCAGTTGTTACTTCTCTCTTTTCATTTCCCATTCTATTGATTTGAGTCCTCTCCATCTTTTTCTTGATGAGTCTGGCTAATGCTTTATCAATTTTGTTTATCTTCTCAAGGAACCAGCTCTTAGTTATATTAGTCTTTTCTATTGTTTTCTTCATTTCTTTTTCATTTATTTCTGATCTGATCTGCATGATTTCTTTCCTTTTGCTAACTCTTGGGGTATTTTTGGTCTTCTTTCTCTAATTGCTTTAGGTGTAAGTTTAGGTTGTTTATTTGAGATATTTCTTGCTACTTAAGGTAGGATTGTATTGCTATAAATTTCCCTCTTAAAAATGTTTCTGCTGCATGCCATAGGTTTTGGGTTGTCGTGTTTTCATTGCCATTTGTTTCATTGCCATTTGTTTCTAGCAAAATTGCCATTTTGCTAACTCTTGGGGTATTTTTGGTCTTCTTTCTCTAATTGCTTTAGGTGTAAGTTTAGGTTGTTTATTTGAGATATTTCTTGCTACTTAAGATAGGATTGTATTGCTATAAACTTCCCTCTTAAAAATGTTTCTGCTGCATGCCATAGGTTTTGGGTTGTCATGTTTTCATTGCCATTTGTTTCTAGGTATTTTTTTATTTCCTCTGATTTCTTCAGTGATCTCTTGGTTATTCAGTAGTGTATTATTTAGCCTCCACGTGTCTGTACTTTTTACAGATTTTTTCCTGTAATTGATATCTAGTCTCATAGCATTGTGGTCAGAAAAGATGCTTGATATGATTTCAATTTTCTTAAATTTACCCAGGCTTGATTTGTGATCCAAGACATGATCTATCCTGGAGAATGTTCCATGAGCACTTGAGAAGAAAGTGTATTCTGTTGTTTTTTGATGGAATGTCCTATAAATATCAATTAAGTCCACCTTGTTTAATGTATCATTTAAAGCTTGTGTTTCCTTCTTTATTTTCATTTTGGATGGTCTGTCCATTGGTGAAAGTGGGGTGTTACAGTCCCCTACTATGATTGTGTTACTGTTGATTTCCCCTTTTATGGCTGTTAGCATTTGCCTTATGTATTGAGGTGCTCCTATGTTGGGTGCATAAATATTTACAATTGTTATATCTTCTTCGTCGATTGATCTCTTGATCATTATGTAGTGTCCTTCTATGTCTTTTGTAAGAGTCTTTATTTTAAAGTCTATTTTATCTGATATGAATATTGCTACTCCAGCTTTCTTTTGATTTCCATTTGCATGGAATATCTTTTTCCATCCCCTCACTTTCAGTCTGTATGTGTCCCTAGGTCTGAAGTGGGTCTCTTCTAGACAGCATATATACGGGTCTTGTTTTTGTTTCCATTCAGCTAGTGTATGTCTTTTGGTGGGAGCATTTAATCCATTTACATTTATGCTAATTATCAATATGTATGTTTCTATTACCATTTTCTTAATTGTTTTGGGTTTGTTATTGTAGGCCTTTCCCTTCTGTTGTGTTTCCTGCCTAGAGGAGCTCCTTTACCATTTGTTGTAGAGCTGGTTTGGTGGTGCTGAATTCTCTCAGCTTTTGCTTGTCTGTAAAGCTTTTATTTTCTCCATTGAATCTGAATGAGATCCTTGCTGGGTAGAGCAATCTTGATTTTCAGTTTTTCCCTTTCATCACATTAAATATGTCCTGCCACTCCCTTCTGGCTTGCAGAGTTTCTGCTGAAAGATCACCTGTTAACCTTATGGGGATTCCCTTGTATGTTTTTTATTGTTTTACCCTTGCTGCTTTTAATATTTTTTCTTTTATTTAATTTTTGATTAATATATGTCTTGGCCTGTTTCTCCTTGGATTTATCCTATATAGGACTCTCTGCACTTCCTGGACTTGATTAACCATTTCTTTTCCCATATTAGGGAAGTTTTCAACTATAATCTCTTCAAATATTTTCTCAGTCCCTTTCTTTTTCTCTTCTTCTTCTGGGACCCCTATAATTTGAATGTTGGTGTGTTTAATGTTTTCCCAGAGATCTCTGAGACTGTTCTCAATTATTTTCATTATTTTTTCTCTATTCTGCTCTGCAGTAGTTATTACCACTATTTTATCTTCCAGGCCACTTATCCGTTCTTCTGCCTCAGTTATTCTGCTATTGATTCCTTCTAGAGAATTTTTAATTTCATTTATCATTTTTTTCATCATTGTCATGTTTGCTCTCTAGTTCTTCTAGGTCCTTGTTAAACGTTTTGTATTTTCTCCATTCTATTTCCAAGATTTTGGATCATCTTTACTATCATTATTCTGAATTCTTTTTCAGGTAGATGCCTATTTCCTCTTCATTTGTTAGGTCTGGTGGGGTTTTACCTTGCTGTTTTATCTGCTGTGTGTTTCTCTGTCTTCTGATTTTGCTTAACTTACTGTGTGTGGGGATCTCCTTTTCGCCGGCTGCAGGTTCGTAGTTCCCATTGTTTTTCTGTCTGCCCCCAGTGGCTAAAGTTGGTTCAGAGGGTTGTGTAGCCTTCCTGGTGGAGGAGACTAGTGCCTGTGTTCTGGTGGATGAGGCTGGATCTTGTCTTTCTGGTGGGCAGGTCCACATCTGGTGGTGTGTTTTGGGGTGTCTGTGGACTTATTATGATTTTAGGCAGCCTCTCTGCTAATGGGTGGGGTTGTGTTCCTGTCTTGCTAGTTGTTTGTCATAGGGTGTCTGGCATTGTAGCTTGCTGGTAGCTGAGTGGAGCTGGGTCTTGTTGTTGAGATGGAGATCTCTGGGACGTCTTTTCTGTTTGATATTATGTGAAACTGGGAGGTCTCTGGTGGACCAATGTCCTGAACTTGGCTCTCCCAGCTCAGAGGCACAGGCCTGACTCCCGGCTGGAGCACCAAGACCCTGTCATCTATACATTATTTTTAATAATTTAAATAATTATTAAAAAGAAAAAAATTAAATAAAAAAAAGGAAAGAAAGAAAGAGCAAACCAAAAAACAAATCCACCAATGATAACAAGTGCTAAATGCTCTACTAAAAACAAAACAAAACAAAAAATGGATACACAGAACCCTCAGACAAATGGTAAAAGCAAAGCTATGCAGACAAAAATCACACACAGAAGCATACACATACACACTCACAAAAAGAGAAAAAGGATATATGTATATATATATATATTGCTCCCAAAGTCCACCGCCTCAGTTCGGGATGATTTGTCGTCTCTTCAGGTATGCCACAGTTGCAGGGTACATCAAATTGATTGTAGAGATTTAATCCGCTGCTCCTGAGGCTGATGGGAGAGATTTCCCTTTCTCTTCTTTTTTGCACAGCTCCTGGGGTTCAACTTTGGATTTCACTCTGCCTCTGCAGGTAGGTCACCTGAGGGTGTCTGTTCCCGCTCAGACAGGATGGGGTTAAGGGAGCAGATGATTAGGGGGCTCTGGCTCACTCAGGCTGGGGGAGGGAGGTGTACAGATGCAGGGTGAGCCTGCAGTGGCAGCAGTCAGTCGGACGTTGCACCAGCCTGAGGCAGCCGTGTGTTCTCCCAGGGAAGCTGTCCCTGGATCACGAGACCATGGCAGTGGCGGGCTGCACAGGCTCCCAGGAGGGGAGGTGTGGATAGTGACCTTTGCTTGCACACAGGCTTCTTGGTGGCTGCAGTAGCAGCCTTAGCGTCTCATGCCCGTGTCCAGGGTCTGCACTGATAGCCATGGGTCACGTCTGGAGCTTATATAGGTGGTGCTCTTAATCCCCTCTCCTTGTGCACCTTGAAACAAAGAGGCAAGAAAAAGTCTCTTGCCTCTTAGGCAGTTCCAGACCTTTTCCCAGATTCCCTCCCGCCTAGCCGTGGTGCACTAGCCCCCTTCAGGCTGTGTTCACGCAGCCATCCCCAGACTTCTCCCTCAGATCTGACCTCCAAAACCGAGCCTCAGCTCCCAGCCCCCGCCCACCCCGGCGGGTCAGCAGACAAGCCTCTCGGGCTGGTGAGTGATCCTCTGTGCGGGAATCTCTCTGCTTTGGCCTCCGCACCCCTGTTGTTGCGCTCTCCTCCATGTCCCCGAAGCTTCGCCCCCTCTGTGGCTCCGAAGCTTCCCCCCTCTGCCACCGGCATTCTCCGACCACGAAGGGGCTTCCTAGTGTGCGGAAACCTTTCCTCCTTCACATCTCCCTCCCACTGGTGCAGGTCCCGTCCCTATTCTTTTGTCTTTTTTTTCTTTTGCCCTACCCAGGTACGTGGGGAGTTTCTTGCCTTTTGGGAAGTCTGAAGTCTTCTGCCAGCATCCAGTAGGTGTTCTGTAGGAGTTGTTCCACATGTAGATGTATTTCTGATGTATTTGTGGGGACGAAGGTGATCTCCACCTCTCACTCTTCTGCCATCTTGAAGCTCCTCCCTCAGCAAACATAATTTACATTAACATATCCCTTACTGAGGAATGACAGATTCTGAAATGAATTTTTATGTGTACCATGGTACATTATATGTGACAAATGCTCAAAGGCACAAGGCAAGTGTCATCAATCAATGGTGCCCTCCCTTTGGGATGAGATATCACCACTATAAACCAAAGGGCAATGGAAGTGCAGCCCACTATTATTTATTTTATAGTTCACAGGCTTTGTGTACAATAAGGTATTCATAATTTAAATAGAAATTTTGAACTGGAATTCCAAGTCTACCTTGAGAAGAAGTACGTTTAGAACAATATAAATAGGAAATAGTTTAAAGGACTTGGCTTAACTTCCTATTTCCACTTCATTCAAAAATTCTTGTTTATGAGACATATAAATATCAGAAACATTTGGAATACTGAGCAGATTTTTGAAAATCTGAAGCAAAGGAGACCATTTATTGAAAATCGGAAACAAATGTCCAATTCTGGTGACAAAAAGTCATATTAGTAATCTTGTTATTCAGATACTTGCCATTTAAATCATCTTATTTTCAGAAGCCCATAGGAAAAAGATAGTTAATATTATCCTATTTTTTCAGAAAAAAAATTTGTGCTTAAATTCTTAGAAAATACATTAAAGTCAACTTAGAATATGTATATTTGCAGACAATACCAAAAGCACAACAAACAACACACAAAAAAAATGTTTTGACTTTCTGGTTGATCAGTGGTTTCAGTGCATGAGGTCAAATAATTATCTTCGTGGACTTTTCCCTTTAATGAACAATTGCAAGCATAGTGTTATTGACATTTATCATAAAATCTACCAGTTTATTCAACCAAAGGCAAGAATCCTAGTGATTTCTTGTTGATACATGAAATGTTTCACAATAGTAACCATCTGTACTTTCCCTCAAGCAGCTTTATGTTTTCCCAAGGTCCGGTCATAATTACTAGATTTTCAGAAATAGACCAGCAGAAATGAGTCTTGGATATGTCAGACTAGAAATCTCTACAGAGAGATGAAATTTTTTTATTTCAAAAATACTCCATTCTATACATTTCTGTTTATGATAGCAAGAGATGGATTATGGCTTAATACTCAACCAGCATGTCCAGCCACAAACTCTCTGTGACAGAGATAGAGGTTTATGGTACAAACATTATTTTTAAAAATCACTCAATCCATCTATTTTCTCCCTGAGAGTTTTTGAAGCATCCAGCATCTACCTTTTCGGTCAATCTCTGAAATCAGTGACATAATTGGTTTCTTGATTTTCCGTTTCACAAACCAGATACTAGATTAAGAATGAACATCAGCTGCCTGTATATTTTGGTAGATTTTTCATCCTTGAGAACATTGCTAATAGTTTGTAACATAAATTTATAAAAGTCATTTTTAATATATATGTGTATATATTCACATGACATTCGAAAAGTAAGAGAGATTGAACTTGCCTGTGTCTACAGCAACCAGGAGTGCCCACTTTTGAAATGATTTCTAGCCCTGAATGAATTTTAAAAGAATTAGTATGTAGGTTGATGGAGAACATGTAGTTGAATTTGATAAAAATGGTTGATTCAAAAATAAATGGCCATGCTTACTTTATACAATTTCTTACACTTGTGGCTACTTCTGGTTTCTGTCTTGCATCCCAAGTTGCATAGGAAGTAGCCAAAATATATTGGTAATAAATTTTCAGCAAGTTTGGGATAATCTATTTCCTGGCTGGATACTTTAAATATTTTAATTTTTCTAAAAATTCATGTATGGTAAGTCACATTCATGCCCCAAAATTTATAGTCCCTGAGTAGCAATAATTCCTGCTTCTGCCACTGACTTACAACCTTGACAACTCCTTCCTTATTTATTTTTTTACTGTCATGAAACTTAACACTGTGGGCTCTGGCAGGAATGTAATCCCCCTCCCCACCGTTATTTTCTTCTCCACACTTGGAATTCACAAACAAGGTTGATTAAAAAATTGGTATATATGTGGCTTATCACACAGGATTCTGCTGGCTGAATAGCAAGAAAACTTAAATATGACAAAATATCAGCAGTATGATTAAACTTAGAAGTGAAATGAGAACATACTCACTGATCCTCTTGAAAATCATATTCAGCTATGCAACATTATCAGAAACGTACAGACAAAATATCTCTGGAAGGTCATTCTGTTATAGTTTGTTTAATTCCAAAGAATATTTTTTCTGCTGAAGAGCAGTCTCCCATATTGGTCATTTCCTATGTTTAAAGTTGTTAACCTTAGTGCGCAGGTGACTTTTACGGAGAAAAAAAGGACAGCGTAGAATATATTTTTGCTTTATTATTATCAATATCAATTACTTGGCAATTGATATTTTCTATAAATATCCATACTTCTAAATGGATTCCTTTCCAATTACAACTTCACCAACTGAGACTTTTAGGGCTATATAAAAGCATGATAAAAATGCCTATGTATCAGGAATTCTGTTTTGTGTTGTTATTGTTGTCTTAACCATTAAGACATAGTAGAGTAGAAGACAATGGTTAGAATCAGACTTTATTGTAATAAATTAACCTCATGCCCCTAAGGAAATTATTTTTTTTTAATTTCTTGTTCTTTCCATGTATAAAATAAATTTAAAAGTAACCATCACTTTCAATAGAATGTGGTGTGTATTTTAATTGGTTAATGTAAATGAACTTTGAGATCTTAGAAAGTTCTAGGGAAGTATCATGTATGATGTCATTTTATCACTCCAAAGTTTATGTTCATCTTTCATTGTATCCCAATAATTGTTTAAAATAACGGTCTAAAGCAGTGGTTCTCAAACCTCATCAGAATCACATAGAAAGCTTGTTGAAAAGCAGAATTCTGGGCCTTACCCTTAGTTTCTGATTCAGTAGGGCTAAGGTGGCATCTAAGAATTTGCATTTCTAACAAATTCCCAGGTGATAGTACTAGTCAAGTCACCTCACTTTAAGAACTACTGACCTAGAGAATAGCTTTGTTCAGTGAACACACATAAAATGATAACCACAAAATATATAAAGGTGACTATAGAGTAGGATAAACTTACAAATGCATTTGTCTCTCTCTGTTCATTTCAACGTCAATTTTTGGAAGCTTTGCTAAAAAGTGGTTTGGACCATCGGAAAAAGTCATACAGCCTGGATTGCTTAGGTGAATTACATCCTTAACAGGAGAGATGTCTGGCCAGATGGCTACATTAGACCATGGCACCATGAACTGTGTTTTCCCCAGCATACAATAGCTAGTAGTCCAGCTAACTCAATAAAAACAATATTAACATTGTTACATTATCCAAAGATCACATTGCCATTAACATCAGCCTCTGTGAAAGGTATCCCCAAGTTGGAAGTTAGCCAAACTCCTTCAGACAATCTCAATTTACAGCACAATGTAATTTGGAGTGGCCATATGGCAATAAATATGGCTACAAAATATTGCACAAGCCCTTGCTCAGCCTTCTTGAGTGACAGAGAGAACAAAGCATGTAAAGATTGCCTTAATGGTAGCCTATATATATATATATATATACATATATATATATATATATTTATATATATGAAACATATTACCATAGTCTTTGGTTTTATAGCCACAGAAAAATAAACATTCTTTCTGAAATTGAATAAACAAACATTTTATCACTCTAGTCACTTTTAATAATAAACAAATCCTTGCCTATGCTCAGTAAGATATAAGCAATAGAAATAAGGGAGAGGATTACAAGCAGGGTTTTTTTCTATTGTGTAACTGGTCACATTGTCTTCTACAAAAGAGACTGCTTACACCATTCTCATGTATTTGATGAAACAAAAGAACTAATGCTGACAACATTAAAGCAGAAATATTTAAAACCTGATAGAATCTGAAGTGAGGTCTCTTCCTATTTTTCCCTCTGCTGTATATGTCAGTGAGGAGACTATAGTGGACTTCTCATAATAAGAACTAGCTTTTCTATTCTCTTGCCTTTTAGCATTATCCTTCAAGTACAGCCACCTGCTCAGACAATCAACGTGACTTTCTATGACTTCTCAGTAAATGAAGCTCACTCCACTAACCCAAGGGTGCTGTCAATCTAAAATATCAATATGAAAGCTTAAATTGCACATTTTATGATCAGCCAACTGTACTTAGGCAGTGGCCATGTTTAGAAGAGGGCCATTTTCTTATCTTTTAAAGTCATATTCTACTATGCCCTCTCACCAATATTAGAAACCCATCATTTTGCATATTAGATGCAACATTACTAAAAATGCAGCAGAATGAATTGGTAGCTCTATTTCTACCCAAAGGAATTTCAGGGTTGTTATTTCTTTCAGACAAAAATCTCAAGAAAATAACATTAAGGATTTTTCAAGTGTCTTCATAGAAATGTGGCTGAAGAATACGAAATTAGCAAGTCTATTACCCACATCACTAGCCCTATGCTAATTCTGGCAAGTGTTTTCTTAAGTGTTTCTTAATTAAAAGACATTTTGTTTCTCAATATGTTTATATCAGAGATTGTCTACTTTTGTGGGGTGGCAGGGATAAAAAAGCTATCATCTGACTCCTTTCGGCCTTTTGTAAAAGGCATGTTAGGTCTTACTGTACATTCTTTAACAATTTACCTATCCTGTGTGAATGAGAGAGTTTGTCAGATAGTTCCCCAAAGACAGAACATTCTTCCTTGATAAGATTGGATGGACATTAAATCAGATGGTGGTATTTTAATTTTTATTTTCCTCTTTACCTAAATCAATTTTTAATTATCTATCCAGCCTGCCATAACAAGTGAGGCCTAAATAGAAGTTAAATCATTGGAAAAATAGACCACAGTGTAGCTAATATTATACATTCCACCATCTTAAATGTGAAATAGTTCTGACTACATTGGTAGAAAAAAAACAACTCAGAATTACCTCGGGCAAGGCTAGTGTCCCCACTGTAACTCAGCTGCTATTTCTTGCCTGTCACAACAGTGACCTTAGAAAGTTCCCCTTTGGTAAATATGAAAGCACAGGGGGAAAGAGAATTTTTCAACAATGTCATGAGTATAACACATGTATGAGATATTAGATGAAATTAGGTGGTCACAATGCAGTTCTGATATAATAAAATGAATACTAAATTTAAAAGCAGAAGACCAACCTGGGTTTGTTACTAGGATACATTCTTTGCTATTTATGGAAGTCTCCCAACTTATGTAAGCTTTAGTCCTCATATCACAAAAAGGGGAGGGTTAACATATAATGCCTCCTTCACAACATTGTTTGAGGAATCAAAAATGATGTATTTTAAAATACTTTTGAACTATAAAATCTCTATATAACTGTTAGGGTTTTTTTGACACCCCCCTACCCAGCTCAGTTTCCCCTTGTTTTCTAAGAGGAACAGTCCTCTAGACAATCTTGAAATTCAACTTATGGCTTCAGTGATCACCCGTGTCCTGCTAACTCCCATATTTCCACTTCTTGTTTGAAATTCTGTCCCACTCCAAACCACCTGGCCACCACACATCTCTACTCTAGAGCCATTCTTTGCTTCCCCAAGATCCACCTGTCAAAATCAGAAATTCACTTTTCTCCCTCTTAACATCTGACAATTTTCTTACATTCGCCTTCTCAGCTACCGAAACTTGGTGACCACTATTATTAATGTTTTCTTTACTCCATCATCTTTATCCAGCTGGTCACCAGCCTTGATAATTCTGTCATTAATACTGCCTGGTGCCATATTTTTATATCAATCACTATTGACATTGTTAAGGTTCAAACTTTCACCTCTTCTCTCCTCAATTGAGGGAAATATATTTCTAACCAATCTTCTTATTTTAGTATCCTCTTCCACCTACCTCATCCCTCAACAGTACTGCCAAAATTCTTTCACTAAAAACACCATCTGATTAGGTTATCCCTTGCTTAAAATCCCTTGTTAATCTGCAATCCTCTTGAGAGTGAAATTGGAATTCCTCCATGTGGACTTCCCAGATCTAGCTTCCTTCTAGAGCTATCTCCCCTCCAGCTCCTCATGATTCATACCCTAATTCCCAGTCATGGTGGAACTGGAAGTTCTCTAAATGTGCCTCAAGTTCCACTAAGCCTTTCCTTTCCACAGGCCTCTCCTACTCCATGAACCTACTTTATTCTTTGCCTCTCTTTCTTGAAGAATTATTAGATCCATGCTCTCCCAAGAAGCTCTGCCTCAGACTGAGCTTAGGGTCCCACTCTATGCTGCCAGGTCACCTTTGTCGTTCATAACACACTAACAATTTATAATATTTGCTTTGTTCTATGTCTCTCTCAATTAAAACATTAAGTATTAATTTTTCTTTTAATATCTAAATTACCAGTGTCATTCTTGCCCAAAACACAGTAGATGTTCAAGAAATGATTGCTGACGAAGCACATTTTTCCTAGGCATTTGTCTTTCTTATTCTTTGATTTGTTGAAAAGTCACTAAAATATTTCAAACAACTGAGCTAATGATGCCTATTTTAAGAGCAGCAATAGTACCTACTTGCCTTCACATATCCCAAAACAAAATTTTGCCATTAAGTTCTCATATATTTATAGAGTTAGAAATTCCAATCCTAGGGAAATATGTTGAATTTTTTATCCAATTCTGTCATAGCGATTCCAGTTATAGGACCGCTATCTTATTTCCAGGACATGGAAATGAAAATTACCAAATAACTTTGCCTCATTCCGAGCAGCAGTAAAGGCTGAGAGGGCCTTTCTTTGAAGAAAGATGACTCAATGTATTAAAATCAAATCTGACATTGGAGATTTCTTCAATGCTTAAGAACATTTATCTTTCATCCATTAATCTTACAAGTCTAAATGATGTTAAATTTAAAATGTGATAAGGCCTCTCTTGTTTAAAAAGATGTGTTCCATACTAAATATGACTGTATTGTTTCATATATTTTCAGAATTTCTATACAAAAAAAAAAATAGTGTTTTTTTGTTTTGTTTTTTTTGGTTGGTGTCATAAATGGTGGTAATTTCTAACTAATTGTTTCAGAAAAGTGGGTCTATCATAAGGAGAACGCTTTTTAAAAGCAGCTCCTTTACTCCATCAAATGATATTCAAAAAAAATAATAAAGTAAGGAAAAGGAAGCCAGATAGTATGGAAAATTCTTTTTCAGTTTCACAAACATGTCAGCCATTACAGAAACAGGAAAGCAACACGTAATTAAAGTGGTTCACAAATTACGCTATAATTGACTTAAACAACTTGAGGTCAAAGCTCAAATTTACTGATTGTTTTCTATAAATGGTTTTCTTTATGTTTCTTCCTCCTTTTCATCCTGTGACCACACCCACTTTACACTAACCAGATTTTCCTACTAAATTCTGCCCCTCCAATGAAAACAAATATATTTATGCTAAAAATATATTTATGCTAATTCAATTTATTCTCTTTAAAGACTCTTTGGGAAAAAGTTCACTTTCTTTTCTTCTACCCTTAGAAAAATAGAAAATGTTTTAAATGAATTATTTTACTATCATCACATGTTCAGGGTTTTGTGCTCATATAAAAAGCTAAACTCCATAATAAATTTTATTTTGTAGCAATAAAAGATAACATGGAATATGCTGAAGTTTTTTCAGTAATGTCTTTTAGGGAAAGTACAATTAACTGGGTTTTAGTAAAAATCTTTCCAAAGATCCTTTGGCACTCCTGTCACTAGACTTTTTACTAAATTCCCTGCTAGTTAAGCAATAAGCCAACAGCTAGATAGAAAATTGCTCATGTGCTAAAATAATCATCTAAAAGATTTTCTTATTAATAGTCAAAATGCCCTTTGAAGTGAGTTGTTGGTACTACCATTGCCAGTTAAAGATAAAGATATGGGTAATGACCCTAATCCCCAAATATTCAGAAACCTCAGTCCCCTACTTCTTAGTTAAAGATGTAATTATCTCAACAACACCTGCAAAATAAAATAGAATTGATACAATTGAGAAATAAGTCAGAGCATATACATTTAAATATGTAATTTTTTCTGTAACATTTGTATACTAGCCCATTATTAATAAAAACAAGAATAAAAATATTCACAAAATAAACCTCAACTATAAACTTTTAATAAACACTTTTGTTTTTACACTGGGAATTATTTATGTATAAACTAACTCACTATCTTCATACGTTCAAGTGCTAGTGTTCATGTACAAAACTTACATTAATTGAGATTTTAAATTGCTGTGTTTGATAATGTGGATCTTTGGAGCTTCTGTGATATATGTTATCATAAGCATACAACACGACCTTAGAGAGATCTTGCAACACATCTCTATGATGGCAGAGGAGAAAGGTAGTATAATTCAGAAATGGAAAGAAAAAGAAAGACAGAGGGAAAGAGCAGCCTTAATTGTTTAGATCTCTTTGAAGTGAAAAGCTAAACTTATTCATTGCTTTTAAAGTGATTTGCCGAGAGAGAGAGAGAGAGAGAGAGAGAGAGAGAGAGAGAGAGAGAGAGAGAGAGAAATCATGACACAATAAAAACAGATACTCTAATTTCAATGACTCTGGCATTATAAACCCCCAAACACCTGCATATTCTTTGGACTGGAATAAAGGGCATGGCATTACACAGAAATCTAAATCTCTCATAAGATGGCCATTTACCGGAGATTAATTAAATTGCAATAGAAGTAAAAGTCTACTTGTTTACAGAATAGGTCTGACCTAACATCAGTTTCTTGGATTTAAAAAAATATACATATTTTATGAGTCAAAGTAAGAAAAAACAAATATATTAGGAGTTAGTCTAAAATTTTTGTTGAAAAACAATCATCATTTTCTGGTAATGATAAACACATATCAGTGGTGCCCTTTCCCTTTTATTGATGAATTGATACATTCAGAATCTTCTTAAAATGTCCATAAGACACCCACAAACATTTATATTACATCTTCTCAAGGAAACATTCCCTGACCATCACATCTAAAATAGCCACCCTATCACCACACACTCTCACCTCACTCTTGTACTTCTTTCCTTTTTCTTATCACTATTTTAAATTTTCTCTTTCTTTTAACCTGTTTATTTATCCATCTCCTATCCCACAAGAGTGCACACACTGTAAACGTGAGACTATGTCTAACTTGGTAAATTTTGTACCCTAATTCCCTAGTATATGCCTGCCATAGTAGCAACACAATGAGTTATTTAAATTTCTTTTTCACATATTCACTCACTAATTTAACATTTGTCTTTTGTTATAATATCATGATGAGTCTGTATAAAGTCAAATATGTCTTCATGTCTGAATGTAAATTCAGACATACAAACCAAGGTCCTTGAGTTCTTTTCATTCTTGGTGTTTTTCCTTTATGAAGGTTCTTCTGTGGTGCCTGGAATGAAATTCATTGGCTCCAACAGGCTCTCATGTGAGCCCCAGGTTCCTCCCAGTAGCCAGCGGCCAGGCTGACCACTGGAGAGAGGTGTATGCACCGTCATGCATAGGAAAGTAGCTTGTAAACTTCTCCTACAATCAGCACTGAGAAGTGGCTGGGGCTGCTGTCTCCAGACTCCTTTACAGTGACTCTTTCTTCCCTCCTGATCTTAGAAGAGAAACATGGAGAAAAAAAGAGAGCAGAAGAAGGGGGAAGGAGGCGAGAAAACACAGCTGAGGAAAAAGGGTGTGGTAGCTTTCCCTAAACCATCAATTGCAAGTGTTTCTTTTGTCAGAGAGAAAAAGAAAAAGGGCCAGACTGTGCCTGCTTGAAGCTTTTGTACTTTTGCCCAGACTGGGGAGAACGATGGGATTAAATAAAAATGCCAGCGATAACAAAAAGGAAATCTTCCCAATAGTTTTCCTTGCTTGAAGGATGAACTGCTTGAGGCGCTGACCTCCCTGCCTGTCTCAATGAGGTCAAGAAACTGACTGTCACTCCTACAGTTATGATTAATAATCCTCCCGCTGGTGACGTATTTCTAACCACAGTCTCTGGAGCGCAGTGAGACTCAGTTGCCTGGTGGTGTGTTGAGTCATTGCTCTGGCAAAAGATCTATTTGTTAGAGCTACAGGCTTAGTTTTCAACAAGCCACCCTCTTGATTCTTTGCTACAACATCCTATCACGAAAGAACAGAAAGCCCAGTACAAAGAATGATGACTAAGAAGGATAAAACATTAAATCAATTTTAAAAAAGCTTTTGTACTGAACGGCAAAATGCAGCATAATGAATAATTAAACAATTAATAATATAATCCTCTTAAAAGCACAGAACCACTATGCGAGAAGATTAAGTGTTTAACAGTTTCCAGTATAATGCAAATGGTAAGGATGAGCCTTTTTTTTATCCCCCCACATTTTAGGGTAATAGAATTGAAAGCACATTTCCAGATTTTAATTAAATATTATTAAATTTTCAGTAATAAGCCAGCAATAAGAGTGCCGTGATATGGAAGGATTATCAAATACAAAGGTAAGTACATAGTAGCAAGCAGCTAACATTTCTTGGTTCTTTTTATATAAAAGGAGTTTACTTGAAAAGGTGCAGTCTATTTCTAAGCTGCTATGGTGCATATCACCAAACCTCAAGTTAAATGCTAATCTGTGGTATGACTGTAAGATTGGGATTTAGATTGGTGTATTTCAGTGACAGTCAAATCATGGAAAAAGAACTGGAAAAACAACAGAGAATAGTTGCAGGGCTATAAAACAAAGTCATTGATGCATCCAAATTCCATTTTGCTCTTACATTCTCAAATCTACAGTTGATACTCTCCATGACGTAGCACCTGTGTTCCTATGAGTATATTTTTACTATTTCTTAAAGTACCACAAGTGTGGATTATCTTAACTCAGTTTCCCCAGAAGAACTGCATAACAGGAAGATTCATGTGCAAGTGATTCATTAAGGAAGTTCTTCCAGGAGAAATAGTGAGGCAGTTGGAGAAGGAGCCAAGCAATGTAGTTTTTAAATGAACCCCCAGCTCAGCCAGAGTCTGCAGGCAGCTCAGGAGCCTAAATTACACCACAGACTTTGCCCTGGCCTCTGGCTAATTAATTGCAGCAGTCCAGGGTTGAAAGCTCCAAATAAGGAGCAGAACATTCAGAAGTGGCCCTGGGCAGTACAGGGGAGTCCAGGGGTCTAGGCGGAACACCAACAGTATCTCCACATGGTTGTACTAAAGAAACATCTTTGCTTACGATTATCCATAAACTAGTTTAACTGTATAGTCAACTACACTCTAAATTTAAAATGCTGGTTAAGTGAGCCTTGATTCCTGTATTCCACGTGCTTCCACTCCCTATGGCTGAAACCAACATGAAGATTTATCCCCTGGATCCATTCAGACTTCAAGCAAAAAGGATTTTTGAAACTGGTAGTATTTTGCCTGACATTGTAGAATTTGGCCCCAAGTTACCTTGGGCCCCATTCTGAGAACTGAGTGATAGTCCTAAAACTCAACCTTAACATTTCTTCTTTGTTTAGGGTGTATTGCATAGAATTCAGTGCTACTAAGAAGAGAGTTTCACTGCTACCATCTCTTCTCTGAACTCTGACCCTAGACTCTGGACTTATAATCTTACCATTTCCTATTTGGTTACTTTCCATAAAATCCCAGTGGATTTCGTCCACATATAAGTTCTCAAGAATGCAACCCAAAATCATTGCTGCTCTCCGCTGGCACAGCCTCCAGCTATCAGGTCCAGATTCCAGATTCCTTTCCTCCTGTATCTGTAGCTGGAGCTATAGTTTTAGACCATTAAGTTAAGGCAAAATTCAGTCTTCAGCAGGTGTTTGAAGTCCAGAAAATGGTGGGCAAGATGAAAAAACCTGATCATTGAGGCAAAAATAATCAAAAGCATAGAAAGGACCAGATGCTTAAGAAGACCAATTTGATGAGAATTCATAGACTCTATGGGATAAATCAGGCAAAAAACCCAGTGGGAACTGGGGAGACAGAAGTAGAGGCAGGTTCTCAGCTGATTAGCATCTTTACAGCTGGAATTCTCTCCAGAACTCATTCCCCTCTAGGACATATCCCTTGGTTTTGAAGTTACAGCTCCCTGAGACCAATCCCCATGTGATGTAGCTGAGAGGTCTTAAACTTCAAATCAGAAAGATCTGCATCCTAATTCCAGTTCTGACATTGTCAGCTGCATGAACCTTTCAATGGGAAATATAATATCCCATTCTTAGAAATATTGTGAGGATTAAATAAAATAATGGAGGTCATGGCACATTGTTGGCTCTTCCTGTGTGCTGTTCCTTCCCTGCCCACTCACCCTTACAACACCTCTGGAGCCCTCTGGGCAGAAAGTATCTGGGTTTCATGTAGTGGTGGTAGGAGAAAACAGTCATATGATGGGAGGTGGGGGGTGTAAAGCTAGGTCGACCTGCCATTCTTCCTAACTTAGCAGGTACTCCAACCAGCTCCAACTCCAGCAGAGTCTGGTACCCACTCTTATGAGCATGGAATCTTCCAAGGTCAGGTGAAGCAAAACCCATGATATACAAATTTGGAAAAGAAGAGAAGGAGGAGATATACAAAGCAATCAAGTCACTGAAGAAGTTCATTATATATATATATATATATATATATATATATATATATATATATATATATATGCCAGAGACTGTGCTGGATATTTTACATCTCATTTGATCCCCACAACTCCTGCAAAGTAAGTATTAATATGATCTTTTATAGATGAGGACATTGAGCTTCATAGAGGTAAAATGACTTGTCCAAATTACATAATGAATAAGTGATAATAAGAGGTTCGTTTATATCCACATCCCAGATCTCATCTGTGATTCATCGTGATTCTTGTTTGGACAGGTAGATGGGGCTGAAATGTTGTAAGGAGTTTTTTTAGCTTTAGAGAAACGTTTGTATGTTTGTTTTTAATGGGTGATAGTAAATTTAAATCACTATGATATTTAGATTCCACTGGATACATTTAGAAGGCTGATGGAATGCATTTTAAAATGTCATGATTTAAAATGTACTGGAAATCACATTATTTACAATTGTTTAACCTTGTCATATAAAATTGTTAGATGTCAACTTAAAAATGTGCAAGGAGGTACATAATATTTCAAAAGAGTATCCACTTCTCTACAACAGAAGTTTTTAACATGGGATGGACATCAGGAGTTTAAAAGTAGTTGTTACAGATGCAGACTTAAGAGTCAGTCTTGCTAATTGAGTGACATTGGGCAAGTGACTTAAATTCAGCCCAGTCTATTTATCTGAAGTGGGGATACCCAGTCTCAGTGGTTGTCAAACATTAGCATACACCAGAATGGCCTGGAGGTTTTATAAAAACTCAGACTGCTTAGCCTCCACCCCCGGAGCTGCTGATTCTGAAGGTTTGAACTGAGGCCCCCAAATTTCCATTTGTAACAAGCTTCTGCATAATGCTGATGCTAACCACACTTTGAGAAACTTTGAGCTGTCTCATAAGGTCTTCGTGAGGATTTGAGAAGTTAGTACATAAAGTGCTTGGAACGACACACACTGGCACATAGTAGGTGCTAATACAAATTAATTAATTAGTATTATTTGCTAGGATTGGATTCACTGTAACAGAAAATTATACTCCAGTGGGTTAAACAGAAAAGAGTTGATATATTTTGTTTAACAAGAGATTCTGAGTCGAATCATCTAGGGCTGGCACTGAAACAAAACAGGACCCTTTGGGGCTCCTGGGCACAGAAAACTTGCCATGTCCCCCGTTTCTTATAGGGAACAGACTCCAGCTTCCATGATCTTCCCTGAGTTCCAAAGGACAGATTTCAATAGTTGTTAATCTGGGAAGGGAAGGGGTGCAAACACAAGGGAGGGGCAGCCAAGAAACAATAGTGCAGTCTTGGGACAGGGTCCTGGTTCCACCTCAAGTGACACACATAATATGTCTTTAAGTTCTTTATAGAATTAAAACTCAAAAAGTGGAAGATGTCAACATTCTTCATTCCAGAGACTACCTGAGGCCAGACTAAAGGAACCAGAGAAGTTCATCAAGATTACCTGAAACCAGATTAGAGGAGTGCAGGCTCTGTGCACACCCTCATCTTGTCAGCAACCCCACCCTTAAACTAATGCTATAAAACGTTTCACTAAATCCTCCCAGGTTGGGACACATAGTTTTCAAAGGCAGAAGCCTGCTGTGTCCCTCTCTGCCTGGTAAAGCAATAAAGCTATTCTTTTCTACTTCACCCAAAACTCTGCCTCTGAGATTCAATTCAGCACCAGTGCACAGAGGCTGAGCTTTTGGCATTAGCACCACTGTTGAAAAATGTCATCAAGTTCCCTGCCTTCTTGCTCAATTATCTTTGTTCCATGGCTTTCATCATCATGTATACATAATAGCTTCTTCTCTTCCAGGAATCTTGTCTATAGATGCCTGCTGCTATACACTTTAGCCAAAGTTGCCAGGCTGTTTCTCAGTTCTACATTTGCATCTGGGAAATCTTTCCCCTCTACCTTGTCCACCTAAGACAACTCTGACATTTGCTGCTTCATCATCTAATTTCCTGATCTCCTTTCTTAGGCAGAATAGAATAACTTACTGGTTTATTACAAAGGATATTAAAAGAAATGAATGAACAACCAGATAAAGAATTTTTTAGGGTGAAGTCTGGAAATGTCCTAAGCCCAGAAACTTCTGTCCCCATGAGTTTGGGATGCACCATCCTTCCAGCAAGTGGCTGCATTCTTGTTCACCAACCTGGAGGCTTCTATATA
Organism: Delphinapterus leucas; assembly: GCF_059928025.1. Lineage (NCBI taxonomy): Eukaryota > Metazoa > Chordata > Mammalia > Artiodactyla > Monodontidae > Delphinapterus > Delphinapterus leucas. The sequence goes on along the minus strand of NC_143146.1, from coordinate 47,548,537 downwards.
AGGACTTTGATATGGCCCTTACACTAAATGCATTCTTCTACAAGTGACCACAGATTTATCCTAGAATTTTGATTGAAGATGCATAAATCCCTCCAAGTTTAACTATGTAATGATGTATAATAAACACAACAGTGAACCAATTGGATGTTGGGAAAATATGGGAGAAAACTATCCTAGATATCATACATATGAACATAATGAGTACTTAAGCATCATCGAAATTCTCTGGATTTAGCATGGAGAGTGTAGTCCTAGAGTAGGAGAAGTACTAAAAAGAAAAACAAAATTCGGTGGAGAAAGTGAAACTAAGTCCTCCTAAAGCCAAGTTTCCCTGCCGTGTTTATGATTAACTTCTCTATCCAAAACTTTATCCCCACCCCTGTTCCCCTCAGTATTGAGGAATATCAATGAAGAGGGGGATTAAAACCAAGCAGGACCCTGCGGGACCCTACCAGGTACAAAAGCTCATCTGTATCTCAGTTCCTTGTCTGAAGAAAAAGGCTTTAGTGTCCCAGGCCTTCCCTCAGTTCCAAAAAGCAGACTGAAGCAGTTACTAATTAGAGAAGTGATGGAATTGCAGAAACAAAGAAAAAGCAGTAAAGCAAGATAGTTTGAACAATAGTTCAGTGATGAAACAGAGTCCTAGTCCTAGTAACATAACAGTCCTAGTCTTAGTAACATAACAATCTAATGCATATCTTTGAGCTGTTCTGCAGAAACTAAGACCCACACCCAGGTGGAGAATGGTGACTACAAGCTGATCACAAGCAGTAGATCCCAGACTGGTTGAAACCAGAAGATTCATGATTAAGATCCCAAAACATTACCCATTACCTCACCATCAACCAATCAGAAGAAGGTCCACAAGCTGCAACCCTCACCCCAAATGTTGCCTTTAAAAACCTTCCCCTGAAAGCTATCAGGGAGTTTGTGTCTTTTGAGCATGAGCTGCCCATTCTTCTTGCTTGATGCCCTGCAAATAAAAATTGTACTTTCCTTCACTAAATGGTGTCTGTAGATTGGCTTTGCTGCATGACAGGGGAGTTCTGTTGAACCCAAGTTCTGTTCAATAACAGAAGTAATTTCCAAAATTTTCAACCATGTTATTTTACCACAATATCTGGTGTATAATGCTGAAATCCTCTATCTACAACCAAAGTTTTCAAAACAGTCTCAATCTCAATTTCTTTTTATTTTTTAAGGGAATGCAAGTCCAATTTCTAATGATAACTAGTAGAGAAACTGATTTGCTTTTAAGGAACTATTTTTCCAACCAAGTTGTCTGGCATTCATCTACACACTAATGAAACATAAAAGTTTGGTTCTCAACATTTAACTACCCCATATTGACATTTGAAACCACTTTAAATGAAAAGAGTATCATATTTGAATGTGAAGAAAATTGGAACAGGTGTGAAAAGGTTAAGACCTCAGAGCCTCTTTTCTAGAAAATTAGCATTATTCTTTTTTTTTTTTGCAGTCCGTGGGCCTCTCACCATTGTGGCCTCTCCCGCTGCAGAGCAGAGGTTCCTGATGCACAGGCTCAGCAGCCATGGCTCATGGGCCCAGCTGCTCTGTGGCATGTAGGATCCTCCTGGACCGGGACACGAACTCGTGTCCCCTGCATCGGCAGGCGGACTCTCAACCACTGCGCCGCCAGGGAAGCCCAGCATTATTCTTAACATTCACTCTTTAAAGAATGAATGGCAGAGGAGTGTTATGAAATGAAATTTGTACATCAGATGCCAGCAAGAGCTTTGAATCCTTTCTAAGTAAACCAAATTTGAATGAGATAAGAAGTGGAAGAACCCAAATATCTGTTATTACATCTGGATTATCCCAGGCTTCCCAAAATTCAACCAAAGTAAGAAAGCCAGGAAATATTACCAGTAAAGGATGTGACTATTTTTGCCAGGTAGAGCTGATTAAATTCTTTCCCAGAGGAAAGACTGATATTGAGGGAAAGCTAACACTTTGTGGAACCTCACATAAATAACAAATTTATTCAAGTAACACTCTTTATTGGAGACTCTATTTGGTCTGTTTGCCCCAGTGCACACATGTGGATGCACTCATGCATGGTCCCCTGAAAGCCAAACCATACAACAGTCCACCACACAGCAAGGCAGAGGAGTCATCCCAGGAGGGAGATAGCTGTGGAAGGAAGAGCCAGAAGGAGAAAAGCCCATTGTTTCTCTCAATCCAGCTGCTACTCACTTTCCAAACCTAAACACAAAACTCACTTAATGGCTGTGGAACTCCGTTTTAAATGACAGAGTAGATACCTCAATCTCAGCTAAATCTAATTTTATGTTCATTTCACTTTGCTGCAGCATTTTTTTCCTTCTATGCTGCATTTTTCTTGAACAATCACCAAACTGGCAGATTCTGACTAGCTTGTCAGAAAGGAAAAGAAATTTATGTTTCATACAAAATTAATCTAATCAGAACATTTATAAGAAGACCAAGCCAGACTAGTTTACAAATGAACAATACCTGAAGGCAAGAAATTTTAATCTCATTATAATATGACCTTCCAAAGCCTAGGACACAGTTGTTTAATTCTTTGTTAACTCATTGCGTTTAAAGTTTACTGTGTCTTATCGTTTTCAGGGAAAATAAGGAAGCTGAAAATCACCTTATTCCAATAAAATAGGAAGCGGGAGGTAAACCAATAATAACCTTTAATACTGTGACAAAAATAGCCTTTATAAAACAAGGATAAACATCATTGCAGTCTAATTTACCTCTGCATAAAATGTAAGCTAGAATTCAATGTGCAATAAAATATTAGTATCTTTACTGCCAGTATAATCTTAACTAATCATTTCTTATATTATTTCTGCAGTTACAGAAAGTCATCTGCATGAAATTTGACTGAATATTGTTAGCCAAACAATGGAAAGGACATTACTGTGGTTTTCCCTCTCTTTCTGATTAAAAATATTTTTTTTCACTAACGTTCTCATGCATTCCTAAACTAGTCCCAAACAGGATCACCCTCTACTCTTTTCAGAATGTCACCAACCCAAAACAGTTTTCTTCTTAACAATCCCCTTCTTTGTGATACAAACCACATTGTTCAGGGGCACTGTAATTATCCAAAACGAGCTTTAGTACTGCAAATTACTTCAGCACCCCTATGATTTATCTTTAGTAAACACACTTTATAATATTTATATTCCCATTAAATCTGCCACTAATAATGAATCGACAGCATGGAAACATTTATATGATACAACATGGACAAATACCGGATGCCCCAACAATAGCTACATTCCTTGCTCTTCCTATCATTGGGAAAACCAAACCTTGGCTTTTTGCCGTGTTTATAAAAATACCTTTGAAAATGGCTCAGCACATTGCACTTCACATTTGCAACCCTTTCCTTTAAAAAGATGGCATTCGTCTGTACTTACGAGGTCTGGGTTATTGCTTTTTCACATTATGCATCATTACTCCGAGTAGGTGTCTTATCAGCAGCTCCAGTTGCTGTGGAGAAGATTGGAATTAAGCACTAGAAGCTTTCTATTTATTTTACATGCTTCATTCGTACAAGATTTTCTGCATATAAGCTTCTTTGTTCAGCTGAGAATTGGCTACATTGCCAAGGCATTGTAAAATTTACATCTTGCTTTTTCTCCTGTATTCTTTCCAAAATTGGATTGAAAACAAAGTATAGTTTTTAATTAAAGCTCTGAATGACAATAGACATTTTATCCCCTAAGCACTGGCATTTCTGATCAGTGGTGAGGTTTTATAAAAGTCTAATAGGAGATGCTCACAACTTAACTGCAATCAGCCTTCAAGCAGTTTAGGTGTCAGATAAAACCTATGGTATTCTTGACAATATTCATTTAAAAATAACCAAAACTAAAGTTGATCTAACGATGATTAACAAGGACATGAAGAAATCTGAAGTAAATTTACCTTCTCCTTTTAACATCGTGTAATTCAGAGTGATTTTCCTGCTGATTTTAACAGAGAAAAACTGAAAGAAATGTTTCAGTTCTTTTTCTCAAGTAATTTCAGAATAGACTCTTGATTACAATTTTATTACTTATTTTGAACTAAGATGACCTATTTCATCTTGATGTGGAGTCCAAAAATCATCTTTTTGGTCTCCAAAATGTCTTAATGGCCTAAATGTCTTCAGTCAGGCCAATAGCCTGCTCATTTGAGCACAGGTTTAAGAAACCCCAAGATCATAGTAAACATTGTTATCTGATTTGAAGCTAAGCTAGTCAAGAAAGAAGGAGGTCCATTTTCCCATTTGTAAAATAAAATTTGTAAACACTCATCTAATATGGAAAAAACTTTACTTTTCTCTTTGCAACTATCTGGTCTTTGACTTCTGTGGCACCATGAGTTTCTCCTCTCACCCTGGGCTGTCTGCCTTCTGCACCCAACATTTAGATATTAAAATTCCTCAGGATTCAGTCCTAGCTCTTTTTATTCTCTCACCATACTTTCCCCTGAGCTACTTTGGAAAGTACATTTAAGATTGGTCCAATTATCTTTATTTCTATTGCCACCAACCTATACAAAGGCGCCACTGCTCTTAAAACTTTCATGTCTATCGTCCATCAATTCCTACTCTGTACAATAACAAAAATGATCTTTTAAAAATTATAGTGAACGTGTCAACCTCCTATATCAATCCTCCAAATGATTCTGAGATGTTACAAATAAAAGCCAAACTCATTGCCAAGACCTACGAATCCCTTCATGATCTGACCCCCTACCTATCTTGTCAAATTTCACTTTCTTTGCTCACTGCATTTCAACCATACTAGCTTTCTTCCTCTCCCAGAACAAGTCATCTAAAAAATAGCCTGAGGCTAAGCTATATCCTCTACCCAGAATACTTTATTTTCTACTCTTAGCCAGCATAGCTCGTCTGAGCTCCTCAACCTGAGCTCAGAACTCCTCTGAGATTCCTTTCCTAACCATTTGGTACAAAGTGGATGCAAACACCCCTCCCACTTTATTCTTCCTCACAATTTATTTTATCCTTTATAATAATTATGACAATTATGTTGCTTACATTTTTATCATCTTGACATTTTCATTTTGTATTTTAAAGTTTCTTGATTTTATTGTTTAGTGTTCTATCCCTAATCTCTGACATGACATAAAAAACTTATAAGTATTCAATTGTCCTGCACATTTTTTTTGTTTTGTTTCATATTGTTTGGTTCATGAAATACAAAGAAGTTATTGGCAACCCCTGACGGTCATCAAAAAGTCCTGACTATTATTTCAGTAAAAGAAGTGTCTAAAGGAAAGCAAATAATGCATTTTCATCAGGCAGAACAAAACTGGTGTCCAAAAATACCCCCAGAAAACAACAAGAAAAAGCTGAGGTGCAAGAAGAAATGAAGAACAAAAGAACAAATAAAAGTGGTAAAATTATAGGCATCTCTACATAAATATTGACTGTATAAAAGATAAAGAATTAGAATACATGACAAATATATCAAGTACCAAATTAATGTAAAGAAACTAATAATAATTACCAAGAAAAGTAACAATTTAAAATAAGTATGCAATCAATAACGTGATCTCAAAATGTATAAATTTATTGAATAACAAAACTACAAGGAGAAAGAGCCAAATAATAGTCAGTTGGAGATGGCACATATAAACTCAAGAAAGATATAGAGAAAAAAATTTGACTCAGTGGATATCAGAGCACCCTACACTGTTCTTAAACTCTTCTGAGAAAAGTGGAACAATTATAAAAATGGAACAATATTTCATGCCATAAAGTAAGTGCCAGTAAACATGAAAGGTGATCATAGGTGTATGTTCTTTGACAACTATCAATAATTAAAATATAATTAGAAAATCCCTACATGTTTAGACATTATAAAAATATATGTCAAAGGAAATCAAGAGAAATAAGGAAATATAGTGAACTTACTGAAAATGAAAATATGACATATCAAATTCTGAAAAGTACAGCATGTAAAAGGAAATGTATAGCATACATTTAAAATGAAGAATGACTTAAATGTAATGTTTTAAGCATCCATCTTAAGAAATTATAGAAAGAACAGCAAAAAAGAAAATATAAATAGTGAAATATTAATAAAAAGAGCCAAATTAATGATAATGAAATAAAAGACTAAATATAATAAAGAAAAACAAAGCCAAATTAAAAATATATATACATATGAGAAGATTGATCAAGAAAACAATAAAGAAGGGATAATTACCTTATGTCAGGAATAAAATTGGGAAGAGGGCATAAATAAGATCCTACATATATTAAAAAGATAACACATATGTCTTACAAACAACTTTATTCCCATAAATTTGGAATTTAGAATAAACCTCCTTGAAAACTCCTAGAAAAATACAACTCACAAATTTTCCAAAAGGAATAATAACTGAGATGAAACTGAACCAGTAAAAAATTTTTCTTCAAAACAAACTCCAGGCCCAAGTGGCTTTACTAACAAGTTCAAGGAGAAATTCATATGAATCTTCCACACTTCCAAAGAACCGAAAAATAGGATAAACTCTAATCAATTGTATCAGGATGGTATTTCCTTGATATCAACACCCACTAAGGAAAGTATAAGAGAAAAATTTAGCCCAATCTCATTTTGAACATAGGTGCAAAAATCTTTAAAAATCATTGGCAAATTGAAACTGGCAATTGGTTAAAAAGGATAATTCATCATAATCAAGTTGCCTATACCAGAAATGCAAGGTTATTTTAACATTAGAAAAGCAATGTAATTGGCCATATTAACAGATAAAAAGGAAAAAAGAAACTGTAAAAAAAAAAAGAAAAAGAGAAAAACAGAGAGAGAGGAAAATGACTAGGTCATTATATCCCAAAATGCAGTTCAGTGCAGATGATATTATTTGTTATTACACAGTATATTTGCTTTTAATAACTTTCTTTGAATTATTGCAAATAATCTGGGTTTTATTTTTCATATGTTATAATAATATTAGATTTCCATTTCTAATATGTTAATTTTAGTAAAAAAAAAAGTTGATTTAGAAAAAGGTAGCAAATTAAAGGAAAATAATAGTACCAGTATAACAGACACAGACAGTGTAACTTGTGGTAAATTCTGAACAAGCAAAGAGGAAGAGAAAAAGAACCCCAGCTCTTAGGAAAGAGCTTAGCATGTAAGGAGAACTGAGAGGAGTCAGCAAGGACAAAGCCCTGAGGGAGAAAGGATAAGTGTTGGCAGAGGACATCAGTAAGTGAGAAGAGAAATGAAAAGGGAAGAATGTTTTGAGAAAATCTAATATGGAAGAGGTGGAGGAACAAATGGCAAGGAACTGAGAAGGAATTAACATGAAGGCAGGAGGAGGCCAGGGTAGTATTACATCATTGCAGCCAAAGGAAAACGTGTTTCAAGAAGAGATTGATCAGCTGTGTCCAACAGTGCTGAAAAGGCAAGATGAGAACCAAAGATTATCAATTAGATTTAACAACATCGATAACATTCATGTCCTAAGCAAGAGAACTGATCATGTCTAAAGTCTCTGAAACATCTTTGGATTTTAGGTGAATGAAAAAATAGGCTTTAGGCAGAAGATAGGATTTAATCTCTCTCCAGTGTTATGGTTCAATTCTTCAGAGAAGTGTATTCTTCCAAATGTATTTCTCTGAAAATGGATTGCATAAAAGAATCATAATTTCTTATATATATTACTAATTATTCATGATTTCCTTTGACAGCAAAGTAACATCCCTTTACTAGATGTTTGATTCTGGGCAAGTTGTTGATCTGTCTGAAGTTCAGGTTCCTCTCTGCTAAGTAGGGGAAATTATACCTACAGTACATAATTTTTGCTGAGGTTAAGGATAATGTACAACCAATGACTGACATGAAGCAGATATTTCTAAATAGCTTGGATTCTCATTCTGTTCCAGTAGGACTCCTTTCTCTCACCACTGTGTCCCATTCCCCTTCCCTAAACCATCAGGAGTAACTGAGTCTAAGGATTTCTCCTTCAACATCACATGCTTACCCATGGGGTTACACAATTAATTTCACATAGGATCAGTATTCAACTACAAAGCAGTCTGTTGCATGTCATAGATTTCCAAAAATAATCAATGCTCAATAAAATACCTTTAAAAACTATAGGCAGGTAGCTCACTTCTCCAAAAAGCAGATCCCTTAAAACACACTGCAACTCCATGAAACTCATGAAATTCTATTTCCTGAGATTAACATTCAACAGATGCTTGATATGCTGTAAACATTGTTTAGAATATTACAGTTATTTTAGCTTATGATTTTTAGGAGAAATCACATTCACAGAAGCACATTTATAGAAGGCTGGTGAAGACAATGCCATGTGTAATAAATAGAATTGTTGTTTTTGCTCTTGACAGTGAACACTTATTAAACACCCACTAAGTACTGGAGCTAATGGAAATAAATGTGAGTTAACACATTTCTTCTCTAAAAAGACATTTTTTCAACAACTTGATCTTTTCTAGTATTTGGGTAGGCAAGGAAAACTGTATCACATAAGAGAACAATCAGTTATCAAATGTAATTTTTGCAACAGCCAACATTTTTAGATTATATGAACACACACACCACTCACAAACACACCACACACACACAAATACACACACACACACACACACACACACAATAAAAACACCTGAAATAGGCAATCTTCTACTATTCTAAATGTGCTCCCTGACTGATACCTGGTATGCCAGCCTGAAGCAAATTATTATAGCCTAGATATTAACTCCTAAAAATAGGGAGCTAAAATGGAATCACTTGGAGGCTAAAGAGTGGGCAAAACTTCTGTCCCAATAATGGTCCAGCAATGAGACACATTTGTCCAGATTGCCATGTCATGGTAGGGTGGTGGTATGTGGCAGACATACCTGACTGTGTCACCAACCTGGACTTCCGGTTTGTTTGTTTTTTAATTTTATTGTAAGTTTTAATGTTGTTTTGTTGTTGTTGTTTTTAACAAGCCTCTTTTTCTGTTTCTTTCCCTTCTCTCCTCTCTGGCAAATTTCTCATGTTCCTTTGAGAGACTGTTCCTCTGAGGCTGTACCAAAGAAAAGGGTGGCAGCATTTGTTGAAGCAGAACCTACAAGTAAAAATTGCTAAAGTGATCTGAAATGAAAATGCCAGAACTGTGGCCCTTGGCAATTTTGCAGTTCTTGTGGAGTGACTGTATGTGTGAATGCACATTTCCTACTGCAACCTACTGGGTTCTGATCATTTGCCACAGTCTAAAACTACTTTCTCTGAGTTTTTGCTCAGGCTATAATACATTGCCATCTAAATTTGTGTTGTAATTCAGCTGTTTGCTGTCTTGTAATTAGGTGTGTTAGTAGAATTTGTTTGTGTATTTATTAGACGTGCCTAAGACTTTAAGTAAATCTTTTTGTAGAGTTCAATATTGTTAAAAGAAATTAGTAAAAAATAAATAAATAAAATATCCTATTTAGCCTGCAGACTTCACACAGGTACAAATGGATAACTGCAAAATTCATTTGAAATCACAAAGTGAGGAGAAGGAATTGAGTGATCTAAAATGTGCCTCTATTTTAAATTCAGGTATAATTTTCATACAGTAAAGTACATATACATTAAATATTTAACAAATGGATACACTCAATTTTGTAACCCACAAGTCTATTATAATAAGAAATATTTCTATCATCCCAGCAAGTTCCTGCATACCCCTTCCCACTCAAGCCTCCCTAAACCTGTCCCCACTAGAGGCAACAAGTGTTCTGATATCTCTTACCATAGATCAATTTTGCCTGTTCTAAAATTACACTAAAAAGTATGAATAAACACTTTTATAATTGACTTATTTCATTCAGCATAATGATTTTCAAAGTAATCCATGTTTTTATGTGTACCAGTAGTTCTTTCATGTTACTGCTAAGTAGTATTTTATTGTATAAATTCAAATTATTTAGCCATTCAATTGTTGATGAAAATTTGGGTTACTTCCAGTTTGAGGCTATCATAAATAAAACTGCTATGAACATTCTTATACAAGTATTTTTGTCAATGTCTGTTTTTATTTCTTTTGGATAAATATTTAGGAGTGGAATTGCTGAGTCATACAGCAATTACAACTTTAAAAGATAGTGCCAAGTGGTTTTCCAAATTAGTTGTATCATTTTTACACACCTATTTCCAATGTATTAGAGTTCCAATTGCTATAAATACTTGTCAATATTTAGTCATTTCAGCCTTTTAAAATTTAGTTATTCTAGTAAGTATATACTATCAACTCACTGTGGATTCAATTTTCAGAAGCTGATCTCAGGTGGTCCTGGCCTGCAGTGGCTTGAAGCAGAGTCTCGGTTCCAGGCCAGAGATTGAAGTTGGGCAGCAGCAGTGAGACCACCAATTCTTAGCCGTTAGATAAATGGTCAGTGACAAGGCCCTGGCCCTTTGGCTTTGCAGAAAAGAATTCCCACAAAGACGGAAAGTAGTGAAACAAGTAAAGTGTTTATTAGGAGGAAAAAAATGCAGTACCTATGGATAGACACACAGATGGACTCAGAGAGAGAGTTGTGCTCTCATGGTAGTTTAAGTCACTTATATGGGGCATTTCTTCCAGGTTTTCTTTGGCCAATCATTTTGATTTTCCTGCTTCTGAGTCCATATTTGGTATATCTGAGGAACCTCCCATGTGTGCATGTGCATCTCTTAGCCAAGATGGATTCCAGTGAAGAGGCCTATGGGTAGCTTGACATCACTCCCCTTTTGACCTCCAAGGAGCTTTTTAGCGGAAAGGTCTCCTTGACTTCGAGAATGAGAAATATGTTGTCTTTTATGTCTTATCGGGGCAGGTCTTAGCCACTTCTCTCACTCCTGCTGTCTCCATCTTGGAATATCGGTCCACAGAGAACAAACTCCAGCTGCTCTCACCCTGGGACCCATCTATCTCCTGCATCAAAGCCTAATGACTAATGATGATGAACATTTTTTCATGTGCTACTTGCTTATCTTCCTTTGTAAATGACAGTTCAGTTCTTTTGCCCTTTTACTAAAAAGCGCCTATTTTTTTTGGGGGGGTAGGTTTTTGGGGTTCTTTGATTGATTTATAAAAGTTGTTTAGATAGTCTGATGTAAGTGCATTGTATTGCAAATATGTTCTCCCAGTCTTAGGCTTTTGATGAGCAGAGATATTTAGTATTTATGAGATAAAAATGATCATTTTTTTTTTATTTATTTGTTGCATTTTTGAGTTTCAAATTTCCATTTTTTAAGTTTCTATTTCTCTACTGGGATTTCCCATCTGTGTATTCATCATGTTCATTCTTTCCTTTAATATTTTAAACATATTTAAATTACTGTTTTAAATTCTGCTTGCTAATTGCAATATCTCTGTAATCTCTGGGTCTGTCTCTACTACTCTTGTTCCCTTCATTATGGAACAAAAAATTTCTTGCTTCTATGCCTATGTAGTAATGTTTTATTTTAAGCTAAATATGGACGCTATGTTGTTGAGAGTAAGGTGATTTTTTTTTTTAATATTTCTTTAGAAAGCATAAAGCATTACTTTGGCAGAAAATTAAGTAAATAGTGGATCTCCTTGATTGTTAGGATAGGGCTGTATTATTTTTTATTTACAGTTGTGGCCCACTCCTAATATATAAACTTTCAGAGATCTACACTGAATGCCATGGTGTTTAGCAAGGCTCTAGTTAGTCAAAACCCCTATGTCTCTCAGAAATATGTGACCTCCATAGTCTATATTTCCTTTCACAGTTCCCCAGCTTTTCCTTTGCACTCACAGCTTAATATTTGGTGAAAAACTTTAAAATGATTCCTTGGCAGATTTCTTTCTTTGCACGATTCCTTTTCCTCTGGCCCTCATTTCTACAAATTTCAACCCATTTAGTGGTCCTGAATTCCAATTTCTGTCTCCTAAACTCAGGAAGACCATCATGCTCTGATTAGGATCCACTTCCCTTCTTTGTAATCTAGAAACTGCCTCTGAGAGAAAGTAATGGTGATTATGGGGTTCACTTGGTGTTTCTTTTCTCTCAGAGATCACAGTCTTGTGTTGCCTCTTGTTGAATGTCTAAAATAGTTGCTTCATATATTGCGTCCTGTTTGATCACTGTTTATATTGAGTGGGCTAGCCCAGGGCCAGTTACTCTGTCTTGCTACAGTAGGAGTCCCCCAGATCTGTTATTTATGAAAGTTAATATGCATTGTTAACGTAAAGCACGGATACTTACTACTCAGTAAAAGTTAAGACATATATAAGGACTTCAAAGTTTTTAATAAAAACTTTATTTAAAAATCCCTGCTTCCATGAGGCTAAATTCCTTGGTTTCATCAAGCCCAACACATAACAGATTCCAGCTGCATTATGCCTTTAACCTAAGTGAATTTTCAAAGATAATGTAAGCAATTTTAAAAAAAGCCATTAGCAGTTAAGAATCAAATACATTGTATATGTATATACTCTTAAGAAAAAATCATATGAAATGTGATGTTTGGAAATCAGATCTGAGATTAACTATACATGATATTTAATTTTATTTCTTTTCCTCCATGAGCAGAACAGTTCATGTATGAACATTGATGGATAGATGGATGGATAGATGGATAGATAGATGATAGATAGATAGAGATATGAAGTCGAAGGTAGATTTTCTGGACTCTTGACCCTGAATAGCTTAAACTAGATATATGCCAAGTTTTCCTTCACTGAGATCAAGCTGTTTCACATCCCCCTTCTATGTGTACTCACCGCTAACCCTTACCACACACACACACACACACACACACACAAATGGCCCTGTGAAGGCAGACCCACCCATCACTGTCTTTGCCAAGGATATAGATAGGCAATGCACATAACAAAATTTGGTTAAGTGCTACAGTCATTATCATGTTTGTCACAATTTCATCATGGTTTTATGTCAGCTGTTTTATATATATAATATATATATATATATATTATATATATATATATATATATATAGAGAGAGAGAGAGAGAGAGAGAGAGATGATAGAATTATCTCTGGACAAAATTATCCTTCTGGATTTTGATATTTTTGGAATTTTTTCAAGGTCTTTTTAAATAAATAATCAGATCTTAACTTTCCATGAGTGCTGAGAGGGGTGAATTTGGGATCAGTGTTTCATTCAGTAATAAGTTTACAGAAATGTATTCTTGTTATTGGCTGTACCTACAAACCTTGGTAATGGTAGCAGGTGAGGGAGGAGATAGACATAGGGAGCAACAGTGATTACAAAAGCATATAAAGCTTCCTGGACAGAGGACAAAAAAAAAAAGTAAAACTGGATCATGTTAGGGAAGAAAATAAATTCCAAATCTCTTTTACTAAGAAACCTTCAAAGGAAGAAATGAATAAACTAAAAGATGAGCAGAAGCCAAAGAACAGAATAGCAGAGAACAAGAAAAAGATAGGGGATGAGGAATCCCTTCATCTAGTTTAAAGTCAAAATGGCCCATTGGGGAGGAGACCTTTAAGTGTACAGCAGTGAACCAAACATATATACGTACGTGAGGAAAAAGGGACGGTGTATGTGTCTCCTTAATTTTCACATACGGTTAACTCAATAATGTAAGGCTGATCACCCACTTCAAATTGCTAGATTAAATACCTTGCCTTTTCTTTATCAGTCTGCAGTCTTTATTTCAGGTGATATACAGATATCCACTCCAGTCCTTGTTCCATGGTCTGTCCATGGTGCCTCCTGATGGTCTTTTATGCTGCCCAAGCAAGGTAAACAAATAACACACTACATATATGTGGACATATAACACACTAAAAAGCTGGTTATTGTCATTTATATCTCAATTTTAAAATAAATAGATAAACTTTTAGAAAAGAAAATTATAACAAGGAAAAGATTAAGAAATTGAGGCTAAAAGAATTTAAAAAGTCTCTCTATACTCACAGAGCAAGGAAGTGGCAGAGGCAGAGTTCAGACCCAGGTCTTTCTGTTGTGAAAGGTCATATTCTTTCCACTGGTCTTATTCTCTTCCCTCATGTTCTGAATATTTTGGAATGGGAGCAGGTGGGTAGGTGACTCTTTCCAAAATTAAACATTGGCTTATGCTTGTACAAAATGTCATATATAACATGAGACAATGTCACATTTGTTATTCTGTAATAGCCCTTAGTCAAAAATGATGAAATCAAATGGAACTAAAGACTAAATCATATTATATCAATAAAATATCTAGTGATTTATCTAGTATCTGGTTCCTCTTCAACAAGTATCCAAAATCCTACAGAGCTTTTGTAAACTTATTAGTGAAAGAAATATTTTCCCCAAATTCACCCTTCTTAGGACTCAGAGAAAGTTAAGATCTGATTATTTATTTAAAGAGACCTTGAAAGAATTCCCAAAACATCAAAATTTAGAAGGATATGATTTATCACTGAGAAGGCAGTATAGTCTAAGAGGTGCCGTTGACCTAATTTTGTACTGAGGGGACCAGAATCTTGATGGTAATACTCACTAAGCGTGCATCCAGGGCTGATGTTAGCCACTGTGCACTGTTATGATGGTACAGATTGTTTATTTAAATATTTCCATTCTGATTGGTAAATATCAGCTGCAATAAACAGTAACATGAATTAATGATATAAATTCCAGCACATCTGGTTGATTTTAGAAATCCAATACAAACTGCAATCCCAAGACATTTTTCCTATGTCGGTCACTCTGCAAAGAGGTGAAGGCGTGCTCCAAAATCCTATCATTTATTTTACTTAATTTTATTTTAAAATTTATTTTATTTATTTTTGGCTGTGTTGGTTCTTCGTTGCCGCTTGCGGGCTTTCTCTAGTTGCAGCGAGCGGGGGCTACTCTTTGTGGTGGTGCATAGGCTTCTCATTGCAGTGGCTTCTCGTTGCAGAGCACGGGCTCTAGGTACGTGGGCTTCGGTAGTTGTGGAACATGGGCTTTGGTAGTTGTGGCACATGGGCTCAGTAGTTATGTCTTGCGGGCTCCAGAGAGTAGGCTCAGTAATTGTGGTGCACGTGCTTAGTTGCTCCACAGCACTTGGGATCTTCCCGGGCTAGGGCTGAAACCCGTGTCCCCTGCATTGGCAGGCAGATTCTTAACCACTGTGCCACCAGGGAAGCCCCTATCATTTATTTTAAATATCAGGGAGTTGTATCATGGTAAAAGTGTTTTGGTGTGGATGTTTCGTATTTTTTATGAGATGGTCAGTCAGGTGCAGCCACAAGAGCAGACACAGAAGAGGCTCAGGAAAAACAGTTTATTGTTCTATAGATCCTAGAGACAGAAGGCTTTGCATGTCATGCAGGACCACATAGGAAAGCACCAGGGTAGTCAGGAGGCAGAAAATAGGAGTGAGGGGAAGGTTTAGATCAGAACTTTTATTGAGTTTCTGTGGGAAAGGCAGGGCAGAGCAGAGTAAATAGTTTAGGACTGGCTAGCTTGAGTATTTCTTCAAAGTGCTTTGGGCTACAGGGCTGGTCCCTAGTTGCCTGACACCTAGCCCTGGGAGGATTAAGGCAGAGGGATTTTGCCTCCTGGGTTGTCAGAGCCACAAAAAAGAGGTGATGTGGATTGAGTAGTTTACATATCAACATGCACCTGGCTGGGGCCTTTCCCATCTTTAAGAATTGGCTCACCCTGGGAGAGGCAGTCTTTTCACCAGCCAGAAAGGTTTTTTAAGATGTCAAAACACCATAATATACAAAAAAACAAAAAAATATTTACAATACAGTGAAAGAGAAGTCTACTGAGCCAAACTAAGGAGAACCTGTTTCATGAATCTCCACAAGAAATGGCAGCCCATAATCTTCCCAAGAGGAGAAGCAGGGGCTGTGCTCAGGGAATGAGTGGGGAGTCTACTGGGGTTACAGTCAAAGGCAAGTGCTGCAGTGGGGTCTCCAGTGGAATTTTTTAAAAGCACTGCATTTTTGACAACTTATTTTCTATTGGGTAGTGGCCGTTCTTTTGAGTTATGAAAGGTCAGCTGGGGGGTTATCCAAAAAACCTTCCAAAGCACATTTACTAGTTGGAAGAATAAACACTCCAGGGAGTGACAGTGAATCTCTAGATGTCACACTCTCCTAAATTTGTCTCAGATCACTCCAGAACTCAGGCTCGACTGCTTGCCGCTAGAAAGCTAATACTTGCAAAGGAAAGTTTGCTTTAATCAGAAGGTCGGTAATCTGGGGAGAAAGCAGACTCGTGTCCTCAAAACCAACTCCAAAGATTCTGCTCAGTCATGACAGTTTTTAAAAAGAAAAGAGGAAAAGAATCTCAGTGAATCATCAAGGCAGGAGGTCAAGCTCTATGTCATTTTCCATTGTGTGCAGGTTGGCTGAGTCCTCACGATCTTTCTTCAGATGTTATCTCATCCACGTGATCTGCCTGCAGGATTGCTAAGGGAGCTGCTGGGAGTAGAGAGCTGGTCCTTCTTTAACTACTTAATTCTTCATTCCTACTTCTTTTAATCTAGGAAAAGAATCAACAGGTTAGGCAAGGCATTGTGTGCATTTAGTAGAGCATAAGTCAGGAGTTAGGCTAAAAGATTAAATGTTACCTAGTGATCTCATTTTTATAATTGAAGTTTAAGGGGAACAGAAACCGGCAAACAGGAAAGGGACAAAAGAGCTTCTTACATCCCCTTCTCACTTCCTCTCCATGCCTGCCATTTCCCTTATTCCTGGGAATATTCCAAGCCTGCAGGGCTTCAGGCAAAATAGGCCCTCCACCTTGACCATTGGTAGCTGCAGTTTTCACTCTTCCTCTTTCTCTTCTTTTCACCTTATATTTATGTCTCAGTTAATAACTTGGCATCCATCAGTCACCACCTCACCGCTGGAACTAGATTCTCCTGATTCACCCACAGGGTCTACAGCTGTCTCATGCTCCTGGGGAGAAAAAAGGGAAAAAAGCCCAGGCTCCAAAACCCAGTATCAAACTGTTCCCTCCCCCTTCTTGCTTGTCCACTCCCTCTTCTCTCTTTCTCCCTCTGGCTCATGTTATTTGAGCATTGTTTATTTGACTAACCTACAGAGAGAGAAATGAGAATAAAAAATGAAGGGGAGAATTGAGGAGCACTGTGGGGAGTGAAAGTTAACATGGGGAGGAGGCTCCATGTGTCTGAAAGGATTTGCAGCCACTGCATGATTATATAACTAAATGGGAAAATCACTACACCAGATTGAAGCACGACTCTGTCATCATTTAACTAGTAACTATATAAACAAAAGATCGTGTCACAAATTACTAACTCTAAGACTACTTCTGGTATGTTAGCTTTGTCTGACAGTTGCCTCTAACCTCTGTGCTCTTGGTCATATATATATATATATATATATATATATATATATATATATATACCCTTGACAATAATTAGAGGAACATTTTCAACTCCACTGATAGAAGCAATCAGTTTCTAATTAGGAATCAGTTTGAGAATTTATTTGGTGAGCTGCTGTGTTCTTGTCACTTGTTGAAGACACATTTGTCCCCTACCCATTAGCTATTTCTAGCCCTTTCCTCCCTAAAGTCAAAGCCTTAAAACTCTGAGGGTGAAGAATCTTAATATACTTAATTTTCTATTTTTCCTGGAACCTACTATAGGCTCAAAAAGAAGTGTACTGGAGGGTGCCTGGAAACATTTTTCTCTCTGATAAAAGCATACCTGCTAAGATAAAAGCTTCAACACTCGCTCCCACCCCAATCTTCATCCTTGCTTCCTATTTTTGATACAGTGTAGCCTGAGAACTGAGGCTTGCAAATGCTATAGCTTCCTTAACCAGGAAGACAGACCAATGATGAACTATATAGATGACAAATAGAAAGAAAAAAGAGGCCTGGAGGCCTGGATCTTGAGCTGCTAAACCAACCAGAAACAAGTTACCTACAGACTTCTTGTTACCTGAAACTATAAATTTCTTTTGTCTTCAATACCCCCCCCCCCGCTTTTCTTCCCCCTCATGTGTTGTCACTTGTAGGTGAAGGTATTCAAATTTAAACTTGAAAGTGTCTCATAAGGACCTAGGGCATGGTGAAATATCCTATCTCCATGCATTCTGTCCTTAGTTTCTCTTAATAGACCATAAATAAGAGATAACAATTACCCCCAGAGTGAGCTGTGGGCCTTGAAAGGATCATGGAAATTCAGGAATGACAGGGATTGTTCCCTCTCTTCGGCCTCATCAGCACTCTTTTCTACCATGTTGCTCCTGGGAAGTCACTGAGCTTATGTTCAAGCTTTCTCAAGACAGAAAACTCATTACCTCATGAAGCAGCTCAGTTCTTCCCTTTCACTTTTATTCAATTTCCCTACCAGACCATAGAGTAGTACATTATAAGAGAGAAAGAGGAATTTGGTGACATTGATTCTTTCATTAATGCACATTTGAAAAATGCCCTGGTCTACAATGAAACCAGTTGAGACTTGGGTGAAGATAATGTATTGAACAATTTTATATTTTTCTTGTATTTTATAAATCATTAACACACTTTTTAAAAGATGTATTTATTTTATTTTTTAATTAATTAATTAATTGTTGGCTGTGTTGGGTCTTCGTTGCTGTGTACGGGCTTTCTCTAGTTGCGGTGAGCGGGGGCTACTCTTTGTTGCAGTGTGTGGGTTTTTCATTGTGGTGGCTTCTCTTGTTTCAGAGCATAGGCTCTAGGCACACAGGCTTCAGTAGTTGTGGCACATGGGCTCAGTAGTTGTAGCTCATGGGCTCTAGAGTGCAAGCTCAATAGTTAAGTGCATGGGCTTAGCTGCTCCGTGGCACGTGGGATCTTTCCCAGACCAGGGATCGAACCCGCGTCCCCTGCCTTGGCAGGCAGATTCTTAACCACTGTTCCACCAGGGAAGTTCCATTAACACATTTTTAATTGATTTGAAAGTAAAGAAAGTGAACCAAGATTAACATTAGATAGTAAATATAACAACTAATACAGTTAATGTTATTAGTAAAGCAGCCATGCTGCACTCAAATTGTTAATTAATAGGATGTTAACAATAGAAGACAAAAAGAAAACAAAAATAATTCATAAAAGGTAAACAAAATCACTATGAAGGAATTGGAGATAGACTGTTATAAAAATATCAAGGAAGAAAACTGTGGGGGAAAAACTACATATTTAAAAATGTATATAACTAACGTAATATTAAACATAAATATTTGTCTAAGTATCAGTTCAGAGCTTGGCTTGGCCCAGAAATTTATGGTCTTAGAGGATTCATGCATTTACTTATTTTTCAAATGTTTTCCAATTTGTTCTGACTCAAAATAATCAGAAGTTCAAAATAAAATTTGCTGAATTTCCTTTGTTATGGATTTTATTTTGATGTTTGCTCAAAAGGCCATTAAAATGTGTTCATCGGTGGGCTGATTTGGAATTTCTTGTGTGCCTGTAAAGTCACATTGAGATATTGCATTATTCTAAGATTCCAAAAGTTTTTAACAAAACTTAATAAAACTATTCCAGTGTAATTCCATCAAGTAAGAGATCGCAAAATTGCAGTATATCTTTACACTATAGACATGAACCATACTGTATGAAAATAGAAAACAAGCTCAAGAATTGTATAGTATAGCCATTGATCTTACAAAAGCATCTGTCTGCCAAAGCAAAGCTGAACCCTGCACACCAAACAGCCTTATACTTATTTAGTACTCTCTCAATCTTCTAAGATACATGCACCTATCTTTTAAGTCTGGAATAAGACTGTGTCATTCTAGACGATAAAATTATCTCCAAAATACATATTGTAAATTACTTGTTTTGGCAAAGGAATAGACAAGATAACTTGTATTGCATTTTTCTTTGATTCTTTGCATTTTATACAAAAACATCCGGTTGAATGGGGGAAAAATGCAAGCAACATATTCAAGGTCAAGTATCATTAATAAAAGTTTATTTTCTCAAAGAGGTTGTACATGTAAACAAAGCCTTGGAATCCCACTAGTGTCCAGTAAGTACCACAAAATATATTAAGCCATCTGTTTTGCTTTATCTTTTTAGAACTAAAATTTCAAAGCTAAAATCTGCCTCTAGTGTCCTCCAGTTGCAAGGCAACTGTTACCATGCTAAGGTTTAATGTGTCTACAAACAACCTGTTTCATGACCTCACAGTTCACTTACATAGAGGTATACTGATTTATCATAAATTGTGTTGTTAGCTTAGAATTTCCAAAAGTAACATCTGTAAAGTTTCATTTTATCATATGTTTTATGAGAATTTTCATTTTCAGAATTTTTCTTGCCATTATTCCAAACAAAATTAATAACCCCTGGAAAACATAAAGTGGAAAGCTAGGTGCCATGTGGTAGGCATTTTTTGCTCATTTTGTTGACCATACCATGAAAACAAAAAGGTTAAATTTGTGGCTAAGTACTGCCCAAACCAACTTTGAAAAATGTCACCTCCAGGAACATCACTTTTCTCTGGTTGATATCTCTTTACATTCTCATTTGAAAATCAAATGAGCATTTCTAGGCTAGGGTGTGCCAGTGGGTTTATTTTTAATTGGAAAAAGAACTCCTCTTTCTTAAAAGTCAGGTAATGATTTCAATGTGTTTCTAAGCAAGACCTGAATAAAAGACAATCATGCTCAAAAGCTATTAGTGGTTTTCTAATCTAATACACAGGGAGGTAGTATTGAAAGTAATTGGAGTTTTCTTTATTTGTAGCTGTAGAACTTGTGGGAAATTTACCAAGTATACCATTTTTTTGAAGTTTTCATTGGGCAAAGTGCTGAGTTTCAAGTTCTTTACATGTGAATAGGAAAAATATTCCGACGTATTAACTGATAAATATAACACATGAAAGATTCTGTAGAAATAAATACACAGTATTCATAAGATAAAATCTAGACCTGCAGAGAGGAGAGATATGCCCTTTTACTCTGTTTCATTTTTCAACTACTAATAATACTCTGTTATTCTAGGGCAGGATCTTATAATCATTTTTATATTTCTGGAGCCAAACTCAAAGGGTAGAATGCAATATGTTCTCAGGTAAAGAGATTTTAATTGAATTAATCAATGGAAGCATCAATTTGGAATGAAACTTAAATCTACACTTTTTCAACATTGACCGAAAGTCTTCGCTAACCATGTGATTTTCTTGTCCATAGTACATAGCAAATGCTTTCATAGGAAATTACTAAACATGGAGAAATGGGTACCTTTTACGTAGAGAAAGAGTTGTCTGACTTAAACCAAAAAGCACAAACAATCGAACAATGTTGTGTGACAGAATGAGGCACTGTTTCTATCCTCTGAAAGCTTAGTACCAAATGTTGAATTTCCTTGGGTATGTAGAGGGCAGAGTATGTTGGGTTCATGTTTTTAGTTGATAACTTTTGACATTTGTGTTAAGTTTTAGGATGAAGGACAAGAATCAGACAAAATGCCAAAACCCCAACTATCACAACCTTAGAAATAGGTCTCTGATCCCCCCAAAATAAGCCCTTTCAAGAATATAAATCCTACTGTACTCTCAAGCTGTAGATTTTGCATGGTAGAGGCTCAATTAGGGGAGAATGACTAGGATTTATTTTCATTAGCATACAAAAACTCCATTTAAGGAACATTTAGATGGTGACAAAAGAATTGCTTCCCCACTGCATCTTTAAAAGGGCACAGGCACAATATTTCTCGTCCTGCTGATAATCATTTTTTTTCTTCCTGCTGTTCATCCATTCCCTACTTTTGAAAACTAAATTTTTTCTTTTAAGAAAAGAGATGGGAAATATTCAAATAAATCCTAATCACTTGAGCTAGGGACAAATTATAATGACCACCATTTTAAATATCATAAACATAACCTAAAAAATAAGAACTTGATCCATTTTCAATATAAATTGATGTTGTATTTTTCAACACTTGCAAGATGCATTAAAATATGTTCTCCTTAAGAGATTTCAAATTCATTACCAGGCAGTTATGTTTTCACTTTAGTTTTAAAGGCAGAGCTGACAGTGCTCTGAATAAAAATGAAAAGTAAATTCCACAGTCAGAAAGATCTAGTAAGTGTGAGCCCTTGTTCCATGGGACTTGAGATTGTACATTAGGCAAACAAATAGCCTGCTGATTCAGACTCAGTGAGTGTCAGGGTGGTTAAAATAAGAAAAAAAATGCTAAAAATATATTGGGGCCTGGCTACCAAGAGTCTTATTAGCCAGATATAAAAATCAATATAAAGCTTTTGAATTCTCAATTTTGAGATTTTTAAAGAACCTATAAAGGGAATATTATTTGTCTTCCTGTTCACCTATTAAAATAAAATAGAGGCTGGAGCTCTCCTCCTCTTCTGGCTAAGAACAGTATAAGAATCACTTTAGATAAGGCAAATGCTGCTTCTTCGGATCCTTAATCTCTGAACAATTCTTCATTCATTACCATGTCACCCACTCAGTTAATGGTAAGATTATGTCTGAATTTCAGAACTAGAAAGGGTCTTGGAGATCATTTAATTAAATGCTTAATTTTATATTTGAGTAAAGTGAATCAACATTGTAAGTCAGCTATTTGGTTGGATAGCAGTCACAAGTAGAATTCAAATCTTGTGATTCTTGTGATTCTCCATCAGCAGTTTTTGGGTTTTTTGTTTTCCTGCCCATCCATCATACTTAATAGTAATATTGTTTTGTAAACCAAAATCAGCAGCCTTCAAACATTTTTGATATAAGGTGAGAAATATATTTCACATCAATACCACACATACACACACACACACACACACACACACACACAAAGAATGGACAAAAGTTTCTTGAAACAATACTTACTACATATGATACATCAAGGAATTCTTGGTTCCTTTCTGTCATATGCTATTCTATTTATTTTTTAATGGTGATCAAGACCCAATAAAATAATCATTTCACTATTCACTAATGATTGACAGACATTTTGAAACAGTAGCCGTAGTCTAACTTTTCTGTTTTCTTGTCTTCAAAGAGACAAAAGAACTTTACTTGTAACTTGAGGAATTTATGCCAACAGTCTAACAGGCACCAGAGTAGCGCACATGCCCTCCAAGTGGAGGGAGACCCTCAGCAAAAGTGACTGTGCTGATTTTACTCATTATGCTGATTCTGTCATATCAATATTCCCCCAGTACTGTTTGTTCAAGTAGCACTCTGGCCCTTCCAGTCAGGAAGAGGATGATCTGTAGAAGAAGGTTTATTTCCCCATAACTAACTGCTTCAACTGAGAAAGCTGAAAATTCCCTTTTCCTAGGCAGAAACATTTGCATTCCAACCATGAACAACAGAGATGTTGGAAAATCAGAAGTTTTCACTGTAATTTCTTTTCCTCTCACAAGTAAATTGGGTTTCCCACATTCAGCTGGATAGTTCTCTTTCAATAATCCTTGAATAGAAACCCATGTGTTTCTTTTATTTTGTTGCCCCATTCCATGGATCACAGGCAAGCCATTCTTCCACCTAATTCCTCTCTCTAAAGTGATGATGGGGAGCCCCATAGAATATGTACAAGTCCTTCAACTCTGTCTTGGTAGTCACTTGCCAGCTCCTTACCCACCCTGCTCCCTGCATCTCCTCCTGCATATTCCCATTCTCTCTCTGTCTCTCACACACTCATATTCAGTCTGCCTCACATGAAAACATACACATCCCCACAGGTGTACATGCCTGTATCTGTGCAAGCTGACTTGGCTCTTCAGGTAACACAGGTATGTTCACCACCACCGTCACCACATCCCCATTTTCCATACCTCTGAGCACACACATAAAGACCCCCACGACCACCATGAGCCAGTCCAGAGATCAAGTGACCTTTACATACCTAATTCTTTCTATTGCCTACTTCCGTGATTCTGTTCACTTGCTTTCAACCAAAGCTTAAGCAAAAGCCTAATGTGAGAGTGAGGGAGAGGAGGAATCCTTCTGGTTTAAGAGGATGCTGAATTCACAGATTGGTTTTGCCTCTTATCGGCCTACCCACCTCGATCCTTCATCCTCCAGCACTACCAGGCTGCCTCAGATCCTTGGAATAGCTTAAAAACCTGAGGTCTCTCTCCAGTGCTCTCAGAGGCTACTAGAAAAAAATATACAATATTTTGATGATCTGAAATGGGGATAGAAAGAAGAAAATAAAAGGAAGAGAAGTAAAGGGAAATGAATTTCTCACTAGGTGTTGGATAACACCTGGAAGATCTAAGAACAATGCTAATGCTGAAGACTTTATCACAAATATCATTGACTGTTTGTTTTTATCCTCATATCAGATTGTTTTTGGTAGTAGTCACTCAAGTGGTGAAAGGGTCTTTGGAAAGATAGTACTTTATTATGACAAATATCACTCATGGTTAAGCCATCTCTACAACCCTGAAGCAGTCATGAGCCCTAAAAAGAACAAGACAAGTTAAATTAAAAGGGATAAGCACACATTGGACCATGGTGCCCCTTGGCAAACAAGGCATCCTATCCTCCTTAGCTGAAATTATTTTTCAAGCAGTAAGGGAGTAGACTGTTGTGAGGCTCTCTCTCTGCTCTGCCCAGCAATTATAGAGATCACAGGTGATGATGCTATTCCAGCCTCTGAATGGTCAGAGAAGAATTTCTGCTTCTTCACATTTGACCTCATGACTCAATATCAGATGTAACTGCAGAATAAAAGCTGGTGGTCTCGAAGCTTTCCTACTGCTCCAACCGTCCAGATGATCAACCGGGTAATCTTTTTTTTTTTTTTTTTTTTTTTTTTTGCGGTACGCGGGCCTCTCACTGTTGTGGCCTCTCCCGTTGCGGAGCACAGGCTCCGGACGCGCAGGCCCAGCGGCCATGGCTCACGGGCCCAGCTGCTCTGCGTCATGTGGGATCTTCCCGGACCGGGACACGAACCCGTGTCCCCTGCATCGGCAGGCGGACTCTCAACCACTGCGCCACTAGGGAAGCCCTCAACCGGGTAATTTTGATTTTAGACACTCTAGACTTAAAGTAGCACAGCACCCATAGCTTCCTCCCCATAGTCGAAAGAACCTGTCTAACCCAGTCGTACAGTATTTAGCAAAGACTTACCATTGCTGTGAAAACTACATAAGCAAAGGTGTGGGCAGAAAGGTTTCTTGATAACATTCTTATCTCTTTTATATGCTTTTAGTTAAATATGGATGAAAATGTTTATGGCAATTTACAATGTCAAGCCATTACCAGGATGGATTCTTCTCATTGAATGTGGGTGAAAGGTTAAACAGTGAGAAATTTGGCAAGTCTTCTTGGCCAATCTTCTTCAACGATCTGTTTCAGAAGCCCTTCAGTTATCTGTGTTCTGCTTTCAGCCTCACCATTTATTTGAGGGTGGTGAGGCACAATTGTGACAGGTTAGATAAGGTGGCTGTCTGCACATTCCTCAGCTCAACTGAGGCAAAAAAACAGAACCAATAATGTCTGTCAATCTGAGGTGCTGTAAATAAGTGACACAGAGTCATCTGTGCCCAGGCAGCAGAGATTTAATTTAGGCCTAGGAGCTCTTGGAGGAATGTTGAACAGCCTCCCAGATTCATAAATTGTTTTCTCTAGAATGATCCAGCCAAAGAATTTGAGCTTTTAACTATGGCTTCCTTAGTCCCCTTACCCAGGAAAGAAAGTGCCTTGGATTTGTTATAACAGCAAATTGGTATGTGCTAAACACCTTTAAAGACTTCTAAATATCAAAATCACTTCCACAAGACCAGCTACACTTTAAAGCCAAAGCTTTTATGCAAACACTTCAGAATGTGTGCATTTAGTGTGGCAAACATAATGCAATCACTGCATTTGAGAACAGCAATGTCATTTCCATTTCCCCCTTTAAAATGTGTGCTTTATGCATAGACAGTTCACATGAATATTTGTGAAAGGCTTGGCTCCTGAGCAATGACTTACTGAAAAGTAAACAATTGGTGTCTCGTTGCTTGTGGCATTTGTGGCTAAATCTAAACTCCTGAGCTGAGCAATGGTTGCCATTCTGTGTAGTGTGATAACGCAGATACAGAAGATAGCAACTACTTAGAACTGTCCCCATGCTGGTCTCCAGTGACGCAAATTCATTTCCTATAGGTATTGTATTAATCTGGGGTGGGGGTGGCAAGGGGTGTGGCAGCTTGAAGCAGGACTTCTTTCCTTGTCTTCTTTTCTTCTTTGAAGAAATAATTCAGCAAAGAGACAGAAATTGTGAAGGAGAAAAAGCATTTATTAGAAGCAAAGTATGTGTGGAAGAATACACAGGCAAACTCGCAGAGTGAGTTGCACCCAGGGGGTGGCTTAGGTTGCTTATATGGGGGCAGCCTTCTGGGTTGTCTCTGGCCAGTCATCTTGCTTGTGCCCCTATTTGGCCTAACTCAGGGCCCTCCCTGGTGAGTGTGTGAGCATCCCTCAGTCAAGATGGGTTCAAGCATGAAAGTTTCTGGGAGGTTGGCAGGACATATTATGGGTTGATAGCGCCTCTTTCTTTTGGCCGCTCTCTAGACTGAGGACCTTCTTTGTGTATTGTGTCAGGCTGGGAAACCCTCTTGACCACAAGAATGAGAAAAATGTGGTCGATTTGTCTTCCACCCAATCACTGTTCTGCTCCTGCTGGTCTCTTATCTCAAGGTGTCAGCAGGAGACTGGTTGCAGCTGCTCAGCCTGGCGTCCGTCCATCTCCTACCTCAGTTATGATTCAGCATCACAGTAGAATGTGAAGACATTTATTCATTCAAGGAAAACTTATGGGTTTTCTTTGTTATTTAGTTGTACCACCAACTGTGAGATGGATTTCTCTTAGATGGAGTGAAAGTCAAGAGACACTGATGAAAAAGCGACCCTGGAAATTCCAACTACAGAGTTCTCAAGTTTTCTACTCAATATTTGATATATGTAAATGATAAGGAATTCCATGAATCATTTTCACAAAATAAATCCTTAAAACCAATAGAGAAATTTGTGTTTACCAGGGTTCATTTTAGGAAGAACTGTGTATTTGTTGGAAGAAATAGTTTGATAAGTAACTTGGGTTGAGGGTGATACCACAGGGCAAGTTCAGATAGCAAAAGCTACAAAAGTCCAGGGTGAGAATTCATGACAAAATTGAAGAGAGGAATTCATGACACAGCTGGGGGATGCAGACCAAGAAGGAAGGAGAAAGAAATAATATGGAGAGCACAGAGAAAGGAGGTGGTAGATTCTAAGTATAGCAATGAGTGACCATGTCATTTTTAAGTAAATTTGACAAATATCCTAAAATGTTGGTGTGAGTGAATTTCTTTTTGAAACTACATGAGAAGCTGAATTCTACATTCTGTACTAATTTTGAGCAAAATATAAGTGCTAAGTCTGGACTCAGTAGCTGATATGTGAAATGTGATATGATTTGTTGACTCTGTGCCCAGGAAACCAGCAGGAATATTTTACCCAACTTGGAATCCTAAAAAATAAGAGCTCATGTCTAACACACCCACCAGAAATTAAAATCTAGTTAAGTTGAAGAACTCAATATAAAAAATTACTCCATTAAAAACTGATGAGAAATTAAGAAAATATTTTCTGATTACCAGGTGAAGAGAGAATATTTTGCAAAGCAAGGTGAAAGGAAAAATCTTATTAAGATGCTTGAAGTGTATGAATATTAAATATTTTTAAAGTTTAAAACGTAAAAATTTAATTGGCAAAGATCACTATGACTATGACAAATAGTAAAAAATAATAATAAGAAGGCTTCTGTAAATCAATATGATAAATGCTAACACTTTAATATAAACATGAGCAAAAATATCAATTCTAGAGAACACAAAAAAGAAAATAAGAGTGCGTAGTGAGTGTATAAATGCTGGAATCCTCAATGTGGTGAGAATGTGATGAGATGAGCAATCTCATAAACTGCTGGTAGGCCCATGAGTTGGTCTAGCTTTTCCTGAAGGCATATACATTCATAGTCTCCCAGTAAGCCTGTTCCTGTGGTTCTATCTCACTGAGATTATTAGAAATATGAATATATGTTAGTATAAATATACCAGATATTATATTATTTATTATAGAAAAAAATTCAAATTATTCCAGGTGTCCCGGAATGGTTAAATAATGATGTCACATACTCATGATGGAACATTATGCAGCTATTAAAATGATGATGTTTTCAAAGCATGATCAATGACATGATAAAAGGCCTATAATATACCGTGAGGAGAAAAAATATCAAATACAAAATTATCTATATACTAGAATTCCTATGGTCTCTCTTTGTCTCTCTTTCTTTGTTTATACTTAGATAAAACAGACAAGAGATATATATAAAGAGAAACACAGGAAACATAAATCACCATTATATGTGGATTCTTAGAATAAGAGGTTTTCATTTGCTTCTTCATACTTTTCCATATTTTTCAAATTTTCAAAATGAGCATTTATTTCTTTTGTGATTTTTACTTTTGATCGTTCTTTTACCAATCAAAAAACACTATCCTCTTAAAGCACAGAATAAATAGGAAAAATACACTCTAAAATTAAGAGATGCTAAAGTTGGGATGTACCTAAAGAATAAAGCCTTTTTTGATTTTCTGTAGAACCACCATGCAGTGTGAGAAAAGAGCTGAAGATCGCTATTGTATATATGGTTGCATTAGAATAGAGACCCCACAAAGTTAAACTTCATCATTAAGTATGGAATGGCTTATAAAGTATATATAGCTAATATATATATTATATTATAAATATGTATAATGTATCTAAAATATATATTATATATAATTATTATTACAGTATATTATTATATATTATATATAATAGGTATTATATATAATATATAAATTTATGTATGTGTGTGTCTGTGTTGCCAAAAAGTACACTACTGGCTTTTAAGTGAATTGATAAAATGGATTGAGCAAGACAAAATTATATTGGAGCCTCTTTGCAAGTTCCAAGTTCATTTGTAGTTACCTTACATTTGATGCACAGTTAACCTTAACTGATGGGGATCCTATCATCGTAGGCTGTGCTTCTGCAGTTTTTGAAGCCCTAACAGCCTAAGGCTGTGTAGGTATAGAGCATAAAGCTACTGGCATAGTCAAAACCCCAGGCAGAATAAACTGAGGTCACAATTGTTGGGACTGACATCAATCCCAACTGAGCCAGAAGAGTACAGTCTTCTAGCCTCTGAAAATGTTAAGCCACAACTAAATCTGTTATTTCCCATCTCTGTTTTCCTCAGCCCATTCCCTCCACATTCTTCCTGATTTTATTTAGGCTATTAATTTTTTTTCAAAGCTCTAACCTTTCACTCTTAAATTTCCCATCAGCAGTTAAGTGGGCTGAATTTTTCTCCCATAAAATCAATACAAAAAATAGTTAAATGCAAAGTCCTCTATTGACCTCACATGCCTTCCAGCAAACACTGGATCTCTTTGCTCGTTTTCCAACAAAACATCTCCACAAACTTGTCTATAGTTCCTGTCTACGTTTCACTTTCTCCCAATCACTCTTCCATCAAATGACCTTCATGTGGTTAAATCCAAGAGATATTTTTAGTACTGATCTTCTTATATATTTACTCTTGACGCTCCCCTATCCTTCTTTCTTTTTTGGAAACACTCCCTGCCCTCAGCTTCCATAATTTTGGGCTAAGTTTCCTAAATTGAGCCATTCCTGCTGTCTCCTTTATATGATCAAACTTCTCTGCCAGATCTTTAAATGTTGGCTTAGGTCTGGATTCTTTGCTTTTTAAATATAAGAATCTGCCCTCTTCACCCTGTTGATTTGATTCATGTTGATGGCTGTAATCATTACCCTATTAGAATTTTACCAAATTTTATCTCAAGATCTAGCCATTTCTCTGAGCTCCTATTTTAACAGGATGTTTAAAAGATGCCTCAGAACTATGCCAAATTCATGATCTATCACACCCACCACACTCACCACCACTACCCATAATTTCACTCTATTCTTATGTTTTCTATCTCATTGAATGGTACCACCTCATTAAGTTGCACACACCATATATTTAAACATTATGCATAATAGATCCTTCATTATTTCCTTAACCGACCCAGTACCCAATCTGGCTGGTTTTTGCCTCCTAAAATGCATCCATTTCTTCCCACGTTTACCATAGCTTGCCTGGTCTCTTTGCCCTCACCCTTGCCTCCCTCCAATCTGCTCTCCATTTTACAACCAAGATGATATTTCCAAAATGCAAGTTTGATCACATTATCCGCTGCTAGAAACCCTGAAAGGGGTTTCCATTAGTTCGTTAGACATCTTTTATGTGTTCTAAGACACCATTCACATTCATAGCCCTTGCCTCTCTCTCCACTTCCTCTGTCACCATTTCTGTCAGCTTTCTGTACTCGAGATATGTTAACCTTCTTCTATATCTTAAAAATGACATGCTCCCCCATTTCATACTACATGCTGTTTCAACGCCTAACTGAAATGCCTTTCCAAGACACCTCGTTGCTATTATTTAATTCTTGCTCAACTTTTAAATCTTATCCATATATCATAAGATCTTACTTTCATATATCACTTATGTTGCCTTTTAAAACTAAATCTCCTCCAGCACAAACCAAGTCTCACAATACCCTCACCTTTCTTTCAGGGCATTTCTCACAGCTGTGATTTTAAATTATAGCTACAACCCTTTTATTGACTAAACATATTATGAATGAAGGTGTAAATAATTAATCAATTAATATGTACTAGGTACTGGGGTGGCAATAGAGATTTTAAGATAAATAAATCCAGGCTCCTGCTCTCCTTGCTGATGGGAAAGAAACCTAGACAAATAATTAAAGGCATAATGCAGCATGATAAGTATTATAATAAAAAAGGTACCACACAAGTTTGTGGAGAGGAAGATCCAATTAACTTTATGTGGAAGGGATAGGGCAGGCAGGCTTCAAAGAAAAACTGACATCTGTGCTGGACTTTGAAGGATCATCTGGAGTTAGTGAGGTAAAGACATTGAGAAAAAGAGATCCTAGGCATAAAGAACAATATGAACAAAGTCTAAAAGGAACTGGCATGCATGTCAGGTACAAGGGAATTGGCATGAATGCTTCATTTTGTCTGGAACATGTGGTGTTTGGAGGAAAGTGATGCAAGTTAAGTCAAAAAGATAGACTAGGATAAAACTGCCAAGGATCTGAAATGCTATGCAAAGGACCTGAGACTTCACTTTTTTTGAACACGGTTGCATCTCCTTCTCTCTCTCTTTCAGGTGATCTGACGTATTTGCAAAAGATAATGAATGGTAATGTGGGAAGTGAAGTGGAGAGGGATTGCAATATGAGAGGCAGAGAGACCAGTAGAAACCTAACACAACCATATGATGAAGTGGTAATTAAAGCAATAGCAATGGAACGGAGACAGTTTTGAAAGTGAGATAAATGTGATCTGGTGACCAACTGGAATGTACACCAGGGAAATGATGAAATAAAGGAAGAGTCAGAGATGTCTAGCTGGGTGACTAAGTGGATTATGAGAACACTTACTGAGACAGTGGACACATTAGGAGGAAAAAGTGTGGGGACGAGTGTCAAATTTTTCTGCCTTTTTAGAGCATATAATCTAATAAAAGAGAGACATACTATCACAACTATACCATGAAAAAAATATGCAGGAAAACCTTATTTTTCCTAGCAGCTGGAGAGAAAGAGCATCTTAAGGAGAGCCCATCATTTGTTCATGAAGTGTTTTGATAAGTCTTCTTAGAATCTGGGCTGATAATTAAGATTTTCAGACCTGGGAACAAACTACATGGAATTTTTATCCAACAGAGGAGGAATGTAGGAAGAAATTTAGATAATTTGGGGAGGTAGGGAAAGATTGAAAAAGAGGGGAACATAGTAACTGGCATCACAGAAAGATAGCCAGTGGATATGTGGAGGTGGAATGTTTGTGTTATGTGTTGGTACAGAACTTTTCCTCAGTTTCTCCTATGAATTCTTCAAAAAATTCCTCATTTCCCACTAATGCCTTGTGAAGTATGTTTTCTTTGGGGAGAATACAAAGAAATACTCAAGGTTGTTTCATGCTTGATGCATGGAGAAATCAGAGGATTTCAATGCAATTTAAAAACCCTAGACCATTACTCCAGGAGGTGGATCAAAGCAACTGACAAAGGATTAATCTCCAAAATATACAAACAGCTCATGCAGCTCAATATCAAAAAAAACAAACAATCCAATCAAAAAATGGGCAGAAGATCTAAATAGACATCTCTCCA
Source organism: Delphinapterus leucas (assembly GCF_059928025.1). Classification (NCBI taxonomy): domain Eukaryota; kingdom Metazoa; phylum Chordata; class Mammalia; order Artiodactyla; family Monodontidae; genus Delphinapterus; species Delphinapterus leucas. Next base: position 47,516,347 of record NC_143146.1, on the reverse strand, counting down.
AAGAAGACATACAAATGACCAAAAAGCACATGAAAAGATGTTCAACATCACTAATTATTAGAGAAATGCAGATCAAAACTACAATGAGGTATCACTTCACACCTGTCAGAATAGCCATCATCAAAAAATCTACAAGCACTAAATGCTGGAGAGGCTGTGGAGAAAAGGGAACCCTCCTACATTGTTGGTGGAAATGTAAATTGGTACAGCCACTATGGAGGACAGTATTGGAGATTACTTAAAAAACCAGAAATAGAACTACCACATGACCCTACAATCCCACTCCTGGGCATAAACCCAGAGAAAACCATAATTCAAAAAGACACATGCACCCCAATGTTTATTGAAGCACTATTTACAATAGCCAGGACATGGAAGCAACCTAAATGTCCATCAACAGAGGAATGGATTAAGAGGATGTGCTACATATATGCAATGGAATATTACTTAGCAATAAAAAAGAACAAAATAAAGCCATTTGCAGCAACATGGATTGACCTAGAGATTGTCATACTGAGTGAAGTAAGTCAGACACAGAAAGGCAAATATCATATGATATTGTTTACACGTGGAATAAAAAAAATGGGTACAAATAAACTTCTTTACAAAACAGAAGTAGAGTCATGGATGTAGAAAACAAACTTATGGTTACCAGAGGATAAGGGGTGAGGGATAACTTGGGAGATTGGGACTAACTTATACTCACTACTATATATAAAATAGATAACTAATAAGAACCTGCTGTATAGCACAGGGAGCTCTACTCAATACTCTGTAATGGCCTATATGGGAAAAGAATCTAAAAAAAAAAAAGTGGATAGATGTATATGTATTAATATAACTGATTCACTTTGCTGTACACCTGAAACACATTATAAATCAACTATATGCCAATAATTTTTTTTAAAAAATATGACCTTTAATAAATAAATAAATATCCTATAAAGTTTAAAGTAGTACATAGAAGCATAGAATAGGATAAAGTAGGAAAAGCTCCTATTGGATATTTCCTGAGATGGAAGAGGACTTTCTGTGGAAAGAGATACAGCATGAGCAAAGACACAGAGACCTAAAATGGTAAGTAATCTGGGATGATTAGGGGTGTAAAGCATAAAAGAAAGGGGAATACTGGGAAATTATTGAAATAATAGTTTCAGACCAAAATTTTCTTCTCAAAATAGAGTCTATATTCAATTTTTCCCAATAGTATTTGGGAGTAGATTTATGCTACTTCCTATCTAGTCCTTTTAAATATTTTAAAATAAATACTTACAAAAAAGTGTAAGGAAAAAAACGGTGACCACATATAAGGCAAACAGAAGTTCAACTGTTCTTCACCATTCTATTGTTGAAAAAATGTTTTGAATATGCTAAGTCTCTTATATTGATATATACCACTAAAGAAATGTTTTAAACAAGGCAAATAAGAAACAACCATATATATGGTATCACCATGCCCTCCTGGCATGCACACCACTGATAATTTCCTGTAATAGTCCCATGAAAAAAAGCCATGCTCTTGGTAAAATTCAATGCTTAATAATCAAAGTGAAAGCTCTGTCTCTAGGCTGAGGAAGAATTTGCAGAATCTGTAGTAAGAGTACTTGTGCTTGTGGATTTCCTCTCCCTTTACTCAGAGTTGCTAATGTTGGTATATGCTTAATATGACTTTCTCCTCAGGGCCAAAGCGCAGTCTCCTTCACTTTACTGGGTAGATGAGTAATTATGTGTGACTAATTCTGCAAAGGTCTCATAAAAGATATAAAGTTTAGTATCATTACATTTCCATTATTCTTTAATAATTATTAACACAAAGGAATATACCTATTGTAGGTGTCTCAGTGGACCTCGTGTCTCCTTCCTCTGCATCTGTAATGAATTGAATAGATTTTATATTTTCAACAAATCAATTGCCTATCCCCTAATCTACATTATTGTTCTCGTAGAAAAGATGAAACGCTATACTTCTTCTGGGCAAAGTGTGAGATCACATTGAATAAGTACAGGGCTTTATGCAAATTATTCTACACTCAGGAAACAGAAACATATCACTTAATATCAAAGTTAAATTAGCCAAAAAAAATCATTATTTAAAAAAATTTCTTCTCTCAATTTTAAAGCCCAAGATCATGAGTGCACTTATGAATATGGTTCTTCCTGCATACATAACATATTTAAGGCAAAAGCATTGCTCCATCCACAAGTGTCTCAAAAAATATCTCTTTTACTCTTTTTCAAAACATCAAGGAATATGTTATCAATTTTTCATCTTTTCTCTTCGCGTTACAGGACTTCTTGGCTGCCGTACACATTTTGGCAATTCCAACACATTGAATCTAACGCCTTCCAAAAATCCTTAGTGAAAGTGAACAGTGACTGCGTAGGAGGATTTTTTTCACATTTCATTTTGGACCTCTGCTAGCTCACAAAAGATAAGCTGGGTTTGAGAATCATTTTATTAACATTACTTAACCATGTTAAAGAAACTTTCTTTCAGAAAGAATTTAGTCCAACCACACCAAACCTCTGGGAAATCAGTTAGTTAACCTGTAAGACCAGGCTAATCATGGTTTGTTAAGTGCCTGTGGCCCTGTTTAAAACCTGCATCACTAAAAACAATCCACAACCCTACTATTAAACTTATAGCTGTCAGGAGACTGGCTGCCTCAAATACCTGGCAGATACACGTGGAGCTCACAGCTCTCACCAATTCTAAATTTATCCCACAGGTATAGCCAGACCACTACAAAGACCACATTAAAAAATAATACTAGAAAACCTTCTTGAACGATTATTAGTTATCCCTGCTACTATTTTTTACTTCTTTTAATAAACTTATTTTCATGGCCATGTCAAAATTTATGACTTCCAAGCGTAAAATATACCTGAAGTTAAATGGTAGGGCTATATTCAAGAAAATTATAGTCCTGATTCACACTGAGTTTGCATTAGTTCAGTAAATCTCTCCAAGCACAAATATAGAAGCTGTTTTGATGCGGTGCCCTATTTCTCAGTAGTAATATGTCAGTTCTCATTAGGCATATAACAAAGTGTATTGCAAGACATTTTAAGTCAGCAAGCATTTTGACATAACCTGGTATCAGGATGACAGCTGTTGTAAACAAATGACTCTTAAGGAAAATACAGATAAAATCAACCACTACTGAAAAAGAAAAAAAAGAATTATAATATTTTAAAACATTAGTAGACATAAATATCACTGTGTTTATGCATAGCTGGTTAACTATTCTCTTTCCACAAATATTAGCAAATTTCTGAGTGTAACGACCCATGTTCTAATAGTTAATGTTCCTTCAAATTCTCCTCCCACCACCTTTGGTAATAAATGTTTTCAGCCATCCAAAAAGCAGAGAAAATATTGACATATATTTTAATTATCATACAAAAATAAAAGCTGTGAAAAAAATAAATAAAAATTAAAACAGCCAGATACAAAAACTTCCAGCTTCTGAATAACTTTTCTTTAAAAAAAGCTTCCTATACTACTGCCCTTAACCCTTCATGTCCCCAAACCTGTTTGAATAAATGTAGCAAAAGACAGCTAAGCCACACAAAGTGTAAGAGAAAGTGTCCAACAAAAGAAAAAAAGTAGAGGATGAAATGAGAATAAAAAGAGAGAACAAAGAGACATCATAGGTTATGTCCATAAAAACAACTGTGCTAATTAACCTTCAATAGAAAACAAAATTTGCAATTATTTTTAAATGCATTCAGTATAAAACAAAAGTTAAATTATAACTCTAAAAAATACTATTATGAAATTAATTCCTACAAATTTTTTGTTTTTAAAATAGCAACAAGGGCCTCAGGCCAAACAAACAACAAGAAGGGGACCCAGCCCCATCCATCAGCAGACAAGTCGATTAAAGTTTTACTGAGCTCTGCCCAGCTAAGCAACAGCCAGCTCTACCCACCACCAGTACCTCCCATCAGGAAACTTGCACAAGCCACTTAGATAGCCTCATCCACCAGAGGGCAGACGGCAGAAGCAGGAACTACAATCCTGCAGCCTGTGAAACAAAACCACATTCACAGAAATATAGACAAGATGAAAAGGCAGAGGCTATGTACCAGATGAAGGAACAAGATAAAACCCAAGAAAAACAACTAAATGAAGTGCAGATAGGCAACCTTCCAGAAAAAGAATTCAGAATAATGATAGTGAACATGATCAAGGACCTCAGGAAAAGAATGGAGACAAAGATCGAGAAGATACAAGAAATGTTTAACAAAGACCTAGAAGAATTAAAAAACAAACAAATAAAGATGAACAACACAATAACTGAAATGAAAACTACACTAGAAGGAATAGCAGAATAACTGAGGCAGAAGAATGGGTAAGTGACCTAGAAGACAGAATGGTGGAATTCACTGATGCAGAACAGAATAAAGAAAAAAGAATGAAAAGAAATGAAAACAGCCTAAGAGACCTCTGGGACAACATTAAATGCACCAACACTTGCATTATAGGGGTTCCAGAAGGAGAAGAGAGAGAAAAAGGACCAGAGAAAACATTTGAAGAGATTATAGTTGAAAACTTCCCTAACATGGGAAAGAAAATAGCCACCCAAGCCCAGGAAATGCAGAGAGTCCCATACAGGATAAACCCAAGGAGAAACACACTGAGAAATAGTAATCAAATTGGCAAAAATTAAAGACAAAGAAAAGTTATTGAAAGCAGCAAGGGAAAAATGACAAATAACATACAAGGGAACTCCCATAAGGTTAACAGCTGATTTCTCAGCAGAAACTCTACAAGCCAGAAGGGAGTGGCATGGTATACTTAAAGTGGTGAAAGGGAAGAACTACAAAAAAGACTACTCTACCCAGCAAGGATCTCATTCAGATTCGATGGAGAAATCAAAAATTTTACAGACAAGCAAAAGCTAAGAGAATTCAGTACCACCAAACTAGCTCTAAAACAAATGCTAAAGGAACTTCCCTAAGTGGGAAACACAAGAGAAGAAAAGGGCATACAAAAAAAATCCCAGAACAATTAAGAAAATGGAAATAGGAACATACATATCAATAATTACCTTAAATGTGAATGGATTAAATGCTCCAACCAAAAGACACAAGCTTGCTGAATGGATTCAGAAAAAACAAGACTCATATATATGCTGTGTACAAGAGACCCTTCAGACCTAGGGACACATACAGACTGAAAGTGAGGGGATGGAAAAAGATATTCCATGCAAATGGAAATCAAAAGAAAGCTGGAGTATCAATACTCATATTAGATAAAATAGACTTTAAAATAAAGAATGTTAAAAGAGACGAGGAAGGACACTACATAATGATCAAGGGATCAATCCAAGAAGAGGATATAATAATTATAAATATATATGCACCCAACATAGGAGCACCTTAATACATAAGGCAACTGCTAACAGCTATAAAAGAGGAAATCGACAGTAACACATTAATAGTGTAATAGTGGGGGACTTTAACACCTCACTTACACCAATGGACAGATCAGCCAAAAAGAAAATTAATAAGGAAACACAAGCTTTAAATGACACAATAGACCAGATAGATTTCATTGATATTTATAGGACATTCCATCCCCAAACAGCAGATTACACTTTCTTCTCAAGTGTGCACCAAACATTCTCCAGGATAGGTCACATATTGGGTCACAAATCAAGCCTCAGTAAATTTAAGAAAATTGAAATCATATCAGGCATCTTTTCTGACCACAACGCTGTGAGATTGGAAATGAATTACGTGGGAAAAAACCTAAAAAACACAAATACATGTAGGCTAAACAATACATTATTAAATAACCAAGAGATCACTAAGACATCAAAGAGGAAATCAAAAAATACCTAGAGACAAATGACAAGGAAAACACGACGATCAAAAACCTATGGGATACAGCAGAGACATTTCTAAGAGGGATGTTTATAGCTATACAAGCCTACCTCAAGAAACAACAAAATCTCAAATAAACAATCTAACCTTATACCTAAAGGAACTAGAGAAAGAAAAACAAACAAAACCCAAAGTTAGCAGAAGGAAAGAAATCATAAAGATCAGAGCAGAAATAAATGAAATAGAAACAAAGAAAACAATAGCAAAGATCAATAAAACTAAAAGATGGTTCTTTGAGAAGATAAACAAAATTGATAAACCATTAGCCAGACTCATCAAGAAAAAGAGGGAGAGGACTCAAATCAATAAAATTAGAAATGAAAAAGGAGAAGTTACAACAGACACTGCAGAAATACAAAGCATCCTAAGAGACTACTACAAGCAACTCTATGCCAATAAAATGGACAACCTGCAAGAAATGGACAAATTCTTAGGAAGGTATACCCTTCCAAGACTGAACTAGGAAGAAACAGAAAATATGAACAGACCAGTCACATGTAATGAAATTAAAACTCTGATTAAAAATCTTCCAACAAACAAAAGTCCAGGATGACATGGCTTCACAGGTGAATGCTATCAAACATTTAGAGAAGAGTTATCCCCCATCCCTCTCAAACTCGTCCAAAATATAGCAGAGGAAGGAACACTCCCAAACTCCTTCTATAAGGACACCATCACTCTGATACCAAAATCAGACAAAGATACTACAAAAAAAGAAAATTAAAGACCAATATCACTGATGAATATAGACGCAAAAATCCTCAAAAAAATACTAGCAAGCAGAATCCAACAACACATTAAAAGGATAATGCACCATGATCAAGTGAGATTAATCCCAGGGATGCAAGGATTCTTCAATATATGCACATCAATCAATGTGATACACCATATTAACAAACTAAAGAATAAAATCCATATGATCATCTCAGTAGCTGCAGAAAAAGCTTTTGACAAAATTCAACACCCATTTATGATAAAAACTTTCCAGAAAGTGGGGGTAGAAGGAACCTACCTCAACATAATAAAGGCCATATATGACAAACACACAGAAAACATCATTCTCAATGGTGAAAAACTGAAAGCATTTCCTCTAAGATCAGGAATGAGACAAGGATGTCCACTCTCACCACTATTATTCAACATAGTTTTGGAAGTCCTAGCCATGGCAATCAGAGAGGAAAAAGAAATAAAGGGAATACAAATTGGAAAAGAAGAAGTAAAACTGTCACTGTTTGCAGATGACATGATACTATACATAGAGAATCCTAAAAATGCCACCAGAAAACTATTAGAGCTAATCAATGAATTTGGTAAAGTTGAAGGATACAAAATTAATGCACAGAAATCTTGTACATTCCTATATACTAATGATGAAATATCTGAAATAGAAATTATGGAAACACTCCCATTTACCATTGCAACTAAAAGAATAAAATGCCTAGGGATAAAACTATGTAGGAAGACAAAAGACCTGTATGCAGAAAACTATAGGACACTGATGAAAGAAATTAAAGATGATACCAACAGATGGAGAGATATACCATGTCCTTGGATTGGAAGAATAAATATTGTGAAAATGACTGTAAAACCCAAAGTAATCTACAGATTCAATGCAATCTCTATCAAATTACGAATGGCATTTTTTACGGAACTAGAACAAAAAATCTTAAAATTTGTATGGAGACACAAAAGACCCCGAATAGCCAAACAGTCTGGAGGGAAAAAAAACGGATCTGGAGGAATCAGACTCCCTGAGTTCAGACTATACTACAAAGCTACAGTAATCAAGACAATGTGGTACTGGCACAAAAACAGAAGCATAGATCAATGGAACAAGATAGAAAGCCCAGAGATGAACCCACACACCTATGGTCAACTAATCTATGACAAAGGAGGCAAGGATATACAATGGAGAAAGACAATCTCTTCAGTAAGTGGTGCTGGGAAAACTGGGCAGCTACATGTAAAAGAAGGAAATTAGAACACTCCTTAACACCATACACAAAAATAAAATAAACTCAAAATGGATTAGAGAACTAAATGTAAGACCAGACACTATAAAACTCTTAGAGGAAAACATAGGAAGAACACTCTTTGACATAATTCACAGCAAGATTTTTTTTTTTTTTGAGGTACGTCGGCCTCTAACTTTTGTGGTCTCTCTGTTGCGGAGCACAGGCTCCGGACACACAGGTTCAGTGGCCATGGCTCGCAGGCCTAGCCACTCCGCAGCATGTGAGATCTGCCCGGACCGGGGCATGAACCTGTGTCCCCTGCATCATCAGGTGGACTCTCAACCACTATGCCACCAGGGAAGCCCGGCAAGATCTTTTTTGATCCACCTCCTAGAGTAATGGAAATAAAAGCAAAAAAAAACAAATGGGACCTAATGAAACTTCAAAGCTTTTGCACAGCAAAGGAAACCATAAACAAGATGAAAGGACAACCCTCAAAATGGGAGAAATATTTGCAAACTAATCAATGGACAAAGGATTAATCTCCAAAATATATAAACAGCTCATGCAGCTCAATATTAAAAAACAAACAACCCAATCCAAAAATGGGTAGAAGACCTAAATAGACATTTCTCCAAAGCAGACATATAGATAGCCAAGAAACACATGAAAGCTGCTCAATATCACTAATTATAAGAGAAATGCAAATCAAAACTACAATGAGGTATTACCTCACACCAGTTAGAATGGGCTTCATCAGAAAATCTACAAACAACAAATACTGGAGAGGGTGGGGAGAAAAGGGAACTGTCTTGCACTGTTGGTGGGATTGTAAATTGATACAGCCACTATGGAGAACAGTATAGGGGTTCCTTAAAAAACTAAAAATAGAATTACCATATGACCCAGGAATCCCACTACTGGGCTTATACCTAAAGAAAACCATAATCCAGAAAGACACGTGCATCCCAATGTTCACTGCACCACTATATACAATAGTCAGGTCATGGAAGCAACCTAAGTGCCCATCGACAGATGAATGGATAAAGAAGATGTGGTACATATATACAATGGAATATTACTCAGCCATAAAAATGAACGTGATTGAGTTATTCGTAGAGACGTGGATTGATGTAGAGACTGTCATACAGAATGAAGTAAGTCAGAAAGAGGAAAACAAATATTGTATATTAACGCATATGTGTGGAACCTAGAAAAATGGAACAGATTAACCAGTTTGCAGGGCAGAAATTGAGACACAGATGTAGAGTACCAACGTATGGATACCAAGGGGGGAAAGCGGCGGGTGGGGAGGGGTAGTGGTGTGATGAATTGGGAGATTGTGATTGACATGTATACACTGATATGCATAAAATGGATGACTAATAAGGACCTGCTGTATAAAAAAATAAATTAAATAAAATTCAAAAGTTAAAAAAAAATTCTTACGAAAAAGAAAAATGATAACAAAACAAACAAACAAATTGCTACAAGCTTTCTTACTGCTATAATTTTTCATTATACTCAAGTGACAGCCACACCTACTAAGACAGTCTCTTATTTATTCAGGAAGCATTTTTAAAAGCCTACTATGTGTCAGAATCTGTTCCAGGCACTCTTATCAAAAGAAAATATCAACAGATACATATCTCTTTTTCTGTAAGATTAAGTTTTGCATATTTGATTTCTTAAAGAGGGCTCAAAATACATTAATGTGATATACACCAGAAACAGCATTTGCTGAGATAGGCATGTAATGCGTGGATTTATTCACTGTGAATAAGAAGTGAGGAGACCAGAGAAATATCAACCTGGCACCAAGAATCTATACTGGCTGAATGGACCACAAGACCACAAACACAAGCAGAATCAGGAAAGGAAACCGTTCTTAGGTAGCAACACCATACAAGAAAGAGACAGAGCAAAGTACATTTATAAGCATGAAGATACCATCATACTTCCAGCTGTGATAGGACTATAATTATGGCTGTTTGGTTTAATGTTGTTTTAGGCTTTTCATCTCTTTGTGTGTTCTTCCAAAATTATAATATTAGAAAGTTGAGTCAAACACAAATCTACTGAGCATCATTACAGTCATTGAGTAAAGTATTTTTGCTTCTTCAACAACCACTAAGAACTCTCAAATATCATCTCAATGAATATAACTATTAAAAGTTGGAAGTTTCTAACTCTCCTCCCCACTGGATATTTGACCACCTCACTTTATGCCCCATTCAATAGCACATAACACATTACTGCACTTCTTCATAAATCTGTCTTGTTTAACATGTCATGATCATCTGGAGAGTAGGATCCTTGTCTTATGCAACTTAGTACTCACTATGCATGGCACACAATAGGATTTCCTAAATAAGAAATAAGAAATTTGTATTTGAATTTGATATTTAAGTGATCAAAGTCAGAAAAGCTAAGACGAGTATTAGTATATTTTGTTTCAGAAAAATCAAAGTTTGATTTAAAAACATGATATTTCTCATTAGTATGGCTATGGTTCTGTTGGCTAATGTTACAAAGTCTATACCTTTAAATTCTGCCTATATAATTAGTGCTCAGCATGATGCAAAACAAGTCACTCAAACTCTCTGTCCCTTAGCAGTGAAAAATATTCTAATTTACCTTACAGGAAGGTTGGGAAAAACCAACTATGAAGCAAATTATAATATAAAGTCTATATAACGATTAATGGGGAGGACTGACTTATAAAAAGTGATTATAATGAAATAAAATCATTCTGGATTCAACAGAAACTTAAAACAGAACAAAGCAGCTGTAGAAACAACTTCGAAGTTATTTCAATTACTATTTATCCTAATAGCATTATATCCAGATCATAGTTGATATTTATTCTTCTAGTTGCTGAATACATTTCTGAGATTACCTGTCTAACATGCCTTATGTTGTAATAATTAATAAATCTTTGAAGTTATTAAGCATATTATTTATTTTAAGATCCACAACTCTGAAACAAGACAATAAATTTATAAGCTAATGAAGAGATATTATTTAAAGTGGGATATATTTGGAGAGCTATAAATATCCAAGGATCTTTGGTACAAATATCAAGTTTCCATAAAAATAGTACAATGAATACCATATTCCCTTTACTTAAACTCACTAATCGTTTTAACATTTTGCCACAAGTACTCTATGTCTGCACACACACACACACACACACTTTTTTTTTGTTGAGCCACTTGAAACTAAACTGTACATATTATAATATTCACCTCTAAATACTAAATACTCCACCTTGTATTGTCTAAGAAATAGGAAATAAGAACATTCTCCTACTTAGCCACACTACCACTAACACACTCAAGAAATAAGCCATTGATACAACTTTAGATAATACAGAGTTTCTTAAGTTACTTGTGGAGAAGGATCAGTATTTCTTATTTCCAGTCAATTGAGAAACAATAGTTTAATGAAATAAAATTTAAAATTACGAAAAATTAGCAGGCACCTATATATAACAAAAATGTCAAATTACTATAGAAATTTCTAATTGCTTACTCAATTTTGTACTTATGTCCTTGTGGAACAATAAATATCAATTCACTGATTGGCACTGCCTTAAGGGCCACACTTTGAATAGCACTATTATGATACTGAGTAAATATTCAAATGTTCCCACGTACCCCACCAAGTACATTTATGATGTGACCCAGTCAAAAATCATGTATCTTTATTCTCCTTTAATCAAAGAAAGTGGCACTTCTTTTTCTTTCTCTCTTTTGACATTTATGGGAATGGTATTTAGAAATCAAGATCTGGGTGCTAGATGTGTTCATAGCTAGTGCATGTTACACTTTTTAGGTAAGCACAAAGGAGCTGACATTTTAAAAAATTCTCCTCTTACTACCCCAACAATTAGATAAAATTGTTTCACACATGGAAATATCAAATATGAACTCTATTAGAAAATATTTACTAATGAGAAATTCTTTTTTTAATTTTTATTTCATATTGGAGTATAGTTGATTTACAATGTTATGTTAGTTTTAGGTATACAGCAAAGTGATTTAGTTATACATATACATATATCTATTCTTTTTCAAATTATTTTCCCATATAGGTTATTACAGAGTATTGAATAGAGTTCCCTGTGCTATACAGTATACAGTAGGTCCTTGTTGATTATCTATTTTATATATAGTAGTGTGTATATGCTAATCCCAACCTCCTAATTGATCCCTCCCCCCAACCTTTCCCTTTTGGTAACCATAAGTTTGTTTTCTAAGTCTGTGAGTCTGTTTCTGTTTCATAAATAAGTTCATTTGTATCATTTTTTAGATTCCACATATAAGTGATAGTGTCTGATATTTGTCTTTCTCTAACTTACTTCACTTAGTATGATAATCTCTAGGTCCATCCATATTGCTGCAAATGGCATTATTTTGTTCTTTTTCATGGCCGAGTAATATTCCATTGTATATATGTACCTCTTCCATTCATCTGTTGATAGACATTTAGGTTGCTTCCATATCTTGGCTATTGTAAATAGTGCTTCAATTAACATTGAGGTGCACATATCTTTTCAAATTATGTTTTTTTCTGGATATGCCCAGTAGTGAGATTACTGGATCATATGACAGCTCTATTTTTGGTTTGTTAAGGAATCTCCAATGCTGTTCTCCATAGTGGCTGTACCAATTCACATTCCTACAAATAGGAGGGTTCCTTTTTCTCCATACCCTCTCCAGCATTTATTATTTGTAGACCTTTTGATGATGGCCATTCTGACTGGTGTGAGGCAATACTTCATTGTAGTTTTGACTTGCATTTCTCTAACAATTAGCGATGTTGAGCATCTTATCATGTGCTTTTTGGCCATCTGTAGGCCTTCTTTAGAGAAATGTCTATTTAGATCTTCTGCCCATTTTTTGATTGGGTTATTTGGGGTTTTTGATATTGAGCTGCATGAGCTGTTTTTATATTTTGGAGATTAATCCCTTGTTGGCCCCATCATTTGCAAATATTTTCTCCCATTCTGTGGGGTGATTTTTTGTTTTATTTATGGTTTCCTTTGCTGTGCAAAAGCTTTTAAGTTTAATTAGGTCCCTTTTTCTTTTAATTTTCATTATTCTAGGAGGTTGATCCAAGAAGATACTCCTGCAATTTATGTCAAAGAGTGTTCTGCCTAGGTTTTCCTCTAAGAGTTTTAAATGAAAATGTCATATGCATTTAAACACTTATAACTATACCAACATTGCCATAGCTTTTGGAAATGAAGTTTATTATTCATAAAGATATACAATCTTGTATATATCTTTTCAGGAGTGATATTTTCACACTTTCCTAATCTCCCCAATAAGAAGTGATGGATCTCTCCCTACAACCCTAAGATGATGTTGTTTTGTAATATCTTATGATACATAGTACACTGTTTCTTAAGCTGTAAATATTTCTGGCTATTGTTCTTCTAATCTCTTATTTAATTTTCACCTTTGAAAAACATATCCCTTAATTTCTAAAAATATCCACATTCTATATGGAAATGGGAGTAACATTATTTTTTCATAGGATTGATGAAAGGATTGAATTTTCATGGACTAACCTTATAAACTATGACTTTAAGTTAAAAAAAAAGAGAAATATCCAAGATCTAGTTAGTGGTCTTTTCAATATCCATAAATGTTTGGGATTCTGAGAATACAGAATTCGATCAAGGTTAAAGGTTTTTAGCATAAGGCAGAAAACACATTTACATATCCTGTCAAGTTATGACCTTTAGTCCTACTAATGAAGATAGTTAAATATTCTAAGAGAAATTTTTAAAAATGCAAAATCCAATAAAGTGATCAACTTGGGAAAATTGGCAGACTTCCATGATTCCATCAAGACAGAAGTTAAATTGGAGATTTGTGTTACTTGACCACTGGATTTGTGAAATATAAAGCCTAGGATATAGTCTCTATTAATAAAAATACAGAGTATTTGATAGGGCAGTTAATACAAAGAACACCTTGGACATCTGAAACTCCAGGTTATACAATGGGCCAAATTCTCAGACACTAGGAAACTTCAGTTATCCAAGACAGTAATTTTCTTCCTGGCAGTAAACATCTTTCAAAAGGGATAGAATTGATATTAAATATGGACATGTTTAAAAGTAAATACAGCAAAGACTTCCATTCAGCTCCAATTCTATAAAGAAATGGGAAGTTATAGCTCCTGCACTTATAACAAGAAAACCTGGACAAACTGAGAATCAATTACTCTTCTTTGACCAATAAGAGAACTGAGATTATTGAATAAGCTGCCACCCTGAAATATGGAAAGACAGGCAAAGTCATAAAGATACCATCAATTGAGAGCTGCATATCTAAGGTAGAAGCCAGTGGAGCCATAAAATGGTAGGAACTCATAAAGGGTAATTTTTAATGAATTGCAGGAGGTTGAGTGTGGACTGCAGTGAGAATGAGAAACTGTTGGTGGCCACAGTCATAGGAGGACATCCGCACTTTCATGGACTCATCTTCCAGGTGCTCCTCCAAGTTCCCAAAGTGTCTTGAAGCTCTGAGAGGGGGGAGAGGAAGAGTAATATTGTAAATCATTCCCAAAGCTTTCTCCATAAAAAAGCCTACTCTCCAGAGGTAAGAAATTTGCCAAAGCACAATTCTGAAGTTTTACCCCTACTGGGGGAAAGGAATTCCTCCCTATTCCATGCCTCTTCAACCTTTTAATCTTAGTGAAGCAGGGAGAGAACACAGTCAGCAAGGAAAATATTAAAAGGCTGAAGCCAGGAGAGGAAGTAGGAGTTGGAGGTAGGGGTGGAGGGGCTGAAGGGAGTTACACCACTGGAGAAATGTTCATAAAAGTCACAGAGCCAAGACACAAGCACAGTAAAAAAACTAAGATTGATCAGCTTTAGCTTAAATCATGCAGAAGAAAATAAATAATAAAAACTAGAGCAAAAATCAGTGAAATTGAGAGACGGAGTGGCCACAATGACAGAGTAGGAAGACCCTGAGCTAACCTCGTCCTACAGGCACACCAAAATTACAACTATTGCAGAGTAACTATTGCAGCATTGTTCACAATAGCCAAGATATGGAAGCAGCCCAAATGACCATCAATAAATTAATGGGTAAAAAAGATATATATATATACACATATATATCTTATTATATATATACACACACATATATACTTATATATATATAATGGAGTATTACTCAGCCATAATAAAGAATGAAATCTTGCCATTTGTGACAACATGGATGGACCTAGATGGTATTATGTTAAGTGAAATAAGTTTGACAGAGAAAAACAAATACTGTATGATTTCACTTATATGTGAAATCTAAAAAACAAAACAAATGAGCATACATAACAAAATGGAAACAGAGTTATAGACACAGAGACCAAACAAGTGGTTGCCAGAAAGGAGAGGTGTTGGTGGAGGAAAGAAACAGGTGAAGGAGATTTAGAAGTACAAGCTTCCAGCAATCCCACTCCTGGGCATATATACAGATGTATATCTATAATATAGCACATATCTATAATTTGAAAAGATACTTGCACCCCTATGTTCAGAGAAGTACTATTTACAATAGCCAAGACATGGAAACAACCTAAATGCCTATCAACAGATCAATGGATAAAGATGTGGTGCATATACACAATGGAATGCTACCCAGCCATAAAAAAGAATGAAATAATGCCCTCTGCAGCAACATGGATGGACCTAGTAAGCCAAAGACAAATACCATATATCACGTATATGCAGAATCTAAAATATGACACAAATGAGCTTATCTACTAAACAGAAACAGGCTCACAGACATAGAGAACAGACTTGTAGTTGCCAAGGCGGATGGGGGGTGGGGGAGGGGTGGATTGGGAGTTTGGGATTAGCAGATGCAAACTTTTATGTATAGAATGGGTAAACAAGGTCCTGTTATAAAGGACAGGGAACTATATTCAATATCCTATAATAAACTGTAATGTAAAAGAATATAGGGTGGGAAGGAGGCTCAAGAGGGAAGGGATATGGGGATATATGTATACATATACCTGATTAACCTTGTTGTGTGGCAGAAACTAACACAACTCCTGCAGAACACCTACTGAAGGCTGGCAGAAGGCCTCAGACCTCCCAAAAGGCAAGAAACTCCCCACGTACCTGGGTAGGGCAAAAGAAAAAAAGAAAAAACAGAGGCAAAAGAATACGGATGGCACCTGCACCAGTGGGAGAGAGCTGTGAAGGAGGAAAAGTTTCCACACACTAGGAAGCCCCTTCGCAGGCGGAGACTGCGGGAGGCGGAGAGGGGAGCTTCCGAGTGGCGGAGGAGAGCACAGCAACAGGGGTGCGGAGGGCAAAGCGGGGAATTCCCGCACAGAGGATTGGTGCCGACCGGCACTCACCAGCCCGAGAGGCTTGTCTGCTCACCCGCCAGGGCGGGCGGGGCTGTGAGCTGAGCCTCGGGCTTTGGTCGGAGCACAGGGAGAGGACTGGGGTTGGCTGCGTGAACACAGCCTGAAGGGGTTAGTGCACCATGGCTAGCCGGGAGGGAGGCCGGGAAAAGGTCTGGAGCTGCCAAAGAGGCAAGAGACTTTTTCTTCCCTCTTTGTTTCCTGGTGCGCGAGGAGAGGGGTTTAAGAGCGCTGCTTAAAGGAACTCCAGAGACGGGAGCGAGCCGCGGCTAAAAGCACGGACCCCAGAGACGGGCGGGAGATGCTAAGGCTGCTGCTGCCGCCACCAAGGGGCCTGTGTGCGAGCACAGGTCACTATCCACACCCCTCTTCTGGGGAGCCTGTGCAGCCCACCACTGCCAGGTTCCGGGATTCAGGGACAACTTCCCCGGGAGAATGCACGGCGGGCCTCAGGCTGGTGCAACGTCACACTGGCCTCTGCCGCCGCAGGCCCGCCCCGCACGCCGTGCCCCTCCCTCCCCCCGGCCTGAGCGCGCCAGAGCCCCCGAATCAGCGGCTCCTTTAACCCCGTCCTGTCTGAGCAAAAAACAGATGCCCTCCAGCGACCTACACGCAGAGGCGGGGCCAAATCCAAAGTTGAGCCCCTGTGAGTTGTGAGAACAAAGAAGAAAAAGGGAAATCTCTCCCAGCAGCCTCAGAAGCAGCAGGATTAAAGCTCAGCAATCAACTTGATGTTCCCTGAATCTGTGGAATACATGAACAGACAACGAATCATCCCAAATTGAGGAGGTGGACCTCGAGAGCAAGATCTATGATTTTTTCCCCTTTTCCTCTTTTTGTGAGTGTGTATGTGTATGCTTCTGTGTGAGATTTTGTCTGTATAGCTTTGCTTCCACCATTTGTCCTAGGGTTCTATCTGTCCCTTGTTTTTTGTTGTTGTTGTTTTAAAATTTTTTTAAATTAATTTTAATAACTTTATTATACCTTACTTTTCTTTCTTTCTTTCTTTCTTTCTTTCTTTCTTTCTTTCTTTCTTTCTTTCTTTCTTTCTTTCTTTCTTTCCTTCCTTCCTTCCTTCCTTCCTTCCTTCCCTCCTTTAGACAACTAATCATCCCAAATTGAAGAGGTGGACTTTGAGAGCAAGATTTATGATTTTTTCCCCTTTTCCTCTTTTTGTGAGGGTGTATATGTATGCTTCTGTGTAAGATTTTGTCTGTATAGCTTTGCTTCCACCCTTTGTCCTAAGGTTCTATCCGTCCCTTTTTTGTTTTTTCTAAATAATTATTTTTTAATTCAATAACTTTATTATACTCTTTTATTTTACTGTATCTTCTTTTTTTCTTTCTTTTTTCCTTCCTTCCATCCTTCCTTCCTTCCTTCCTCTCTCCCTCCCTCCCTCCTATCTTTCCTTCTTGCCTTCTTTCCTTCTTTCCTCCTTCCTTCCTTTCTTCCTTCCTTCCTTCCTTCCTTCCTTTCTTCCTTCCTTCCTTCCTTCCTTCCTTCCTTCCCTCCTTTCTTTCTTTCTTTCTTTCTTCCTACTTCTACTAATTCTCTCTACTTTTTCTCCCTTTTATTCTGACCCGTGTGGATGAAGGGCTCTTGGTGCTTCAGTCAAGAGTCAGTGCTCTGCCTCTGAGGTGGGAGAGCCAACTTCAGGAACTGGTCAACAAGAGACCTCCCAGCTCCACATAATATCAAACAGTGAAAATCTCCCAGAGACCTCCATCTTAACACCAGCACCAAGCTTCACTCAACAACCAGCAAGCTACAGTGCTGGACAACCTATGCCAAACAACTAGCAAAACAATAACACAGCCCCACCCATTAGCAGAGACGCTGCCTAAAATCATAATAAGTCCACAGACACCCCAAAACACACCACCAGACGTGGACCTGCCAACTAGAGAGAAAAGATCCAGCCCCATCCACCACAACACAGGCACTAGTCCCCTCCACAAGAAAGCCTACACAACCCACTGAACCAACCCTAGCCACTGGAGACAGACACCAAAAACAATGGGAACTACGAACCTGCAGCCTGCAAAAAGGAGGCCCCAAACACAGTAAGATAAGCAAAATGAGAAGACGGAAAAACACACAGCAGATGAAGGAGCAAGATAAAAATGCACCAGACCTAACAAATGAAGAGGAAATAGGCAGTCTACCGGAAAAAGAATTCAGAATAATGATAGTAAAGATGATCCAAAATCTTGGAAACAAAATGGACAAAATTCAAGGAACATTTAACAATGACCTAGAAGAAATAAAGATGAAACAAGCAATGATGAACAACACAATAATTGAAATTAAAAATACTCTAGATGAGATCAATAGCAGAATAACTGAGGCAGAAGAACGGATAAGTGACCTGGAAGATAAAATAGTGGAAATAACTACTGCAGAGCAGAATAAAGAAAAAAGAATGAAAAGAACTGAGAACAGTCTCAGAGACCTCTGGGACAACATTAAACACACCAACATTTGAATGATAGGGGTTCCAGAAGAAGAAGAGAAAAAGAAAGGGACTGAGAAAATATTTGAAGAGATTATAGTTGAAAACTTCCCTAATATGGGAAAGGAAATAGTTAATCAAGTCCAGGAAGCACAGAGAGTCCCATACAGGATAAATGCAAGGAGAAATACGCCAAGACACATATTAATCAAACTGTGAAAAATTGAATACAAAGAAAGCATATTAAAAGCAGCAAGGGCAAAACAACAAATAACACACAAGGGAATCCCCATAAGGTTAATAACTGATCTCTCAGCAGAAACTCTGCAAGACAGAAGGGAGTGGCAGGACATACTGAAAGTGATGAAGGAGAAAAACCTGCAACCAAGATTACTCTACCCAGCAAGGATCTCATTCAGATTTGATGGAGAAATTAAAACCTTTACAGACAAGCAAAAGCTGAGAGAGTTCAGCACCACCAAACCAGCTTTACAACAAATGCTAAAGGAACTTCTCTAGACAAGAAACACAAGAGAAGGAAAAGACCTATAATAACGAACCCAAAACAATATAGAAAATGGGAATAGGAACATACATATCGATAATTACCTTAAATGTAAATGGACTAAATGCTCCCACCAAAAGACACAGATTGGCTGAATGGATACAAAAACAAGACCCATATATATGCTGTCTACAAGACCAACTTCAGACCTAGAAACACATACAGACTGAAGGTAAGGGGATAGAAAAAGATATTCCATGCAAATGGAAACCAAAAGAAAGCTGGGGTAGCAATTCTCTTATCAGACAAAATAGACTTTAAAATAAAGACTATTAGAAGAGACAAAGAAGGACACTACATAATGATCAAGGGATTGATCCAAGAAGAAGGTATAACAATTATAAATATTTATGCACCCAACAGAGGAGCACCTCAATACATAAGGCAAATACTAACAGCCATAAAAGGGGAAATCAACAGTAACGCATTCATAGTAGGGGACTTTGACACCCCACTTTCACCAATGGACAGATCATCCAAAATGATAATAAATAAGGAAACACAAGCTTTAAATGATACATTAAACAAGATGGACTTAATTGATATTTATAGGACACTCCATCCAAAAACAACAGAATACACATTTTTCTCAAGTGCTCATGGAACATTCTCCAGGATATCCTGGGTCACAAATCAAGCCTTGGTAAATTTAAGAAAATTGAAATTGTATCAAGTATCTTTTCTGACCACAACGCCATGAGACTAGATATCAATTACAAGAAAAGATCTGTAAAAACTACAAACACATGGAGGTTAAACAATACACTACTTAATAACGAAGTGATCACTGAAAAAGTCAAAGAGGAAATAAAAATAAATACCTAGAAGCAAATGACAATGGAGACACAACGACCCAAAACCTATGGGATGCAGCAAAAGCAGTTCAAAGAGGGAAGTTTATAGCAATACAAGCCTACCTTAAGAAGCAGGAAACATCTCGAATAAACAACCTAACCTTGCACCTCAAGCAATTAGAGACAGAAGAACAAAAAAAAAACCCAAAGTTAGCAGAAGGAAAGAAATCATAAAAATCAGATCAGAAATAAATGAAAAAGAAATGAAGGAGACAAAGAAAAGATCAGTAAAACTAAGAGCTGGTTCTTTGAGACAATAAACAAAATAGATAAACCATTAGCCAGCTCATCAAGAAAAAAAGGAAGAAGACTTAAATCAATAGAATTAGAAATGAAAAAGGAGAAGTAACAACTGACACTGCAGAAATACAAAAGATCATGAGAGATTACTACAAGCAACTCTATGCCAATAAAATGGACAACCTGGAAGAAATGGACAAATTCTTAGAAATGCACAACCTGCCAAGACTGAATCAGGAAGAAATAGAAAATATGAACAGACCAATCACAAGCACTGAAATTGAAACTGTGATTAAAAATCTCCCAACAAACAAAAGCCCAGGACCAGATGGCTTCACAGGTGAATTCTATCAAACATTTAGAGAAGAGCTAACAACTATCCTTCTCAAACTCTTCCAAAATACAGCAGAGGGAGGAACACTCCCAAATTCATTCTACGAGGCCACCATCACCTTGATACCAAAACCAGACAAGGATGTCACAAAGAAGGAAAACTACAGGCCAATATCACTGATGAACATAGATGCAAAAATCCTCAACAAAATACTAGCAAACAGAATCCAACAGCACATTAAAAGGATCATACACCATGATCAAGTGGGGTTTATTCCAGGAATGCAAGAATTCTTCAATATACGCAAATCTATCAATGTGATAAACCATATTAACTAATTGACGGAGAAAAAATATATGATCATCTCAATAGATGCAGAGAAAGCTTTCGACAAAATTCAACACCCATTTATGATAAAAACCCTGCAGAAAGTAGGCATAGAGGGAACTTTCCTCAAATAATAAAGGCCATATATGACAAGCCCACAGCCAACATAATCCTCAATGGTAAAAAACTGAAAGCATTTCCACTAAGATCAGGAACAAGACAAGGTTGCCCACTCTCCCCACTCTTATTTGACATAGTTTTGGAAGTTTTAGCCACAGCAATCAGAGAAGAAAAGGAAATAAAAGAAATCCAAATCAGAAAAGAAAAAGTAAAGGTGTCACTGTTTGCAGATGACATGATACTACACATAGAGAATCCTGATGATGCTACCAGAAACCTACTAGAGCTAATCAATGAATTTGGTAAAGTAGTAGGATACAAAATTAATGCACAGAAATCTCTGGCATTCCTATATACTAATGATGAAAAATCTGAAAGTTAAATCAAAAAAACTCTCCCATTACAACGAAAGGAATAAAATATCTAGGAATAAACCTACCTACAGAGACAAAAGACCTGTATGCAGAAAATTATAAGACACTGATGAAAGAAATTAAAGGTGATACAAATAGATGGAGAGATATACCATATTCTTGGATTGGAAGAATCAACATTGTGAAAATGCCTCTACTACCCAAAGCAATCTATAGATTCAATGCAATCCCTATCAAACTGCCACTGCCATTTTTCACAGAACTAAAACAAAAATTTTCACAATTTGTATGGAAACACAAAAGACCCCAAATAGACAAAGCAATCTTGAGAACGAAGAATGGAACTGGAGGAATCAGGCTCCCTGACTTCAGACTATACAACAAAGCTACAGTAATCAAGACAGTATGGTACTGGCACAAAAACAGAAAGATAGATCATTGGAACAGGATAGAAAGCCCAGAGATAAACCCACACACATATGGACACCTTATCTTTGATAAAGGAGGCAGGAACATACAGTGGAGAAAGGACAGCCTCTTCAATAAATGGTGCTGGGAAAACTGGACAGGTACATGTAAAAGTATGAGATTAGATCACTCCCTAACACCATACACAAAAATAAGTTTAAAATGGATTAAAGACCTAAATGTAAGGCCAGAAACTATCAAACTCTTAGAGAAAAACATAGGCAGAACACTCCATGACATAAATCACAGCAAGATCCTTTTTGACCCACCTCCTACAGAAATGGAAATAAAAACAAAAATAAACAAATGGGACCTAATGAAACTTAAAAGCTTTTGCACAGCAAAGGAAACCATAAACAAGACCAAAAGACAACCCTCAGAATGGGAGAAAATATTTGCAAATGAAGCAACTGACAAAGGATTAATTTCCAAAATTTACAAGCAGCTCATGCAGCTCAATAACAATAAAACAAACAACCCAATCCAAAAATGGGCAGAAGACCTAAATAGACATTTCTCCAGAGAAGATATACAGACTGCCAACAAACACATGAAAGAATGCTCAACATCATTAATCATTAGAGAAATGCAAATCAAAACTACAATGAGATATCATCTCACACTAGTCAGAATGGCCATCATCAAAAAATCTAGAGACAATAAATGCTGGAGAGGGTGTGGAGAAAAGGAACACTCTTGCACTGCTGGTGGGAATGTGAATTGGTTCAGCCACTGTGGAGAACAGTATGGAGGTTCCTTAAAAAACTACAAATAGAACTGCCATATGACCCAGCAATCCCACTACTGGGCATATACCCTGAGAAAACCAAAATTCAAAAAGAGTCATGTACCAAAATATTCATTGCAGCTCTATTTACAATAGCCTGGAGATGGATACAACCTAAGTGTCCATCATCAGATGAATGGATAAAGAAGATATGGCACATATATACAATGGAATATTACTCAGCCATAAAAAGAAACGAAATTGAGCTTTTTGTAATGAGGTGGATAGACCTAGAGTCTGTCATACAAAGTGAAGTAAGTCAGAAGGAAAAAGACAAATACCGTATGCTAACACATATATATGGAATTTAAGAAAAAAAAATGCCATGAAAAACCTAGGGGCAAGACAGGAATAAAGACACAGACCTACTCGAGAACGGAGTTGAGGATATGGGGAGGGGGAAGGGTGAGCTGTGACAGGGCGAGAGAGAGGCATGGACATATATACACTAACAAACGTAAGATAGATAGCTAGTGGGAAGGAGCCGCATGGCACAGGGATATCGGCTCGGTGCTTTGTGACCGCCCGGAGGGGTGGGATAGGGAGGGTGGGAGGGAGGGAGGGAGGGAGATGCGAGAGGGAAGAGATATGGGAACATATGTATATGTATAACTGATTCACTTTGTTATAAAGCAGAAACTAACACACCATTGTAAGGCAATTATACCCCAATAAAGGTGTTAAAAAAAAAAAAAGAAATAGTACCGAGTCTCCACAATCACCTCCAGAAGATAAAAATGGGCTAAGTGCTCTCTCTAACTCATTCTATGAGGCCAGTATTACTTTAATACAAAATGAGATAAAAAACATTACAAGAAAAGAAAATTATATACCAATATTTCTTATGAACATAGATAAATCCTCAAGGAAATATAAGCAAATCAAATCAAAGAAATTGATATATAAAAATAATTATATAGCGTGACCAGGTGGTATTTATTCCAGGTATGCCAGGCTGGTTCAACATTTAAAAATCAGTCAATGTAGGGCTTCCCTAGTGGCGCAGTGGTTGGGAGTCCGCCTGCCGATGCAGGGGACACGGGTTCGTGCCCCGGTCTGGGAAGATCCCGCATGCTGCGGAGCAGCTGGGCCCGTGGGCCATGGCCGCTGGGCCTGCGCGTCCGGAGCCTGTGCTCCACAACAGGAGAGGCCGCAGCAGTGAGAGGCCTGCGTACCGCAAAAAAAAAAAAAAAAGAAAAATCAGTCAGTGTAATCTTCCATATCAATAAAATAAAGAAGAAAAATCATATGACCATATGAATTAATGCCAGCAAAAACACTTGACAAAACCCAACACCTGTTCATGATAAAAATATTCAGGAAACTATAAACAGAGGAAAATGTCCTCAATTTGATAAAGACCATCTACAAAAACTATATAGCTAACATAATATATATATATAATATATAATATATATATATAGCTAACATAATATTAATGGTTCCCTAAGATTGGGAACAAGGCAAGGATGTCCTCTCTCTCTTCTATTATATCTCATGATGGTTTTAATATGCATTTCTCTAAAGGTTAATATTGTTAAACATATTTCCATGTGTTTATTTGCCATTTATATGTCTTCTTTGATGAAGTGTTCTGTTCTTTCACCCACTTTCTAATCAGATTTTTTGTTTTTTTACTCTTGAGTTTAGAGAGTTTCATGTATATTCTTAAAGTAATTATTTACCAAATATATTATTTGAAAATATATTCTCCCATTTGGTGGCTTGCCTTTTCATTGTCTTAACAGGGTCATTCACAGAGCAAAGGTTTTTAATTTTGAGGAAGTCCAATTTATCAATTTTTTTTATGGATTATGCCTTTGATATCATGCCTAAGAATTTGTCAACTAACACAAAGTCATAAAGATTTTCTACTATATTGTCTTCTAAAATTTTTGTAGTTTTCTCTCTTACACTTAGGTCATAATAATCCATTTTGAGTTCAGTTTTCCATAATATGTGAGGATAGGCTAAGGGTTATTCTTTTGACTATTGACATCCAATTATTCCAACACCATTCCTTAAAAAGACTGTCTTTCCTCCATTGAATTACTTTGCATCTTTGTCAAAAACTGTAACTTCAGTTTAACATATAGAACCTTAATAAGTGTTCAATTTAAAATACAGGGCCAAAGCAAGTATGTGGCATATTGGAATATTCAAGAGAACTTTGGCTTGTTACATTTAAAAGAATTTTTTCAGGGGGAGGGAAATTATATTTTTCTTACTTTTTTTCCTTTTCTTTTTTCCTTTTATTCAGTTTTAGTGTGATGTGTCATGTCCTATTAACAAACAGGAATTATAAACATTTAAGGTGTACAACTTGATGATTTGATAGGTCCTCGAAAGTTTTGTTAATCAGATAATTGACTAAAGGGAAATTAATCATATTAAATGTATAAATTCAGTTTAAAATGTTAAAAAGTGATTAACTAAATGTGTAAATGATACCAAATACTATTAAAGTCCCCTCAAAGTGATTGCTAAAATTTTCTAGACATATCAATAGAATAACTATTCACAAAAGCTGTAATTACCTACTTAAAGATGAAGTTATGTCATTTGAATTTATAAGTTTGGTAAACTGAATTTTAAAAACAAAAGTAACATCTATTAGAACATCTAATATTAAAAAAAAAATATGGCAGTACCAAATTCTCGAGATGATGAAGAGAAACTGAATTCTTCATATATTGCTATTGGGAATGTAAAATGATACAACCACTCTGGAGAAGAGCTTGGCAGTCACTTACAAAACTAAATATGCATTTACCATATGATGCAGCAATTCTACCCTTGCATGTTTATCCAAAAGAAATGAAAACTTAGGTTCATGTAAAAACTTGAATACAAATGCTCACAGCATGTTTATCTGTAGTAGCGAAAAACTGGAAACAATCCAAATGTCCTTCAACTGATGACTGGTTAAACAAGTTGTGATACATCCATACCATGGAATATTACCTAACATCAAAAAAGGAATGAACTATTGATAGATGCAACAACTTGGATGAATCTCAAGGGAATTATGCTGAGTTTTAAAAAAAGCCAACCATAAAAGATTACATGTAGCAAACTTTCATTCATATAACATTATTGAAATGACAAAATTATAGAGATGTAGAACGGATTAGTAGTTGCCAAGAGTTAGGGACTGGGAGCATGAATAGACAGGGAGACAATATAGGTAGCAGCATGGAGAATCCTTACAGTCCTGGAACTGTCTGTATCTTGACGTGGTGGCAGTCACACAAATCAACACATGTGATATGACTGCATAGAACTATATACACACACATGCCAATGAGTGCATGTAAAACGTGAAATTTGAGTAAGATCAAAAGATTGTATCAACATCCTGTTGTCTTATTGAATTCTAGATTTACAAGATGTTAAGACTGACAGAAACCAGGTGAAGTATACCCAGAATTTCTCTGTATTATTCCTTAGAACTGCATGTGAATCTACAAATTAAAGTTTTAAAAATATAATTAAAAAGAAAAGTAAATCTCTGAATAGTCCCTTCTTTATACACACAAACACACATACACACAAAATCCCTTATGGGCATCAAAAGAAAAAAAAAAAAAAAACCCGTACACTAGCATAAAAACTACAGAAATTATTTAGAACAATGGATAAAAATATATTATTCATGGGCTTCCCTGGTGGCGCAGTGGTTGAGAGTCCACCTGCCAATGCAGGGGACACGGGTTCGTGCCCCGGTCCAGGAAGATCTCACATGCCGCAGAGTGGCTGGGTCCGTGAGCCATGGCGGCTGAGCCTGCACGTCCGGAGCCTGTGCTCCGCAACGGGAGAGGCCACAGCAGTGAGAGGCCCGCGTACCGCAAAAAAATAAAAAAATATATATATATATTATTCATTTAATAGATTATATCCGCTACTGCTATCACTGTTACTACTATTGCTATAATGCCTGATACTCTTCCTTCAGATATCTTCATGGCTAACTTCCTCGCTTTATTTAAGTATGAGAATTTTAACACAGAAAACATCACTTCTTTGACCAACCTATCTCAACTAACCCCGCCCTGTCTTTCCACCCTTTATTGTTCCCCATTCCATCCCTTTTTCCTGATTTACTTTTCTTCTTAGCACTTGTGATCAAATGAAATATTGCATATATATGTTTATTCTCAATCCCCCTCCTCCTCCTACAGAAGGCAAGCTCTACAAGAGCAGGGTTTCATCTGGTTTTGCTCACTCTTGTGTTCCCAGTTCTTACAAAGTGCGTGATATGGTAGAGGCTCAGGGACTATTTATTATATAAGCAAATGTTGCAATAAACTGATGAGTGAATGATGATGTTAAATATAATGATGCAAAAGTTAGTTTTTCTCTATTTTTAAGTAACAGCTTCTGATGTATGAGAATGCTAGAGAAGATGTCTTAGAAATCTCTTACCAAATTTTTATTAAAATACTCATAAAACTATTTGAAAAGAATCTCCTATGCACTTCAATGACAAAAAAAAATAAGGTAATGCTGCTTTCTTCTAGAATTTAACACAATTTTCCTTATGCCTTATTCGTGAATTAGAACCCCTTTTGGAACCTGCTCTCTCTTTTTTTTTTTTTTTTTTTTTTTGCGGTACGCGGGTCTCTCACTGTTGTGGCCTTTCCCGTTGCAGAGCACAGGCTCTGGACGCGCAGGCTCAGCGGCCATGGCTCATGGGCCCAGCCGCTCCGCGGCATGCGGGATCTTCCCAGACCAGGGCACGAACCCGTGTCCCCTGCATCGGCAGGCGGACTCTCAACCACTGCACCACCAGGGAAGCCCAGGTTCTTTAATTTTAACAAACTGTCTCAAACTCATAAATAGCACAGAGAAGCCTGACAGGTCCTAAATGGTTACTTCAATTTATTTTAGTCATTAAAAATAAACTTCTAAGTAATGAAAACAAGAAAAGATAACTCAATCAGGAATTGAAACTTCAAGATCTTCTGGAGCCCCTGCTACTTTTATGCCTTGGTCAGTGTACTTCCTGAGCTTCTGTCCCTTCATCTGAAATTGGAATAATAAATAATAGCTGTTTTACTTCTTCAACAGGATGTTATCATAAGCAGATAATTTGTTTACTACAAATATTATAGCAACATAAGCTAGCCTTATTATAACAATTGGATATTTCCTAAATAGAAACATTCCAATGTATTCTGTTTTCTTCTTAATATGTGTGAATTCCTTTGCTCTTGGAAATGGGTGGAATGATCAGTAGTGAAATAATCAGAAGTGAAAACCAAAGTCAAAATTTACTGTTACAACTGACTCATTCAGGCTTATCAGAATATCCACCAAGCATTAAAAAACAAAACAAAACAAATTACCTGTTAACATTTGAAAAAAAAAAAAGACAACTTGTGAGAGTTTTTCTTTTTTAACCAAAATTAGCAAACATGAGACGTAAGTTATCTGAAAACAAAAGCACCTCAAAGCTTTTCTTTTAATGAGCATAAAAGACATTGCTGGGGTTAGATACTTCAAAAACTATTGAAATGAGTTTAGTGTTAAAAGAAGTTTTTCTTTGAAGATTACTGCTTTTATTCAGATTCAGATAAAATTGTTTATTTTAGTTAGACAATGAATTTCTTCCTTAAGAGTAATTTCCCTGTGAAGTAATTTTTATCTGTGGCAATTTATACCTAATGTTAGAACAGAATGATAACAGAGGCAATTTGTTCTAGGTTTTCCTGGCATGGTTCCCTCAAGCTGGGAGTCCTTGAATGCCCAATAAAGTGCTAGGGTAACTGAGGGCAGAAGAAGTAAAAGCTTGACCCCTGCTGCCTGCACCTCCAACCCTTTTCCATTTCCCTATCTCCCTCCCTCCCCATCTGCTCCCTAATAGCGCTGCTCTAGGTACGGATATGAGCATTGCAATAAGTGTTCAGGTGTGTAATTCTTCCTTAAGGATGAACCTCCATTCTAAGGGGTCTTCAATTCATTGGAGAGCAAATGTTTTTGGGCAAAGTGACCTCTGGAGCTCCTTGCCTGTTAAAATCTCACTCCCCCACACCCCACTGCCCCTTCTTGTTTACAGCGTTCACTCACAAGGCCTCAGCCCTGCCTCTCCTGCGCTCTCATCTTGATTTACACAGACATCTTTGTAAAACAGCATAACAAAACAAAGTAGAATTTTTATTCAGGTAGATTTAAACAAAGCAAATATTGAAAGCTGATAATGGTATACCCCCAAATATTTCCTAAAAAATATTTCCTAATAATGGGGAAATTATATTATATATAATATGTGTAAATATACATATACACACATACATATACATATCTTTGGAAGATATATATATCTTCAGATAAAGATTAATAAAATAATTTTGAAATGAGAGTTAAATAACAATAGTATTAGTAATGAAGTATGATAGTTCAATTGAACATGGAAATGTTTAGAGTGGTTTTGACAGAATTATACAATTTTAGTATTAAAAAGTCATTCAAAATTATCATCACATGTTGCACATGAAGACCCTGAATGATGAAAATCAGAACAAGAGTTGAGGTCTCTTCACTCCTGGCCCATCGCCTGTATGTGTGTGTGTGTGTGTATGTGTGTGTGTGTGTGTGTGTGTGTGTGTGTGTGTATGTGTTTTACACAAAATCGCACACCTCTTAGGTTTTATTATAAATCTTATTGGGAAATATTTGTTGAAATTGTCGATCTGAGACCTAACTGGGCCATTGTAACTTCCTTAAGAATCAAGAGAGATGAACAAGACCGAAGGCGCCTGGTTCCTTCCTCCTGCTGACTGCATCTTCCCCATAGTATAACTGCTGACACCCATCTTGGTCCCTTCACCACCTCAGGAGTCTCGGCTCAGAGTTTTGACAGGAACTAGAGGACCCCATTTTCCCTTCAAGTTGTAGCACTAACTACTCCAGCCGCCTAATTACTGGGTGTGCTTCACTGCTTTACTCCCTGTCCCTCAACCACTGTATCCCCTAAGTCTGGCTAAGCATGTAGGCCTTGGTCCCTGTGTTCTGGAATCAGCCAAATAAGTTTCTCCACAGAAAAAACAAACTTCAGCTTCTCATTAGTGGTCCCACTGCCATTCCCATACATAATGCAGCTTCTTAGAGTAACTGGGCCAGGTGCCACCTAAACACCATGATTGTCATCTCGCAGGGGCAGGGGACCTCTGTGCTGCTGCCCACATGTTGCTACTCTACCCAGTGATTGAGACACTCCTGGTACTTCAGGCTAGAGATACCCACTAAACAGGAAACTTTGGGTCCTGAGGGAGATTCATCTTTAAACCCTGAGGAGAAGCCCAAGTCTCCAAGGCAATTTGATTTTCCCTCCTGTTATGAGAGACATGGCCCAATACAAAACAGAGGCCCTATGAAAGGCCATCACCCTGAGGGAACTTAAATTCTTCAACTCAGGATTCCACCTTACTCTTCTCCCCTCCCCCACCCACCTTCCGCTCAGCCCTGGAGCCCAAGGAATAGTCTAATAAATGAATATTTACAAATCTCTTTGTTCAACTAAGTTCTTCATGTGATAATGGTATAAAATTGGCTTCAGGAATAATAAACAGCCATTTTAAGTAAATTTTTTTTCATTTATATGTCAGATGTATTTTGATATCTCTTTTCATTATTTACTTATGTATTCAGAAATGTTGCACAAATAATATGAAATTGTACATTGGGAAAACTAAGAGAAATTAAACCTAAAACTGTAACCACATTTAATTTGTTACCAGGGGAAATAAAGGAAATCAAGTCGTAGGAATAAAATTCCCTGAATTTAAACTCCAACTCTACCTAAACTTTGCTTGCTCTGTGACCTGGGCAAGCTATTTAACTTAACTGAACCTAGTTGTTGTCAAGTGTAAAGTGGAGATAATAATAGTACCTACTGCACGGAGTTGTTCTGTAAATAAGTTGTTGCATGAAAAATACGTAGCACACTATCTGGCATGCATGAGCTTGTAGGAAATGTGCACTACATTTCTAAAAAGAGTATGGAGGCGAGTATTTCAGTTATAAAGAAATGGCTGTTAACTAAACAATCCAAATGTCCTTCAGTGCTTGAATGATTTAAAAAGTTGTGGTCCATCATATGGAATACTACTCAGCAATAAAAAAGAATAAACTATTGATAGAAACAGCAATGTGATTGATCTCGAAGGAATAATGCTGAGTAAAAAAGCCAATCACATAGTCTTACATACTGTATGATTCCACTTACGTGACATTCTTGAAATGACAAAATAATAAAAATGGAGAAAAGACTAGAGCTTTCCAAAGGATGGGGAGGACAAGGAAGTAAAGTGATTTTGGCTATAAAAAGATAGCAAAAGAGATCCTTGTGATGTGAATATTCTGTATCTTGACTGTGGGTGGTCGCACAAATCTACAGATAAGATAAAACTGCAGAGAACTAAATACACACATTGACACACAAATGAGTGCATGTAAGATTGATGAGATCTGAATAAGTTCTGTAGATTGTATCAATGTCAATTTCCTGGTTGCATTATTGTAGCGTAATTATGCAAGACGTTGCCTTTGGGGGAAATTGAGTGAAAAGTCCATGAAGTCTTTGTATTATTTTGTGGAACTGTATGTGAATCTGCAGTTATCTCAAAAAAAAAAGTTTAAAAAATGAAAAATGCTGGGCTTCCCTGGTGTTGCAGTTGTTGAGAGTCCGCCTGCTGATGCAGGGGACGCGGGTTCATGCCCCGGTCCGGGAAGATCCCACATGTCGCGGAGCGGCTGGGCCCGTGAGCCATGGCCGCTGAGCCTGCACATCCGGAGCCTGTGCTCTGCAACGGGAAAGGCCACAACAGTGAGAGGCCCGTGTATAACACACACACAAAAAATAATAAAATAAAATAAAAATGAAAAATGCTAAAATAATTTTCTGGGGCTCTCCTTTGGTCTTTTGTTATTCAAAAAGGACACCTAAGAAAAATCTCCAAATTAAAAAAAAAATGGATTGGTAAAAGTTTATTTTAAAGTTATTGAAAATCCTTTAAAAATATAAGCTTAGAAGTGATAGGTAAATAGATGACTTCGTCAACTATATTTTTCTTTTGAAAAGGAAGGAGTAGAATCAGTCACTCATTGACAATTTACTTGCAATACTACATAGATTGAGTTTTGTTAGTTATTGCTGACTTTTCTTATTTTCTGCCACCAAGTCCAAAAATAGCACATCCTAGACTTCTCACATCTATTATCTAGGTGTCTAAGATCAGTTCTGCTTGGGAACTTTACACACACACACATACACACACACACACACACAAATAAAGGGAAGTCAGCCAGAAGTTAGGAGGAAGTGGGAGCAGGAAACAGATTTTGTTTGTAGATGTCTTTCCTGCCCTTCCCACCTCATTTACTTTTAATGTAATTTCTTCTTTGGTCTTCACTTCCCCAAGTTATTTACCAGTTTCTAAGCCTGGGTTGTGTAAGTCATCGGGGAAGGAAATGCTGACTACTGATGTTTACCTGAGTAGCATCAGCCAGGCTGAAGTAACATGTACCCCTGTCCTGTGAGTATTCTAGAGAGCCTGGCATTTGCCTCAGTGCTGTTTGCTGGACAACTTCTATTCCCTTGCTGCTGTGATGTTCTGCATTATTAAACATTCACCCATTTGTTTACAAGTTTTCCATCTCATCTATGACAACAGCAAAAGATCTCTGTATGTCCCTATCTCCTGCAAGTCCTTTATTCAAGCAGTCATAGACAGGCTGGTGCCATGAAACCCTCAAAGCCTCCACTGCCAACATCTCATTGACAATAACAAACTGTGTACATCACTGTTGAAAAACAGGAGGAAATGTGCTGTTAGTTTAGAAAGAAGAAATCACTGTCCTAACTTTTCAACTTTCAATTCATGGAATTCAAAATGCCTATTAGAACAGGGTTTTTCAAACTACTTGAATTGAAGAACAACTTGCAGACTGATACATCTGTAAAATTCAATAAAATAAATTATTGGAAAAGTGAAAAGGAAAAACATAAAGATATAAAAAAATACAGCCTCAAAATGTTACTACTAAATTAACCTAGAATTATTCTGTCAAATTGCTATAAAAATTCTCTCTCAATTTCTGTATTAATTTCAGTATAAATATTTTATAAGCCAGCACTGGTCCACCAACTACATTTTGAGTAGCACTGAACTAGAGGACATTCTGTCATCTGGTCATCCTTCCTCATTTCCTTAATCCTTTTCAATACTCACATTTAGACCACTCCTCTCCACTTTCTTTCCTCTGCTGCTGCTCTTGGCAAAGATAGACTATTTGAAAAAGCCCTCATATCTGCGTGATCCTCCACATGTGTGTATTGTCTCACTTAGTAAAAAAAAAAATTGCAGGTCCGGATTTATTAAGCTTGATGTTTGACCTTTACTCTCTCAATGGTTAAAAGGACTCTGTAAGGCAGTAATTATTTCAGGGAAATCAAAGTAAGTCAACTTGTAAGTTGCAGGACCAGACATTGAATCCGGATTTTTTTCAAAACCTGAATGTTTTCTACAACATATCCATCTTCTACTATCATGTTCTAAGATGATTACTGTGCCTATGTAAATCAATTTGATGTGCATTTTCTAGCATAAAGAGCTCAGTATTTTTTTAGAGTTCCTTCCATTGCTATTTAATTATTCATTTATGTATTTCTTTTCTCCCCCAGAGAAAGCATACTCTCTTCGAAGGCAGAGGTTTTGCCTATTAACTTTTCATATTTTCCACAGCATCTAGCACAAGACATAAATCAACATTCAGTCAATATGAAATAAGGAAACAAGCATTAGTTCTCTTATTGTTAGTTGAAAACATATATGCATAATATAATATTTTCAGAGAGAACTGAAATAATACTTCAAAGCAAAAACAATATTTTAAATACAGAAAGAAAAATATAACAACATAATTTTAATTCTCTTTGATGATTAAAAAGGCCTTCCAACATCTTAGAAATCAGTTTTTATTGCCTTGGCAAAATATATGTACCAGAGCAATTACAGTTATTTGCTTTTTCCTTAATTTGGACTATCATAGTTATTTAACAAAGCATTCTGGAGGACCCTAAAGACAGGGCTGAATTACCCCTGGTTAATAAGGACCCTTAGTCAATAACAAGAATACCCGAGCTGTTAGACCAACCTCAAGAAGCAACTGATGACCCAAGTTGGATAGTTTTACAATGTACACTGCCATCTTGGACTTGCTTCTAAGTTGACAGAATCTCTACACCTGCTTTAAAAGCTTTCTACTTTTTATTTTGCCAAAGCCTCTTTAAATATTGCCTATGCGTACTGAAGCTTTTTCAAACAAATCAGAGCTTTTTATATCTTTAAAGCAGCTGTGAAGACTTTACATTTTCACAAAGGGAATAAAAGATGGAGGCTGTAAAGAGTGGCTTATGGGAGTCTTTGTACTTACAAATAAAATGTCTTAATAAGCTTATTAATATATACAAAATAATGGGAAATGATAAAAACCACAAAAAATAATTTACTATCTTGACCAGTGTACTTATATCAATGGATTCTGTCTACTCCTGTGAAGAAAAAAAAAATAATAATTAACACTAATGCTCTAAAATCTCACACATTAGAAAACTATATACTTATGTTCCTAATTTAGGTTCTAGGCACATTTTAATGGATCGGGTTGATATATAATTATATAATTTCAATTTTTTCTAATATTCTAGGCTAGCTTGAAAGTTACAAATTATAATATATACCAAAGGTAAGTTTGTAAAATTTATGATGAACCTATTACGTCTTATAAAACCCTCTTCATTCATAGTCTAAGTCCTGAATAATCATAAGGAACATATATTTCTAAGAAAAGCGTGCTATTTTGCTAGGTATTTAATTGCATAGTAGGTATTTGATCCCTGCTCCTAACTTACCAATATTAATATTTATCAGCAAAAATTGACCATTACATTTTATGTTCTTGATGGGTATGAAAAACTCCTCATGACATAATGTACATGTTCAGGAAAAGTAAACATTTAAATCAATAACAAAATATAAGAAAATTCCTTAAAGGGCCCAAACTGTTCATTGACCATATCATGGTTAGATAGACCTTTATCAGTTCTGCATGTTCTACAGCTCTTTCCAGAGATAAATGAAACATTACCTTACTCTATTTCTTCTTATATGAAAGTGTATACCGTATGGCTAAATAGTACTTAATGAATCTCATGAGCATTTATTGAATGAATGAATAGGTGAATGAAGGACTGAGTAAAAGTACAAATACAACTATGCCTAACCAGGACTCAGTAGAGTGTTATGTAGCTTTTTTATTTTCTTGTTATCTCTTTCTGTATCCAGCATGGTGATTTCCAAACTCTAGGCATTAAATAAGAATTTATTATTTTTATTAAGCCAACATGGTTAACATTCCTTACCCTTCCAAAAAATACCATAAAGAATTTGCATTTGTTCATTTTATATTAGTAACGTTTCCCTGCATTCTCTATTTTTCACATCTAGTGCCTGCTCAATTGGAAGGATTTTTAATTTCTTCCATAGGCTTTCATAAAGATCACCTCCATTATGCAATAAGTCTATTTTTCCCTCTTCATTTTACATGTTATAGTTTGAAAGGCCGTGTTTAACAAACAACAACAAACAGACAAATCAAAATAGGGCAAGCAAGTGTAAGTACAGGATTGAAGGCTGAATCCCTCCAAGGCTGTAACAGAAAATAAAGAGCCCAGAAAAGAACATCAACCCTATCACCCCTGGTCTGAGCACAGAGGGTAGCACTGAACAGCATGGCTTCTGCTCTTGGACTCCCTGGATCTGAATCCCAGCCTCACCTCTTTCAGCTTTGTTTCAAAGGACAAATAACCTCTCTGTGCTTCAATATTTTCGTAAGAACCACGTGGAAAATAATAGCATCTACCCCATAAGCTTATCAAGAGAAACAAGAACATGCCTACAATAAGTAGTCAGTCAACATTCACTATTACTGTCGCTACAGGAAATCCATACTCTTTCTGGGAAATAGACGTTTTAAAATTACATGTGTTTTTCCAGTATAATTTGCCCTAAAGTTGATTTGTGAATTAAGTACTTTTTCCTTTTCTAAAAGTAATGTAGATTATAATTTTGAATTTAATTCTTGTCGTAGCATTATTTTAGGCATGTTTGTGCAGGGTGAGGGTGGAAGGATTTTTCCTAATGAAGATCCCTTCCTTGACAAAAAGGAGTCATTTATTTCAGATGGCAAGAAACTGGCATAGACACCCTTTCCTTTGCCTTTTGTTCCGTCTTGCCATCCCTCCACCCTCCATTCCCCCTTCATGCAGGCTTTTCCTGTTCTCATGATGTTACTTCAATAAAAAAATGATTAAAATTAATTGTCACTAAAGTATTATAGGTATGTGACACTTCCCATAATGCTTGCATTTTAAAAGAGGGCTTTCTGTAACAGTCATAATTAATATATTGTGTACGCCTCAACTTCAGTGAAATTTCAGTCGCTGAGGTATCAACTACAATACAAAGAGGTAATCTGAGAGTATATAGGGGCAAGTACACATTTGACAAAAAGCAAGAGACGTGACCCTGAAAATGTTGCCCTGGTAAGTCTAATATCAACAGTAAAATAATAAAACAGGCCCAAAGAGATGAAATTTATCAAAATCTAGAGGATGATGGAATCATGAGCAATAAGCAGCATGGTTTTATAAAGGGCAAATCAGGCCCGACACAGTCAATAGCTCTTTTCAGCAGAATGACAAAATTAGAGGATGAAGGGCATCAGGTAAATGTTGCCTATTTACACTGTCACAATGCATTTAAAATCGTCCCTGCGAATTTTAAATTCAACTGTAGATAAAACTGATTCAGCTCTGAATGCTTTCTAAAAAGTCCTGAAAAAAATGTAAAATGTCATAGATAATGACAATGGGGGCCGTCGTGGGATGCTGGAGTTAATAAGGCTCATTCACTGCATTTCCCACACTGATGAAAGGGAAAAAATACATCAGAATTGTGCATAACATGCTAAGTGAATAGCAGATTTAATGGAACACAATTAAGAAGATTCTAAAATACAATGAGTAATCTAAAAGGATCCTAAGTGAGATCCAAGAAACAGCTATCTCTAAACTAAAATAAAACAGACTGAGCTAAGAGGAAAGCCCTCAGGACAAAGAATCAAGAATTCCTGAGTTGTGTCTCTTTCTACCTTCTCTAAGTGCAGCTTCCCTGACTCATTCACTGTCTGGACTTCATTCCCCAGCCCTGACTTCAGGACTGAATAGGATACAGCAGGAACCTGATCATGCCCACTGAGTACACTGACTCTGACCAGAACTTGATGGGACAAATTTATAGACACTTTCTCACTCAGACACCCCTGTTCTCAGTTAAGAACAAGTGCAGTCTTGGCTCAGAGATGCTCTCCTGGCTCACAGTCTGAACAGAGAAGGAGAGAGACAAGTAATAAATAACTACAGGGCAATGAAATAAGAGTCATAATGCAAATGTGTAGAAAGTTCTAGAGCAACTCAAATCAAATAATGAGACTATCAGAGGGAATTGGGTAAACATTCAAAGAGGCAACATTTGAACTGGGCCTGGAAGGCCAGGCAGAAGAGGGGCAGGGATTGACGTAAAGCTGCATAAAGGCACAGCAGACTTGGGAATTCTCCTCATGGATATAAAGGGAAGGATGACTGTTCAGCCTAGCACAGAACACTGCTTTGAAGAGTAGATAGGATGGCCCACGTGACAGAATTTTGTAAAACATTATATAAATATAAAAATATTCAATTATATTATGAGCAGTTGAAAACTGCTTTGAAATATTACCCAGTAGGAAAAAGGGAGGTGAGGCTTAAGCCCAACGCCACCATAAACATGGCAGCATTAGTATCACCCAGCTCTAGCCACCTCTCCAACTGCTTCAAAATCCTGAGTAGGGCAGGGAGAGGCCTCATGCAGAGCGGAGCTGAGTTTTGTTATAGGTACACATCCTCCAAAACAGAGCATGACTCACATGTGGGATATGAAACCACCCACAGATTAGCACTGATTTACAGGCAGCAGTTGCCATCCTCCTCCTCTGCAGTTATGTTCCCTGTGAAGAGGGGAATCAGTGTTCCCATCGTCTAAGCTAAATGCTTGGAATCACCTTTGATGCCTCCTCTCTGTGCTGTGATTTCACAGTAGCTCATCATGTTTCTTTGTCCTCATCTTTTAATTTCCTTTCATGCCGGCACCAGTAAATCTACCATTGTACTTGAACAATTACAAGGTCCCTTACCTGGGGTCTTCTAGCCTCTCTCCCTTCTCCAGTCCATCCTCCACACCAACTTGGCAAATAAAAATACTTCTTTTGTCCTGTTGCGTTCTTATTCATAATTCATCAACAACTCCCAATTGCTTACGTCAGTGATTCTCAAATTTCATCTGCATGAAAATCATGTCCGAAATTTGCTTAAAATTAAGATTACAATATGCTCCTTCTCATTCCGATACAATAGTTCATTTTTTAGTGAACAAAAATTTAGTATTAGGTTTTTAAAAGATTTTTAAATTATTATTTTTTTAATTGAAGTATAATTTACTTACAGTATTGTGTTTGTTTCAGGTATATAGCAAAGTTATTCAGACATATATATATACTGTATATATATATATATTCATGTATGTATTCTTTTTTTATTATTTTCTATTATATGTTATTGCAAGATATTGAATATAGTTCCCTGTGCTATGCAGTAGGTCCTTGTTGTTTATCTATTTTATATATAGTAGTTTGTATCTGCTAATCCTAAACTCCTAATTTATCCCTCCCTCCCTCTCCCCCTTTGATAACTATGTTTGTTTTCTATGTCTGTGGGTCTGTTTCTGTTTTGTAAATAAGTTCATTTGCATTGTTTTTTTCACATTCCACATATAAGTGATATCATCTGATATTTGTCTTTCTCTGTCTGACTTACCTCACTTAGTATGGTAATTCTAGGTCCATCCTAGTATTAGTTTTATTATTAAGTGCTTTGAGGACATGCTTATAAGAGAGATCAGCTCTTCTTAGGTGCTGGACCTGAACTTTAAATACCTGTTACCAGCTGCCATTTACCGTCTTTTAAACATATTCACTTTATTTAGGCATAATTATAAAAAATAGGAATATAATATATAGTTTATCTGTGTTCATAATGCATATCTATCTATCCCTTTATCTATCTAAACTCATAGTACTATATGAATAAATTACTAGCTGAAATATCTTTCTGCTGCTCAAGGGGCTACTAACTGGTCCAAGGATATCTGTTGAAATGGCTCACGGATGTTAAATTCCATATAGTCATGTTCAAAGGAAGCTTGATTCATGGTCCTAGAATCTCACAGTTTAAATAAGTCTCCGAAATTAACTTTTCCTGCCAGGAAGGGAGGACTGTCTTCCTGAAGAGAATTAAGTCGTGAGATAATGATTTCTTTCCCCTTTCCTCACGTGCTGAGGTTGGTAGTGGCAGAACATTTAGCTTATTTCTCCCATCATGATGCTCTATGCATCAGTCCCCAAACTGGAGACTTGTCCCTGCTTTCTGTCTGAAGGTGGTAAAGTAATCAAGCAGCAAATATACTCTATGTGGCTGAGAAATTATCAGAAGAAAGAGAGTGAAATGGGAGACCTGTTACATGGGAATAACTTACATTCCCAGAAATTAGCTCTCAAGTAGTCGTACATCTGACATGGTCAAAAGAATGCCACGTTAAGTACCTGGGACCTATATCAACTTCCCAGGCACAGCTGGAGTGAGAAGGGTCTAAATGCAAGGGTTTTAGGAACTATGCCATCTGTGGAAAAAAGGGAGGAGGCTGTATCTCGGTGAGTTCATCAGACCAGGTACTGAACCACCAAGGTCCCCAGAGAACCACCAAATGAACCTCATGAAAGATCTTGCCTTTGGGGGCCCGCAGTCCAGAAAGAACCAAAGGCCACTTTGGTTAGACAGTTGTACGACAATTACCTAAATGGACTCCCCCTCCTGAGGCCACTAACAGAGATTGGGGCTGAGAGAGGCCTGACACTCTCCTAGGCCATCAGCTTTAACAATTTAAAATCAGCTTCTCCACAGTTTGTGGGATCTCTGCTTTGTCTCCTCGAGAGGAGGCATTGAATTAGAGAGATCATTAATACTATCTAAGTTGACTGACCCAAACTAGAAGTCCTAGAGTGTTATAGGATAAGAGTATCACTTATCAGAAGGGATATATGTATATGTATAATTGATTCACTTTGCTGTACACCTGAAACTAACACAACTTTGTAAATCAACTATACTCCAATGAAAATTAAAAACAAAAAGAAAGTATGGAAATATAGTCAACTGGCAACTTTAAGTCTGAAACATATACATCTGTTTATGATAGTCTAGTTTTAAAAAAGGATCATAAACATAATATGAAATTAAAATAAGGTAAATATAATTCCAACGTATGTATTGATAACTCTTTTCATTTTTGAATTATCGTAAGTGCAGCATGGTATGAAGAAAAAAGCTTTGGATTGCAACCAAATAATTGAATTCTAGTGTTGACCAAAATATTTTTAAAAAACAAGGTGAGTGATGTAACCATTATGAGCCATAGTTATTTTTCTGTGAATTAAGAGCAGTAATTATTGTAGTATCTACCAAAAACAGGTTATTGAAACAAATGAGATATATAATATTATCATCCATAGTATTATTAGACTTTTCAAATTCACTATTCAAATCTCAATTTTTGGTAGAGATTTTTTTTTTTTTTTTTTTTTTTTTTGCGGTACGCCGACCTCTCACTGTTGTGGCCTCCCCCGTCGCGGAGCACAGGCTCCGTACACGCAGGCTCAGTGGCCATGGCTCATGGGCCCAGCCGCTCCGCTGCATGTGGGATCTTCCCATACCGGGGCACGAACCCGCGTCCTCTGCCTCGGCAGGCGGACTCTCAACCACTGCGCCACTGGGGAAGCCCTCAATTTTTGGTAGAGATATTAAAAATGAAAATTGCATACAACACCAAATCTTATTTTACTCATTAAATGTTTTTGACAAGTTGATCTCTTTCACAACATTTTAGGGTATTTATCTAACACTTAAACCTAAAATTTCTTAACCAAATGAGGGAATTGAACTACATGTTTTCTAAATTTCCCTTCAGCTCTTAAGATTTTTGTGATTCTATCTTTTCCCTTCACTCTTAGAATACCTTTTATTAGAACTGTTAACAGTATGAGCATAGTCTCATTTCAGTTTTCCACTAGGGCTAATGAAAAGTCAAAAAATAAAATGGAAATAAAAATCTAGAAAGGGAAGAAACAAGAGGGCAAAAATTTGAAGAGAAACAGTCTGAAAAATCAGCTAAAGAAGTAACCAAGAGTTATCTTTCTGTTCATCTTGATACAGTATTCTATAAGATATATTTCACATACGTGTTGGCTTGCCTGAAACAAACAAAATTTTAAAAAATGATTACAGATGAAGCGGAAATGTTCATGGATAATGAGGCAGGAGGTGATTGTCACTTCCTGATTTAGATATTATATGAAGGAATCACCAGCCAGAGATAAGATAGTTACAGAACTTCACATTACCTTTTGTGAATTTGAACTGTCTAGAGGGAAATGATTCCTAGAAGTCAGTGTCTTTGCAACGTGGTGTTGTGGCATAAGGCATTCTCCACTTTTCACTTTTCCAGCAGGCTGAGCTGAAGCACTGCTGGAACAAATCACGACAGCAGAGCCTGATCCAGCATTTGTGATGCTCCCTTCTCAGCGAGTTAGTGTGTCCCTTGGTTCAAGAACAGGTAATGGGTTACAAACACCTGGTATTGCAAGGGTTTTGATTTTGTCCACAAACACTAAATTACCTATGTATACAACCCAAATATTGATGTTAAATAACTTGTAAAGGAAGCATGGTAATGCAGAGATTGCTAAAGTAATCAGGCAGGAAGTGAGGTAGGCCAAAGAGAGAATTTCACATCAGAAACCTGTTCACTTTTCCCACTGAAGCTAAAGTAACCACGAATCATTTTAATTAATCTGCCATAAATGTCACAGCCTAAATGAGTTCAAAGGATTTCAATTCAATCCATAGTCCATCACAAATACCACCATGAACCAGAGTCAATGCTGCAGCCTTAAATCTGAGAGACACGCAGATAAGAAGACAGGTGTATGCATAAAAGAATAAAGTATAGTAGAAACCAATTACAGCAAAGTCGTTTTTCTTCCATAAGAAAAAAATTTATTAAAAAAGAAAAATTACTACAATGAAGGGAACTGATTTCTCTAATGATTGAAGTATCTACATATTTTCTTGATGAAATGAATTTCACTCAGGGTGAATTATAAATAAATTGTCCAGCTTGCCATGAATATTATAGTTCTACAAAGAATTGTACCACCTGTACTGAAAGATATATTCACCACCTCATGTCCTAAACAATCTGATGTAATTAATGGGGCAGTTATAATTAATATGATGTTTTCATATCTAAGATTAAATATGAAGATGGTGACAAAAGCCTAGGGTACATCTGGTTCCAAACAAGAGCTGACGAAGGCTTGCTTGCTTGATTTGTTACTTAAATATTTGACAGGGTACAGAGATCTAATACGTAATTTTGCATGTGAACATCACCACCCAGGTAATCCTACTGTGGATATCCTTATATTTCAGATCCATGGTATTCTTTCTACCCTCAGCAGATTGCTTTGGGTGGCAGCTGAACGCTTAAGAACAGCAAAGATGTATTATTAGCAAAAGTCTGGCTTATTATTCAATTATCAATAGCTGGTTGAACACTCAAAATAGACTATGTATCGCTTTGATAAGTATGCAGAAGTTTTCAAAATGTTCTAAAATAGTAACATCACAAAATAAAGCTTTCCAGGATTTTTTTTTATGTGCTAAGATATATCTGTCTCTTTCTCATTCAACATAACTGAGACCATATTGTACCAAAACGGACTTCAGTTTGTTGATATTTCAGGAGTGCTCATGTATTGTGGTTAAAATAAAAATGAGATGCGGTAGAAGACGAGTTTTTTCCTTTTAATTAAAAAATGTGCTAGACAATACATTGGTAGCTAGTATTTGACTCAACATTGTAGTTTATTATCATTACTATGAACTCAACATTAGCTGTATAACTGGGAAAACTCTTTAACTTCTCTGCCTTTCAGTTATGGTCACAGTGATAATAGCATTTCATAATATTTTATAATAATTAAATATGTCAGAGAGCCTAGTACAGTTGTGGACATAAGGCAGATATTCATTATGTTGGTTTTCTTTCTGCTTTGAGTAAACATTTCCTTCTTTCCTTCTTTGTCTTCTTTATCCTCCACTCCTTATTTTCCCTCTTCCTTCCTGACAATAAGTTTTAGACTTTCAGAAGGGCAAAAATAATTATAGAAATTTTTACATGTTTACATTCTTAGATCCTAGTACATTTAGAAGACGTAATAAACTAACAATAAGTACTTGAATAAATCAATATTGGGAATATACAATGTGATCTCCGTCCGTGAATACAGAACATATAAAAATATGACTTTACATAATTTTGTACAGATTACAAAATGCTTCCATGTACACACTCCATTCTTTTAATCTATGCAACAATCTTGAGGTATATGTTAACGTGGCGAAAAACTCAAAAGACCTGTGCTCAAAACTTTGTCATTACCAGACACCCGACCTAAAGCTATGACTCTGAGCCTGTCTTCTTATCTTCAAACAAGATTAATATCTATCCTGCCTCCCTGGTAAGGTTGTGGCGAGAATCAAGTGAGAGACTGTACATCAAAATGCATGTGAACTTTTAAGTATATACACATAAGAGGTGTCTACAAATTCTTACCCAAAAGATAGTTTACAAATAATTAGTTATGAGATGTCACCTTCACTTAACAATTAAAAAAAAAAAACAATGACAAAAAGGCCTTATTTAGTACAGAGAAATGTGTAGGTAAGATTGAAATAATGGGAGTAGTTAGAGAAGAATGCCTGTAAGAAGTCATGAGGCATCTGAACCTTGAAGTCTGGTAGAAGCTGGATGGGAAACAAGAGAAAGGAAGGAAGTGGCTAGCAAGAACATTTGAAGAAAGGCTTGAAGTATAGCACAGGCAGATTATTTGGGGAAGAGGAAACAGATTGTCCTTGTTGGAATTATCGGTATTGGGAAATAACAGATGAAGTTGAAAAGCCAAAGAATTCAGAGTGTGGAGGACTTTGAATGTCATGGTAATCTTCAACTTTTGCATGTAAACAATAATATATTTCATGTAGGACAAAACAGTATTTATGTAACGGATAATATATTATGAAGCAACTTGAATTTTAGGAAAATAAACTCAATTATATCCATTGGATTAGAAATGGAAGATTATAGCACAGAGGTTGGTTAAAAGGCTATTAACATGTAAATAATGGAAGGAAAGAAGGAAAGTTACTGTGGTCTATTCAGAAATGAAGACAAATAAAAGACCTTAAGGAGTAAAGTGCTGATGGAAAGGGAGAGGAGTGATGAATTCAACATCATAAGTAAGGACGGTGGAGTTAATAGAAGTTTCAGATACATAGAGTATGGTCCTAGAACACAAGATTGAGACATGCTTAATTGGCCAGATGCATGGTGGTGAGTCTATGAGTCCTAGAGATGTTTAGGTCTTAGGACGAGACCCATGCTATCAAGCCCTTGTTTGGTATGAGTAAGTAAACATAAGTATAGCATTATAGAAGAGGAATTCAAACAGTCTTTGAGAACACAACTTTGAAAAATCAATAACTTATTTATATTTAAATAGTATGAACTTCATAATATTATACCTGAATATGAGAGCCAA
Organism: Delphinapterus leucas; assembly: GCF_059928025.1. NCBI lineage: Eukaryota > Metazoa > Chordata > Mammalia > Artiodactyla > Monodontidae > Delphinapterus > Delphinapterus leucas. The sequence continues at coordinate 47,471,703 of NC_143146.1, read as the reverse complement.
ATATGTAAGGCTTTATCCCTATAAATTAATATACCATAAGAAGAGTGAAGGGGTCCACATAAGGATAATGACCAATAGTAGGTTATCAATATTTTGCTCTAAAGCTCTAAAATCATTACTAGAGAATTGCTAGATCCTTAATTAATGAGGAGAAAAAAGAGGCTAAAGAATTTGCCAAAAGCTTTTGGAGGAAGCTGATTAACTGGATTTCTAACACCCAAAAGAGAAAAACACACACACAAAGAGAATGTAATGGTTAACTTTATATGTCAACTTGGCTGGGCCATGGTGCACAGATTTTTGGTAGAACATTATTTTGGGTGTTTATGTGAGAGTGTTTTGGGATGAGATTGACATTTAAATTAGCGGGCTTTGACTAAAGTAGATTGCCCTCCATAATGTGGTTGGGCCTCATCCAATCAATTGAAGGACTGAATAGAACAAAAGACTGAACTCCCCCAAGCAAGAAGGACGTCTTCCAGCAGATGGCCTTTGAACTTGAACTGCAACATTGGCTCTTTCTAGATCTCCAGCCTGGCAGCCTACCCTTCAGATTTGTAACTTGCCAGTCTCCATGACTGCATAAGCCAGCTCCTTAAAGTAAATCTCTTTCTAAGATATACATATTGACATAGATATATCCATCCTATTGATTATGTTTCTCTGGAGAACCCTGACTAACAGAGAAGGCAATACACACAGAAGAGCAACATCATCCCACTATTGAATATGCAGTGGATAAGATATGTGAGCACTCAGCAAAGTGGATATTATGCAAATATTCAGTAATGTTGTCTGTAAACAAAATTGAATATTTCTTGGTTGAAATTGACTCTAAGGCCTGAAATATTTTGTATAAAAGATATAAAATTCAACCAAAAGTCAGATATTCTCTTATTTTGGTATCTTATGACCTGTCATAGAAGAACATTGTCGGAAGTAAGAAAGATCATTCAATTCTGGAGTAAATCAAGGTATTTTTTTAGATATTTAGTATCTCTCTACTTTTAAAATAATAGCATATATTAAAACAAATATTTGAAATTTTAATTAATAGAAGTCTTCATTTTCATAGAGTTTTACAGTTTACAAAACAAATAAATGTTATGAATATTTATTGATATACATATATACCATCTCATATCTGTTAGGATGGTTATTATTAAAAACAAAACAAACAAAACATAAAACAACATGTTCTGGTGAGAATGTGGAGAAATTGGAACTCTTGTATACTGTTGGTGGGAATGCAAAATGGTGCAAGCTGCTATGGAAAACGGTATGGGTTTTCCTCAAAACATTAAAAATAGAATTATCCTGTGACCCAGCAATTTCAATTTGGGGTATATACCACAAGAACTGAAAGCAGAGTCTTGAAGAGATATTTGTGCATCCATGTTCATAGTAGTTAGAACATAAAATCAATCCAAGTATCCATCAACCAATGAATGGATACACAAAATGTGGTATATACATACAATGGAATATTATTTGTGCATCCATGTTCACAGTAGTTAGAACATAAAAACAATCCAAGTATCCATCAACAAATGAATGGATACAAATGGATACACAAAATGTGGTATATACATACAATGGAATATTATTCAGCCTTAACAAGGAAGGAAATTCTGCAATTTGCTTCAAATGGACAAAACTTGAGGACTTTATGCTAAGTGAAATGAGCCAGTCACAGAAAGACAAAAATTGTATGATTCCACTTATATAAGGTATTTAGAGTAGTCAAAATCATAAAGACAGAAAGTAGAAGGGTGGTTGCCAGAGGCTGAAGGGAAGAGAGAATGTGGAGTAATTGTTTAATAGGTGAGTTTGCTTTACAAGAGAGAAAGAGTTACGGGGATGAATAGTGGTGATCACTACACAATGAAGTGAATGTATGTATTACCACTGAACTGTACACTTAAAAATGGTTAAGATGGTAGATATTATGTTACGTATTTTAACACAATAAAAAAGTAAATAAAAGAGATGGGGGAAGGGTTCCACCTGCTGTTAGAGGAACCTGAAAAGTCACAGTGCTAAGGATATGGATATAAGAGGCAGGAGGGACTGAGAGATTCAGTGTCATTTTGCAATCTTTTTGTTAGATGTGGAGCACCTCAGGGCAGAAGGAGAAAAGTCCCAGCATACCCTCTTAGCCTAAGGACATAGCACACAGACAATTCTCCAACTCCCACTTTTTTTTACCCAGTCCTCTGCTTAAAGAGGTAAAAGTTTATGAGGCACTATGTTGGCAATCCTTGGGAGCTTCAGAGCTTGTGGAAAGTGGCCTCAATTTCAGTGTTTGGTTTTAAACAATGCATTTCATTCATATTTCTGGGACTCTACCTGTGGGATATAGTTGCCAATTCTGAGGCAAAAGGAATACTCCCACTTCATATGCTATTATTATAGCATTATTATATCATTTAATCTGATTGGGTAGATAGAGCTGTAATTTAACTTTATTTATCAGATTGACCTTTGGAAGGATTAGGACCAGAATTCAAGGGCACACAGCTGGGAAGGGGTAGAGCGCACAACGTAACACAGATCTTCTGATTCTAAGTCAGTGGCTCCAAAAATTTTATTCTTGAGGGGTATCGGATTGCCAGTCAGGTTGAGAGGAGGAACTAGCAGAGTTTTCTGAAACTTATATGTGCATAGCCTTTCACTAAGGCTGAAAAAAACTCAATTGTCCACTTAAAAAATCGGTGGAGGAGACGAAGGAAATTATGAAGAGAGCTAACAACCACCTACTCCCACCAAGCCAATACTTGGTGATGCCTTTGCTCTGAATCTGATGCTTTTCCCACTATACAGCCCTACCTTTTGTATTAGGTGGTACTGTATTCTCCAAAACAATGTGTTGATTTCTAACCTGTGGTACCTGTGAATGTGACCTTATTTGGAAATAGGATCTTTACAGATGTAATCAAGTTAAGGACAACGGTGGGCATTCATTTGAAAACTGGTGTCCTTATAAGATGGGGGAATTTTGGACACAAACAAAGAGACACACAGGGAAGAACATCATTTGACAACAAAGGCAGATTGGAGTGATGTATCTATGAGCCTAGGAATGCAGAGGACTGCCAGCAACCACCAGAAGCTAGAAAGAAGTAAAAAAGGATCATCCTTGAGAACCTTCAGGGAAAGCATAGCCCAGATGATACCTTGATTTCAGACTTCTAACCTCCGGAACTATGAGACAATAAATTTCTGTTGTTTGAAGTTACCCAGTTTGTCGTAATTTGTTATAGCAGCCTTAAGATACACTTTTAAACTTCTTCCCAGTTTTTACAAACTTATTTCATGATAAATACCCTAGTACACACCTTGTATAATCTAATGAAGAGAAAGAAGAATCACAGACAAGGCAGCATTTAATATTTCTGAGAGTGAAGAACAGAGGAGTCAGGAGGATGAGAGCTTTTGCTTTAGAATATGGATTTTTCTCTCCAGCTCTCACAAGGTCAGCCCCCTAACCAAAACAGCCACTTGAAGCTAATCTCAAAGCTTCCAGTATAATTGTACTTGACCTTTACCTAAAGGCCATCCCTACCAGGAAACTGACGGTTCCATCCCCTTGGGCTGTTACAAAAGGCAGCTTTCACAGTGTTCCTTTCATTGCTCTGCTTGGGAATCTAAAACCTGTTCATCCTAAAAGAAACCAACCTGAAAGTGCCAAGCGAGACAATAACAAAACATATTTCATACACTTTTGAGAAAAAAATATGCAGGGAAGAAAAATGAAGAGGATAAAATAGTCTCCTTATCTGAAAACTATGTTTTTTTATGCTAAGTACTATGCTTATGGAGCCAATACATCATGTCCACCAGTAAGTGGAAGTGAAGCATGTTTCTTCCACATGTTGTTTGACACAGCAAGTGAGCATTTTATCGGCATTGGGTAATTTAAACTCACACTCTGCTGTCTGGGGTATATTAGCAGCATACCATGCAAAGACTAGATGGTTTGGCAATTTGTGTACCACAGAGAATCAGTCCAATATAATTCAGGAGAGAGGCAAGGGCAAAAAGTGTGGAGAAGTTGCTTTATATCAGAAAAATATAGCTGTTATCAAGATGATATGGATAAAACCTAAGAAACCTGGCACACAGTTTGCTAAATACTAGTTTATATGGCAGCATTGCAGGCAATGATCTGGAAATACTGATTCAACCACACATACAGAGCTAATACCTCCTCAGGTAATCTGTTGCCTTTATTCTTCCTACTTTATCTCTCCTATAACAAACAGCATGTGAAGGTACACACACACCACACCCACACACACAAACATACACATGCATATTTATTGCTATGAAAACCAGGGTGTATTGTGGTTTAAATTGTTGGCTCTGGAGTTAGACAACCTAGATTTGAATCCCAGGTTTACCATTTACTGTTGTGCAAGCTTTATTTGTAAAACAGAGATTATGTCGTTCAAATCTCATATATACTATCGTGACAAGGATTAAAAGGGATACTGCATACAAAACGCAGCCTGAGGCACAGAGTAGATGGTCAATAAATGTCAGATATCATCACCAACATCATCATCGTCATCATTACCACCATCACTATTATTATAAACATGCATACACGGTTATCAATGTTTATCTGTACAACCAAAATCATCTATAGGTTTGTATATAAATTTAAGGGCCTATGAGCTTAAGACAGGTTTAGAGCTTGAGGAGATTATATTAATTTCTCCTTTAAAAATATTGTGGTGGGCTTCCCTGGTGGCGCAGTGGTTAAGAGTCCGCCTGCCGATGCAGGGGACACGGGTTCGTGCCCCGGTCCAGGAAGATCCCACATGCCGCGGAGCAGCTAGGCCTGTGAACCATGGCCGCTGAGCCTGTGTGTCCGGAGCCTGTGCTCCGCAATGGGAGAGGCCACAACAGTGAGAGGCCCGCGTGCCGCAACAACAACAAAAAATATATATATATATTGTGGTGACAACACCAAATGCTGGCAAGGATGTGGAGCAATAGGAACTCTCATTCATTGCTGATGGGAATGCAAAGTGGTACAGCCATTTTGGAAGATAGTTTGGCAGTTTCTTACAAAACTAAACATTCTTTTACTATATGATCCAGCATTTGCTCTCCTTGGTATTTATTGAAAGAGTTGAAAACTTACATTCACACAAAAACCTGCATTTGGATGTTTACAGCAGCTTTATTCACAATTGCCAAAAGTTGGGAGCAACCAAGATGCCCTTCAGTAGGTGAATGGATAAATAAACTGTGATACATCCAGACAATGGAATATTACTCAGTGCTAAAAAGAAATGAGCTATAGTAAAGCATGAAAAGACATAGAGGAAACTTAAATGCATGTCACTAAGAGAAAGAAGCCCATCTGAAAAGGCTACATACAACTATGGAGACAGTAAAAAGATCAGTCATTGCGGGGGTGGAGGAGAAGGGGGCGGGTAATAGGCAGATCGCAGAGAATTTTTAGAGCAATGAAACTACTCTATATGGTACTGTAATGGTGGGTACATGCCATTATACGTTTGCCAAACCCATAGAATGTCTAAAACCAAAATGAACCCTAAGGTAAGCTATGGACTTTGGGTGATCATAAAGCGTCAATGTAGGTTCATCAGTTATAACAAATATACCATTCTGGTGGGGGATGTCAGTAATGGGGGCAATTGCACGTGTGGGGGAAGGGAGTATATGGGAAATCTCTATATCTTCCATTCAGTTTTGCTGTAAACCTAAAACTGCTCCAAAAAAATAAAGTCCTAAAAATATATATTAGGAAATACAATTCAGGAAAATGTCCCAGAGCTCAAACTTTTTTTAGTTTCTACTTATGGCTATGATTCATTACAGTGAATGACTACAAAGCAGGATCAATAAATGAAAAGGGCACATGGGGCCAAGTCTGGGGAGAGCAGGTGTGAGCTTCCAGAAATTCTATCCCGATGCTCTTGTACAAGACATGTTTATTCCTTCAACAGCAGCAACATGTGTGAAGACTTGTATGTCCAGGAAAGGTTTATTGGAGCCTAAGGGTCAGAGTTCAAACTTAATCAAATGGCCAGTTAATTAATAGAGAAAGTCTGCTCAATATTGATAAATGTTGTCAGCTATTCAACCTAGATAAAATAGCTTTGTCTCATCTACTCATTTATGAACGATTTGAATTACATTATGAAGGAAAGGATAATAGGATTAAAAACAAAAATGAACTAAAGCCAAGGTATTGAGGGAGAGTAACAAATAGGTCAATTTGTCTGGCTCACCAGGTCATAATATAAAGCACAGTAGACCTGAGACAAATCCCAGCTTCTACTCTCTTACCTGCAGACGGACATCAGACTCCTCAGAGCTTCAGTGTTTGCCTGAATTTTCATTTCTGCTATGAGCAAATGTTTATGTGATATTAAGTGAGTAAATGTATGTCAAAGTCCTTTCTAAGATTCCTCAAAACTAGTAAATAATAATAATAGGATTTTTTATTAAACCCATTGTCAGAAATCACCTTAATATGCAGTTTAAAAAATAAATAAAGCTAGAAATGCCAGTCTAGAGAAGGATTCCCCACTCCAGCCCATAGAAAGCCAGTAAAGAAATTTTTAAAAATGAGATGATCAGTGTTTCAAAGGGTTGATCTTGCAGCTGTGTATGGCCTTATTTTTATTAAGTCATGTTTTTCTTCTTGCAACTCAGATGGAATCACAAAAATATATTCTATAGAAAGTTTTTGGTCCTTAGAACATACTATAAAAAAATATACATCAAAAAAACAACTTGTGACATTTATAAACATGATTCCCTGGCTATCAATTGGCTTTATATTGCCACAAATGAAAACACTTAAAAGAACATGGTTTTAAAATCATATCAGAAATGGATTTTTTTCCACATAATACTATTTGGCTCTATTTTTTTTTTTTTTGTGGTACGCGGGCTTCTCACTGTTGTGGCCTCTCCTGTTGTGGAGCACAGGCTCCGGACGCGCAGGCTCAACGGCCATGGCTCACAGGCCCAGCCGCTCCGCGGCATGTGGGATCTTCCCGGACTGGGGCACAAACCTGTGTCCCCTGCAACAGCAGGCAGACTCTCAACCACTGCACCACCAGGGAAGCCCGTATTTGGCTCTATTTTTAAAGAAACATGACACCTGTCCCGTTGATATAAGTGTGTTGCATTTGCTTTCTACCATATTTCTACCAGTGCAGTAGGCCATATTATTGTTCAAAATATTTGCTGTCTCTCCCAACCCTGTGGGTTGATTGAAGATTTGTTACTTCGTTTATCTCTGTGATTTTCTTTGACCACTAAAATGTGAGTGGAAGTGACATGTCACTTCCATATAGAAACTATAAAAGCCTTCACATGGTTGCACACCATCTTCTCTTTTCTGAATGCCAAGAGAAAATGAAATAATAAAAGTTTCTCTATTCCTGGGAAAAAACTGTTCTGAAGCCATGGAATCAGTTAAATGCCAGAATTCTTTAAAACTATTTAATCAATCAATGGCAGGTCTACAGCCACTGTGACAACCACAATTGCTCGAGAACACCAGCCAAACAGTGGCAGCATTTTGCTTCTAAAAGTCATCCAGTGGGGAATGGACTTACAAAAGAAACATTCTCTGAATGTCAATTAGTCAACAACAGTTTCACTGTAGTATCTATGCTTCTACAGGGCCTTAGGCTTAGGGTTAGGGTTAGGGTTAGGGTTAGGTCCATCCGTCCCAAAATCTCTGAAAAAATCAGTTCCCTGGTTTGCTGTAAGAGTATATGCCTGATCCACGTAGCTTTCCCTCACTTAAATAAGCAATACATTTAATGTTAAGGTTTTTGTTTTAGATGATGGTCTTATCCTTTGACACATGGGAAAAAATGACAAGATAGAGGCTACTCTGTCAGTTTGGGTCCTCCAATGAAGACAACGTGGAACAGAGCCACCGTCAACCCATAATGGACACAAAACATGAGTGAGAACAGTTATTTATGAAAGCCATTGAGATTTTCAGGTAGTTTGTAAACACAGAATAACTTAGACTAAGCTGAATTATACAGTCTGTAAATTTAAGTTATGGTTGTAGGCCATTACACAAAGGAAACAGGCAGTTATAATTTATCTCCCTGCTCCAATAAAAGATGAGTTTTCCTCTACATAACCAGACTTCTTGTCTCTCTTCTAATGTAATCATGATAGTTTTCATGCTTCAGGGAGAAATTTATGTTAAAAGCTTCATTATATTATTTCATTAGAAAATTATTTTCTTCTGTCAAATATATGATTTTAAAAGACTTCTACTGTGCAAAAAGACTTGGCCAAAACAATAACAACGTCAACAACAACATGAGTAAAATTTATAAAGCAATATAAAAATACAGCAAAAGAAATATACTTCATAATACTTTATCCAGCCATAAATGTTCAATTCTTAAGCAATTTCCCCCACAGGACTCTGTATTCAATTTTAAAGTGAAAACAAATACAAAAATTAAATTTGCCTTTAAAACATGTTAAACTTTACTGGAATGTATCTATTACAAAGGGAAATAGTATGCCTATATTTGTATCTCATTTGGTATATAATTATTTTCAAATTTTATCATTTGGTTGTAACTCACATAACTTATTTTGAAGGACAGTTAATCATAAGAATTCAGTTATCATGAAAACCTAGTGAGTCATTTAACAAGTATGTGAGAACATATTATATGTAAAGTACAGAATTAAATGCTGTTGGTGTTTAAAAATTAATAATAAACAGAATTTACCTTCAGGTCTAAAAGCAGAAAAGAGAAAATTTAATGTATAACCATGGTATAATGTGAGACTGATAAATGGCATCAGAAAGATATAGATGAAATTATATGCAAGATCTAAAGGATGAGAAATAACAATTGAGGAAAATCAGGGAAGGGTCATGGAGCAGGTGCATTTAAAGTGGGCCTTAAAATATGAGTAGGGAATACTCTACACATATGAGTCTGGCTCTAATCCATATAAGCAAGAAGGACTCACTCATCTCTTCAATGTCGCCCTGACCTAGCAAGACAGAGCTTTTCTCCCAATAACAGGACTCATCATGTTCCTGATATGTACATATCACCAATACCCTCTGAGATCTGGCAGAAGGGAAAGAGGGAGGTTATGTTTTAGGTTCTGCTCTCAAATTTTCCCCACTCACTTAGGCAGCAAAATTTAGCCCAACTACTTCTTATAACAAATCTTTGTGAAGTAGAGATTTCAAAGCATACAGGTCATTGGAAATTAATTCAGGGTCTATGCTTCTCTCTGAATTGTTGGCCTATGAAGTTCCTGTCTTGTCAAGACCTTGAGTCAGAATCTTTCTCAAAGTAGACTACCTCTCTAGACTTTATTTCTTCCATACGAGTCAGAGCTTTAATCCAAAGCACTGAACCCCAACCTGGGATTAATAGTGGTGAAAATTGTTAGCTAACAAGATTCCATGGAGCAGCCAACTGATAAGCCTTGATTACAGGCCTCATAATTCACTGGGAAAAATTCGTTAGTCAACAGCTTCCCTGACACTCCCTTTCTACTAATAGTCAAAGCACAATTCTATAGCCCTTTCCTACAACTACTTTTCTCACTTGAGAAATTCCGGGACGAAGTGATTAAAAGAAAAGTAAATCCTTCACCCCACATGTCACCTACAAAAGTGGGCAGCAACACGATTTGGGGAAATTTCCTGAAGTTGTGATAAAATTTATAGCAGAACAAAAGCCACTTGGACCTATTATTTATTTTGCAAAGCAAAGTAAGACTTTAAAAAAAACTCATATTCAATTTTATTAAGCAATATTAAAAAGCAATAGCACTTCCAGGACACACTAAAATATAGTGCACATATCATTTATATGCAGTTGTGCATAAATCATTCCTCTTTTTTTCAGATGAATAGAATCAGAACTTCATGGCACTTGCCGAAAATACCCATTTAACTCTCAAGAATAACCCTATAAAAGAGTGCTTATCAAATTCCCCAGAATAAAAATCAGGCCTAAATATGAAGACTTTGCCATTATACAGATATTCTTCAACCCATGACTTAGTGAAGTTAATATCATTGCCATTGTTATTGCTTAAAATAAATGGAATAAGGGCCACCTCCTGGGAAAAACAGTAAATTAACTGACAGAGCCCATGAACGAAATGAAACTAAAATCTCAATGTTTAAAAAAATGTTTTTAGTTCCCTAGCTAAAAACTTATTGTCATCAGCAGCCACTTTTTTTGCGGTACGCGGGCCTCTCACTGTTGTGGCCTCTCCCGCTATGGAGCACAGGCTCCGGACGCGCAGGCTCTGCGGCCATGGCTCACGGGCCCAGCCGCTCCGCGGCATGTGGGATCCTCGCGGACCGGGGCACGAACCCGTGCTCCCTACATCGGCAGACGGACTCTCAACAACTGCACCACCAGGGAAGCCCCTAGCAGACACTTTTTAAAAAGAGAAAAAAAGCAGCCTTTCAACTCCCCAGGTTAATTTCACTAATGAGTCAAACTAGAGGAAAAAATACTGGGCAATTATTCAAAGGACCTTGGCCACACACTCAGTTTACTGGTTGACATGAGGTGATTTTCTGTTCCTCAGTTTCTTCACCTGAAAAATCAAATCTAGGATTGTTCAAGCATCAAATTAAAAAATATAAGTAGAATCCTAGAAGTTGCCAAGCATCAATTTGAAAAACATATGTAGAAGCACTCTGTAAACTGTAAAATGTAAGAGGTCACTATTTTCCCACTTTTATCAAGTCTGTGTGACCTTGAGTTCCTGTATACAGGGCTCATCAATTGATCCCTTGGATATTTACTTCTAGACCATCTTGGCATTGACTTTCTTGATACTTCTAGATGGGTCCCTACCCTCTGTTTTCTCATTCTTCCCTCCCATAAATCTGAGTTGATCTCCACTAGTCACAAACATCTGTGAAACACATAAATGTTTCAAAAGTTCCCTGAGAGACTCAGAGCAAAAAGCAGACTGAAAATTCAAAGTTCTAGTAAGATTTCCATGATAATAAAGTATTACCACATCTCTCTAGAATTTGTAGGGCTTTTCTATCCTTAGGACACAAGCAGAATAAATTGGATGAGGGTTACTGGGTCCTTGAGAGCAGTTCCAGACAGCCACCTATGCACACAGACAGGGGCCAAAGCTGAATACAGAGCATCAGAATTTCATTATGAGACTGTTGGATGAGGCTATTTTTCCTACATACATAATGAATAAATTATATCAAGCTTCCAGACTCTTTTGAAACTAGACATATGACACTTAAATTTGGGGTAAGCAATTACTGACAAACTGACAATCTGCACCACTAACAAAAAAAGTTCAGAATGTTTTCTTCTGCAGACAGGTACATTTAACTGTGTGGAGAGAAGAAGAACTAATCTATGTTTCAATTAGTTCTCAGTGACTGCAGCAAGCTTTGATGGATTAATCAAATTCTGGCTTTTGGGGGGAAAGATTTACTTAAAATCAAATTGATCTGTTGTTCTCGTATTATCACTGCTAAATCTATATTTACTCTGCTTTAGGGCTTCTGAAGAGTAATAAATTGTCACCTCTCCTGCAGTCTGCCCAAGTCTCAAGTCACACTTGAAATGAGTTTAATATTTAGAGCCCCTTTCAAAAGTACTGTTGCTTGCAGACACTCAGTCGTAAACTTTCCAACAACAGAAAACACCATGGTAGAGGCAAGATTTCACGAAGCAGAGTCAGACTGTAAATTTTTTTCTTGACTTTTGGGGACAAGGAAGACAGTTGCACCAAACAAAAGCTAAATTCAAATAAAAGAGGGTGAAAATTGAGTGACGACTGTGCAACTACAGTGTGTGTGTGCGTGGTGGAGGGGTGGGAGGTGTGAACGGCGTCTAATTGCTTATCCACTATCACTCCCACTCGGGGGGGCATTCTTCCTAGGCTCTGCCTTTCTGTTCTTCGATGGACACTGATGACAGCCTCCCCTGTTCAGAATACACTCTGCAGGTGCTGCTGAGAAAAGCATGCACATCACTCAGTTTCCTTATCATCTTCAGGAGCTGTGGTTCTTTGCCCTTCACAGAGGCTCTGATAAAACTTCAAGGCTCTGAAGTTTAAATACAGATTCTTGCATTGAAAAAGCATCAGTGTGGGTTTTCTTGCCAAGAGAGCTGGACTGCTAATTTGACACATCAAATGAGCCTTTTGGACCATGAGGGGTTAACCAGTCCACCAGCCAAGCAGAGGAGAAAGACGCTGACTCCCAGATGCCAGTGCTAGCAAAATTAATCCTGGAGCTTAACATCTGTATGCTTCACCTGCCAGGCGGGCCCCAGTAGGTATTTTTCATCACTGGACCAGATTAAAAGAGAATGATGAGCAGAAGCGGTTCCGCACCACCAGTGACAGAAAGGAAAAAGGAAAAGATGTCCTCCACTGAGAGCGAGGCCCCGACTGCCTCCAGGTACTAATGTCCTGGAAACATTGGACAGGAGTGTGTGTTACCTTGTCCGGACACCACCTGAGCTGTCTGGTTGCTGGAAGAAGGCTCGGGAACATCAGAAGCCACAGGGTAGAGCAGACTGAACACGTCCAAGCTAGCTTCAGGGTGCCACTTTTCAAGTTTTCACCTGAGCAGACAGGATTTTTAAGTATGTTCTTTGGTTTCAGGCGGCTGGCAACATTTGTCAGGATACCCAGTCCCCAACCCCACCTGGCTTTTCTTTTCCCTGCCTTGTTTGCTTTGCACTTAACAGAAAATCAAACTTTCCTAAACCCATGTGTCCTCTTGATCTTCTCATCTTAAGAAATTTTTTAAAGTCCAAACTTCTCTTGTCTTCATAGGCATTTGTTTTTTTATATTTTCAAAATCTAGTATTTTTCATATGTTGTTTTTAAACATCAGAAATACAATTACATGGTCAGTGCTGGAAAAACACTACATTCCGCACATCTAGACAAATTTGATGGGAGAGCAGAGGGCTAAAAAAGCAGGAAGGAGGGCCAGTAGGACAGAACTGATTTGCAGGGCAAGAACTTCAAAGAAATAATGAGGTCCCAGGAGAGGTGGAGCTCTGATGTAGGGAATTGAATCCTTTTCCAAAGCTTTCATAAGATGTATTTTTCTTTCTACTGCCAGATAAAGGTCTGTGTAGGGTAGAGGGGAAGAAAGAAGAAGGGAGAGCAAGCATTTGATGAAAAATAGAGTGGATGGTTCAGTGCTTTGCTTAGGTGTCAGGTAAAGTTTCCCTCAAAAGTACCGTGAGCAATTTAAACAGTAGGAGTGTCTGGGAATTAAAGAATAAACCAGGATGGATGCATGCATTTCCAAGAGTCATTATGGGGGACAATATTGTTTCTATTTAACAAACACAGCTAAAAGTGGATGGCAAAATAGCACTTTATACATTAGATCTCTGAATAGGAAGCCATATTTTCTAAGTTTATGAGCTAATATTTTTACAAATGTAATATCTAATCTCTCATGTAAAGTTCTTGAATTTGTGTGGGTCCTCTGAAAAGGAATAGCAGCAAGCCAAATCTCAAATTTCAGATTAGTGTTCTCATAGCAAGATAAAATCATTATTTTCAAATGTGAACATCAAAATGCTAATGGCTGGCTGGACCTAAGCATGGTAAGTTCACTCTTCTACAGAGGTAACTTTAAAAAAAATAAAATCAATCTATTCTTTAAGGAAATGACACCCTCTGCAACTTCCTCACTCCTGCTCATTACTGTATGTGATTCTCTTACCATTTTAGAAATGATATCTCCCAGTTTGCCCAGGACAATCCCAGCTTATTCTTGTTATCTTGGTGAAATTATTAACAGCACCCCTTTTACTCTAAGTGTTTTGGTTTGGATGATAAATTATATTGTTTTCTTACTCAGAGCGGACGACAATGTTCTCTTGTACATAGATTGAGGTCATCGGATGGGAAGGCTGGGGGCTGGCCAGAACAGCAGCCCTATGGTGAGGCAGGGACCCCAGCGTAGGGTCCACACTGGAGAGCCGAAATTGAGCTCAACCGGAACTAGGAAGCCGTAGCAACTGGTGTATCCCTTTCACATGCAGAGAAGTCTGCTGTCCTCAGCTGAGTTAGGCAGAATTAAACAAATGATCAGTGCCCACTTTGAGGCCTGACTGTAAAGAGATGAAAAACACCCCAAAGCCAGAGCTGTGACAAGAGACCAGTGAGAAATCACGAGAGAGGAAGGTTGCCACCCGTAAGGGTCTGTAGCTCTTCCGCCTGGAGCACGCTTCCTGAGCTGCTGGCCTTAGAACGTCTGGCATTTGTTTTATTAAAGAAATCAGTAAACTTTCTCATACTTCTACCAAAACGAAAACAAAAAAGTCAAGATAGAAAGAATGTTTGAGCATTCTGTAAAAGATACTATTCTCCCCCATTATATTCAAGAATGCCTAGATGTTTAAAACTGCAGCAAAGGAAGGAAACAAGAGTAAAACATTTATAATAAAAGAAACTTGACATTTACACTAGTGAGATAAGCAACAAGTGTAATCAGTGTAAAATAGTGTAGTAAGTATGCATTAATTTAAATAGTGAAGGTTAGAGGAAGTGATAAATAATCAAGAATAATTTTAGGGCATTAACACTACTCAAAATAAATATATACAGTTGTGAAAACCTTAATTTATTTCTTGCTGGATTTTATAGAACTTACCTGAAAATCAAGGAGAAAAAATTTCATTACAGTCATTTGAAAGCAGGCTGACAAGTTATAAATGCACTCACTCAATGTACAAATATGCATAATACCATGCACAATTCCTTAAATGGTGCTCAAACACATAACATCAGGGATGCTTAAACCTCATAGAAAACAGAAAACATACATGCATTCATAAGCTACTAACATTTCAATGTTATAACATATAAGGCTTTCCCACACCCTTTATTTTATTTGCTCTTCTGGACAGCATATTTTACAGGTGAACAAAACCAAATTCAGAGATATTGAGTCATTCAAGATCAGACAGCTAAGTAAGAAACAAAGTAAAAACAAACAGACAAACACCCCATAATTCCTAACCAAAGTTTCTTTGGCAATAGTTCTATTTCTTATAGGATCAGCTGCACACAGGAAAGTACATGACACAAGATTTCAATACAGCAGGAGGCAGACAAATAAATGAAATAAGGATTCCAGTCACAGGCCATGTTAATTTAGAAAAATTTGTTTAGTTTCTATTTCTTTCCTTGTGAAATAGTTTACATCAGTGGTCCCCAACTTTTTGGCACCAGGGACTGGTTTCGTGGAAGACAATTTTTCCATGGACGGGGTTGGGGGGGACGGTTCAGGTGGTAATCAGCAGGTGAAGCTTCGCTCATTCTCCTGCCACTCACCTCCTGCTATGCAGCCCGGTTCCTAACAAGGCCGCGGACCAGTACCGGTCTGTGGCCCAGGGGTGGGGAACCCCTGGATAGTTATAGTACTCCATGACTTACCGCCTTCATAGTATCCCACAATGAAATACTCTTGAAAACTCAGTAAGTGTTGCAAAATTTTACTCCCACTAGAAACAATTATTGATTCCATCAGTAATTTCAACTAAACAGGCATTTTTCCAAGGAAAAATTCTAGGTCAGAGGCCAGGAGTATGTAGGAGATGCCTATACTGGTATGGTCATATGAGTTGGTAAAATTTTGAAATACTTCTCAGCTGATTGATTAATTGCCACTTGCTCTAGTCCCTCGAGTGCCCCACCCTTCCCCTGGCATCTTCCAGATCTCCCCATGAGTCAGAAGGTAAAGGATTATTATCAGCAGGTTCGTGCTTCAGTGCTAAGGGTACCAGCCTTACTGGTACTTGACTTCTGTCCTTACCTCGTTGGAGACATTCCTGACCAATAAAGGGAAAACTCCAGCTATGTGTTTGCAGCTTGCTTTCTCATGTAACCAGAGTCATGTTGCCAACATCTGCCTGTGTTCCTGTGATTAGTGCTCAAGTGAAAATAATATCACTTGTTCTACCTACTATTAGATAATAATTACCGTAAATATTTTAAAAAATGTGGCTGGGATGGGATGTTTATCAAAATGTGATGCTTGACTTCCAGGGACATTAGTGCAGCCAAAGAGAAGGTCTCAGCTTGAAAGATCTTGGAGGAGTGGGAATGTTGTTGATTGTTTACTCATTGTCTTTGGCAAAGGAAGAACTAAAGAGTGCTTCAATTACCCCGGAATTTATTCCCCAACTCACAGCAACGTAATGTAGTTGGACCAGGAAACGATCCCTCCCAAGCCAGCTTGACCGTATTACAGAAGGAACACCTAAACACCAGGAATTTTTTAACATCAACAACACTTGCCTCCAGTTTAAAGTCTGAGACAGCTCCAACAGCTGTCAAATGGACAGTGAGTTTAACCCAAGAGAAACCACCAAAACTGTTTGCTGGAAAATATCATTGTAGTACTTACTCTGCTCATTCAGGGAAAGAAAATAATAAAACCAAAGAAAAATATGCATAGTACTTATGAAAATAGTCTACACTTTAAAAAGGAAGAGGACATAAGTACTAAAAATGCAAAAGAAAAATAAAACTTTTGAAAAAGATTTATTATAGGAAGTGGTAAAAAAAAATGGTAGGTTTGTTTTTGCAGAAACCTGGTTTTCATTCCCAATGAAATTGAAGAAAACATGGACTCTATGAAATAATATAATGTTAACATTTAGATAGAAAGGGAACTGACTGGATCAAGGAGCTAGATTTTTTTGAAAGAAGGAAAGACTGTAATGATAAAAACTGCCATAAAATTAAATCATTCATTTAATATGTCTTTATGAAGAGAAAGGCAATATCAGGATAAAAAGATGAGCAAGATATTAGAAGCGATATTATTGAAAACTAAATTCAATAGGCAACAAACTTAGGAAGCACTTCAAGAATGCAGAAGGTGTTGGTTCTAAAACTGGCTCCTGCACATGGAGGGCAAGCAGAGACCAAAGAAAGATGCAGGCCACTCCAGATTGGTCGGTGGTAGGTTTAATAAGCAAAGGATCTCATATATGAGGCTTATTATGGGCAGCTGCAAGACAAGTAGATCTCCACACCCACCAAATCTTAAAGATTATATAAAGGCCTTAACTGGGTTTAGTTAGGTATACTGTCCAGATGGTCTCAACACCACATTGCTCTCTCAAGTCTGTGTCCTTGAAACAGCTCCTAGTGTGGGAATGGTGGACAGAATGTACATGCCAAGGACAGAGGAGCGGGGAGGAACCTCTGATTGCAGAGTCACAGGCAGTCATGTTTTCTCAACAGCCTCTTCCAACAGAAGGACAAGAGAAGAAAACTTATATGATTAAAGATGATTAAAATGGAAGACAGAAAGTAAAGACATAAGAAATGGATAATTGATTTCCTGAAAAAGAAAAACCAACAAATATGACATAATAAATAACAAATGATATAAAACAATGAAGTTTCCTAATAAAGTAAAATGTTTTTATGTTTCTCTCAATAGATTAAAATGTTCCTAACGTTTCCCTAAGTTACATAAGGGAACTTCAAAAATATCTCAAGACCTAAGGCTTAGATTAAAAGGTCCTACCTTTTTCTCATCATATTATGGTGAAGCTGTTAATTCTAAGGGGAAAAAAAAAAGAGCAAATTATGCATCTCTGAGACTGGGGGCAGGACACACAGAGGGAAACCTCTCTCAGGAGAAAACCTCTCTCAGAAGAAAATCTCTGAAGCTGTCCCTGGGCTTCTCTATAGCATTAAAAGCCAATTTTAAAAAGGTACAAAACAAAACAACTTAAAGGTATTTTGAAAAAAAGTTGCCACCAAACCCTGTATTCAACCAAGTTATCATTCCAGTAATGATAGGAAAAAATTATTCTTAGTAATGCACAGGCTCACAAAGGATATCTCCCAGAGTACTCCCCCAAAATGTTAACTGTTCAAAAGATCAATCTAAAAAACAGCCGAGCATCTATTGATGAACACTTATGTTGTTTCCATATCTTGGCAGTTGTAAATAATGCTGCTACTAACACTGGGGTGCATGTATCTCTTTGAATTAATGTTTTCATTTTCTTCTAATATATTGCTATATCATATGGTAGTTCTATTTTTAATATTTTGAGGAACCTCCATGTTACTTTCCATAGTGGCTGCACCAATTTACATTCCCACCAACAGTGTACTAGGGTTCCTTTTTCTCCACATCCTCTCCAGCATTTATTTGTTGTCTTTTTGATGATAGCCAATATTTTGCCATTTGCAACAACATGAATGGAACTGAAGGGTATTATGCTTAGTTAGATAAGTCAAACAAAGAAAGACAATACTATATGTTTTCACTTCCGTGTGGAAGGTAAAAAATAAAACAAAATAGAAACAGACTCATAGTGGGAGACAGGTGAGGGGATGGGGCAAGATAGGAATAGGGGGTTAACAGGTACAAACTACTATATAGGATACAATGTACAGCACAGGGAATATAGGCATATATATATATAATATAATGTTATAAATTTAAATGGAATATAATCTATAAAAATGTTGACTCACTACGTTGCACACCTGAAACTAATATAACTCTGTAAATCAATTATACTTCAATTTAGAAATTAAAAAATGGGAGTGCCAAGGGGGGACCTTGAAGATGGCGGAAGAGTAAGACGCGGAGATGGCCTTCCTCCCCACGGATACACCAGAAATACATCTACACGTGGAACAACTCCTACAGAACACCTACTGAAGGCTGGCAGAAGACCTCAGACCTCCCAAAAGACAAGAAACTCCCCACGTACCTGGGTAGGGCAAAAGAAAAAAAGAAAAAACAGAGACAAAAGAATAAGGACGGCACCTGCACCAGTGGGAGGGAGCTGTGAAGGAGGAAAAGTTTCCACACACTAGGAAGCCCCTCCGCGGGCGGAGACTGCGGGAGGCGGAGGGGGGAGCTTCGGTACCGCGGAGGAGAGCACAGCAACAGGGGTGCGGAGGGCAAAGCAGGGAGATTCCCGCACAGAGGATCGGTGCCGACCGGCACTCACCAGCCCGAGAGGCTTGTCTGCTCACGCGCCGGGGCGGGCGGGGCTGCGAGCTGAGGCTCGGGTTTCGGTTTTGGACGGAGCGCAGGGAGACGACTGGGGTTGGCGGCTTGAACATAGCCTGAAGGGGTTAGTGCACCACGACTAGCCGGGAGGGAATTCGGGGAAAAGCCTGCACCTGCCAAATGGGCAAGAGACTTTTTCTTCCCTCTTTGTTTCCTGGTGCGGGAGGAGAGGGGTTTAAGAGCGCTGCTTAAAGGAACTCCAGAGACGGGAGCGAGCCGAGGCTAAAAGCGCGAACCCCAGAGACGGGCGCGAGCCGCGGCTAAAAGCGCGGGAGACGCTAAGGCTGCTGCTGCCGCCACCAAGGGGCCTGTGTGCGAGCACAGGTCACTCTCCACACCCCTCTTCTGGGGAGCCTGTGCAGCCCGCCACTGCCAGGTTCCGGGATTCAGGGACAACTTCCCCGGGAGAATGCACGGCGGGCCTCAGGCTGGTGCAATGTCACACTGGCCTCTGCCGCCGCAGGCCCGCCCCGCACGCCGTGCCCCTCCCTCCCCCCAGCCTGAGTGCGCCAGAGCCCCCAGATCAGCGGCTCCTTTAACCCCGTCCTGTCTGAGCAAAAAACAGACGCCCTCCAGCGACCTACACGCAGAGGCGGGGCCAAATCCAAAGCTGAGCTCCTGTGAGCTGTGAGAACAAAGAAGAGAAAGGGAAATCTCTCCCAGCAGCCTCAGAAGCAGCGGATTAAAGCTCCACAATCAACTTGATGTACCCTGCATCTGTGGAATACCTGAATAGACAAGGAATGATCCCAAATTGAAGAGGTAGAACTTAGGAGCGAGATCTATGATTTTTTTTCCCTTTTCCTCTTTTTGTGAATGTGTACGTGTATGCTTCTGTGTGAGATCTTGTCTGTATACTCTTGCTTCTACCATTTGTCCTAGGGCTCTCTCCGTCCCTGGTTTTTTAAAAAAATTTCTTTTCTTAATAATTAATTTTAATTGTACTAACTTTATTACACTTTACCTTCGTTCTTTCTTTCTTTCCTTCCTTCCTTCCCTCCTTTAGACAACGAATCACCCCAAATTGAGGAGGTGGTCTCTGATAGCAAGAAATTATGATTTTTGCCCGTTTACCTCTTTTGGTGAAGGTGTATGTGTATGCTTCTGTGTAAGATTTTCTCTGTATAGCTTTGCTTCCAACATTTGTCCTAAGATCCTATCTGTCCCTTTTTTTTTTTTCTAAATATTTTTTAATTCAATAACTATATTATACTTTATTTTATTTTTACTGTATCTTCTTTCTTTCTGTCTTTTTTCCTTCTTTCCCTCCTTCCTTCCTTCCTTCCTCCCTCCCTCCCTCCCTCCTTTCTTTCCTTCTTTGCTTCTTCCTTCCTTCCGTCCTTTCCTCCTTCCCTTCTTTCTTTCCTCATACTTCTACTAATTCTCTCTACTTTTTCTCCCTTTTATTCTGAGCCGTGTGGACGAAAGGCTCTTGGTGCTCCAGCCAGGAGTCAGGGCTCTGCCTCTGAGGTAGGAGAGCCAACTTCAGGACACTGGTCAACAAGAGACCTCCCAGCTCCACATAATGTTAAACGGCGGAAATCTCCCAGAGACCTCCATCTTAACACCAGCACCCAGCTTCACTCAACGACCAGCAAGCCACAGTGCTGGACAACCTATGCCAAACAACTAGCAAAACAGGAACACAAGCCCACCCATTAGCAGAGAGGCTGCCTAAAATCATAATAAGGCCACAGACACCCCAAAACACACCACCAGACGTGAACCTGCCCACTAGAGAGACAAGATCCAGCCTCATCCACCGCAACACAGGCACTAGTCCCCTCCACCAGGAAGCCTACACAGCCCACTGAAACAACCTTAGCCACTGGAGACAGACATCAAAAACAATGGGAACTACGAACGTGCAGCCTGCAAAAAGGAGACCCCAAACACAGTAAGATAAGCAAAATGAGAAGACAGAAAAACACACAGCAGATGAAGGAGCAAGATAAAAATGCACCAGACCTAACAAATGAAGAGGAAATAGGCAGTCTACCTGAAAAAGAATTCAGAATAATGATAGTAAGGATGATCTGAAATCTTGGAAGTAGAATGGACAAAATGCAAGAAACAGTTAACAAGGACATAGAAGAAATAAAGATGAAACAAGCAATGATGAACAACGTAATAAATGAAATTAAAAGTACTCTAGATGGGATCAATAGCAGAATAACTGAGGCAGAAGAACGGATAAGTGACCTGGAAGATAAAATAGTGGAAATAACTACTGCAGAGCAGAATAAAGAAAAAAGCATGCAAAGAACTGAGGACAGTCTCAGAGACCTCTGGGACAACATTAAACGCACCAACATTCGAATTATAGGGGTTCCAGAAGAAGAAGAGAAAAAGAAAGGGACTGAGAAAATATTTGAAGAGATTATAGTTGAAAACTTCCCTAATATGGGAAAGGAAATAGTTAATCAAGTCCAGGAAGCACAGAGAGTCCCATACAGGATAAATACAAGGAGAAATACGCCAAGACACATATTAATCAAACTGTCAAAAATTAAATACAAAGCAAGCATATTAAAAGCAGCAAGGGAAAAACAACAAATAACACACAAGGGAATCCCCATAAGGTTAACAGCTGATCTCTCAGCAGAAACCCTACAAGCCAGAAGGGAGTGGCAGGACATACTGAAAGTGATGAAGGAGAAAAACCTGCAACCAAGACTACTCTACCCAGCAAGGATCTCATTCAGATTTGATGGAGAAATTAAAATATTTACAGACAAGCAACAGCTGAGAGAGTTCAGCATCACCAAACCAGCTTTACAACAAATGCTAAAGGAACTTCTCTAGACAAGAAACACAAGAGCAGCAATAGACCTATAATAATGAACCCAAAACAATATAGAAAATGGGAATAGGAACATACATATCGATAATTACCTTAAATGTAAATGGACTAAATGCTCCCACCAAACGACACAGATTGGCTGAATGGATACAAAAACAAGACCCTTATATATGCTGTCTACAAGAGACCCACTTCAGACCTAGAGACACATACAGACTGAAAGTAAGGGGATGGAAAAAGATATTCCATGCAAATGGAAACCAAAAGAAAGCTGGAGTAGCAATTCTCATATCAGACAAAATAGACTTTAAAATAAGGACTATTAAAAGAGACAAAGAAGGACACTACATAATGATCAAGGGATCGATCCAAGAAGAAGATATAACAATTGTAAATATTTATGCACCCAACAGAGGAGCACCTCAATATATAAGGCAAATACTAACAGCCATAAAAGGGGAGATCGACAGTAACACATTCATAGTAGGGGACTTTAACACCCCACTTTCAGCCATGGACAGATCATCCAAAATGAAAATAAATAAGGAAACACAAGCTTTAAATGATACATTAAACAAGATGGACTTAATTGATATTTATAGGACACTCCATCCAAAAACAACAGAATACACATTTTTCTCAAGTGCTCATGGAACATTCTCCAGGATATATCATATCTTGGGTCACAAATCAAGCCTTGGTAAATTTAAGAAAATTGAAATTGTATCAAGTATCTTTTCTGACCACAACGCCATGAGACTAGATATCAATTACAGGAAAAGATCTGTAAAAAATACAAACACATGGAGGCTAAAGAATACACTATTTAATAATGAAGTGATCACTGAAGAAATCAAAGAGGAAATAAAAAAATACCTAGAAACAAATGACAATGGAGACACAACGACCCAAAACCTATGGGATGCAGCAAAAGGAGTTCTAAGGGGGAAATTTATAGCAATACAAGCCCACCTTAAGAAGCAGGAAACATCTCGAATAAACAACCTAACCTTGCACCTCAAGCAATTAGAGAAAGAAGAACAAAAAAACCTCAAAGCTAGCAGAAGGAAAGAAATCATAAAAATCAGATCAGAAATAAATGAAAAAGAAATGAAGGAAATGATAGCAAAGATCAATAAAACTAAAAGCTGGTTCTTTGAGAAGATAAACAAAATAGATAAACCACTAGCCAGACTCATCAAGAAAAAAAGGGAGAAGACTCAAATCAATAGAATTAGAAATGAAAAAGGAGAAGTAACAACTGACACTGCAGAAATAAAAAAAACATGAGAGATTACTACAAGCAACTCTATGCCAATAAAATGGACAATCTGGAAGAAATGGACAAATTCTTAGAAATGCACAACCTGCCAAGACTGAATCAGGAAGAAATAGAAAATATGAACAGACCAATCACAAGCACTGAAATTGAAACTGTGATTAAAAATCTTCCAACAAACAAAAGCCCGGGACCAGATGGCTTCACAGGTGAATTCTATCAAACATTTAGAGAAGAGCTAACACCTATCCTTCTCGAACTCTTCCAAAATATAGCAGAGGGAGGAACACTCCCAAATTCCTTCTACGAGGCCATCATCACCTTGAAACCAAAACCAGACAAAGATGTCACAAAGAAAGAAAACTACAGGCCAATATCACTGATGAACATAGATGCAAAAACCCTCAACAAAATACTAGCCAGCAGAATCCAACAGCACATTAAAAGGATCATACACCATGATCAAGTGGGGTTTATTCCAGGAATGCAAGGATTCTTCAATATACGCAAATCTATCAATGTGATAAACCATATTAACAAATTGAAGGAGAAAAACCACATGATCATCTCAATAGATGCAGAGAAAGCTTTCGACAAAATTCAACACCCATTTATGATAAAAACCCTGCAGAAAGTAGGCATAGAGGGAACTTTCCTCAACATAATAAAGGCCGTATATGACAAGCCCACAGCAAACATCATCCTCAATGGTGAAAAACTGAAAGCATTTCCACTAAGATCAGGAACAAGACAAGGTTGCCCACTGTCACCACTCTTATTCAACATAGTTTTGGAAGTTTTAGCCACAGCAATCAGAGAAGAAAAGAAATAAAAGGAATCCAAATCGGAAAAGAAGAAGTAAAGCTGTCACTGTTTGCAGATGACATGATACTATACATAGAGAATCCTAAAGATGCCACCAGAAAACTACTAGAGCTAATCAATGAATTTGGTAAAGTAACAGGATACAAAATTAATGCACAGAAATCTATGGCATTCCTATATACTAATGATGAAAAATCTGAAAGTGAACTCAAGAAAACACTCCCATTTACCATTGCAACAAAAAGAATAAAATATCTAGGAATAAACCTCCCTAAGGAGACGAAAGACCTGTATGCAGAAAATTATAAGACACTGATGAAAGAAATTAAAGATGATACAAATAGATGGAGAGATATACCATGTTCTTGGATGGGAAGAATCAACATTGTGTAAATGACTCTACTACCCAAAGCAATCTACAGATTCAATGCAATCCCTATCAAATTACCAGTGGCATTTTTCACAGAACTAGAACAAAAAATTTTGCAATTTGTATGGAAACACAAAAGACCCCGAATAGCCAAAGCAACCTTGAGAACGAAAAAAGGAGCTGGAGGAATCAGGCTCCCTGACTTCAGACTATACTACAAAGCTACAGTAATCAAGACAGTATGGTACTGGCACAAAAACAGAAAGATAGATCAATGGAACAGGATAGAAAGCCCAAAGATAAACCCACACACATATGGACACCTTATCTTTGATAAAGGTGGCAGGAATGTACAGTGGAGAAAGGACAGCCTCTTCAATAAATGGTGCTGGGAAAACTGGACAGGTACATATAAAAGTATGAGATTAGATCACTCCCTAACACCATACACAAAAATAAGCTCAAAATGGATTAAAGACCTAAATGTAAGGCCAGAAACTATCAAACTCTTAGAGGAAAACATAGGCAGAACACTCTATGACATAAATCACAGCAAGATCCTTTCTGACCCACCTCTTAGAGTAGTGGAAATAAAAACAGAAATAAACAAATGGGACCTAATGAAACTTCAAAGCTTTTGCACAGCAAAGGAAACCATAATCAAGACCAAAAGACAACCCTCAGAATGGGAGAAAATATTTGCAAATGAAGCAACTGACAAAGGATTAATCTCCAAAATTTACAAGCAGCTCATGCAGCTCAATAACAAAAAAACAAACAACCCAATCCAACAATGGGCAGAAGACCTAAATAGACATTTCTCCAAAGAAGATATACAGAATGCCAACAAACACATGAAAGAGTGCTCAACATCATTAATCATTAGAGAAATGCAAATCAAAACTACAATGAGATATCATCTCACACCAGTCAGAATGGCCATCATCAAAAAATCTAGAAACAATAAATGCTGGAGAGGGTGTGGAGAAAAGGGAACCCTCTTGCACTGCTGGTGGGAATGTGAATTGGTTCAGCCACTATGGAGAACAGTATGGAGGTTCCTTAAAAAAACTACAAATAGAACTACCATATGACCCAGCAATCCCACTACTGGGCATATACCCTGAGAAAACCAAAATTCAAAAAGAGTCATGTACCAAAATGTTCATTGCAGCTCTATTTACAATAGCCCGGAGATGGAAACAACCTAAGTGCCCATCATGGGATGAATGGATAAAGAAGATGTGGCACATATATACAATGGAATATTACTCAGCCTTAAAATGAAATGAAATTGAGCTATTTGTAATGAGATGGATAGACCTAGAGTCTGTCATACAGAGTGAAGTAAGTCAGAAAGAAAAAGACAAATACCGTATGCTAACACATATATATGGAATTTAAGGGAAAAAAAATGTCATGAAGAACCTAGGGGTAAGACAGGAATAAAGACGCAGACCTACTGGAGAACGGACTTGAGGACATGGGGAGGGGGAAGGGTGAGCTTTGACAGGGCGAGAGAGAGTCATGGACATATACACACTAACAAACGTAGTAAGGTAGATAGCTAGGGGGAAGCAGCCGCAAGGCACAGGGATATTAGCTCGGTGCTTTGTGACAGCCTGGAGGGGTGGGATAGGGAGAGTGGGAGGGAGGGAGACGCAAGAGGGAAGACATATGGGAACATATGTATATGTATAACTGATTCACTTTGTTATAAAGCAGAAACTAACACACCATTGTAAAGCAATTATACCCCAATAAAGATGTTTAAAAAAAAAAAAAAAACTACAATGAGATATCATCTCACACCAGTCAGAATGGCCATCATCAAAAAATCTAGAAACAATAAATTCTGGAGAGGGTTTGGAAAAAAGGGAACACTCCTGCACTGCTGGTGGGAATGTGAATTGGTGCAGCCATTATGGAGAACAGTATGGAGGTTCCTTAAAAACCTACAAATAGAACTACCATATGACCCAGCAATCCCACTACTGGGCATATACCCTGAGAAAACCATAATTCAAAAAGAGTCATGTACCAAAATGTTCATTGCAGCTCTATATACAATAGCTCGGTGATGGAAACAACCTAAGTGCCCACCATTGGATGAATGGATAAAGAAGATGTGGCACATACATGCAATGGAATATTACTCAGCCATAAAAAGAAACGAAATTGAGCTATTTGTAATGAGGTGGATAGACCTAGAGTCTGTCATACAGAGTGAAGTAAGTCAGAAAGAGACACACAAATACCATATGCTAACACATATATTTGGAATTTAAGAAAAAAAAAATGTCATGAAGACCCTAGGGGTAAGACAGGAATAAAGACACAGACCTACTGGAGAACGGACTTGAGGATATGGGGAGGGGGAAGAGTGAGCTGTGACAAAGCGAGAGAGAGGCATGGACATATATACACTACCAAACGTAAGGTAAATAGCTAGTGGGAAGCAGCCGCATAGCACAGGTAGATCAGCTCGGTGCTTTGTGACCGCCTGGAGGGGTGGGATAGGGAGGATGGGAGGGAGGGAGACGCAAGAGGGAAGAGATATGGGAACATATGTATATGTATAACTGATTCATTTTGTTATAAAGCAGAAACTAACATACCATTGTAAAGCAATTATACCCCAATAAAAATGTTAAAAAAAAAAAAAAAATGGGAGTGCCAAAAAGTGAGCCTGTGTTGTAGGAGGATGCGCAGAAGGCATTAAATCACTTAAATGTAATAATAATTGTGAAACAAACAAAAAAATGATTTAGAAAGAATAGCTATGTAATGTCAACATATGATAATTTAATAATATCTTCAGAAATCTCATATCATATGAAAAAACTTATGAAGCAGAAGGGGTGAATAAAAGTGGGCATGTGGTGGAGCAGGAGGGTGGCAACAGTTTCTGGTTCATTCATGACATTGATATTCAGCCATTTTTTAATTTTAAGGGTACCCCCAGGACTTCCCTGGTGATGCAGTGGTTAAGAATCTGCCTGCCAATGCAGGGGACATGGGTTCGATCCCTGGTCCAGGAAGATCCCCACATGCCACAGAGCAACTAAGTCTGTGCACCACAACTACTGAGCCTGCGCTCTAGAGCTCATGCTCCACAAGAAGAGAAGCCACCGTGGTAAGAAGCCTGTGCACTGCAACGAAGAGTAGGCCCCGCCTTGCCGCAACTAGAGAAAGCCCACGTGCAGCAATGAAGACCCAAGACAGCCAAAAATAAATAAATAAAATAAATTTATTTTTTAAAAAAGGTACCCTCTAAAATGTTGTTTTCAGGGATATCTTTCTTCCAAATTGTTAGGCAACAAAATTTTAAATGAACACATTTCATATGACAAAAAGAGCAAACAAAAAAAAGTTTTGAGAGGCAAAACATACAAAACAACAGAATACAAGTATAGAAATCTCCAAACAAAATGACAAAATAAAATCAAACATAACATTTATTGTTAACAAACACCTCTGCTAAAAGATAACTGCTAGACTTATCTATAAAACAAAAGCTAGCAGTAATAGGCCTCTCTAAAATAAAATAACAGAGAAATACTAAAAGTAAATATTTGGACAAAATGCAACAGTTAAACCCAAGGAAGAAGAAACAGCCAAATTATATTAATAACAGAAAAATAGCCTTCAACAAAAATTAAAATATGTGTAATCTTATTTTTTATGAAGGTACAATCCATAATAATTATACTGGAGTCAAAAACAATTATACTTTATAATTAATATAAAATACATGAAGCAAAAACTGTTAAAAATATGAGAAATAAATAGAAACCCAATAGGAGGTAGAGATTTTAGTACAACAGTCATAGGCTTTGGTAAATAAATAAGATTAAAAATTGTATGAAAAATCTAAATACTTAACAGTGTTTATTTAACATATTTATATTGAACTTTATATGGAAAACATAAATACCTAAACTTTTTTCTCAAGTGTCCACAGAACTTTTGCAAAAATAGTTCTATAAGGCCATCTTTAAAAAGTATAAATAAATTTAAAAGAAAACTCCAGAAATTCCATGCAGAGTCTTTGATACAAAACAAAACAAAACAAAACAAAAAAACCTACAAAGTAATATTAAAATGTTAAACAAAAAATTTTCAAACGTTTGAAAAATGTATCAACCTCATAAATTGCTGGTGTAAAAAAATAATTATGGAAAAATTTTAAAGTAACATCATGATAAAACTGCATACTAAACATCTGGGAAGTGGCCAAAGTTATTCAAAAGACTATTCTTCTCAAACTTAAGTGCTTTCATTATCAAAAAAAAAGAAAAGAAAAGAAAAGAAAAGAGAAAAATGTTAACTAAACCTTTATATAAATTGGAAAGAAAGCACAGCAAAGCAATTTTAGGAAAAGCAGAAGAAACTAATTCTTTTTTAAATGCACAGAAATTAACATTTTAATGTGAAAGTTAAAAAGTAGAATTAATTAATCTAAGAATGACCTCTTTGAAAATAAATCAATCAAAATAACTATTCTCCAAAAAAGAATAATTCTCCAAAAAAGAAATACTAATATATAAATACAGTATAGAGGTGGTTAAAAATAATACCATTAATGTCATAATATTAAATATAATATTAATATATAATATTATATAATGTATTATATAATAATACCATGTATTAGCTTATGCTAAAACTTTGATAATATCAATGAAATATACTTTTTTCCTAGAAAATATAATTAGAAAAATTGATCCAGGAGAGGTAGAAATCATGGAAGGAATTTAAAAGTTAATGAATCACTCAGCAAAAATGTGCCAACTTAAAACAAAGTATCATACTACATAAACCACTCTGGAAAACAAAAACAATTAGCTTTATTTTACAGTTTATCTTATAATTTTTTGCATAATTTAATACCTAAATATAAAAATAGGCAAAGTAAAAGTTCAGACCAACTTCACATATACATGAACATTTGAAAAATTTAGGTAGACTCTTATGAAAGGTATTACAGTATTATATTTTAAAAATTGTTCACCCCAAGTGCATACAAATTATGCATACAAGATGCCATTGGCACACAGAGCATAGAACAGCTCATTCTGCTGGTTGGGGCTCCAGAAGGATTTACACAGGAGGTGACAACTGAGAGAGGCTTTGACAAATGGGTTGATTTTACCAAGCTGAGCTGAAGAAGCTTATCCAGGGTAGGGAAGGGCCTGGGTAAAGGCAGTGAGGCTTAAAGGCAGATCAGAGAGGGGTCATTTTGGAGAAGGGACCAGGGACAGGACACAAGCCTGGAAAAGCTGGGAATGCTCTTTAGGGTCAGGAACTTCAGACGATGTTGACATGACTGAGGGAATCTGGGGCCTAAAGGGATTACAAAGGAGGCCGGCCACTTACCTGCTCTGTGCAAAGACGCAGTCTGCCCCTAACCCTGCTCAATCTTCTCAGAGAACATTCTTTTCTTGTAGGGAGGGGACAGGGAAAGAGTGAGCAGCTCACACAAATCTATTGCTCCTACAAGAAAAATAAGTAGAAGATACCTTACAGGTGTGAGTCACCAATATCATCTTCAGACATAAATGACAAAACATTTTTATTATTGTTTTTTTACCCTGCACACTTGAAATCTGAAAGATCTGAGGTTAACTTGGACCATTATCCTGCTTGACCAGAGGATGATCTTTCTGCTACCTGATAATACCTTTTAATACCTCCTCAAGGTTTATGCTCTTCTCTTCCTCCTTTTCAAAGTCTCCTGGGTATTTTTTAAGACAAGTTTTTGCCCCTAGAGCCTCCTTTCCTGCCAGTGTTTGGAGGCAAAATAATCACAATAACTGAGATCTCTCTTTTCTGGTAAATTTTCAAAAAACAAAAAAAATTGTTCACCACGATTGCAAGATTGATTGATTGATTGATTGATTAGCCAGATAGACCTCTTGCAACATTTATTATTGTAATGCCATAAAAGTTTATTTCATATTAAGAAATCTCTTAAGATATCAAATAATGGAAAAGAAGAAAAATAGTTATCAAAAAATTATCTCAGAATTTCAGAAGTCTCTAATATAAATTTGCTATATTGTGTCACTATATATACAGCTGCATTTTGAACTGAGACCCAACTGACAGCTACAGAACCACTCTATTGCCTCTGTCAACTGAGGTTACTTGATCCAAACCAGAATCCTCATCTACATCCATAGAACAACCTATTCTTATGAAAACTTATTGAGATAATACTGTGGTTTGCTACCTAGATTCTCCTTCAAGGAAGAATGTGTTTCCCAGACAGATGCTAGGAGTGCTAGCAAAAGACAGCCTTCAGCTCTCAGCCTATTGGGGATCAACTCAAATGCAGAGAACTGCCTCAGACCTTCTCTAAGCTGGCCCACATTCAATGCAGGACTATAAAATGCTGGCCATCCTGACCCAACTCGGGACAACTCTGAAAGCCCACTCTTGCTCTGGAGCTCCTTTGAGATCAGCTAAGGCAACCATCAGGAATGTATTGCAGCTCAACCTCTTCCTCTGCTCAGTCCTGCTTTCCTCCCTTCCATTTCACAGGTGTTCACCCCAAAGGTACTCCTTAATAAACATCCTGCAAGCTAAACTCCATCTCAGAGCCTGCTTCCTAGGAAATACAACCTACAACATTATGACTTATAGTCGTTTTATTTAGTGCCTGACCCTAACACTTGGGCCAGGCATTAGCTCTTGGGCCAGGGACTTAGAAATGTGTCAAGAACACAGCCCGGGGTTGCTATCTCAGGTTCTATTTCTGAGGAATTGCTGAGAAATGAGATACTGAGCCTCAGTTTCTCATCTATAAAATGTAGAAATCTAGGGGATTTCTAGGCTCTTTTGTAATTCAAAAATGCCATATGATGAGATTTCCAAACATATATATATATGATTTAGGACTTTAATATCCATATACCATTATGTTCTTTAGATAATTTTCTAAACAACATAACACTATAATCACTTGGTAAAAATAAATTGTCAGATAATTTGAGGTTGAACATAGAATAGTTATTTGGAAGCCAACAGAATTAGGAGAAGTCATGAACAACATCTTCATTCATTCATGTACCAACCTATTTCTTCATCAGCCACTTACCAAGTAACTACTATGTGCTACACATTGTTGTATGATCCTACTCTTGAGAGCTCACAATTTAATGAAGAAAAGGGATACTAAATAACATAACAATAATCTACTAAGATAAGTTCAGTAATAAAATACAATGAGTTCTGTTGTACCATAGAGGGATAGATAGATCATTTGGTAGCTGTGTAGACTAAGAAGAGTAGGCAATCCAAATAAGAATCTGTTCGGCTGTCCAAAAGAGGATTGATGAAGGCCCTAAATAAGGTAATGAAACAATGGGAAATATACAAGAAATTTCAAAATTGGCAAGACTTGCGGTAATTAATTTTACAAGAGTGGGGTGAAAGGTGTGGGTAAATTATGGAGGATTCCCATGTGTACCTCCACCACTAAAGAAGAGACCCCAGGACACACCACGTGAGGAAGAGCCCTGAACACTGAAACACCATGAAGGTAGGCTTTTAGATGATAGTTTCTGTTTCTCCAGCTTGAGGTAAAACATGGGATGACTGTGTCTACATATCCCATTCACGTTTGTAAAATGGTAGCCCCCATGCAACACATCACCAGAAAGTCTTTCCTGCTGGGCCCTGGGCTACTCCCTTCAGTAAGGAGGCCAAAAGCCCCAAGAGGGAGGGAGGGAGGGAGGGGAGGGTTTGCCTGGTGCCATCAGGACCGCGTGTCACCCTGAAGCTAAGGGCAGCAATTTTCACTGCCAGAATCATGCCCTCATTTCCCGGGAAGGTCATTCAAGAAGGCCTCCTCCTGTGTGTTTAGTGCATCACCTTAACGGTGCCGTCAGGACCAGTCACCTGAGGAAAATGCCCAGGTGAGCCAACCTGCCTGAGAATGTGGCCTCCCTCCTTTAAGAAGCCAAAAATGCGCCCACTCCTCTTGTTGTTGTTGTTGTTAAAGAGTCTATGATAACTCTGTCTATAGGAATTCTTGGCAGTTTTATGTTCTGTATCATTTCTTTTTCTGTCATTGATTGAAAACTCCTTGGATCCTGTTAGCAGTTACAGATTCAAGAAGTCCAGTACTTCATAGGTTTTATCATGTATTTAGAAGGGGAATCACCATCAAGTTGCTGCAATGAGGATGAAGTGTCTTTCAGTCATGGAGATGGAAATAAATGGTGCTCTGCAGGGTGTGCAAGGATAGGCACCCAAGATTCCTTCACCCAGTCCTCCCTTTTCTCCCTCACTGCTTCCTGGAAAATTGACCCCCACATCCCCGACACACACACAAAGAGCAAAAAGGATTTAGTGAGAAAGACCAAATCTCTTGCCTACATATACAATAATAACAGCACTTTATTCCACTTATAAAAATGTTCTATTTCATTACACTTTACCAAGCATTTTTAGATTGTTTGACTAAACCCCAAAAATAAAATTAAAAAACTGAGAAAGAGAATCATAATGAAGTCAAATTTTACTGGTGTTGTATAAAAGTGTTTAATCACATTTCTAAACCAGGGAACCAGGATGCGGGAAGGCACCTCCACTACCCAAGAGTCAAGTCACTGCATGGCCTGGGTACACCTCTCCGTTCAACCAGCCATTATGTCCTCTCCATGACCTCCTCCAGCTGGACTTTAGCTTGGACAAACAACTCTCCCTGCCCCACTGTTGGTCCACCACTGGAAAGAATGATTACCATGTGGCTGGCAGGGTCTTGGTGTTCCAGCTCGGTGTCAGGCCTGAGCCTGTGAGGTGGGAGAGCCGAGTTCAGGACATTGGACCACCAGAGACCTCCCAGCACCACATAATACCAAACAGCAAAAATCTCCCAGAGATCTCCATCTCAATGCCAAGACCCAGCTCCACCTAATAACCAGAAGGCTCCAGGGCTGGACACGCCATGTCAAAAAACTAGCAAGGCATGACCACAACCCCACCCATTAGCAGAGAGACTGACTAAAATCATAACTTCACAGACACCCCAAAACACATCACCAGACACAGTCCTGCCCATCAGAAAGACAAGATCCAGCCTCATCCACCAGAACACAGGCACCAGTCCCCTCCACCAAGAAACCTACACAACCCACTGAACCAACCTTACCCACTTGGGGAACACAACAAAAACAATGGGAACTATGAACCTGCAGCCTGCAAAATAGAGACCCCAAGCACAGTAAGTTAAGCAAAATGAGAAGACAGAGAACTATGGAGCAGATGAAGGAGCAAGGTAAAAGCCCACCAGACCAAAGAAATGAAGAGGAAATAGGCAGTCTACCTGAAAAAGAATTCAGAGTAATGATACTAAAGATATCCAAAATCTTGGAAATAGAATGGAGAAAATACAAGAAACATTTAACAAGGACCAAGAAGAACAAAAGAGCAAACAAACAATGATGAACAGCACAATAAATGAAATTAAAAATTCTCCAGAAGGAATCAATAGCAGAATAACTGAGGCAGAAGAACAGATAAGTGACCTGGAAGATAAAATAGTGGAAATAACTAACACAGAGCAGAATGAAGAAAAAAGCATGAAAATAATTGAGGACAGTCTCAGAGACCTCTGGGACAACATTAAAAGCACTAAAATTGGAATTATAGGGGTCCCATAAAAAGAAGAGAAAAAGAAAGGATCTGAGAAAATATTTCAAGAGATTATAGTCAAAAACTCCCCTAACATGTGAAAGGAAATAGTCAATCAAGTCCAGGAAGCACAGAGTCCTATACAGGATGAACCCAAAGGGAAACACTGAGACACATACTAATCAAACCATCAAAAATTAAATTCAAAGAAAAATTATTAAAAGCAGCAAGGGAAAAGCAACAAATAACATACAAGGGTATCCCCATAAGATTAACAGCTGATCTTTCGGCAGAAACTCTGCAAGCCAGAAGGGAGTGGCAGGACACATTTAAAATGATAAAAGGGAAAAACCTACAACCAAAATTACTCTACACAGCAAAGGTCTCATTCAGATTTGACAGAGAAATCAAAATCTTTACAGACAAGCAAAAGCAAAGAGAATTCAGCACCACCAAACCAGCTTTACAAGAAATGCTAAAGGAACTTCTCTAGGCAAGAAACACAAGAGAAGGAAAAGACCTACAATAACAAACCCAAAACAATTAAGAAAATGGTAATACGAACATACATATCAATAATTACTTTAAATGTAAATAGATTAAATGCTCCCACCAAAAGACACAGACTGGCTGAATGGATACAAAAACAAGACCCGTATATATGCAGGGCTACAAGAGACCCACTCAGACCTAGGGACACATACAGACTGAAAGTGAGGGGATGGAAAAAGATATTCCATGCAAATGGAAGTCAAAAGAAAGATGGAGTAGCAATTCTCATATCAGACAAAATAGACTTTAAAATAAAGACTATTACAAGAGACAAAGAAGGACACTACATAATGATGAAGGGATCAATCCAAGAAGAAGGTATAACAATTGTAAACATTTATGCACCCAACATAGGAGCACCTGAATACATAAGGCAGATGCTACCAGCCATAAAACAGGAAATCGACAGTAACACAGTAATAGTAGGGGACTTTAACACCACACTTTAACCAAAGGAGAGATCAACCAAAATGAAAATAAATAAGGAAAAACAAGCTATAAATGACTTACTAAACAAGATGGACTTAATTGATATTTATATGATATTCCATCCAAAAACAACAGGATACACTTTCTTCTCAAGTGCACATGGAATATTCTCCAGGATAGATCATATCTTGGGTCACAAATCAAGCCTTGGTAAATTTAAGAAAATTGAAATTGTATCAAGTATCTTTTCAGACCATAGCACTATGAGACTAGATATCAGTTACAGGAGAAAATCTGTAAAAAATACAAACACAAAGAGGCTAAACAATACACTACTAAATAACCAAGAGATCACTGAAGAAATCAAAGAGGAGAGCAAAAAATATCTAGAGACAAATGACAATGAAAACACGACGACCCAAAACCTATGGGATGTAGCAAAAGCAGTTCTAAGAGGGAAGTTTATAGCAATACAATCCTACCTCAAGAAACAAGAAAAATCTCAAATAAACAATCTAACTTTATACCTAAAGCAATTAGAGAAAGAAGAACAAAAGAAACCTGAAAGTTAGCAGAAGGAAAGAAATCAAAAAACTCAGATCAGAAATAAATGAAAAAGAAATGAAGGAAACAACAGCAAAGACCAATAAAACTAAAAGTCGCTACTTTGACAAGATAAACAAAATTTATAAACCATTAGCCAGACTCATCAAGAAAAAAAGAGAAAGACTCATCAAGAAAAAAAGAGAAAGACTCAAATCAACAGAATTAGAAATGAAAAAGGAGAAGTAACAACTGACACTGCAGAAATACAAAGGATCATGAGAGATTACTAAAAGCAACTATATGCCAATAAAATGGACAACCTGGAAGAAATGGACAAATTCTTAGCAAAGCACCACTCTCCGAGACTGAACCAGGAAGAAATAGAAAATATAAAGAGACCAATCACAAGCACGGAAATTGAGACTGTGATTAAAAATTTGCCAACAAACAAAAGCCCAGGACCAGATGGCTTCACAGTCAATTTTATCAAACATTTAGAGAGGAGCTAACACCTATCCTTCTCAAACTCTTCCAAAATACAGCAGAGGAAGGAACACTCCCAAATTCATTCTACTAGGCCACCATCACCCTGATACCAAAAACAGACAAAGATGTCACAAAAAAAGAAAACTACAGTTCAATATCACTGATGAATATAGATGCAAAAATCCTCAACAAAATACTAGCAAACAGAACCCAGCAGCACAGTAAAAGGATCATACACCTTGATCAAGTGGGGTTTATCCCAGGAATGCAAGGATTCCTCAATATACGCAGATCAATCACTGTAATACACCATACTAACAAACTGAACAGTAAAAGCCATATAATCTCAATAGGTGCAGAAAAAACTTTTGACAAAATTTACACCCATTTATGCTAAAAACCCTCCAGAAAGTAGGCATAGAGGGAACTTACCTCAACATAATAAAGGTCATATATGACAAATCCACAGCCAACATTGTTCTCAATAGTGAAAAACTGAAACCATTTCCACTAATATCAGGAACAAGACAGGGTTGCCCACACTCACCACAATTATTCCACATAGTTTTGGAAGTTTTAGCCACAGCAATCAGAGAAGAAAAAGAAAGTAAATGGAACCCAAATCAGAAAAGAAGAAGTAAAGCTGTCACTGTTTGCAGATGACATGATACTATACATAGAGAATCCTAAAAATGCCACCAGAAAACTACTAGAGCTAATCAATGAATTTGGTAAAGCACCAGCATACAAAATGCACGCACAGAAATCTCTTGCATTCCTATACACTAATGATGAAAAATCTGAAAGACAAATTAAGGAAACACTCCCATTTACCATTGCAACCAAAAGAATAAAATACCTAGGAATAAACCTACCTAAGGAGACAAAAGACCTGAAGGCAGAAAGCTATAAGACACTGATGGAATAAATTAAATACGATACAAACAGATGGAGAGATATACCATGTTCTTGGATTGGAAGAATCAACATTGTGAAAATGACTATACTACCCAAAGCAATCTGCAGAGTCAATGTAATCCCTATCAAATTACTACCGGCATTTTTCACCAACTAGAACAAAAAATTGTGCAGTTTGTATAGAAACACAAAAGACCCCGAATAGCCAAAGCAATCTTGAGAAAGAAAAAGTTGGAGTTGGAGGAATCAGGTTCCCTGACTTCAGACTATACTACAAAGCTACAGTAATCAAGACAGTATGGTACTGGCACAAAAACAGAAATATAGATCCATGGAACAGGATAGAAAGCCTAGAGATAAACCCACACACATATGGGCACCTTATCTTTGATAAAGGAGACAAGAATATACAATGGAGAAAAGACAGGTTCTTCAATAAGTGGTCCTGGGAAAACTGGACAGCTACATGTAAAAGAATGAAATTAGAACACTTCCTAACACCGTACACAAAAATAATCTCAAAATGGATTAAAGACCTAAATATATGGCCAGACACTATAAAACTCTTAGAGGAAAACATAGGCAGAACACTCTATTATATAAATCATAGCAAGATCCTTTTTGACCCACCTCCTAGAGAAATGGAAAAAAAAAAAAACAATAATAAATGAATGGGACCTTATGAAACTTAAAAGCTTTTGCACAGCAAAGGAACCCATAAACAAGACAAAAAGACAACCCTCAGAATGGCAGAAAATATTTGCAAACGAAGCAACTGACAAAGGATTAATCTCCAAAATATACAAGCAGCTCATGCAACTCAATATCAAAAAACAAACAACTCAATCCAAAAATGGGCAGAAGACCTGAATAGACATTTCTCCAAAGAAGATATACAGATTGCCAACAAACACATGAAAGGATGCTCAACATCACTAATCATTAGAGAAATGCAAACCAAAACTACAATGAGGTGTCACCTCATACCGTTCAGAATGGCCATCATCAGAAAATGTACAAACAGTAAACGCTGGAGAGGGTGTGGAGAAAAGGGAATCCTCTTGCACTGTTGGTGGGAATGTAAATTGATACAGCCACTATGGAGAACAGTATGGAGCTTCCTTTAAAAACTACAAATAGAACTACCATATGACCCAGCAATCCTACTACTGGGCATATACCCTGAGAAAACCATAATTCAAAAAGAGTCATGTACCACAATGTTCATTGCAGAACTATTTACAATAGCCAGGACATGGAAGCAACCTAAGTGTTCATCAACAGATGAGTCAATAAAGAAGATGTGGCCCATACATACAATGGAATATTACTCAGCCATAAAATGAAACAAAATTGAGTTATTGGTAGTGAGGTGGATGGATCTAGAGTCTGTCATACAGAGTAAAGTAAGTCAGAAAGAGAATAATAAATTCCATATGCTAACACATATATATGGAATCTTAAAAAAAAAGGTTCTGAAGAAACTAGGGGTCAGACCGGAATAAAGATGCAGACATAGAGAATGGACTTGAGGACACAGGGAAGGGGAAGGGTAAGCTGGTACAAAGTGAGAGAGTGGCGTTGACATATATATACTACCAAATATAAAATAGATAGCTAGTGGGAAGCAGCTGCATAGCAGAGGGAGATCAGCTCATGCTTTTTGACCCCCTAGAGGGGTGGGATACGGAGGGTAGAAGAGAGATGCAAGAAGGAGGAGATATGGGGATATATGCATATGTATAACTGATTCACTTTGTTATACAGCAAAAAGTAACACAACATTGTAAAGCAATTATACTCCAATAAAGATGTGAAAAAAAAATCTAAACCAAGATTAACTCAGAGTTTGGGGAACTAAAGATTATAAAATTTTGAGGGGTGTCTTTTTAAAAAGGAATGCAAAATTGGGTATAAAAGTAAATTTTGGTTAGGAAAAAATATAAATTACATGCTTTAACAATATGAAAATATCACAAACAAAACCCAGAAAATATAAGATATTTGTTAATTACTTGTTCAACATCTTCCTATATACTTCTTCTCCCATGTAATTGGCTACATCCTTTTTGATCACCTCTTCATAAGACAAGATTTTATATCATTTTCTATAGCAGGGTTACTCAGGTTCTGAAATCTTGGCACTATTGGCATTCTGAGCCAGCAATCCTTTTTTGGGAGCAGGCAGAGGAAAGAGGGGAGACAAGATATCCTATGCATTGTAGGAATTTTTGCAGCACCTCTGGCCTCTACCCACTAGATGCCAGTAGCATCCCCCAGTTGTGACCACCAAAAATGTTTTCCAAACATTGTCAAATATTCCTTGGGGGGAAAAAATCACACCCAGTTAAGAATCACTGTTTTGTAGCAAGAAGAAAAAGATAATGTCATAGTCGGCTCAGGCTGCCATAACAAAATACTATAGACTGAGTGGCTTAAACAACAGAAATTAATTTTACCACAATTCTGGAGGCTAGGAAGCCTAAGATCAAGGTTCTGGCAGGTTCAGTTTCTGGTGAGGGCCCTCTACTTGACTTGCAGATTGCCATCTTCTCACTGACTCATCACATGGCAGAGGGTGAGAGAGATAGAGGGAGGAGGGGAGAGAGAGAGAGAGAGAGAACAATCTCTTCTTATGAGGACACTAATCCCATTGACTCATGCTTATGACCTCGTTTTATCTTAATTACTTTCTTGTAGACCCTTTCTCCAAATACAGTCACATTGAAGGTTTGGGCTTCAACATACGAAATTGGGGGGAAACACAATTCAATCTATAGCAGATAGATAACTGTCTTTATTATGGTTAGTCAAAATTTTTTTTTAGTATTTTGGGAAAGTTTCTATATGTTTTACAACTCTTTATTGGTAATATGTAAATTTTTATAATTGTTGTCAAATTTGGGAAAATATCAAGTTTCTTTCTTAAATGGCCTCTAAGATTTTAGGACATTCTGAGTTTTCTGGAACAGTGATTAATTGTAAATGCTCTTTGAATTAATGACACGTGTTTACCAGTTTGTCACAGATGTCCTCATTGCAGTGGTATATTATGGGTTTTATATTAATGTTGTCAGTGTTAGATTTTCATGTCACATTAGCAAGAAATTAATAAGAAATATGCATAGGTTTAGTTGGGCAAAGGTACTTCAGAGAGAGGAAAGAGCATAAGCAAATGTATGTCTGAGCAATGACAGAGTCTGGGTAGAGTGAGACATAGGAAAGGCAGCAGCTTGAGATGAGAACATTAGAGAAAACACTCTGGAGTCAGGAGGAGAGCTGGGAAATACTGTTACATGCTGGCCAGCAACTAAGAATAGATGACCATGAATTGAACTTTGGGTTAAGGAATCAAAAGTTGGTTGATGGACCACGAAGCACATAAAAGACAGTATCGTGTGAAAATCATTAGCATCAGAGTCAGCCAAACATCAGTTTAAACAAAGATCTGACACAAACTAGCTTGTGAAACTTTTCGTTGCATCAGTTCACATCCTCTGCCAGGCAGACACCAAGATGGAAGTAGGTGTGCCAGAGACTGATTAAGGGGAATACCCTTGGAAGATAAAAAAGAGGGTGAACAGAAAATACAGAGAATCTTTCAAACATGATGAAGATCTGACACCTGTGAGAAGAGAGAAGGAAAGAGAACTGGGTGGGAGGATCCTAAGACTGCAGAGCAGCTCTGAGAAAGCTGAAGCTCCAGGACAAAGACTGCCCATTCTGCACCAGGCAGGAATGTCCCAGCTCTAGAACTCTGGCCATGCTCAGTCATTGATTGAGAGCAGCCTAGGGAGAGCATGGTCGGTGTGATGCCCTGATGGATCTGAAGGTGTGTGGCTGGAGGCAGCATGCTGATATACTCTCTTGAAGGGAGGTCTCAGCTGTGAACCTTCAAGACTGCTCCACTAGCCATGGCTTACTTCTAGAAGTAACTGCTAAACATGTAAATCCATTCCAATGTACCCAAGCTAAATGTATCTTACTCACATTCTCCTTGGCCAAATCCAAAAAACTGTCAGGGCCTACTGCAATGCCACCAGCCACAAGTGGAAATATGACAGATTAGAACTCAGAGTGAAAAGACACAGTGGTTTGGTTCACTGGTTGAAGTTAAACTATCTTACTTTTGCACATTTACAAAATCATTTGTCTATGCCAACACATCGCAGAAGTCCCTGCCTGTGCATCAGAAGGGGCCCATGCAAATGAAAACCCCAAAACTTAAGATTCTTTACCTTCACATAAATCCACTTCTGGTTCTAGAGATGGTGATGATTTTTTATTGGATGTACACTAGCATCGCTACCTAGTCCCACCCTAAATCCCCAAAGCTCTCAGCTAACTAAAACTAGCATAGAGTGAGTACCTCTGGAAGAACAGAAGGGCTGCCCCCTCCTGGAATAAAAATTCACCGAGTTCAGTGGGGTCAGGGAGCTCTCATTTTCCAATTCTGGCCAGAGTCTATATCTAAGGGAGTCAATATTCAAGAGGGAAGGGCAGGTACATATGTGGTGAGGACATTCAAGGTGGGGGCAGCTCTCATTACGATGTGTAGGAGAGACCCAGGTAAGGGAAAACCTATAGGACAATGTAAAACAAAAAAGATCAAAAGTGGGATCCAAACCAGGTTAAGGAGCTGGCAACATCTAAAAGAGGGGCACAGAGCCCTAGTCAGCAGTTAGGACTGGCCTCTAGAGTTAGGGGACCGGGTAGAGGGTTGAGGGAAAGACCAGGAAGCCAGACTTCCTGGTCAGCCGACCGACTTTCTAGGTGTGTAGTGAGGATGGGCAAGCTAGACTATGAATCCACTATCCCCAGAGGTCACTGGTGAGGAAGGACCTGCTGAAACCTTACCACAGCTTCCCCGTCACCTCAGGAACTGAGCGAGGTGAGACAGGTCTTCATTACCCACACACAGGCAGAGCAGGACGAGGAAGACAGGTAATGAATGGGGAATTACCTCCATGCTGGGCGAGACTCTTTATAAGGCGTCCACGCCTCAGAGCTCTAAATGTTCTTCTCACCATCATCAAGCTGTCAAGATACAGTACTAACAAAAGGAAAGCCGGGCCAAGATGAGACCCTGAGAGGCACAGAGAAAGACTTACCAGAGGAGGATAAAAACAGCGATTTTGTTCACAATGGCGTGTGTACTTTACCGGTACGAAATGAGATGCCAGCAAGTCAAAATATTCCTGGAGAAGAAATCAAGGGAAAAGGCAAAATAATAAGAGAGACATGGCAAAGAGTTCCTCAGGAGGGTCACAGACAAATGGCCCTTTGAAATTACAGCATTTGTATAAAATCCAGATGTAAACAGCAAAGCTGGCACATCCTTAAGTTTAAAAATCTCTTTTGGGGCTTCCCTGGTGGCGCAGTGGTTGAGAGTCCGCCTGCCGATGCAGGGGACACGGGCTCGTGCCCCGGTCCGGGAGGATCTCACATGCCGCGGAGCGGCTGGGCCCGTGAGCCATGGCCGCTTAGCCTGCGCGTCCGGAGCCTGTGCTCCGCAACGGGAGAGGCCCCAACAGTGAGAGGCCCGTGTACCGCAAAAAAAAAAAAAAAAAAATCTCTTTCTTAAACAGAGTTAATTTGTGTCCCAAGTTTCTGGTTATTGGTCTCATGTTTCCCCTAAAAATATGATTTAGAACCTCTAAGTGGGTAGAGGGAATTAGGGATTCTCTCCAGCTATAAATTATTCATCACCTTACTCCACTCTCTTTACCTTCATTGGGATGCTTCCAAATTGACAAAGAAACCTATTTACTGTTAATTGATCACCACTCTAAATTCACTGAGATTGCAGCAGAAACAGGCATCTCAAGTATTGCAGCTGAGATTAGCTGTATCACATCACAGGAGAGGAGGCAGGATGTGGCTACAGCGGGTTGTCCTCACTGACAGCAGACTTCCAATTTCAAGTGCACATGCTTCGAAATTCAATACGACAGTCTGAGTTTGTCTGAAAGTCAAGCTAAAGTGCAGAGCCCCATCTTTGCAGCAGAAATGATGGTCAATGGGAATTAAGTCGGGACAAAAGGATCCTTACTTGTTCCACTGCATGTTAAAACTTACTAAAAATAGGTAAAAACTCTTGATACCATATCTGTTGATAGCATTGGAAAAGGTTTTCATTTTTTACTCAGTTCTAGTTTCCCAAATATAATAAGCATTAAATTTTAAAGCAAATAAAATAAATGCAGGAGAATCTAGTGTTATATGGGCATAAGGAAAAATTTTACCAAAGAAATGAGCTCTAAAGAGATGCATTTTATTTCACAATATTTTTGCCAGAAATGACTTGTTCATAATATTATCCATTCAATTGTAAGGTTTTACTGTAGAAATTGCTATTCTCCAAAGTTGGGAATATTTCTTATCAAAGCCCGAGTCAATTATACTAAAGCCAGAGGTTAGTGGTACAAGAGCAATCAAAGAAAAAGTAGTTAAAATTCTTATACTTAAGAACGTTGACCCAATCTATAAGAATGACAAGTTATATTACAAATATTAACATCAATTCATTCATTCAACAAATACAAATTGAGCTGCTAGTTCAAGTCAAACATTATTCTAAGCAAATCTGAGAAGTCTCTGTCCTCGTGGATTGTACATGGAAAGTGGGATGGAGGGTGTTGTGAGAAGAAAAATGAACAAATATATCCAATGTTATGAATGATGAATGCTGTGGAGAGAACTGAAGGATGGAGAGAGTGGTTCCATTTTATGAGTGGTCAAGAAAGACTTTCTGACAAGGTGATATTTTAGCAGAAATGTTAAAAAGAAATGGAATAATAAAATAAGCTATGTGCCTATCTGACAGAA
Source organism: Delphinapterus leucas (assembly GCF_059928025.1). Classification (NCBI taxonomy): domain Eukaryota; kingdom Metazoa; phylum Chordata; class Mammalia; order Artiodactyla; family Monodontidae; genus Delphinapterus; species Delphinapterus leucas. The sequence continues at coordinate 47,427,935 of NC_143146.1, read as the reverse complement.
GAGAGTTCCATGCAGAAAGAATAGGAAGTGTTTGCAGGTTTGGGGAACGAAAATGTGGCCAGGGTGGCTAGAGCCAAGAAGGTGTGGGAGACCGTGGCCCATCGTGTTGGCCATCGTGTCAAAGCTCAAATCAAGCAGGGCGCGGGAAGCTGTTGTACAGACCTTGGATCCTACATTGCCAATGGACCAAAGGGGCTTGTCTGCAGACAGTGGGAGCAGGCAGATGAGGAGAAGTGAAGGCAGGAGGACCACTTAGGCAGCTGTTGGAGTATTTCAGGCAAAAGATGTTGTAGGAGATGACAGTGGAGGGTGTGACAATTTAAAGACAGGACCAGCTGACATACATCCGGGTGCTGATCTCCATAGATCCTTTTCCATAGGGAAAGAGGAGTCAAGGATGGCTGAGGTTTATATCCTGGAGTTGCCACTTATTAAGAAGAGGAAGACTGTAGGGGAAGGTGAGCAGATTTGAGACAGAGGAATTATTCTGATCGTATCGAAACTGAGATGACAGTTAGATATCCAAGGAAAGTGGGTGTGTATCTTTCCCTGGTCATATTACTGAGAAAAATCATTATTGCTGATAGTAAGGATTAAATCATGTATTAAAAAAAAAATTCTCAAGAGGAGATACCTGAGATACAGAAAGGCTCTGGAACTGGAAAAGCTAAAATGACGTTAGCTGAATGATCTCAGGGTGTCAGCCAACCTTTCAGAGACTGGGAGATCTCTCACCTCTAAAAAAAAGAAATGTGACTAAATTCCATGAATGAATGACTCAGCTCTTACAAATTCAAAGAGTATATAAATCCTCCCAAGCCACTGCTCACAAATAGAGCTCTCGTGTCTACCCCAGGGGCAGAGGGGGAAAGGTTATTCTTTAGATGAGGACAATTTCCTCCTTTGGGACTCAGGACTTGTTTGAAGCCTTAGGAGCTAAAGTTCAGAAAGGCCTGTCTTTTGCAGAGGCTGCAATATCAAGAGGGAGAAATGTATAAGCATCACACCCAGCATGTTCCAATCCTGGCTCTTCTGGCAGGAGCTTGGTAACCTTGCTCAGATCTCTAGAATTCCGCCTAAGTTTCCTCATTTAGAAAAGAAACCAAATATAACACCGTTCTCACAGTGTTACTGTGAAGATGTAAGAATTAAAGAATTGAATACCATGTAATACGGTGTATAAGGTGGTATGATATGGACTATACCATATGATTTAGAATGTACCGTAATTTCTATGTATTCCGATCTCCCCACTACTTACTCCGCAGCTTGAGGGGAGCCTGACGAGAACAAGCCCTTTAGTGTCAGGGTCTCATTAGCCCTGTAGCTGAATGAGTGAACGACATGAATTAATTTACACGGTGGGGAGTCTGAGAGAATACATTTTTAGCATCTACTATATGCAAGGTATTTTGTAAACATCGCTCGAATTAATCTCCATAACAAACATAAAGGTAAATATTTTCATCCTATTTTGTAAATACGGAATCTGAGGGTCTGAAAGTTTAAGTAATTCAAGTAACTCGCACAAGATCATGCAACCAGTAATTGCTTCTCAGACACGCTTGATTCTGCAACCTCTTTTCACTCCATCACTTTGTCTCCCTTGATGCTGCTTCCCACCCTGCCTCGGTGGCCTAGTGAGGTTTTGAAACATGATGATGGGACCAGGTCTCCAGACTAAGAATAGCCTGTGAACATGACCTGTCTAGACTTGTGCCTGTCTGTGCCTCTCTCTTCTCTGAATCCCACCTACCACTGTGCTCTGTCTGCACTTCAGTTTTTATGATCAAAGCCCCTCTTTAAATCAATGTTGCTCCTGATCAGTCATCCGGGCATGCCTTCAGACAGCAGGTTGGTCTGCAAAGCTACCAATAATCTCCTTTGACCACTGTTATTCAACTTTGAAGAAACCTACAAGCTGCCTTTAAGTTTTCCCTCTAAGTCACTCTTACATTCAATCCATCACCAAGATCTGTTGTTTCTACAGTCAAAATATCTCTTGAATCTTCCCATAACCATCCTTCTCCTCCAGCTCACTGATCACCTCTTACCTGTATTTCTGCAATTACTCCAAAGTTCTCCCCATTTTCTCTTTTATCCAACCCCAATCTCTTCTCCACATAGCAAAGATTTTTAAAGTAGAAATGGATTATGTGCTCCCCCACCCACCCACCAAATAATGTCCGTAGCTTCCCATTGCACTTCAAATAGAATTGTCACCTTTAGGTACTGTGTACTACCCCCAAGCCTGCATGACTTACCTCTCACTCTCATCCCTGCTCCCCTGCACCAGTCGTGGCATCTCTGTTCACTTCCAGGAGAGGCAAATCTCCTTCCTTTCTGAGGTGTCACGCTACTTCCCCACCTCCTCAAGCTCCCTGCACCTTCTCCTCCCTCCAGTTTCTCCATTGCTTTATAACAATTCATAGTTGGCAATTTCAGACGGTTGGCTGCCAAGAGAAAGGAGAAGAGCCTTACAGGCAGAGGTAAGAGCAAATGCCAGCATGTGCAAGGCTTCTGATCAGAGACGGGAAAGAGCTATGTGTGTTTAAGAAGCTGAAAATTCTTTTTTTTCAAAAGACAGCCTTTGTGTCTCTGTGTGAGACTGTAGACTCCGTGGTGGTAGGGCCTTAACTGTCTTATCCACTAGTTCACCTGGCCTGATACTTACAGAACTGACACAGAAAATTCACCCAGTACACACGTAGGACATGACTTATGGCCTTTGGAATCCAGTGTCACAGTCACTCTGGACATTACTTGATTTAATCTTTTTCTCAACAGTGCAGAAAATATGTGGTATTTTCTACAGAAACTTGTATCTAACTACCTCACATACACAGGTATATTTGTAGTCACTGATACTTATCTGTGCATAATTTTGTTATCTTGGTTCAACCTTAACTATTTTTTAGGGAATCCATGACCCATTTTCTTCTCTTTGCTATGTCCTTCTGCCGATTCTGTTCTCCATAGGCTGTGGGTTGATCTCAAAGGTCTTGTGGCCTCATCTTGACTGACATGTAGCTCACAAAAATAAGCATCTTGGCATTTCTTCGTGTGACCAGCTATGTTAACAGAGGCTTTATGAATATTTTAGAAATATTTACTGATGATGTGATAAAAGAAACAAAAGATCTAGTAAGCCTGACTTTTGTTTAATGAAATTTACTTTAAAAGTCTGCACTTATTCAACCTAAAATTGTTATTTGTACAATGATATTTGTATTAATTTTCAAAAAGCCAAGGTAAAGAGGTATTTTAAAGTGGTAAATAGTTCAGAATAAATCCAATGAATTTTAAAAAACAGTTATTGTACACCTATTTAGTGTTTATAATTGTGCTAAATTATTTCACATATATCTTTAGTCTTATAAAGAAGATATTATTAGCCAGGTTTTACAAAAGAGAAAACTTAGACTTACTGAGGTTAGGAAAATTTTTCAACGGCATAAGGCTGGTAAATGGCAGAACCACAACTGAAATCATAAACTGCAGTCAGTTTAATGAATGAAGATCTTAGTTTTCCAAGCAATTGTGTTTATGGGACCAGAATGTAAGTAAAGATACCTAGTTTTAAAAATAATCAGATTTATCACCTATCACTGCCCTAACGCTGCAGAAAAACAGCTCCAACATCTCAATGGCTTACAGCAATAAGCATTTGTACTTTTCATGCCTGGGTCTCTGTGTCAACTACAGTTTGATTGATCTTGGCTGGTCTCACTTAGATTCCTTTGGGCTTGGCTGGTCTCCAGCTGAAGGTCAAATTCAGGTCTATTTCTACATTTCTTCATCAGCCTGAGGCAAGAACTATCTAGGGCAGGTGGCAGAAGCAAAAAAGACTAAACCAAGTGGAAGCAAAGAGCAACACATTTAAAGCTTCTGCTTGCTTTCACATTTCATTGGCCAAAGCAAGTCACATGGCCTGGTCCAAAGTCAAGTAGGCAAGGAATTACATTTCACCAAATGGACTATGTGAGGTACTACAAAGTTACATAGTAAAAGGCATGAATGTATAAACCCATAATACAAAGATAGTGAAAAATTGGTAATCATGATACAATCTACTACAGCATTCATACAACTGGTCTTTGAGTTCAAGGAGCAATCTTGGATCTAGTTACTTAAAGACAAAATAAAAGAAGTAGAGCAACCCTTTTAAAATAAATTTATTGACAAAAATGCTTATTTTGAGATGTAAGTTTACATATAAACTTAAAGATAAGTGTATACAACTGTTTTAAGAATATTATTAAACAGAATGTTTCAGAAATAGAAGCTGGCAGTTCCAAAGTTCCCATATCCAAAGAAAAATTGATTATCAGCAAGAGTCATTTTTAAATCTGTCATATCAATAGCCATTAGCTACTAAAATTTATCATAAGATGTTAGTTTACAGATCTCACCAGTAGAAAGATATTAAAAATCAATGCAAAAATAATAAAATGTGGGCTTCCCTGGTGGCGCAGTGGTTGAGAGTCCGCCTGCCGATGCAGGGGACACGGGTTCGTGCCGCGGTATGGGAAGATCCCACATGCCGCGGAGCGGCTGGGCCCGTGAGCCATGACCGCTGAGCCTGCGCGTCCGGAGCCTGTGCTCCGCAACGGCAGACGCCACAACAGTGAGAGGGCTGTGTACTGCAAAATAAATAAATAAATAAGTAAAATAAAATAATAAAATTCTATTTAATATGTGGGCTCAAAGAAGGTATTCAAATTCATGAGTGTAGAAATAGGAAATATCTTGATAAGGTTGTTTATATTGCAGTGTTTCTGAAAAAAATAAGAAAGCTACAATTTATAAAAGATGGCCAAAGATCTTGGGTAAAAATTTTAAATGCTAGAAATAAAGTGAAAAAGAAGAAAACACATATACAAAACTACTTAACCATTTTCTTTACTACAGAGACATTACTATTTTTAAATACTAGGAAATTAGTTTAAATTTTTAAGAGGTTGGGATCATTATGCTGTTTAGCAACATGTATTCACTTTAGAAGCACACACCAATGCCATGCTATTAAAGATAAAGAAATTAGTCCACTTCCAATTCTTTCCACCTCCTGATATTTTTTTAATAGATCTTTATTGAGTATAATTGCTTCATAATACCGTGTTAGTTTCTGTTGCACACAAAGTGAATCAGCCATATGCATAAACATGTCCCCATATCCCCTTCCTCTTGAGCCTCCTTCCCATCCTCCCTGTCTCACCCTCTAGGTCATCACAAAGCACCAAGCCTATCTCCCTGTGCTATGCTGCTGCTTCCCACCAGCCAACTATTTTACGTTCAACAGTGTATATAGGTTGATGCTACTCTCACTTAGCCCCAGCTTCACCCTCCCACCCCATGTCATCAAACCCATTCTCTATGCCGACCTATTTATTCCTGCCTTGAAACTACTAGGTTCATCAGTACCATTTGCTTTGTTTTGTTTTTTTTTTAGATTCCATATATATGTGTTAGCATATGGTATTTGTTTTTCTCTTTCTGACTTACTTCACTCTGTATGACAGACTCTAGGTCCATCCACCTCACTACAAATAACTCAATTTTGTTCCTTTTAATGGCTGAGTAATATTCCATTGTATATATGTGCCACATCTTATTTATACATTCATCTATCGGTGGACACTTAGGTTGCTTCCATGTCCTGGCTATTGTAAATAGAGCTGCAATGAACATTGTGGTACATGACTCTTTTTGAATTATGGTTTTCTCAGGGTATATGCCCAGTAGTGGGATTGCTGGGTTGTATGGTAGTTCTATTTTTAGTTTTTTAAGGAACCTCCATACTGTTTTCCATAGTGGTTGTATCAGTTTACATTCTCACCAACAGTGTAGGAGAGATCCCTTTTCACCACACCCTTTCCAGCATTTACTGTTTCTAGCTTTTTTGACAATGGCCATTCTGACCTGTGTGAGGTGATACCTCATTGTAGTTTTGATTTGCATTTCTCTAATAATTAGTGATGTTGAGCATCTTTTCATGCACATCTTGGCCATCTCTATGTCTTCCTTGGTGAAATGTCTGTTTAGGTCTTCTACCCATTTTTTAACTGTATTTTTTGTTTTTTTTGATATTGAGCTCCATGAGCTGTTTGTTTATTTTGTAGGTTAATCCTTTGTCTGTTGCTTCATTTGCAAGTATCTTCTCCCATTCTGAGGGCTCTCTTTTTGTCTTGTTTATGGTTTCCTTTGCTGTACAAAAGCTTTTAAGTTTAATTAAGTCCCATTTGTTTATTTTTGTTTTTATTTCTGTTACTCTAGGAGGGGGGTCAAAAAAGATCCTGCTGTGGTTTATGTCAAAGAGTGGTTTTCCTATGTTTTCCTCTAAAAGTTTTATAGTGTCTGGTCTTACATTTAAGTCTAATCCATTTGGAGTTTATTTTTGTGTATGGTGTTAGGGAGTGTTCTAATTTCATTCTTTTACATGTAGCTGTCCAGTTTTCCCAGCACCACTTATTGAAGAGGCTGTCTTTTCTCCATTGTTTGTTCTTGCCTCCTTTGTCGTAAATTAGGTGCCCATATGTGCATGGGTTTATCTCTGGGCATTCTATCCTGTACCATTGATCTATATTGCTGTTTTTGTGCCAGTACCATACTGTCTTGATTACTATAGCTTTGTGGTATAGTTTGAAGTTGGGGAGCCTGATTCCTCCAACTCCATTTTTCTTTCTCAAGATTACTTTGGCTATTCAGGGTCTTTTGTGTTTCCATACGAGTTGTAAGATTTTTTGTTCTAATTCTGTGAAGAATGCCATTGGTGTGCTCGCTTCGGCAGCACATATACTAAAATTGGAACGATACAGAGAAGATTAGCATGGCCCCTGCGCAAGGATGACACGCAAATTCGTGAAGCGTTCCATATTTTTAGAACCTAGGGGTAAGACAGGAATAAAGACGCAGACCTACTGGAGAACGGACTTGAGGATATGGGGAGGGGGAAGGGTGAGTTTTGACAGGGCGAGAGAGAGTCATGGACATATACACACTAACAAATGTAGTAAGGTAGATAGCTAGGGGGAAGCAGCCGCAAGGCACAGGGATATTAGCTCGGTGCTTTGTGACAGCCTGGAGGGGTGGGATAGGGAGAGTGGGAGGGAGGGAGACGCAAGAGGGAAGACATATGGGAACATATGTATATGTATAACTGATTCACTTTGTTATAAAGCAGAAACTAATACACCATTGTAAAGCAATTATACCCCAATAAAGAAGTTTAAAAAAAAAAAAAAAAAGAATGCCATTGGTAGTTTGATAGGGATTGCATTGAATCTGTAGATTGCTTTGGGTAGTATAGTCATTTTCACAATATTGATTCTTCCAATCTAAGAACATGGTATATTTCTCCATCTGTTTTTGTCATCTTTGATTTTTTTCATCAGTGTTTTATAGTTTTCTGAGTACAACTCTTTCACCTCCCTTAGGCAGGTTTGTTCCTATCCACCTCTTGATTTTTAAAAAGATTGTATTCAATTACTTCTTTGTGGTATATAACATTTACATCTTCCTACCACCTCTCACACTGTCTCAAGTCAGCCATGCTGACCCTCTTATTATTTCTCATCCCTGCCAAGATCATCCCTGCCTTGGGTTCCTTTTACTTATTTCTTCCTCTTCCTAGCATACTCTTCCTCAAATATCTGCCAGGCTGGCATCTTCTCATTAGTCAGGTCTCAGTTCAAACCTCACCCTCCCTGAGAGGCTTCCCTGACCACTGACCCTCAAGATACTCAACATATCACCATGTTTAATTTTCTTTAGAGCATTTATCACTCTCAGAAACTCCCTTGTTCAGCACTTTATTTTCTGTCTTCCCACAGAATCATGTAAATTCCATGATGGCAGGAATGTTTTGTTTACCACTTCTATTCAGGACTGTGACACTTTAGAGGAAATCTGTTCTTCTCTCTAGATTGGAGAAGACTTGTGTCATATCCCAGCAGACTCTCTTGTCTCAAGCTAAGCCTGAAGGATTTTAGAGTTTTGTTTAATATTTTGCAGTTAGAGCTTGCTTCTTTATCCTCATTGCACTGATGACAGTTTTTAAATAGTTAACCTCTATTTTTCTTTTTGTTGCTATTCCAGGTTTTGATGCATTCCAAGAGAGGAAATTTAACTAAAATCCTTCCACACCAACATCACCAATTTGCATTCTGCAAACACTGTAAATATTTTAATTTTCCTCTTGAATTTGTTTGTATGAGACCAAACTTAAAAGGAAGAAATGATGATGGAAGCTAAATAGTGGGAAGCACCACTGCCATTGTGAGTTGCAGATGCCTTTGGGAGTCTGATAAGAACAAATGACAGGCAGACCTTTATAGGCAGACTCATAAATGCTGTCACCTGAAAGCCCATTCATGGACTCCTTTAAGGACCACAGACCCCACATAATGTGGATTTCCAGTCAGATTTCTCTACATTAACATTTGAACTTCTCAACATATACATAATAAATTTTCCAATAATCTGAATTATTCAAGTCAAAATAAATTCTGCTGTACCCCGCCAGGAATCATCTATCTAATTGATAATATGTTAATATTGGTAAAAGTATTAAGAATAGTTCCTGGCACATACAGAGCACCCTATTAGCATTTGATAAATATATTAAAGTAAAACTGTTTTGAACTAACCCCCACTCTCTTCTTAGCTGTTCAAAATATATTACTGTTACATGGCATAATTACTAGTGAAACAAAATATATGTCCTGGCAACTATATTCCAAATGCATAAGACTATGATAAAAAGAGCATGAACTAAGCTGTCACAGAGTTGTGAGGGATTTTTATGCTGTGATGTCAAGGACGGGGAGAAACCCAACCAGCAACTACCTAGATGTTTCCAAACCCTTCCCAAGACTCCAAGAGTGTGAGCTTCTGCCGTTCCGAGTCCAGGGGGGGGTTGATTTCTCTGCTTTAATTCCAGGCAGTCATGGTGATAGTAAGTACCAGGGAGGTCAGGTGGTTATAGAGCAGTGACATAATAAGAGTAAGTGGAGTAGCAAGGGACCAGCAGTCCCTGGAGGCCCTCTTGTGCATGCAATATGATTAATCAGTTTCTCTAAAAGTAATATTCTTTCCATCAATTACATACTTTGTAGGACAAAAACCTCCCAAATTACTCCCAGACTTTCCCCAAAGTGAAGGTAATTGGGTACCCCCCTTTTTTAAAAGGTGCACATTTTGTTCCTAATTATAATGTCATTACCATAAGGTAAATGTCCTATTGCCAAGGCAACAGGAATGGGGTAACTTGCATCAGTGGGGAAACTTGGATTAAGAACTTGAACTCCATTTGGTCAGAGGACTTCTTGTATTGACTGCCTTCACACTTGGGTTAAAGTACTGCAAATCCTTCTGCAATGGAGCCATTCCTTCCTAGTCTTGTCTCTCATTCCTCCAAGTCTGGGGGACCTGTACAGATTTGCTCCTCTGACCCACACCTCTTCAACATCTCTCCACTTTTTAAAGAAATTTCTAAAATTTTATCTTCTTATATAAAAAAAAATTTAGGCCCATTGTTGAGTTTTACCTTTAAAAAATTGCTTATTTCATTTTTTTCAATTTGTATACTGCTATTAGAATATAGTATTCTTGAAGAATAATGATACTCTCCTTTATCATAATTCTTATACAAAACTATAAAATGATGTCCAAACTTGGAATTTCTTCTCAATCTACACAGTGACATTCCCCTAACCTAACACAATTCCTGAATACAAAAGCACATCTTTTGACCACTGTAGACATCTTTATTCTTTTTCTTTGTTCAATTGTTTCCCATGGGCAAAAAATCCTGAAGTTTCTTCCAAGATGGGTTAATGTATTCTCAGGTGGCAGCTAGGATGTTGACCATAGCACCAAGCCAAAGGAGCCTTTTCTATATATCCTTAGGTCATGAAGCTTCTATGTCTCTATGTGCCTATGCTATCCCTCTGACTGTCAGTCATTTGAGGTTACTGCATTAATATGCAATAGAGATATAAGAGGGATTTTTAATTGCCAGATGCACTAGAACTAGATTGTATCCCGGTCCAATTAATTCCCCCTTGAGCCCATCTTTATACAATAATATTTGACCTGTGTAATCCATGTGAAATTCGGCAATACTGGCAACCTCTCTACCAGAGATGTTCCCACTACTAGTAGAGCACAGAAATAATGCAAAAGAAGCCACTATGTTTAGCTATACAAAACTCAGCAATGACCACACACTGCACCCACCACATGTAAGTGCACTTTCTATATTCACAAAGACCCTACTACAGCATGGCAAAAGAATAGAGCTAAGGCACTGTCCGCATTTTTAGATGATCCATCCTACTCTTTTTATTCCTTCAAATACAGTGTTTTCTACCATATTTATTCAATTGTCACAGAAAACTAATGCAAGTATAAATGTAGCCAGCCATAAGAAATAAATAAATGCCCAACAGCCAATGTAGATTATGTATTAAGATGTGGGTTATATCAAGGCAGGTTATTTCTGCAGGGACTTCATTCCCACAAATCCTCAAGCATATATGGTGTTACACAACAGATTGCTCTGCCAGGGCTTCTGCCTCTGAATTCCAGGTGTGCTCAATTTTGCATCTGTTACTTCACAAACATTGGACTTGAGCAGCAAACCATATGGCTTCCCTTACTGGATCAACTTTTTATCACAAATATGCACCAATTACCAGTACAGAGGCTGTGCCATCTGAAAATGCCAAGAGTGAGTGGTGTTGGGTTGGGTGCATAGACATAACTCAGCATGAGTTTACAGCAGCCCTGAATGTACTGTCTGGTGCTTCCCAGCTGACCCTGATCTATGGTATCTGGATAACAAATGTGCACATTTAGAATATTCTGTTCAGTTATAGCTCTGTGCTGGGAATCAAACAAGTTACAAATAGCCCCAAGTCCAAATACAGTAGCGACATGCAGTAATGGTGTCATTATCAGGCAATAATTCTATGCCTATTACTGACTCCTACTAGTGATAAAAAGGGTAGCCTGTAGCAAAGTGGCCACTCACAGACACTAGCAAGGGGATAGTAAATTACACTTAGTGTCATGATTCTATCCTCAATTAGCTCTGAGTATAAATGTGAGTCTGTGTGTGTGTGCCTGCGTGTGTATGTGTATACGTCTGCATGTGTGCATGTCTGTGTGAAAGTCATGTGTCTGGTCACTAATTCCCTGGCAAAGAAAAATTAAGTAAAATAAAAAGGGAATGTTCATTTTTAGAATCATTTTCTGGCATTGCCACGTCACAAGTTACAATGAAGTGTGTTTTCACTGAACAACACTTCTTTTCATAACACAGTTATGGATCTCCAAACATTCCCTCAGGACAAGATGCTTCTTGAGAAGGGAACTCTCTGAAAGCCAAAAATACGGAAATGTTCTTTTCTATATAGTTCTTCAAGCAATAGAAAGGTGTCTAGAGAAGAATATCTACTTGAAATTCCCAAGCAAGAAGAAAATAGAAATTTTTTGACCCTGCATATTTACAGCACCTTAAAAAAGACTTGTTAAGATCGTTATTATATCCCTCTTATCAAGGACTTATCATAAACCCTGCTTGAGGCAGTCTCAGATTATAAGGGTTTTACTATGCAAGGAAAACAAAAATTCCTGCTGTCCTACTGGTATTTTTATAAATTCCTCATTTATTTTACAGATCATAAAATGGTGACAGAGCAAACGTGTAAAAGACAGCCACAAATTTACATTTTTTAACAACATTCAAAAATCAGTCTAATTTTATAATGATTTTAAAAGCTTACAAACATTTAATACAAAGGGAAACAAGAGATCTGAAAGTTCAAAACTGGAGCAAAAGCTAACACTGCTGAAAATGTTAGTTGTGTTGTTAATCTAAGCTTCCAAGTCCTTTGACTGGCATTGCAAGCTTGGTGCTAATCAAAGCAACAAATAACATAGCACCAAAGTTTGCTTGGATCACTTGGCTTTCTCTGTTTATCTCTACTTCCTAGTGTGTGGTGAGGCTGGCTGTATCTCCAAGTTATTTACTTATGTGTTATCAACTTAGGCAATGAATTATATAGTCAAGAGCACCATATGCTTTCTTTCTTTTAGCCAATTGTATTGATTTAGTTCTTTCTCATTGGCAGATAAATTCAGCTTATGTAGCAGCAGTTATCCAGAAGGAACATTAATATGATCCACAAGATATAAGGAGCTTGCTTAAGCCTCCTGGACCATCCTTAAAATCTGACTTTGAGACTACTTTTTATTTGGCCAAGACAAAAATCTCACTAGCCTCACCTCGTTAATCTTGAATGCAATGTCACAATTTACAGTCTAGAGGCTTAACCTTAATAAGCACAGATCCAAACTTTATCAGAGAGACTTACATCATAAAAAAAATAGCCACTTATGTTTGAGGATCAAAGCCTTGACAGAAACTCATGACTCTCACCCAGGTAAACTCGTAAGGGGCAGCAGTGCTAGGACTCCTGAAACTGGAACTCCACCATAGGGAGCACATACAATATTGCTTTGTGACAAGTTGAGGTGGTCTCAATATTAATTGATTCTATTTGATTGTCCCACCTCCTGCCAACTTACTAATTATCATTTATTATGCAGGAATAGAGTGAACAGAATAGACTCTGGCTGTGTGGTGACCAAAATAATGAGTTAAACCAAGGGTTAAAGGGAAGAATTTGCTGTTATATCCTTAATAATAGATATCACCAAAGTTATTCAGTCATTAGAATTTAATAAATGTATATTTACACCATATCTTACTATTGCCTTATTCCAAAATTTCTAAATGTACCATTCATTTACCGGAACAGACAAATTTTCTCCCTATTCACCTGGCTTGGTCACTAATTCCTTCTAGCAAAGAGCTGAAGAATCATAAACATTCTGCTGCTTCCAACATAGCTGACTCTTCTGTTTCTAAATTAGAAGAGATATTATCTCACACAGGCATTTGAACTCCATGAAATCGATATAATACTGTATGTCTTTGGCATTCTCAATGGGTACGTCCTCAGAACTCTACGATCCTCAAAATTATGAACTCCATTAATTGAGATGCAGATGCTGGGAAGCTGGCTAGGCTTCCTAACCAGTAAATTGAATTCATCCAATTTCCAGGCTAGTAGCCATGTGACTCAAATTCACATTTTTGTTTTCAAGGGGTATATCATTTAATGTCTTTAGGAAGTAGGTATGTTTTTCCTTATTCCATCTATGGACATTTGGATCCCTTGAGGAATGTCAGAACTATAAATACTAAACTTACTAATGCCAACAATTGCAAAAATCCTAAACTTAATGTTTTTTGCTTTTGATAAGAGCAAATAGCATTTTTAGTATTAAGGCAATAATAAATTAAACCTGATGTTATGTTTAATTAAATGTTGAGTAAAGTTTTATAGATTTCTATTGAATACCAAAATGTAACCCTTCATGTTTAACATGTGTATGTATGTAGATCCATATGGTATTTTTCTACAATGCTTTGGAATCTTTATTTATTTCTTTTTTTGGCCTTGCCATGCAGCATGCAGAACTTCCTCAACCAGGGATCAAACCCGTGCCCCCAACATTGGAAGCACAGAGCCTTAACCACTGGACCACCAGGGAAGTCCACCTTGGAATCTTTTAAAATAATCTGCAAAGTAAGAAGTAAATAAGGGTCAACTATAAGTTACAGTGAAGTGGAATGAAATAGTTAATCACACGTAATTTTACCTACGGTTATGAAGTTAAAGGAAACAAAGAGAAAATAATCAAATAGATGATCATTAAAGAAATATAAAGGAAGGAAGAATTTTAGTGTAATATGTGCTAATAAAGTGATCAGAAAATAAAAACAGATTTATCAAAGATAAAAGAACTGAACAAAAAAATTAATGCACTTAAAATTCCAACCATCAAATGATTAAATAATCAGGCTGTTATTGTTAAGAATCCAGCTTTTCAAATATGGTGATTCAGTCTTCAACAAGAAATGAAGATTTATGAGCTGATGCCCTTAGTAACAGTTTAGTATTTCCCAAAGTTCTGAGGCCAATAGTAGTTCTCATGTGAAGACTTAGCTCTACCTCAATAGCTGTTCTCTTCTTCTTCATTAATATTTCCTTCTTCCAAATTTTTTTTAGGTACCTGCCTGCCCAGATAATGTCATCCTTCTGGCCTCCCTTGTAGGTAGGTGTGACCATAGGCCTATGGCACAAAAGTCAAGTGGCAGTTTCCAAATGCTCTTTTAAAGAGTCATCTAATCTCACCATTTACCCTGTTTTTACTTCTTTCTTCTTGATGTTTTCTGGAGTGCTAATGTGATAACAGAAGCTGGACTAACCATTCTGGACCATAAGGTGACCTTAAGAATGAAAGATATGAATGGTAGAGCAAATCAGAAGAAATCCACCTCCTGGTACAATACCAGTCTTGAACCTCTAGGCTTAAAACTGTTGATAATTTGTTATTTGGATAGTGGTCTCAAGTAAGTGCATGAACCTTGTTTAGGAAAAGAGGCCAGGCCTACAAAATTGGCTTTCTCATCAATATCTCTGCCTTCTATAAGAAATCCGTCTACCAGCCTGCACTTTTAGGCTCTCTTCCAGTGACTCATTCTGGTAAGAACCTGACTTGCTCTGGCCACGTTTACCTATTGGGTAGAATTAACACGAGGAGGATCGCTGTTCACTCATGGCCCAGTCTCTTGGCTCTGTCCACCTGAAAACAATGGACATCTACTCTCAACCTCCAGGCTCTGAAGAAAGAATAAGTCAGGCTCCTCCCTTGCTCCTATAGTTGGATAGGCCACTTCAAGACAGTGTGGATGGAACAGAAAGACCCATTTTAGGCTCAGAGCCAAGGCCAATTCTACAATTTAGCTAAACTATGTATGAATAGGGCAGTTACTTTAATCCCTATCCTGCCCTGTTGTTACCGTTATCAATTTTAGGCCTTGAGAAGAGAGGTGAGTAATGAGACCACCCCAGCAATGATATTTTGAGCTTCTCCTCAGTGTATCAGTGCAAAGTCAAATCGGGAAGTGGTCCTTAATACTCCAGTTCTATATATTTGTCCATTTTAAGTAACTATGATTCTAAAAAATATGTTCTTTTTTTCTTCTTCCTCTTTGGGTCTGCGGTTTTAAAAAATATATCCAATAAAACAGCACACACACACAAATCATCACCTCTCTATATATTAGTGATCTAAGCTTGAAAAAAAAAGAATCGCAATATTGTACCATTTTCAATCCACTGAGCAATGTCTTCAACAATGAAAATAGGAATGTAATGCTCAAGGAAACAAGAGTAAACTCCAGGTATTTGGCATTTTTTTGAGTGTGGAATCTTAGATATTCCTAAGAAAAGTGCCAGGGAATAAGCTTTACACAACCAAGCGCAGTTAGATGTTATCATGCCCCAGTACATCTACTGCACAGATAAGGAGGTCCGTACCATTGCGGCAGTATCATGCCAACCTGTATCAGAGCCTGAGGCAAAGGAAAAAATCAGTTGTCCTGGGCTGTCTTTATTTAAAATTTTATTTAAAATCTAAAGTTTTGATATTTTGTTCATCGTGGATTTTTTTGTCCTACTTTTGGTTTAAATATTTTCTTGGGACATTATTTATCTCTATTGCTCCTCCTTACATTTGGCACCCAAAACAAAATTGGATGAGGATAGATAAAAGGGTCTTGGGGTCTCATCCTAGTCCTAGCCCTGCATTTCAGAGTCCTGCACTGGCTATCTGTGTGACTTCTGCCAAGTTTATCTGCATTTCTGGACCTTAGAATATCTGAGATGAGTCACCAGCTGATGCTTCCTTGCTTCACGTTATTATTTGACAATAGGAAAAGCCTGTGCCATGCATGATGCCTGAAGAGTTGACATTAAACAACATAAAAGCAGTCTTGCTGTTGTCCTCAAAAATACAAGCCCCTACCTTCATGAGGCAGGCTCATAACAGAGTTGGTCCAGCCATCCTTGAGGTAGATGCCACATGGACATGTCAAAGAGCTGCAAATGGGGTGAATACTCAGTTGTGAACCCCTTTGGAGGATTTTTCTTCTTTTTAAAAAGAAGGTACACAGAACTACTAAAACCTGCAAATATTTAATAAGAACCAGTATCTCTGCTTTGCCTGCTTCCAATTACACAGTATCATCCTAGCGCCAGTCTGGGGTTTCTTACATGCACTGATGCTTAAAGCACAGCCATAGCAAAAGCTGGACTGACACTCTACTTTGCCTTTAGCAATTGCTCAGTGTTCTGTTTTATTTTATTTGGTTTTTGGTTGACCACACTACAAGCCCGTCCTGCAGCGACAGCAAACATGGTTCCCTTCCAGGAGACCCACAAGACCTCTCTAGCGATCTTCATACTCTCTGCCTGGTGGGGAACAAAGATGGGACGAACTTCTTACAAGGAGTCACCACAGACACACACTGAGAGGCACGTTCCTCCTCCCAGGCTGAGTGCCGTCTGCAATGCTGAGATTGTCGGCAAAGAACAACGGGTATCTTTAGAGATAAAAGCATTACCTAAATGCAAGATTTTGTCAGGTAATGACCTCACGATTTTCACCGTATCTCACAATTGCTGTCTGGTGGTGATTATAGGGTAGGGAGCAGTGTGTTTCTTGGAAAGATCCAGATTAGGCCTGGGAGGGAGGTAAGTTGTCTGGCAGGACTGACATGCAATGAAAGATTATAAAAACCTGGTTTCTCCAGTCTGACAATGAGTATGGTTAGAAAGGAACTTAATTGCACCATTTAAGATTAGGAAAGGTACAAGGGGAACAAAGTTATCAATTCCAAGCTTAAAATGCCATCGCACAATATGAGAATAAGTACTCATATGAATGGCACAGCAAGAAAATTTAAAAACCAATAAAATGAAATACTTCTGCACACAGTGGAATTCAGTGCTGCAGGAGATCAGAGTCAAATGCAGCAGCTGTATTTTAAAAGGAAGCTGAATAATTTTATGACCACTATAAAAGAGGAGACAGGCTTAAATTGCTACAGGAGGTTAGAAATGAGGAAAAACTTCATAACTACAAAAGTCATAAGACCTGTGTGTAGGCTTAGTCAGAGTATTTTGATTTGCCACATTTTCTTTAGCTTTACCAGGATTTGTCACTCCTATTAGCCAAACCAGAAACTGTTCAACCTCAAAGCCCATGACCTTTTGCTTTGCTCTGTGTGGCTCACCATCTTTTGTCTTCCCCATTTGTAACATTACCAAGGCATTTATCACAGACTCCCTGGTGATACCTCCCTGGAAACACGTCCACCAAAGTGACTGGCCAGATGCTGTTTACTTTGCACACAGATTTCTGAAAGCTACTTTACGTCTTCAGTCTCTCCTCCACTTCAAGTCACATTATAGCCCTGAGGAGATACTGGGAGCAGACTCCAAACTACACCCAGAAATGCCATTAGATTTCAAATCAGTTGCTTTAACCTCTTATGCACCACAGACCACAATAATCCATCAGACGATGCAGGTTTAACCACATTCTGCCTCTCCCCAGTAGCCAACAATAGGCTTTTAGATAAATTAGGATTTTCATTCTGTTGACTGTGTATTGCTTCACACTCCCTACGGGATCATTTCTTGGATGGTGGCACCCTGAAATAATCCCTTGCATTGGTGTAGCACTTCAGAAGTTACGGCATATTTCTGTATCCATATCATTTGATAATCATAGAAGCTCACTATGAAAGTCAGGGTAGGGCAAATATTAACATAGCCTGTTGAAAAATGAGAAATCAAGCTTCATTTCTGCTCAAGCGCTTATACTTTCTGATTCCTGGTCCTTTTCAATACAAAAGATGACTTACTATAGCTAAGAAAGCTGGCCATTTTATTCACAAATCTCCCTCCTTCCTCTGCCACTTTACTTAAATGCTCTACCACATCTAGAATGGTCTGCTGTTTCTTTCTATAGCTTTAGTTTACTAAATGCTATTTACTCCATGAAAACAACCTTTATTCACTTAAAATAATCTCATACCCCAAGCAATTATCCCTAATACACACATTTCTCTAGGCCTCTTTCCCTAGTCTTCTGAAAAATCATGTTTGCATCCATAAAATACCCAGGAACAGATAAGGTGAATCAAATCCACAATGTTAGTCATTTTATATGCCTCACAAATTCAGGAACATCTTCCATATGAGTGTTCATATCTTCTTTAATTTATTCAATAAATATTTGAGCATTTTCTATGTTCCAAGACACTGAGGATATGTAGCAGAGAATGAAACAGACTAACATCCCAGACCTTATTGAGCTTAGAGTCTAGTGGGGAAGGCAAACAGTAAACAAAGTAGCTAAGGAATTTATAGAAGTGATAGAGTCTAAAAAATATAAATTCGGTAAAGAAGGAAAAAAGTGTCAGGATGGAGGCAAGTAGATAAAATTTTGATAAAGTGGATAAGGCTTCACTGAAAAGATGGACTTTTGAGTGAAAATCAATGAAGCAAAAGAGATAGCCATGTGACTATCTGAGGGAAGAGTATTTCATATAAAGGAACAGCAAGTGCAAAGGCCCTGAGGTGGAGGTCTGACTATGTGTTTCAAGCAAGAACAAAGAAGCCTGTGTGGTCAGAGTGGAATTAAGGAGGACATAGTGGTAGAAAGTAAAGTCAGAGAGACACTAGAATGATAATAATATAGGGCCTGGTAGGAGATGGAGACCATGTGTGAAGAGAATGATATGAACTAAGTTATACTTTACAAGATATCTATCTGATTGGTTGAAACTAGGCCAAAATGGGCAAGAGCAGAAGAAGGAAGATCATTTAGGAGTCTATTGCATTAATGCAGGCAAGTGACTCAGGAGTCATAGTGAATGTGGTAGGAACGGGATAAATTTAGGATATATTTTGAAAGTAGAATCAGTTGATTTTATGACAAATTATACATAGAATACCAGAGAATGAGTGGAGTCGGGGATAACACAAAGATTTTGGCTAGAACAGGTAGGCAGATGAATTTTCTATTAATGAAGATATGGAAGGCAAGTGTAAGAGCAGATTTGGAGGTGGGGAATATCAGCAGATCTACTTGAGAAATGTTAAGTGTGTGATGTCTATTAGACATTCCTGTGGAACCTCAAGTAGCATTGTGTATATGGAATATTTGGATTCATTTGGATTTTGAAGTTCAGAGAAGAGGCCCAGGCAGGAGACATAAACATAGGAATTAATAAGCATGTAGGTGGTAAAGATAATATTTAGAAATGAAACAGGATGAGATCCCCTGGGGAGTGGGAGAGAAGGCTTAGAAAAGAGAAAAAGTTTAAGGAGTGAGCCTTGCACATTTCAACATGCAGAAATTGGAGAGACAAAAAAAATGGTAAAGATATATCTAGAAAAGTAAAAGAAAATCTAGGTAAATGTGGCATCTTAGAAGTCAGGTGAAGAAAGTATTTCAAAGACAGAGTGATAATCTAAGTCAAATGCCTCTGATAGGTCAAGCTAAATATGAGAAATAATCTTTAGATTTAGCAACAAGGAGATCATTGGTGACCTTGTTAAGAATGGTTTCACTGGTATAGTGGGGATTAAAGGATAATTTAAGTGGATTAAAAAGAGAGAGGAGAAGAGTAATTGGAAACAGAAAGTCAGCAAACATAGATAACTCTTTCAAGGGAAAATGGGATCATACCTAAAGGAGGAAGTAGTGACATGAGAGGGTATTGTTTTTTTAATATTGGAAAAATAAGGACACAATTATAATCTAATTGGAATAATCCAATTTAAGGAGGTTTGGCGAGCTACAAAAAAAGGGGGAGAATTGCTGAAGTGTTGTCTCTGAGTAGGGAAGGCAGGATAGGCTCTAATCATTCAAGGAGTGTTTAGCCTTAGCCAGGAATATGAAGTTCACTTACAGCAAGAGAAAGAAGGTAGAATTGAGATAAAGGTAGGTGATTAGAGCATGTGGAAATTTCTTCTGATTGCTCTTATTTTACCAATGAAGTAAAAAGCAGCATTGTTAGGCCAGAGTTAGAATGGGATGGGGGTGCTTGGGATGATTGAAAGAGAGGAGGTACATAGCACGAATCTAGGAGACTGGGAGAATGAATGGATTGGTAGGATGGCTGGCAGCCTTAAATTCTGCCTTGAAAGTAATGATCATGTGTTTAAAGTGAAAACAATCATCGTGAGTTTGATTTTGTCTCACTTGTACCAGCTGCCTGGATTCAGTCACAGAAGTACTCAAAAGCTTGTTTTAACCAAGGTTGTGATTTAGCCAAGTATAACAAAGGGAAAGGGAACAAGGGAGTTGAGGGTACAGTAGGCCCTCCATATGCATGGGTTCTGCATCTGGGGATTCAACTAACTGCAGACTGAAAATTTTTCTTGTTTTAAATTCCAGAAAGTTCCAAAAAGCAAAACTTCAATTTGCTGTGTGCCAGCAACTACTTACATAACATTTACATTGTATTAGGTATTATGAGTAATCTACAGATGATTTAAAGATACAGGAGGATGTGTGCAGATTATATGGAAACACTACTCCATTTTACATAAGGAACTTGAGCATCACCTGATTTTGGTATCCCGGGGCGGTGAGGGGGGTTCTGGAACCAATCCCCTATGGATACTGGATTTTGACGGATGACTGTATTTGCAGATGACAAGTGAATGAGTATAATGATTGGCCATAGATTTCAAACTAGATAAGAGGTTAGGAGAGGAGGTTAGGGATTTAGAGAAAGTGAAAAAGTAGTAGGAACGGGGCGGGGGTGGGGTGTGGCGGGAGTGAAAAATGGTTGCAGTTGAGGTAACTGAGGAAGCAAACTGGGAAGAAGGGGTGGGGTTGGTAATCAGTTAATGAGATGATTGAGGTAAAATGTGTTTGGATAATAAAAAGATCAAGATTATAGCCATAGGAGTGGTTGGCTGAGGTCCAATGAAGGCTAAGAAACTGGGAGTGCAGAGGACTGACTGGAAAGGTGATTTGTGTGGACTTGTAATCACTAAGCATGTGGCATGAGTGGTACTGGAGTGAGGAGTAGTAAGATAAATCCTCAAGGGATGCAGCATACTAGCCAAAGGGATGGATGGGACAGTGGATGGTGGCAACAAAAGATGTAGCAGGTGATACTGTAGTCTGATGACAGGGGGGTAAAAGTTGAGTCTATTTAAGGAAGAGGAGGGTAGACAGAATGATCTGAAAGTGGTCAAAATGAAACAGCCTAATCCATCTCATCCTTTTTACAAGGAATGTGGGAGATAAATGCTATATTTGAGGGTGTCCAGGGGAAGTAAGCCAGGCTTTAGTTAGACAAGAAAAATGAAAGGAACTTTGACAGAAGAGGTTGAGAATATAGGGATGTTTTTGCAGTTGACCATTTGTTCCAGAAAAGTTAACATGGTTCAGGAGCTAAGAAGTGAGGCAATGAGTATGAGAGTCTGGAATGACTTGGGGTCCCTGGGCTTCTTGTGGTAACTGACCTGAACAGGGGTGAAAGGCATGGTGAGGTTAGTCCTCATGGCTTCAAGGCTGTGAGCTCTCTCATCCTTATAAGTGGGCTCTCATTCCAGCGAGTGAGCTCTTGTTCAGGAACTTCAAGAGTTCTAGACTCTTAATTGTGGAAATGTGGAAGTTGCAGAGGGGCAGTCTTATTCTTAAGGCACAGCTAATCTCCTAAACCCTGCTGCTGTGGCCTGCAGAGGAGTGGCTGTCCGTAGTGTTCTGACGCCTTCTTGACTTCTGTCAGTAAGGCTCCGAGGCTGCAGAGACTGCAAAGGCAAGAGTGAGCCCTCCTTCTGGTGTCCACCTCCCACTACAGCGGTAGCCAAGGTCGTCCAAAGAGAGCAAAATAGCTGAGGTGGCTTGTGGAGAGTTTTAAGGAAAACCCTAACCATACATCCACATATATTTGTTTCATTAGAGTACATATATATATTTCATTCATTAGAGTATATGAAATATTTACCAAAAAAAATTTTTTTGAAGGAAGGAATATTGAGAAGCCTACAGCTTCAAAGGAGATTTAGCTGGTCTCCTTTGGTTATTATTATTTTATTTTTTTTCTGAGTGTTAACACATCAAGCTCAACCTGAGGAAACAAGGGTTTGGTAGTAAATTCCATATGTTTCCCAGATAGGGTTGCTAGGTAAAATACAGGATAACCAACTAAATTTGGATTTTAGATAAGCTATGAATAATTTTTCAAAATATAAGTATGTCCCATGCAATATTTCTCTTTATTGTATTTTTATTTGCTATATTTGACAATCTTACCCCAAGGGAATTTTAGAAAATTAATAGAAATGTTCAGATGGCTAACAGTGGTCTGTCTTAGAGTAACAAGGCCTGAATGCATATGTCTCAGAAACACTGGAAAAATTTTAAAGCCTCCTTCTCCCAAGTTACCCATTCTAGGTTTCCTGTGTCACCAACTGAGTCTGGAAGTATACAGCTAAAGCTGAAATAAGCCAATAGTCACCTAAGGTGCTTCCTCTCTGTTTTGCCCAATACACTCCATTATTCCCAACGTCCCCACAATTTCAAATGATGGTTTACAGAATGGAGAGAGAAACAGTACAAGAGATTGGATATGGTAACCATTAGAAGGTGGTTTCAACGAGATTCCATAGTCATGGGACAAAAAGGAGACATTCTTAGGGATGGTCCCCAGGACAACAACCCTATCCTGTTGCAGGCCTTTCACAGGACTGGCCTCCCCTGTGGGGTCTCTGGCATAGCTCTGGATAAATAAATGTTCTACATCTTTCCACCCTAACAGGTTTTAAAGAAAAAGAAAAAAATGGAAGATGGAAAAAATCTTTTCTAATGAAATGTTTCAAAAATTCCCAATTTAAATATAAAGAATTTAGAACAGCACATTAAGCTTGCCACCTGTGTTCCATTTACTTAGAGCAAAGATGATGTTCCCTGATTACTGAAGTTCATCAATGACCAGAGCACACCCTGTGTTATACTACCTACCGGTGAAAGTCACATGGGTGTCTGAAACATGAAAGAAATGCATTATGTTAAAATCTACTACCAATCCAGGAGGCAAGAGCCAGCTGGATAAATCAGAACAGATTTCAAATAATCACTCTATATGAACCTGCAAATTTATCCACATCGCTATCTCAAAAGCTAACATATTTCATGTTCTTTCTCATATTTAAATCTAGATAAATGAATTTCCAATATCCTTTGAGGATGTAGCTGTTGTTTAACACTGTGATTTCATATTTATACAGTTCTTCTCATTGTAGGATCTTAGACCATTTTGCCAGCATAATTCAGTATTAATAACCGTGAAAAAAACAATAATTTCAGCTACGGTATTCTACTGGGCAACTAATCAGGAACACATTTATTTCCCTGGGCATTTGGAAGTTCCTGTTTTAACCTCAAGGAGAAAAAGCAGCCAAATCTTCTGACCCCGCAGAGGAAAATAAAAATAATTAAGGCCAGCCAACAGGACGAAAGAGTGATGTTTCCAAACAAACTCCCCTTGTGGGAACCTCTAGAAAACCACTTTATATGTTTCAGGAAAGAAGAAATTGGTTTGGTAATGTGGTGACATTTTTTGACAACATTTATGTAGGAAAGGAAACCAAGATTATTGTATGGATTATACTACTTGGATAAGTTTGTATTTTTTGATTAACGTGGCAACTCCTCAAAATCCAACTATAAAAAATCAACTTGGAAATGTGTTTTTCTTGTGAATGAATGACTGGATGCAGCCTCTTCTATGAGCCCTGTACCTAGAATATTATATCCTCTCCCTTCACCCCAAAATCTTACTCTACCCAACAACATAGCCAGAATGGTTATTTGTATCACTGATAACTGATGCCTGATACAGAGAATGTTTGTTTCTAGAAACCTCAGTAACCTTTTCTCATCTCAATGGATAAATCCAATCCCATTTTATTTTTCTTACCTACACACCATTTACCTAATTCCATATCAAGCCAGCTTCCTCAGGTACTTACACAACCTTTTTCCCAATATTTAAATATAGGACCATAAGTAAAAAGGGGTTAGCACAAAGTACTAGTTCCTGAGTCAGGGAATAACCATTGAGAATTTAGTTTAAAACTGATAGAAAGGGGCTTCCCTGGTGGCGCAGTGGTTGGAGGTCCGCCTGCCGATGCAGGGGACGTGGGTTCGTGCCCCAGTCCGGGAAGATCCCACATGCCGCGGAGCAGCTGGGCCCGTGAGCCATGGCCGCTGAGCCTGCGCATCCGGAGCCTGTGCTCCGCAACGGGAGAGGCCACAGCAGTGAGAGGCCCGCGTACCACACAAAAAAAAAAGAAACAAGCAAACAAAAAAAACTGATAGAAAGAGCTCTATGCAAGAAAACAAGCAAGTGTATCTATTCTGTCTTGTAACCAAGAAAACCATCCTGTGTGTGTGTGAAAATTAGCTGTAAAACTTGGCAGATTCTTACCAGATGCAGAGATTGATTTTTAAGCAGTTGAAATAACTAGGATAAACAGGCCTCTTTAAATGACATTGTGCATGTCACCACCTTACAGCACAGTTTATTTTAGTTGATTTGCATATCGAAATTCTTGGTACTGCATCATTTGTCCCATTTTAAAATGAAATCTCCTCTTCAAAGTTTCTTTTACTTTCTTTTTTTTTTTCTCTTTTTGAATCCTCCACACATCAGACTTCCTCCCCCAAAACAGATGTCATTCACTCAAATCAGGTCACGAAACTGAAGAAGTAGCATGCTGGGAAGACAGACTGAGCACTGGACATCATTAGGCAATGCGGGATTAAGTACCTCCAGAAAGGAGTTGCATTTCCATGTCACAGTGGTCTGAGATGGATTTAGGACAAGACAAGGCAAGTAATAAGTACATCTGTTGAATTTCATGAATCCTACTAAATCAATTAGTTGCTAAGATATAAGAAGATTTTCTCTATCCTCTTCCTCACCCCCAGTTCTACATAGCCCAGGAAGTTATCAAGCACAGGGGACTGGAGTGATCTGCCAGCGCTCAGCTGCTGCAGGGGGCTCCTAAATGGAAAATTACTCTGATTGTGGCAGTACAATTTCAGATGGCAAGCACTGTCCATGATAGTGAACCTCTCTGCTAAAGCTCAGAAAAAGGCCGAAGTGTTTATCCCATTTTAAAGACACAATTAGCGCAAGTTTTTATCTCCACATCTGAAGAGCCTAAATCAGACTAGTGCCCCGTGAGCATTTCTGATGGAGAAAAGGAGAACGCAGTCCCACACTGGGTTAGTTCCTTTTTCTTTCCATTAACTGACTTTTTGAATAAGCAGCAATTAATCACCCTCCTCTGCCTACAAAGACAAAATTAGAGCTTTGTATGCTAACTCTATTTGATGAGTATTTAGGGTAAAGAAATAGCAATATAGTCAGCATCTTCAACATCAGAATAAGAGCTTATGCAGAGTGTCGTGAACAAGCAAATTTTTTTATCTCCACAGGAATTTTTCAGCACAAATCATTTTTTAAAAACCAGAAAGTTATTGAATCATCTTTGGAGGCGTATGAAGTACAAATGAATATATTTTTAGTGATTTCATAAAACAAGTGCAAAGAACACACAACAAAAATGCGTTGCCCATTAGTGTTACCATAAGAGTTTACACTTAATCCAAGCATTCTTCCGCTGCACTGGACCTTTTTGATGTTTTTTTATTTAAGTATTAGAGTACATTCACTCACTAAATATTTGTCCCTTGAGGCAGAATGTGATTTTTGAAAACTTTCAAAGCTCATATGGAAATTCTTCTCATCTGACGAATAAGAGCCCCCAAAGTGATCATGTTGAAAAACAATACTTCTTGGTAAGCACCATGTTTATCACATCCACTCAGTGAGGCAACATTTATGGACTGAGACATTGCCCTGTGTAAGGTGCCAAGATGGAGAGATACAAAGAAGAACACATGTGCACCCTACCCATTAAGGAGCTTAAAGTCTATTCGGGAGAGAAAAATAGATAACCTTGACAATTGCAGAATGCCTTTAATGACTTACAGAGAGAGCTGAGAGGACCCACAAAGGAATTATTAATGAGAGGACTGGTTAAGAATGTTGAATTTGATCTGGGCCTTGAAAGATGAGTAAAATTTTAACAGAGGAAATTAGTAATGGATGGGAATGGAAGTTCGTGTTAAGCAAATGTGAGAGGAAAGCCACAATACACAAGAAAGAGCAGAGTGTGTTTATGGTGCCACAAGTATCCTGTTGTAAGTTGTAAGTCTTATATGAAAAATAAGAGGCTAGAAAAGTAGAAATGTGGTCATCAAAAAATATACCACTGAATAGGACCTGAGAGAACATCTGATTCTACTCTCTTGCTTCATAAATGAAGAAACAAAAAGTAGCTAGCATAATTTGTAAGGTCCCAAGGATCACTAGATCTAGCCAGAACTGAACCCAAATCTTCTGTCAACCAGTTTCCTTTGCACCACTCCATGTGTAGGTTGGCATCACCTTCTGGAAGTCTGTCCTTGTAAGCAATAATGAGTGTGAAGTTGTTGAGCAGGAGAGTGATATGATCAGATATACATACATCAAGGAAAACTTTGAAAACAGTTAGAAGAGACTGGAGGGAGAAAGATTGATGAAAAAGCTTCTATAGTCATCTAAGTTGGAGATTATGGCAGTCTGCACCAGACCTGTGATGACCGAAATAGAAAGGAAGCAGTGGATTCGAGTGTCATTTCAAGAATGAAATTGCTGCAACTTGGTGATGAGAGAGAAGAAGCTATTACAGATAATGATGAAGCTTTAGAGTTTCAGTGAAGGATATTACCCCATCACCTGAGAAAGGAAAAGGAGAATGAAGAAAAGACTTAGAGGGATAAAATAGTTAACTCTGTGTTTTCCTATCTTGGTGAATGGCATTCAATTGCTCATTAGAAGCTAAGAAGTCTTTGTTCAGCTTTCTGGACCCTAGATCATACATGCAAACATCAGTGCACATGAGGCTAAAACATCAACTTTATTAGCAACTGGTGAAGAACAACAACGAAAAATAAGGTTTGGGACACTGTATTGGAGATGTACCAGAAGAACTTTCCTTTTTCACCTCAAGTCAAGTTTTGGGGAAAAAGTAACATGTCCACAGGGCAGACCCTGAGTCAACTTCCCAGGCAGCATTAAGGGCAGCTTCACCACCCAGATGCAGACAGGATGCAGAGGAGAAGCCCTCCCCATAAGAGCCAACAAAGAAAGGGGACGTCTTCTGCCTGGTTCTTTATTTTGAGGACACTAGTCCCACCCTCTAATAAATGGTTGTCCAATGAGTATTAAACTCTGACCAAGCTGAATACTCCTCCTCAAAGGAAACAGAGAGAAGCAGAAGCTTCCTTCCCAGCATGTCCCTGCAAAAGTCAAATTTCCAACAGAGTAAAAAGAACAGAGAACTTCCTTCCTCTATTTTCTAAGTCAGACACCTGAGAGGCACCTTGGACAACATTCTCTTCTCCCATAGCAGTTGAGTGATGCTGAAGTCTGATCAGCTCTATCTCCTGAGCACAGCCCAACTCTGTCCTCATTTGCCTATCCCCACTGGTATTTTTTTCATATTTCCCCTAGACCAGTGCAGTAACATCTCCCAAATGATGTCATAATCTGTGGCTTCACAACATTCCATTTCATTCTTTACAATACTGAGAGATACTAAAATGCAATGTAATTCTCTCTCCTCTCACTTAAAGCCCTCCACATGCTCCCAGTCATTTGGAAAGCATCCAAATACTTGACAATGTTAAATTTATTGCAATTATTTGTCGTCGTATCCTACTATCCTACTAAATTCTGGGTTCTCTTATTCAGGAACATTGTCTAATTTATTTGCGCATTGTTTCAAAGCATAGCAATGTGCCTTAGTGTTCAAAAATGTATTCTGACCTGTACAAAACCCTTCCATATCTGACCCTGCTTAGTTCTCCAACTTTGTGTCCTGTCACAGCCTCATAAATTCCTACCTACTTTTCATGCAAGTTTTAATTCCAAGTATTCCAAACTATTTGCTGGTAACTGAATATTTTTTGCTCTTTCTCCTCACATTTGCACACAGTCTTTGCTCCCTTCCTTCTGTTCCTCTGTTCCTCTTAGATATATTCCTACATATTATCTATATTTCAAAATAGCAGCTCATGCCTCCTTCCTGCAAATAGCTTTTCCTAATATTAATCGTTTCTTCTCATTACAAAACTGGGCCAGGGTGAATAGAAGACTCTTCCCATAGTATCTATGCATATTTCTAACTCTGTATTTATCAAACTGCTTTATAATGGTGATTTATCTTTTTTTCCTATATAGATGTGTGAATGAAAAATATTCCCTGCCATATCAGTAAACAAAGGATTTTGCAACCATCAAGCCATCACATTACAGCTGCCCTGATGGTGAGCCCTGAGGGAACTCAGGGTGAGAGAACACAGGATACTGGCCACAGATAGCCGAGGTGCATATTCAAAGGAATGATTTCAGTGAGCCCAGACTCTTGCAACTTCCCATACATAGAAAAGCACTAAATTACTTAATTTGAGATATCTGGTTTTCTTTAATTAACAATAATCTTTTGATGTTCTGACTACCTGGTCTTTGTTGCAAAAACTCCTGTACATCCTGGCTCCCCTTCTTTCCTCTATGGAGAAGTCTCTCAGAGTTACCTGAGATGCTGTGTCCTAGGCTTAAGTCCTCAGATTTGTGCCCTGAATAAAACATAACTCTCAACTTTTAGATTGTGCCTTTTTTTTTCAGTTTGACAGTTGCTAAGTTTCCTATATAGATGTTAAGATGCAGGCACAGGTCTTTATGTGAATGATATATACATAGATTCAGTAACTGTTGAAGGAAAAAAGGAAGGAAAGAAGGAAAGAAGAGAGGGAGGGAGGGAAATAAAGGAGAAAGCAAGGAAGGAAAAAACAAGTTCAGTATTTTACATATTAAGTTTTTCAACAGAATATTCATTGGGACATGTCCAACAGAACCACAAGGTGGAAGGTTGAGCCTCTATTCCTCTGTCTTCCTGCTAAATACTTTGTTTTACCAAACCTTCAGAAACAATTCAATAACTAGAGGGTTCATTTTAAATTGCATTTTAATTTAGAAGAGTAAAAACAAATCTTTTAGGAAAAGCCATGTTTTATTAAATATTTAACTTTCTCCTAAGACTTATGGAGTTATGCAAGTCAGAAAAGGTCTGCTCTTCAATTAAATGGTGCAACTATAAAAAGTAAATAAGGTCAAATTTGACTATGTTTATGAAGTATTTGACAATTCCCTCTATTACTAGAAGAGTATCACATCCCTCCAGTACATCGTCTGGTTGCTGCCTTCCCTCTGGGCAACTGCATTTCATGGCCACGGTGAGAATCATGAAAAACAACATTCCAAAAATTAAAATAGAGTCTACTTTTTCTCTGACAGAAGTCAAAGTTCCT
This sequence comes from Delphinapterus leucas, assembly GCF_059928025.1. Classification (NCBI taxonomy): domain Eukaryota; kingdom Metazoa; phylum Chordata; class Mammalia; order Artiodactyla; family Monodontidae; genus Delphinapterus; species Delphinapterus leucas. The sequence goes on along the minus strand of NC_143146.1, from coordinate 47,398,499 downwards.
TCAAAAAATTCTTATAGGAATAAACAAGAACACATAAAATACTCTAAAAAGATAAACCCATTATAGTTAAATTAAATAAGTTATAGCAGCAGGAAGAGCTTAGGACAATAAGAGATATCAAGACCAGTTTAAAGTACTATATAAGTAAGTTGTAAGAAAACAAGAAACTTTATTCTGCAAAGTTCTGCTTTTAGCACTTCTGCTTCATTGGAGAAGAAAGAAGAACAAAGAAAATTAAGGTTCTTCTTAATGATAGCATATATGTAATGGGGCTGACACTTCCACTCAGCAGGTTTTGTCTTTTCCTTTTCTGTTATCATTTTCATGACAAACCTATGTGACTAATGTTCTTCATTTAGCCAATAAATGTTTATTGCATGCCTATTACATAAACACAACGGTTAACAAAACTCAGTCCTTGCCCTGAAGCTTAGCAGGTAAATTAACCAAAGGCAAAATCAAGGTGTGATAAGGGCTAAATTGAGGAAGCAGGTAGAAAGAGAATATAATTTAGTCTGGGGGAGGGGCTAGAGTGCGGATTTCCAGGTGGAGGTAATTGCTAAACTGACATAATCAAGCAAAGAAGAGTGGCTTAGCAACAGGGAAAAGGAATCAGAGGACAGAGAGGATGTTCCTGTCTGAAGGAACAGTATCTGCAAAAGAAAAAAAAAAGAAAAAAAAAAAGCATATTTGTAAAGGATTTACCAACATTTCAATATTTGTAATTTATATTGTGGTGGAAGAAAAGATAGGAGATGAGGTTGAAAAGATAAACAGCAAAATCATGAAAAATCTGAAAGGACAAGTGAAGGAGTTGGATTTTATCCTGAGGACTGTGGGTTGCACCACAGTTTTAATCACATAGTTTGGGTTTTAGAAAGACTGTAGGTCATTAGTGTGGGATAAGACAAGACTGGAGACAGTTTGGAGATGGTTCTGATAACCTAGGTAAGAGATGATGATGGCCTAATTCAAGAGAGCAGTGATGCTGTGGAAAGACATGGAGATACTGGGATGGTATTAGGAATGAAGAAGATGTGACAGAACTTGATATGTAGTCGTGGGAAGTTAAACCAGAAGAAATTGCTCTCTAGGCTTTTTATACCATGTCTTTTCCTTTTTTTTTACATGATCTATGAAAGCTAAGCACTAATGGTGGTTAAACACCCTATGAAGCCATGGAAGGCTGCAGTGTGGGCTGCATCCAGTTGTTTATATTGATGGCCTAGGAACAGTGATAAAAGAAATGAAACATCCTGCCCAGTTAACAGGAATTTTTTCACTGCTCTAGGAAAATGGAACATTCAACATTATGTTTAGGAAGATAAATGAAAAATACTTGAAAAGTAAGAAGAACAAGGACTGAGGTTTATAATCATTATTCTCCATATAAATTACTAGCAGTTTATAAACCATCCATAAATACCTCCATGAATCTGATGTGTTTCAGAATTTAGTTTTGCTGTTTCATAACAAAAGAAGTTTCTATGATTATTATTTCATATGAGTTCACATCCCATGTTTTTTTCTTTGAACCTACAGTTCAAACAAACCTTAAATCTAATCACAAGACTTTAGGTTTTTTCCTCTAAAATCTGAGAATAGATTGAAATTCTTTTCACATTTCCATGAAATCTATATGGAAAGTATAGTTCCCTATTAAGAGCCTTCTCAGCCAAAGATAAATATAAGCAAATTTCAAAATGTTCCAATAACAGTGAAAGTCTAAACAGACCACACTGATAGTCTCCTTTAAGGAAATAAAAGTAAACCAGACTTCTGAGAAGGGAGAAGTGCCATGAGGCACTAAAATGATCAGTTATAATGCAAGAAGGGAGAAGACGGAAGGGAGTTGTTCATAAGCAAAATTCTTCCCCAAACCCCACATAACAAATTAACCAACATAATACTCAAGGGAACTTTATTCTTTTACTGCTCCTTCTCTGAATGGTCAGAAGTAAAATCTAGTAAATACATGTTGATAGGTTTGAGTCTGGGAAAAACAGTATCCTAACATTACAACCCTTGGTTATAACCCAGCAAATATATGGCCAAGCCAGAAATTTCTCCAACCATTACAATGGAACCACACAGCAAACACCAGGAATATTTTAAGTTCCTCTGAGTAGTATTTATTGTTACTACATCCCTTAAAAAAGAAACTGCCTTAAATTTTTGAGATGAAACTTTTTAAAAAGTATTTTTAGAGATGTTAGAAATTAGACAAATACCTACCTTGATCTAACACCCTGCCTTGGGAGGATAAAGGCCCCTGAGAAGCTTACCTTATGTGGAAAAAGCATCTTGGCAGATGTGATTAAGTTAAAGGTCTTGAGATGGGAAGATGATCCTGCAAAATCTGGGTGGGTCCTAAATGCCATCACGGTGTCTCTGCAGAGAGGCAAAGAGGGAGATTTGACTCAGAAGAGGAGAAGGTGATATGACCACGGAGGCAAAGAATGTAGTGATGCAGCCAGAAGCCAAGGACCCCTGAGTCACTAGGAGCTAGAATAGACTAGGAACAAGGCTCCCCTAGTGCCTCCAGAGGGACCAGGCCTTGCCAACATCAGTGATGCTGATTTTGGACCTCTGGCCTACAGAACTATAAGAGAATAAATGTATCTTGTTTTAAGCTACAAGGTTTGTGGTGACTTATCACAGCAGCTACAGGAAGTCCATACAGACATCTTGGGTATACTGGGGGATGGAGATGCTTCTCATCACTCACTTTTCCACTCAGCAGTTCTCCTACACAATGCACTCACGGCCTTGGGCATATTACCTCGTAAAGAGGCAGAGCTTTAACTGCTTTAACTGAAGAGAGTCTCCCAGGTATCCTCACCAAGAGGAAGTTGAAACTTCTGTGCAATCAGAACAGCCAAGCCCCACTCAGGAGCAGAGTTAGGCGGTGGGTAAGAGACTATATCCTTTTCAATGCACTCCTGCTGCCAGTTGCCCCTGGACCCATTCTGGTAGCAAGTCAGTTTGTATGACTCACCGACTCACCAGTAGGGAGAAATCAGAGGCCAAGTGTGGGGTGATGGGAAGCCTTCCAGAGAAGGAGGCCCTTGTCTCAGGTCCAGCATTCACAAGCAATGTGACTTTGGGCAAGTTGCTAGCCTACTTCACAACAGTGTCATAGGGCAGCTTTGCGATTAATTTGGAAATGCCTTTTGGTCTACAGAAAATCCATTCTGCCTGTGAGATTTGTATCTCCCAGAGCTACTGATTTGCATACCATGCAGCTCTGCCAAGGAAACAAGCATCTGCCTGCAGTAAGTACCCATGCAGAATTCTCTTACAAACACAGGTTCTCGGCACAATCCAAATAAAAATGAAAGAAAGGGAGAGGGAGTCTCTTCCATTTGTTTCAGTCCTACTGATGAAATCCTATTTGACAGATTCTGATTCTGTTTCACAAACAGGTATATTGGCAAGCGTTAATTTCCTTGAACCCTGTGAAGCTGTTGGCAAATTGTGTTCAAACGCTTTTGGATCCTCAGGAATAGGGCACTGTATAAATCCAGGGAACAATTATGTGAGAGAGACAGAGCCTTTATCTCCCAGTCTTAATAAAGAACTAAGCATAACGCCTATCAGACTTGTAGTTCTGACGCCAAATTGACCCCTCTGGGAGCTGGGAAAGTCTCAATCTCTTTCCTGCCTTATACAGCAGTGGTAATAAAAGAGCATACGCTGAGGATTAACTAAAGTTCACATACTGCCTTGAAGAGAAAAGTCTTAAGTGCTGAAAATTTACATTAGTGGGAGGGGAAAGACTGGAGAATGGAAAAAAGAATGGAAAGTTCCAGAAAGTTATAATGAAAAATATAAATTGAAGCAGGTCTAAGGGAAAGATGAGAGATCAGATGCATCAAGGTAGGGGGTAGGAAAGATTGCCCCCCAAAAAAAGACTTTTCCTCCATCTGTGTTGGCTTAGGCAGGCTCTTCCAGTCCTAATGGGAAGTGTATCCTTTAGGCAACAAAAGAGTAATGATTCCAAGTGTAGAAAAGAGAAAGCAGCAGTAGAGTACCAGGGCATAAGAAAAGGGAAAAGAAGACAAAGAACAAAAATGGTTAAGAGAGGGAAAGGGACATGATAAGACAATAGAGAATGAAATTCATGAAATCCATAACAGGGTCTAAGAAAAGAGGCCTTTAGTCCCCAATCTATTTTAAGGGCAAGCATTGTTGTCCTGATTTTATGAAATCAGAGCTAGCCCATACTGTCACCTTCCTGCTACAAAAACAATGTGACCAAACCAAATAGAGAGATAGTCTAGCCTCTTGGCATATGGCAAAAAGAAATATTTTATTCACATTCAGAATTCCTAACATAAAATACTCTGACCACCAAAGCTGTATTTGCACACAAAAAAGCAATTTGGCAGAATTTCATTAAAAAGTTGGATACAATTAAATTGGTTTCCAGGCTCCTATAATCAAGTAAATGGTTAGTTTTCTTGTTTATCTGTTTATTTTTTAACCTAAGTTGACTAAGCTTTCCATAGATGTAGCTGACAATAGTGCCTACAAAAGGTAACATTTTCAAATTTTCTCTAAATCGTTAGAAGCAAAGTATTATAATGCATTTTGATTTTGTACTGGATAATTCCAAAACCATCTTGTGGTTTTACAAAAACCTTGGCCAAATTCCATCAGATAATAGTCATGTCTCTCTTTGTGATATGAAGGGGAGTAGAGAGGGCAGGTGACAAAATTGGACTGCTCCACAGTCCAGAGAAAAGACATTTCCCCAGCTCATGAGTGAGTAGATCTCAGATTACATGACTACTCTGCCAGGCTCTGTTTCTTCAGCAACGCTCAGTCCTTTTACTCTGTTCCAAATAATTAAACCATATCATCTGTGTAGCATTTTAAGTTATAATGATCTTATTTTCCCAACAGCATCATTCATTTATTGGACAAAAGTATTGAATAGAATTCAGCTAAGGAATAGAAAGCAGACTAGTTATTTCAATCAAGGATGATTTATACAAGGAATGATTAAGTAGGTGTTAAAAAACTGGAAACATGGTTTTATCACAGGTAGGGTGGTATTGTCCAACATGGTAGCCACCAGCCACATTCGGCTTTTGAGAGCTTGAAACATCATTAGTCTGAATTGAGATGAACTGAAAGTGTAAAATACCAGATTTCAAAGACTAAGTGTGAATAAAGGAAGGTAAAGTATTTCATTAATAATTTTTATATTGATTACATGTTGAAATGACAATATTTTGGGATATGTTGGGTTAAATAACGTATTTATGTCATCTATTTATATTTACTTTTATACTGCGACTACAAGGAAACCAAATTTTACAAATGACTTGCATTTTCTTTCTACTGGGCAGTACTGGATTACAGGCTTAGAAGGCCCCCTGGAACTGGAGTCTTTTGAGAGGGTGCTGCAGGTTGGTGTTAATGTGTCTGAGAGAGAGTGATGGGGCTGGTTCTGGAGGCATGGAAGTCTGCAAATTGGAGCTGATTGTTGCTGAATCAAGTGTCACTGCCATGGTGAAGGAATGTTGGTGCAGGGATGCTGACAGGAATCACAGAAGAACGAGTAGGAGGAGGCCTCTTCTTTTCCAGCCTTGTAATTTTCCTCTGTTGCCGCCAATCGGCAGAACCTAAGAGGAGCCCAACTCTGGGAGAGAAATGTGATTGGCAGGTTCCCAGCCCCAGCAGCACAAAGCGCAACATTGAAAGGAGAGTTTGGTGTTGAGAGGCAAATCGCTTAATCACCAGCGTGACAGATGCTCCTTGCTGTCAGGCATGGTTTTTAGATATTAGGGATGCAACCATGAACCAAAGTCCCTGGCCTCATTCCAGTGAGATAGGCAGACAATAATAAATACATAAATAAGATAATTTCAGAGTGATAGGTGTTACAGAAAGAAGAAAACAAGGTCATGGGTTAGAAAGTGACAAGGTGAAAGAATGAGTTGGGCACTGCTTTAGATAATGAGATCAGGAAATGTCTCTCTGAGAAGATGACATTGGAACTAAAGTCTGAATGGAAGGATGGAGACGGGTAGGGGATAAGAAAGAGGAAGCACTCCAAGGCCAAAGGAATAAAACATGCATAATCTCTGAAAAGAGAATGACCTGAGATCGTAGCTCAGCGGTCCCCCAACCTTTTTGGCACCAGGGAATGGTTTCATGGAAGACAATTTTTCCATGGATGGGGGACAGGACGGGGGGGTGGCGGTGCTGGCGGGGGTGAATGGTTCAGGCTGTAATGCGAGCGATGGGGAGCTATGGGGAGCAGTGGGGAGCGAGCGGCAGATGAAGCTTCGCTCGCTCCATTGCCATTCACCTCCTTCTGTGCAGCCCGGTTCCTAACAGGCGCAGACCGGTCCGTGGCCCAGGGGTTGGGGACCCCTGTTGCAGTGGAAGCAAAGTTGCCGGGAGAAAAGATGATAAAGGGTGGCTGGGAGTGGATTATGTAGGGTCCCTGTAAATCATGGTAAGTAATAACGGATTTTAACTTAATTGCTATGGGAACCACTGCAGGATATTAAGCAGGAAAATGGTATGATTTGATTTACATTTGTAAAAGGTCATTCTGGCTGCTGTGTAGAGCACTGGGCTCTAGAGGGGCACGCATACGACAGAGACCAGGAAGCTATCGCAATACCCAGGAAAAAGATGATGATGATGCCTGAGGCTGTGGTGGAAGCAGTGGAGATGTAGAAAAAGTGACTGTATTCAAGATATGGATTAGAGGTTTGAGCCAACAGTACTCATTAAGATCGGGGTGATTCATGTAATTCATTTGAGTAAATTTTCCAAAGAGCTGACACACTTTAAATGCTGAAATTTTAAGAAAATGTTCTTGTTTTTTTTCATGGAAATAATTCAAAATTGTACAAAACATTTCTTGGCCTTGTTCTATAGAAAATCTCAACCGAATTTACAAACTGTTATTTCTACTCAGGGTCCTGTTCTCCAATTTCGTCTGCCATCTGACACAGTCTCTGTCAATTTCTTGAGTTCCTCAACTCCAATTACTTAGACTCCATATGTTAAAACTCTGCTTGTTTTGAGGCAGATCTTAATTAGGATGAAAAGATGATTTTTCCAGCTAATCTAAACCACACACTGACTATGCCATTGAGGTAGAAATTGCACCTGCCTGGCTCAGGTCAGCATCTGCTGCCCCAGTCTGTCCATAAAGCCTCTGCTTACAAAAGCCTTCATCTAACCAAAATTATCCTTGCTTCTGAGACATCAGTCATATTTAGCTGTTGTGACCCACCAAGGTCAAAATCAACATGATGTGTACTTATGAAAACTGAATAACCAATCATTCAGAAAAGCTTATCTCCATATTACTTTAAGTCCCAATTTCCAGTACTTGTCTGTTTTCCAGTGTTCCTAGCTGATTCATAAAGTTGCTAGGGTTTTTAAGGGGCCAATAAATGATCTTTCTTTTTTCATCTGCCAAGATGTTAATGGGAGTCCAAACTGAAAATCAAATTATCATTTACTGATGGATCTAAACTAGAGACTGGCTTGGATTTAAAGCTAAATGACTTTGCTAATATGTCCTCCTAAATTAAACTTAACGCACCATACTACAAACCCACTACCTTCAATGAAATGGTGAAGGTGACAATCAGATTAGAGTTGGGTGAAAAGCAAATAGAAGGTGAGATAGAAAATAAGGCTTGATGATTCACAAAGGTGGGCTCCTGAAAGGGATGGAGAAATTGAGCTGTGGTTGATGGGGATGTCAGATCAATGAAACACTATATTTTAAGAAGGTAAGTAGCGGGACATGTTTACATGTACATGGAAATAAGCAAGGAAAGAGGGAAAGACTGAGGATGTAGGAAAGTGGATGTATATCAGGAAAGGTGATTGAGAGTCTGTGGATGGGATTCAGAGCAACAGTGCAGAGACTGGCCTCCATAGTAACAGGTGGGAACATAACAAACATGGGGGCAAATGAACTTAGGTTTCTAGATTTAGCTGTGGGCAGATGGAGTTTTCATTCTATGTTTTCTATTTTCTGAATGAAAAATGAAGTGAGGTATTCAGCTAAGAATGAGAGGGTGGGAAGTGTGAAAAGAGAGAGGGTTTGAAATTAAAATCTTGCTGGGGAGCAAAGTTACTGAGGAAACATTTCTGAGTCGTGGTGAAGGTCCATTTGAGGTGTGTTCACAGGAAACCAGTCAGTTCAGACAGGTAACTTTCTCCAGCAATATTTAAATGCTCAGGGATATCCAAGGAGAAGCTGGTCGTGTGAACTCAAGTAAACAGGGTTATCACAGGTCAAGGAGGAGGAGAAATGGAGAGTCAAAGGAGTTGAGGACGTTTGCAAGAGCATGATTATATTAATTTATTTAGCAATAATCCTCTAACTCCTAATGTATGCCAAGAACTAATCAAAAATATATATACACTAATATGTATAAAATGGATAACTAGTAAGAACCTGCTGTATAAAAAAATAAACTAAATAAAATCGAAATATTCAAAAAAAAACACACAGTGAGATACCACATTATACCTGTTAGAATGGCTAAAATTAAAAAAAAAAAAAAAAAAAAAGAACTAATCAAAAATACCCAGCTAACTAATAGGTAGATGTAGGTGCAGGCCACTATCTAGGGGTTCTACCAGAACTGGGTGCAGATTTTTTCTTTAACCTCTTTTTCTTCTTTTCATTTTTCTTAAGAAAAAAAAAAAAAGGAAAACAACAAAAGACAACATATATTTAGTACTTACTATGTGTCAGGTACTCTACAAGGCACTTTTAAAAATTATCTTACTGCTTCCTATATCAATATTATGAAAAAATCACTATTATTAGCCCCATTTGCAGATGAGGAAAAAGTATGAAGATATTAAGTAACCTATGCAGATAACCACAGCACATTCTGAACTACTGGCTTTAGAGCCCCTTGCTTCCACAGGTTGTCTTCATCACTTGTATTTTTACTTTAACACATAAGCAGTGGGTCCTTTATTTGGAGATCCCTTTGGAAGAAGTAAGAACTTTAAACTCTGTTATAAACCGGAGTGAAATTATTATTCCAAATTTTCTGATTTTAAAAATTGAGCAGTCTTGCCATACAAGTAATTATTTTAAAACTTTACAAAGAGGTAAATAGCTACTCTAGTCTCCTTCCTTCCTAAACTCTCTTGTGGGTGATACATGCTGAAGGAAATATTTATGCTTTACCTAATGTTTTCTACTTAAAGGATACAATCTGAATTTCTAAATTTGGGCCTGAAAATAAACAGAACTGTCCCTCCTTAATTCCTCTTCCTTCCTTCCTTGCTAATCAAACCAAGATAATTGTTCTGCCCTAGAAAATGTTCAGTGAGTAACATACTATTGTTTTTTTTTTTTCCTATGCAAAGCCAAACTTAAAGAGACACCCCATCCTATTCATCAACAATCACAAAATTAACGAGGAATGAAAGGACTCAGGCTTTAAAGCAAGGATTATGTAGGGGTGAAGGTCACTCACATTTTTAATGTGGAAAGTTTGACAGGGAAATAGGAGGTGTTCCCTTATTACCTAGAAAAAACACACAGTTTCTAAAGCTGAATCATACAAAATTCCCTTTGACTGACTATTTTTTAAGACTATGTCATATTTGAATGTATTCAACCATCACTGTCTGGAAAGACAAATCCAGGTCAGACAAACATTAAAAAATGAACACTTCTGAACAGCAAAACTAATTGGTCATGCATGACATTTAGCAAGGTTTGGTAATAGCTATCATTTGCTGAGGATGTACTGCATTCTAATCCAGAGGTTCTCAATCTTGGTTACACATTAGAATCACTGGGGATTTTTTTTAACTTTATTTTGAACTAATGTAAGACTTACGGAAAATTGCAAAAATAATAGAGTGAGTTCTCATATATCCCTCACCTCTTTCCTGTGACATTAACTCCTTACCCAGTACAAAGATCAGAGCCAAATTAACATTAGTAGAGTATATTAACTCAATTAAAAATCTTATTAGAGTCCTTGAAGTTGTTCCACTCATGTCCTTTCGGATTTGTCTGGATTTGTTTTCTCATGATGAGAATGGAGTGATGATTTTTGTAAGAATACCCAGAAGTGATGGATCCTTCTCAGTGTATTATATCAAAGAGCTCATGATATCCATGTCTTTTTCCTGGTGATAGTAACTTGGATAACTTCGTTGAAATCATGTCTACTGGATTTCTCCACTGTAAGGTTACTATGTCTCCCTTAGTATTTAATAAATATCTTGATACTTTGAAACTATGCAAATACTGTTTCTCCTCAGACTTTTATCCATGAATTTTAACATTCATCAGTAGATCTTGTCTACAACAGTTATGACTGTGGTCTTATAAAGTGAGTTTCTATTTCTCTAGTTCCTTCTACATTTATTAACTGGAATTCCACCTGATACCGAGCCCCCACCACAGGTCAATTATATTAAAATATACTAAGCATATACCTGGTCCTCACAATGTGGCTAATAACCAGATGTTATTATCTGCTTTGGGATATGAAGAAACTGATACTTGGAATGACAAAAACTTAGATTTTTACAGCCAATAAGTAACTCTGATCTGCTGTCTCCAAAATCCATGCTCTTTTCACTGTCCAATCTTCTTCCCTTTTAAGTTCGGCTCACTGCTCTTGATGTCAAAATTTGTCCCAGTTAAAGCCTACTCTCTCTACTAACTCTAATCATCTGTAATTTTTGCCTAGATCAGTCCAAGGTTGGACACATTGTTTTTTCCCAGAACCTTTTGACATCCACCTGCTTAAAGAGTAAGGAACAGTTGCCAGCTATGTTTTTTGCCTTTACCTGGACAACAGATCATTGCAGAACAATATGTGGGTGAAAAAAAGGGTATGTCATATACATATCAAACCATTTATATATTTAGGCTAATAGGCAACCTTTTGAAGAAGTATAATCCAAATGCTCTCTGAAGGAATTAAACTCAGCAAGCATAGAAACCTATGTGTGTAGTGGTTAAGAGTGAGGTTTTGCTCCTACACTGTTGGTGGGAATGTAAATTGGTACAGACACTGTGGAAAACAGTATGGAGGTTCCTCAAAAAACTAAAAATAGAATTGCCATATGATCCAGCAATCCTACTCCTGGGCATATATCCAGACAAAACTATAATTTGAAAGGACACACGTATCCTTATGTTTATAGCTGTACAGTTTACAATAATCAAGACATGGAAACAGCTTAAATGTCCATCAACAGATGAATGTTTAAAGAAGATGTGATATGTATATACAGTGGAATACTACTCGGCCATAAAAAAGAAAGAAATAATGCCATTTGCAGCAACATGGTTGGACTTAGAGATTATCAAACTAAATGAAGTAAGTCAGAGAAAGACAAACACCATATGATATCACTTATACATGGAATCTAAAATATGACACAAATGAACTTTTCTACAAAACAGAAACAGGCTCACAGATGTAGAGAATAAACTTGTGGTTGCCAAGGGGGAGAAGCAGTGGGGAGGGATGGTTTGGGAGTTTGGGGATTAGCAGACGCAAACTATTATATACAGAATGGATAAACAACAAGGTTCTACTCTATAGCACAGGGAACTGTATTCAATATCCTGTAATAAACCATAATGGAAAAGAATATGAAAAAGAATATATATATGTTTATATGTTTGTATGTATGTATGTATATATACAACTGAATCACTTTACTGTACAGCAGAAAGTAACACAACATTGTAAATCAAATATATTTCAATAAAATAAATTTAAGAAAACAAAGAGTGGGGTTTTGGAGCTAGGTAGACCTGAGTTAGAGTTTGGCAAATCACTCAATGAATATGTTTGTTAAGTTTTTAAGGTTCAATTTCCTAACTGTTAAAATGCAAATATTAATACTGATTACATAAACTTCTTGTGAGGATTCAATAAGCTCTTAGCACAGGGGGATAAGCAATCAATAACTACGAACTTTAAAAAAAAACTCACTGTAACCAAATTGCCTAACACTTGACAAGAGATGAGTGCTTTTTAAAGGAATTTTTGGGTAAAGCAGATAAAGGTAATTTTGGAGGATACGGCCCTTTAAAAGAGAGCAGACGTTGTGGGCATGTACAGGTATTTTGGAACAGCCCGTGGGGTGCATAAGGATTCTGATGGAGAAAGGGATAAAAGGAAATGGAGAGTGTGAACTATCACCTTAACTCAGTTCCCTTGGGGGGGTGACCATCAAGTCAAGAGCTAGATAAAAGGATGGGCCAGGGGAAGAGTTGTCACAGCTGCCAATCTGGAATAGCAGACAGTTAAAACATCACATGAAATGTAAAGAGAGAAGATTTTCCTCAGAATGTCTCTCAGGAAGGTAGACCTCTCAGGTATGCACCATATGTGTAAACCATGGGGATAAGGAATTTTATCTATTTCAGTCCCTTCCGTATTCTTGGTGCCTAGAACACTGCCTACCATATAGTAACTGTTCAGCAGAATTATTAGACTACTGGATAATGAATGAATACACTAATAAATTCAAAAGTCTGATTAGGAAGCTTAGCTACTTATAGGTCTTCTCTGTTGCTAACAGGGGTAAAAAATATTAGGTGGCTGGACTGATTTTTCAGGTCTATAGAAGAAAGCATGGGTCCACCTACCAGCTGCTCTCCTTGTCTCCCTCTTCCTCATTAAGGGTTCGGGGTCTCTTCTAAATACTTGTTGAACAAATAAAGAACAATAATTTTTAAAAGGGCACCAAATTATAAACATGCTCAGGACATCTAAAACTCTGTTCGACTTTGGCTATATGTCACTGAAAATTACAACTGTACAAAGAGAAACCGTCATTTCTTGCCCAACTATGAAAATGTGAAATAAGATGCCGGTGGCAAAGATTTGAAGTTGCTTTTCTCCCTTTCATGTTTAATAAGAGAGCCCTGGGAAATGTGCCTAGCTAAAGAACTTTATTTCCCAACCACATTTATAAATAGAGGTGGCCATTGAGATGTAAGTGATCTCCAGGGAAACTGCCTTGTCCGTTGGTCTTGTATTCCTGCCTGCAATAAAGTTATAATGATTGGAGCTCCAAGAGTTATCGTGTGATTTTGAGGATGATGAACAGAAGGGCATAAGGAAACTGGGTCTCTGATGATTTTCTAGAGCTGCCATAACAGTGTCTATCTCCAGACTTGATCTGTATAGGAGAAAAACAAATTTCCATCCTGTTTAAGTGACTATAGTGATGTAAGTACCTAACACAATTTTAGTGTTGTGCCCCATCAGATGAAGTGTGTGTTTAGTTGAAATGGTAGAAGCTAAATATGTGTACTTCAGAGAAATAAAGCAAATACAAGTTTTAATTGACAGTTTTAGTAATTATTAACAGGACGGAAGAAACTACAGTGCACAATTTAAATAAATACTTATTATGAGAGCACTGTTATCTACTACAGAATTAAATAACTGAGCTGTAAGTGTTTTTGTCAATAACAGCACATGTGATATTGAAAAGGATCATAAATCACCTAGTCCAATTACCTGTCTGATGCTCAACTCTTCTCTCGAATATTTAGGTAAGAAGTCATCCAGCTTATGCTTGGCTACATCAAGTGATGAATAACTCTCTACTTCCCACGCCAGTCCATTTTTATCTTTGGACAGTTCTGAAAGTTAGAATGTTGTTTCTTACATTGAGCTGAAAATCTGTTTTCCTTTAGCTTCCATCCACTCATTCTAGCTCTCATCTTTAGAGCCATAATCAGTACATCCAATCCCTGTTCTAAATGATAAGCCTTCAATTATCACACTCCTCTTGAGACAGATGCCCCTGTGAATTTTCATGCCACAAAATCATGCTGACCATGTTTCTGAATATATTGAAATCTGCTTTCCCAGAATCCAGGGAATATGTATGACTACTCTTTTCTTTCCTTGGCATCATATACCTTGAAAGGACATGGCCACATCCTTTCTAGTTTGTAACAACTTCTATTTTGCCAAAAATTTTCTCTGTTACTCAAACACAGATACAAAGTAATCATTATTCCCAGTTGTTTTCAATAACTCTGAGAGATACATTTTGAGACAAAACAAGTAAAGAACTTGTCAGATGTTTTACTGTTTGCTGAATGAGACTACTCCAATTATACTTCCCCCAATTTTTGAAATTCCCCTTCTTACTGTGTTTTATATCTATGCAACTTATATGACTTAAATCAGAAATAAATCATTTATTTCTTACATCAGGTCAAATGACATTTGGTACATTTCACCATAATATCACTTCTGTCCTTTCACCTTTCATACATACTCCAGTGATCTCCAATAAATTTCCGCTTTTAGGATTTTGGATTTCTAATCAGGCATAAATGATATTGACACAGAGTATTATTGTGAATTTCTCCACTAAACAAAGTCTATTTCTACTCAATTGGATCTATTCTTCTATTACCATATTTCAAACAGACCCCACCCACCAAACTTTGGTGACACCCTGAGATTTTTACCATCTGTGTAATAATATTTAATTCAATTGGTTACCTGCTAAATTCAATTGATTACCTGCTAAAATCTAATATATTGAGCTCACAAAATATAATAATAGGCAAATAAATGTAACCTAAAAACTTTTTTTTTTTTTTTTTTTTGCGGTACGCGGGCCTCTCACTGTTGTGGCCTCTCCCGTTGCGGAGCACAGGCTCTGGACGCGCAGGCTCAGCGGCCATGGCTCACGGGCCCAGCTGCTGCGCGGCATGTGGGATCTTCCCGGACCGGGGCACGAACCCGTGTCCCCTGCATCGGCAGGCAGACTCTCAACCACTGCACCACCAGGGAAGCCAAAACTTATTTTTTTAATTAAAAAAAAATGAAACTGAAACTTGGCCAACTAGCAAGGACATTGTAAATTTAATCTGGAACTAATCTCTGGGTTTGACACCTAAGGGCAGACATCCCATAAGGAACTTCTGCCACTTTTCTCTGTTTCTACAACCAGTGTTATGTGAAAGAGGCAAAATTAAAACGGTCAGGAACTGCAGTTACCCTGTACCTGGAGAGCAGAACTCATTTTTCAGGCTAGATTTTTAAGAGTGTAAAGCCAGGTTCACAGTTTAGGAGAAACATAGTTTCTCATTCACAATCTGTCGCCCAGTCAAACTATTCTACTACCAATATCAGAAAGGTAGAGAGATAAAATATAGTTTAAACTTTAAATCCCTCAAACCAGGCTGTCAGGGAGGGGAGAGGTCAGATGCTGACATGCTGGAAGAAAGGAAAGCTAATGATGACCACAGTGGTGATATCAGTTTTTCACCAGATAAGTATGAGTTGGGATGGGATCACGTTACGGTGTTGACGTGAGAGACAGATGTGCCTAGAGAGGGTTAGGTAAGTGGCAGGCGAAGCAATGCATGCTCAAAATTGAGATAAATCATCGTCAGTCTCTGGGAATCATTATGTTCCCTACTAAACGTAGAAGAGATTGTTTTTGAATCATATGCATCCTGAAAAAGTCTTTTCTTCTGGGCCCAGAAATTTCCTCCCCAAAGCGTAGGTGGGAAAGATGAGCTCAGTCCACAAGCTTACTCACGTCCTTCACTGGCTTTCACTTCAGCATGTATCTATTTTTCCTTCTCATTAAAAAAAGGCACTAAAATATGTTATCAGGATACCATTTGGAATTTTCATTCATATGGCATATTAGAAATAATTGCTTAAATTATACAACTATTATGTGGAAGACAACTTATTTTTATTATTAGCTTTATGGGTTGGTATTGACATTTTACATAAGGGTAAGGATAGGTTTCTTCTGTCTTCAAAGACTCCACAGCCTAGGAGAGAAGACAAGACATTCATAAATACCTAATACATAATTTAGACTGTAACATGTGCCTTAAGAGTGAGCTAAAGAGTCCTAGAGGTTTAGAGAAAGAAGAGATTAATTCTGAACTCAAGAACACCACTAGCAAAATGTGCTTTGAATGTTTATGTCCCCCTAAATTTGTGTGTTGAAATCCTAATGCCTAATGGGATGGTATTAGAAGGAGCGGGTCTTTGCGGGGGGGGGGGTGCTTAAGCCATGAGGGTGGAGCCCTCACAAAGAGGATTAGTGCCTTATAAAAGAGGCTCCAGAAAGATCCCTAGCCCATTCCACCATGTGAGGAAAGAGCGAGAAGGCAAAGGCTATGAACCAGGATGAGGGCTCTCACCAGAAGGCAACCATGCTGGCACCTTGATCCTGAACTTTCCAGCCCTCAAAACTGTAAAAAGTAAAATTTTGTAATTTATAAGCCACTCAGACTGTGGTATTTCATTATAGGAGCTCAAACAGACTAAGACTATTGGTGAAATGACAAGATTCAAACATGAGCACGGTGAGTGCTGATCTCAGTCTTACTGCCCTGCCTTGGCCACATCATTTTACTGTGCATTAGTTTCTTCAAACATTAAATGAGAAAGGAAAAACAGCATTCTTGCCCAAAGTACTCATATCCTCTGGAGACAACTCAGAGATGAACAGATCAATAGACAGATTCCAAATCAAGCAAAAACATCATATTGTTCATGGAAAGCTTCACAGCGCTCAGAATAGAGCAGCAGTGTCGTTGCTCCCCACTGCTGCCATCCTCCAAACTTTACATTCTTTAGGAACGTCCCACAAACCGAGACTATATTGTCAAGCTGGAGTACAACAAGATGTTCACATGCAGCCAATCTTAAAAGAAGGTTAATTTGTGTTAGCAAATTGTCAAATAACCTGTCATGCCTAATTATTTTTCTTTACCCACATCCTTTTTACCCCACATAGCATTAAATAGAAAAAAATTAAAAAGGTCTCCAGGATTGTGTGATAGCTGATCTTTCAAGGCTACTTTGTGGCTAGATAAATAAAAAGAAAAACAGAAACATTGCTATTCCAGGATTTTTTTTCTCTCTTTGAAGACACTGAAAAGCAATAATGATGATATAGATTCAAGGACAAGTGCTTTATCCTTTATAAAGTTGAAGGAGTAAGTTGATCCTCTTTATCCAGTATGTTTTTAATGCACAGAGAGATAACATTTGATAAGTTCATGAAAAAAATTACATTAGTACAACAAGTAAGAGAGTATAGGCAGTGAAAATTCATGAAACAAACCAAAATGCAAAGAAAGTGATTGAGTCCCTATTGTAGTACATAAATTACATTGTTAAAATGATGACTGATATTATAGCTTCTATTTCAAAGACTCCCTTTATATAACAGATCTATTGTCAAAACTGATAATAAGAAAATACTTTCTCAAGAGCATACCTGCCCATAAATTATTCTTATAAAATTGTAGACATGAGAGAGTTATCTGAAATAATGGCACATCTAAATTGAGAGGCGGGGAGAGGAATTTAAAGGAAGAAATGACACTAAAATATATCACCTTAAAGTGTTTTTTAAAAAGTACACCACATAAAGTGGTCAAAAAAGAGCATGCAGGATTACATTATTTAGATTTATGTAGCACTCCATATTTTTCAGTCATCCTCCATGCATGAATTCATAACAGTGTTCTTCTATAGTTATCTGATTATATATTAGAAAAGTGTCTCTCATTCTCTCTCTGTCTCTCTCTCTCCCTCTATCCCTCCAATGAAGAAATTGAGAAGGAAATGAGTCAAGTAACTTGCCTCAGCTCCTACTGAATAAAGACAAGTTTTTGAACATCTAATAAGAGAACTTTCAAATATGATAAGAGAGATCATGTCTGACCAACTTATCTAAAAAAAGAGAGTGAGAGAGAAAAAAAGCCCTCAATCAGGGCTGACCCCAAATTTGTTCTTTATACATTTATAGGTTGCAAGGAACAGAGGGGGATTTTGGTTATTGTCAAGTAATAGGGACCACTTTCAGTTTCCAGTCCAAGCTTGAGAAATAAAACCTTCTGGAGACCCAACCTTGGGGGTGCCCCCCATCACTTGCATGAGTTTTACCTCCAGTAACACTACCAGGTTCTTACTGAGAAATCAGAGAAAAATCTCCTCAAGCTTCTGGAAGAGGAGGGGGAAAGTAACTGTTCTGAAATATAAATAGAACATTTTTTTTCTCCTTAAAAAAGACTTCCTTTAAGGAAAATTGTTTTACCAGAGCCTAACAGATCTGGAGGAAGGGAAATGCCCAACTCCAACCCCCTCTAGCCTTCCTGTCTTACCTAAGGGGGAAAACAGAACAAAATAAAACTGAGACTTAGACATAATCATAGGACTATGGAATGATTCCCTAATTCCCACATGTACCACATCAATAGGGGTCCTGAATAATAACGGGGCATTACAGCTAAAAATTACTGTATAGCTCAGACCTTATTTACAAAGGGGGCTTTAGGGAAACCCAAATACAACCCAAATACAAGAGAAGACAAAAGCCGGAGAGGACAAAAGACACGACAAAGTTTAGCCTGTGACATCTATAGCAAATAGTGAACAGCCTAACACCTAGCCAGATAAATTTAAAAAACCTCATACTAAAGATCTCATTACCTCGGTTCCTTTTACCCAATACACATGTCAGCTTTCAACCAAAAATTACAAAGCATGCTAAAAGACAAAAAACAGTCTGAAGACACAGCAACCATTAGAAGAAGACACAGATCTAGCAGATATTTTGGAATTGTTAGACCTGGAATTTAACTATATCCTTAGGCTGCTAATGGAAAAGGGGACAACATGTAAGAACAGATGGGTAATGTAAGTAGAGAGATGGAAATTCTAAGAGAGAATTAAAAGGAAATGCTAGAAATCAAAAACACTGCAACAGGGCTTCCCTGGTGGTGCAGTGGTTGAGAGTCCGCCTGCCAATGCAGGGGACACGGGTTTGTGCCCCGGTCCGGGAAGATCCCACATGCCGCGGAGTGGCTGGGCCTGTGAGCCATGGCCGCTGAGCCTGCGCATCCAGAGTCTGTGCTCCGCAACGGGAGAGGCCACTACAGTGAGAGGCCCGCGTACCAGAAAAAAACGCCAAAAAACAAAAAGAAACACTGCAGCAGGAATGAATGTCTTTGATCCGCTCATCAGTAGACAGGATGAAGCCAAGGAAAGAATCAGTGAACTTGAAGATATGTCAATAGAAACTTCTCAAATTGAAAAGCAAAGAGATTTTTAAAAACTGGGGAAAAAAAGGAATGGAATATCCGAGAACTGTGGAACAAATACAAAGGTATAATATTTACCTAATAGGGATATCAGAATGAGAAGAAAGAGAGAAAAGAAGAAATGTCTAAAGTCTTAATGAAGTGATGGCGATTTGTAGTGAGGATACAAGGGAAAATTAGGGAGTGCAGAAAACCACATTCAGCTGTCAAGGCAACAAGTTCCTAATTTAGCAGTAATCTAGCAGTCACTATCCTCACAGGTAAATTTTCTACTGTGAGTGGAAATGGTATGTTTTCTGACTACTTTCTTCCTTCTCTTCCTCATGTCCTTTATTACATGGCTTCTACCACCTCATGCCTGCTGTGTGTCTCTTAGCTTTGTGATCAATTTATTGTCCGTGTCCCTCTCTGGATGTCCCTATCACTAAGAGAAAATCTGACTGAGTTAATCACCCTCCAGCATCAGAACCTCTACGAGACAGGATTCCTTTATCAAACCACGTGACAGGATGTTGGCCAACCTATAAGATTACTATATGCAGCTCAGGTGCCCATTCCTAATCCAGTCATCTCTGAGCTAAGCAGAAGGATCATGTGATAAGATGAATGAAGAACCAGAAGCTGCCTCCTAGTTCATGTTTGGAAGGAACTGTTAGCAAGGTAGTCTCTCAGTATGTTACGAATTTATCTGAATTACCAGGCATTTTGGTAGCATGTTGCAAAAAGCAAACTAGGTACCCAAAGAAAATGGTAACTTTGATTCAATGTATCCTTTTCTCCTTGAGTTCCATTTCTGGTTTACACCATGTTACATATTCCCCACAACCACCAATGGGGGGGCAGGGAGTATGAAAGGTAACACTGCTGATGACAGCTCCAAAGTAAACTCTGAGATTCATCAGAACCTGGACTAGGCTGCCCCCATGACTCAAAGCATTCTGGTGACAGACCAGGGCAGACAGCTACACAGAGAGTACAAATGTTGATCCGATGTCCCCAAGAACAGCTGTGCACAACTTGATGGTCCCGTTCTTTGAGTTATTTCACTGTGTCGCCTGTCCCAAATATTTTCAACCATCCTCTACTAAACGTGGCTGAAAGACATAGAGGAAAATGTGTGTGTGCTAAAACATAGGCATGTGTGTGTATGAAAATTTCCCCTCAAGAGCACACTATGTTTGAAAAGAATTATTTTCCACTTACCTGATTTCGATTTAGGATATTACTTTTCTAAAACAGATAAAATCAATGTAGGAAGAAAGCAGTGTTCTATCAGTAATGTTTAGTTTTCACTGGAATTCAAGTTAAATATGAATGTGCTTTCTCTTAACTAGCTTTCAAGAGATCGTATTCAACTAACTTCCCTGTACACATAGGACACAGAGCAGTGAGGGAGAGGTACCAGACGCCAGCACCATTCTCTTTAGTTTTTGATTGTGTCTGACTTTCAAGGGCATTTTTCTCAGGGAGAAAAAGAACGTTTTGCTCTACCTCCATGTAAAGTGCTGTGAGTGAGCAAAGGCTACAAGGTAGAAGGTGAGAACCCTGTTCCTGTTCAACTAACTGTCTCTGGCCTCAGAATCAAAAGAACTATCCTCATGCATCACATCCTTTCTATTATCTCTGTGCATACTGTTTCTTGGCAAAAAATATAGTGATACCTCGCGTTTTCCTAGTAGATATCTGTATTTAAGAAATTGACACAAGGGCTTCCCTGGTGGTGCAGTGGTTGAGAGTCTGCCTGCATCGGCCTTGCCAATGCAGGGGATATGGGTTCATGCCCCGGTCTGGGAAGATCCCACATGCTGCGGAGCAGCTGGGCCCATGAGCCATGGACACTGAGCCTGTGCGTCCGGAGCCTGTTGCTCCGCAACGGGGAGAGGCTACAACAGTGAGAGGCCCGCGTACGGCAAAAAAAAAGAAAAAAAGAAAAAAGAAATGGACACAAAATGCACACCAGTACACTTTTCTCATTTTACCAGTTTTCTCTGATTCCACATACCTTATAGCCTGACTGTTGCATGGCTGTAAGCAGCACATTTCATCCTAATCTGTTTCTTATGATAGATTTTTAGGGGAGAAAAGGCAACTATTTTGAATATTTTTTCTTCATAACTCCTTTGTCTTTACCAAGAAAAAACAGTGGCCACAGTTGTCACTATTCAATTTGCAAAAGAAAATACCAAGGTGATTTATTCATTCATCAAAATATATTGAGTGCCCCCAAGACTCAAACAGCCTTTGTAACGTCTGTGGGAACTTAAATTTGTCAGATACTTTTCCTATTATAAAGATGAAGAAACTAAGTCACAGGGAGGTTAGATGATTTATCTAAACTAAGAAATGGAGTATAATTGCAAAAATGAAGTCATTTTTTAAGTCTGGCTTCATGATTGTCAGCCAAATCATTTCACTTACACTTTCACACACAATTGTTACAAATGTTACCATACATCAGGACCCATGAGATCTGTACTTCCTGTAATATACATGTCATGTAAAGTATATCTCATGTAACATTATGCAATTGTTTGTTTTTACCTGTTACATAAAATTTATGGTGAATTTACACTCAATGTTAATTGAAAAAATGTTCAGAGTCGACTTTTTCACTAGCAAAACAAAACAAAAAACGAGCATGTCTCTTAAATTAAAAAAGAAAATTGACCAGCCTTACTTTGTTCCCTCTCCTAAGGGCCTCTTGTCCATGAATTAGCATTAATGAAGGGAGTGAGAGAAGTGAACTCCCCGTACCTGGAGAGCAAAGAAAGCCAGACACATATAGAGAGCTTAGTGTACATGCCGCATAATAGTATTTCTGAAGAGTAGTGAATTCTGTATTCAAACAGAGATCGGCAAATAAATCCAGAGTTCCTGAGAGTTTGATTTTTCCTTTTTAAAGACGAGATGCTCTGATGGTTGGAGGTTTTCATTTCCCAGCCCTAACACAGAGTAGTCACATATGCAAACACGGATACAATGCCTGCAGTCTCAATGTAGATTAATTATTTCTAGCTGCCAGGAACCATGAGTGGGCTATGCTGTTGTCATGATAAACCCCACCCCTCCCTCACTCAGAGACAAAAGAAACACACACATGAAAAGGCCAGAGCCTCAAACCATAGTTATTTCACCTTGAATAGACTTTCCAAATGAAGCCTTTCATTTTGCTTTCTATATTAAACATTGAAAACCAAAAAGGAATTTCAAATCTTGTTTCTTCATTCGTGTATCACAAACTGCTAATTAGAAAAGATTTCTTTTACTAAATGATTTAGCTCTTATGTCTTTTTTAACACTTGAAAGGTTACAGCTTCAGGAAAAGAGGAAAGAGCCTTAATTAAAGACTGAATTATTGAATATTCAGTTTTAATTGATGTTGCCCCAGTACTATTATTTTGCATGTTTATAGATGTTTTATTTGATTCTGTTAGCAGAATAACCAGAGAGAGACATCGACTACTGAGCCTAAAAAAGGGGAAGGGTTTCTGCCTGATCACATCCAGTCATTTAAGTTCAAGAATCATCTGAAGAGTGGTTTCCATGACAACGAGTCACTAATTGTGAACATAAAGTAAAAAATCAACCTTCCCTGAATTTGGCAGCTACATGGATGATGCTGAATTTTTTTTGTAAATAGTAAAATGGCACTTTTCCTTAGGCAATTCCTCAAGTCACTTTCCTGAAATGAAGAAGCCACTTCATTATGGAGTTAACTCTGGTCTGGCAATGGTGTCAGATTAAAGCCATCCAGATCTGTCAGGCTTTGACTGCCAGCACCTAGCTTCTGCTACAGACATGGGGAGAAGGTTGCAATGAGGAGTGAAGGATTTTTGCATCTTAGAGCTGAGAGAGTTGCTGAGGACAATGAATAACCCAGTAAATGCTACCCAACACTGGATTTGAACATTCTCTAGACTGGGGAAAGAAAAACAATTGAGGGGGAAAAGTGAGTTAAAACCCCAAATCAGCCACTTTCCATGGGGTTAGTCATCCATGCTCAATCACTAGCAAAGGTTTCTGGTTTCTCTGTCTGGCAGATTAAACAAAAAAAAACAGAAAAACAAAAAAGTGAACTCTTTAAGACTTGGAAACCTGTTCAACCGACACAATCACACCATTGAAAATGTACCAGTTGATGACTTGCAGCATATCATTTGTAAAAATTGCTTCAGCCTGAGTTACCTTTCACCAGCTCTGTAAGTCTACTCACTGGGTCACTAGGAGTGAGTAAGAACATTTTGATAAATTCTGTTTCCATGACGATGAATTAACCAGTGAAAATGGGGAGGTGGTGAAGGATCTGTATTCTGTAGAATACTCTCAGATGTTTGCCTGTTTTCATTTTTAGCCATTTAGTTCTCATGGCTTTGTTCCAGGACTCTTTAATTTGCCAGTAGCTGTTTTTCCTACACAGATTACGGGAGTAATTCATCAGTGAATGTTTCACTCAGTGGTCCTATCTAATGTAAGAAAACATAAAAAAGAATTTTTCCAATTATGACTTTCTGTTTGTTTAGAAAGAATGTAGTAAGCTTTTTTCCTTTCTTTTTTCACAATCTAGCTTTAGTGTTCTTACTCTCCCTTATTGACCATTACCTTACACAGACTATAACTGCAATTTGTAAGGTGCTGGGATCTGCTTTTAAATACCAATAAATCCCAAAAAGGCAATGATTTTTGAATTTACTGGACTGAAACCCCAGAGAGGGACATAAAGAGAAAATGAACATTAAAACATGTAGGCCCAGTACATGTTACAATGGAACAAAGTGTTTAGGAAAAATTAAGAAAGGAATAGAGCCTTTCCTTTACTAAATTACTTTAAACTGGCTTACTTATTTATATACAATGGAATGTGTTTATGTTATTTCAGCATTTACCCACTTCCTGAATTTAATAACACTACTATATCCTTGCAGGGGAGGAGGGGACAATTGATTCTGATGGTTTTGCTTTCCAAATGATGAAAAAAGCAAAAAGAACTCATCTATTTGTACCAGAAAAAAATAGATATGCAACTATTTTTTTCTGAGGTATGAAATAAGAAAAATGTCTCCTCAAAACATGTATTTTCAATCTAACTTAATTTGTATCTCAACAAGTAACTAATTTATCTCATTTTAAAATCTAAGTTCAAATGGTAGGATTTTTTCCCTTGTCTTTCTTTTCACCTAAAGCAAGACAAATAACCAGTTTTCAATTTTCAACTGTTTATTCTGCCATTGTGTAGCCACAAATTTAAAGGATAATTACATTCTTTACCAAATTCATTCATTTGCTCAGAGCAGGAAGAAATGTTATGCCTAGATGTTGTAGACTGCCAACAATGAACAAAATGATCAGATATCATCTTAATCTGAGACTAAAAGTGCAAAGGACCATGAGATTCACAGGAAGTAAAGCAGAAAACGATTTAACATTTATTATGCAAAGCTCTGCCAATCAGAACTACTTTTGAAACAATTTCAGTAAATAGTAATGCAATAATATATTTTTCTGTGAAGAACTGTTCTTCAGGGTCATATTTGCTTTGAGAGCTTAATTTCTCTACCAAGAACAGAAAGAACTCTCACATTGAAAAGAATATGGTAATTTCCTTTTTCTACCTTTTTAACACATACATACCAAAAATATTATTAATATTAGTGGATCTCAGAGAATGTGCATGATTGGAAATCAAAGTAATTGTTTTAAATGAATAAACTCTAGTTGTTGTGCTAATCTATAAACTATTAGAAAAGAAAACCATGCCACTCTAAAATCAGTGTTGGCAGCCCTGAATTTGTTCATCTTGATTTAAAATAGCAAGGGCAACAGTGTCAGTTGACTGGATATGGACAAGGGGAAGTCTAATGAGTTCTTTTGTTCACCTGCCATATGTAACTCCTTCCACTTCTTATGGGCAATGTGCATGGGTTCTGCTAGCAGTGCCATGCTTCCCTTCCTAGACCTAAGGTCGTAACGCAGGTAGCTGGTATTCAGTTCACATTGATGTTAATAGTGTGAGATCCCTCGGCCAGCTGTTGTCTGGGAAATAAAGATGGCATGGCCCACACAAGAGACAGCTGCCTCCACATCAGTGTGACCCGTAGCTGGCACCAGGCAGTGCAGGAGTCAGCTTGTTAATGCTAATGTCTCCTATGAGATAGGAATAAACAGCCACTCTCTCAGTCCTGTAGATTGAAAGTGTCACAAAAATACTGCCAGTCTAGGCTGCTGATCATTAAAAATGAGTACAGATGAGAGGAATAATGGCTTGTTGATCCACCCGAGTCAAGTTTGACATCCTTGTGACACTATTTACAACTGTATAGAGTCTTTCAGGTATTAGTGGGAGAGATTTTGACAAAGAATATAAGCATGAAATTTCTTGAATTTTAGGTTAAAACTGGTCAATAACAGAGAAAGTATAAAAAGAATATGTATATTTATATATATATGTATAACTAAATCACTTTGCTGTACACCTGAAACTAACCCAACATTGTAAATCAACTATATTTCAATAAAATTTTTTAAATAAAATAAAACTGGTCAATAACAAAACATACTATATACTCCGATAATTTCTTTTCACAATACACATTAAATGGTGTGCTCAACATCTATTTCATATGTCGCATATGCCACAGAACATCTATTACTTAAATTGTTTTTAGCACTGACAGGGCACTCCGTAAATATTCAGGACAATGATATTTTCAAAGGCTTATTACTTTGCGTATGAACATAATACATAAATAAATACATAGTATTTATCACAAATATGGTCACATTTAAAAAAACAATGAAAAGAAATATTGAATGTATATTCATATAGCAATATAAGGATTAATAAGGAAATATATATTTATGAGTCTAAAGAACAGTATCTTCTAATATTTCCAATCTGTTCCTGAAAATGTATCTGAAATACTTTTTTAATCATATAGTATTTTACTTCACTGAGATCTCACTACTTAAATACATTTTGCAGTGAACCTGTTAGTAAAGCCAGAAATATATTTGCAATATGAAAACTATTCTCTCCATATCTGTTTTGCAACTTTATTTTTTTTTATAGCTATGATTTTAAAATGATATGTTTAGGGACTTCCCTGGTGGCGCAGTGGTTGAGAGTCCGCCTGCTGATGCAGGGGACACGGATTCGTGCCCCGGTCCGGGAAGATCCCACATGCCACGGAGCGGCTGGGCCCATGAGCCATGGCCGCTGAGGCTGCGCGTCCGGAGCCTGTGCTCCGCAACGGGAGAGGCCACAACAGTGAGAGGCCCGCGTACCGCAAAATAGATAAATAAATAAAATGATGTGTTTAATATTAAAAGTTTAAAGCACATACATGCTTTTGTTGTTGGCATTTTTTCCCACTTTTAACCCCAGAAGTGATACTGAGAGATATAGCTTCAAGGGCAGCATCGAATCTCTTTGGAGCAAAGAGATTTGATCAAGAATGCTGGCCCAGGACCCAATATCCCACATGCCCAGAATCTAATCCCAGTGGCTACATACTGCTCCCTATGGTGCAAGAGGTTTATATATATAGTTGACAGCTTAGGATCTCTGCCCCAAGCCAAGAAAACATCTATTGAAGGATGTTTAGATGAATGAAAGACATAGTGTTCTACTTAATGTATAAGTCAAGGCTAACCCCCATCGGTAAATAATATAAGATTTTTAACTGCATTGAAAGATTATTTTAAAAAGCCCTTTTAGTAGATTGCTACCAATTCAGTGAGCTAGCTGACACAGTCATTCACTCAACAAACATTTATGGAGTATTCACTATTTCTTTTCCCCATAGTTGGCTAGGTGTGCACATAAGATATATAGAGGTAGAGATAAAGAATCTAATGATTATAAAGCAATATGGAAGAGTAACCACAGAAACGCAACCAGAATAATTGTATTGGAGGATTGTGGGAAGGGAGAGAACAGTAAGGTTTAACAATATGATAATTAGGGAAAAGGCATTCCATACAAAGGAACAGCTGAACAAAGGAAAGTGAAAATTAATCTATTACATATAGAAAACCACAAACAGCTCAGGGTTGCCTGAGTGCCCAGTCTAAGGCAGATGGTAGAAATGAAGAGTGACAGAGATAGACAGGGGCCATATCAATGAGGTTCCATAGTCATTAACTACTTGCATGTTACCTTGTCCCAATGACCTTTTGGGAGGTGAAGGTAGCAGTTCTGATGAAAGATAATGACAATGATGGAAAATATTCGACAAGAAGATGAGTTGAAAATATGTTTAGGGAGTAGAATTACCAAACATTGGTGATTGATTGGGCATCTCATAAAGAGATGAGAGATTTCAAAATACTATATGATGCACAAGTTCTACCTGGAGCAACTGGCTGGATGGTGGTGCCAACCAACTGAGGGAAAAGAGCCAGCTTAGGGAAACTGTGTTGAAACAGAAGTGTCTATGGAAAATTCTTGTAGAGATGCCCACGTAGTAACTGGGTAGATGAGTCTAGAGCTCAGAGCACAGGCCTAGATTTGGAATCCACTGGTAAATAATGTTATCTGAAACCAGGAGACTGAATAACATTGTTCAAAAAATATAGAAAGTGAGGGGCTTCCCTGGTGGCGCAGTGGTTAAGAATCTGTCTGCCAGTGCAGGTGACATGGGTTCGAGCCCTGGTTCGGGAAGATCCCACATGCCGCGGAGCAACTAAGCCAGTGTGCCACAACTACTGA
This sequence comes from Delphinapterus leucas, assembly GCF_059928025.1. Taxonomy (NCBI): domain Eukaryota; kingdom Metazoa; phylum Chordata; class Mammalia; order Artiodactyla; family Monodontidae; genus Delphinapterus; species Delphinapterus leucas. The sequence continues at coordinate 47,370,687 of NC_143146.1, read as the reverse complement.
GCCTGTGCTCTAGATCCCGTGAGCCACAACTACTGAGTCCACGTGCCACAACTAATGAAGCCCATGTGCCTCGAGACCGTGCTCTGCAACAAGAGAAGCCGCAATGAGAAGCCCGCACACTGCAATGAAGAGTAGCCCCTGTTACCCGCAACTAGAGAAAAAAAAAACCCGCACGCAGCAACAAAGACCCAACACAGCCAAAAAATAAATTAAAAAAAAATATATATATATAGAGAGAGAGAGAGAGAAAGTGAGATAAGTTATGAATTCAGGATCCAACCCTGGGACACAACAATTATTTTAGCGATTTCCAAAAGTAGCCAAGAAAGGAAACAGCAAGGAGTTGACCAAAGGAGGAGAATCCATAATACATTAATATTATGGGAGCCACAAAAGTGAAAAATGAAGCAGAAGGCTCCAGTAAGATGAAGATGGAAAAATACAAATTAATCTCCCTCTCTACCTCTCCCTACCTTAATACAAATCTACATCATTAAAAAAAAAAGAACTTAGAAACCTAAAATGAAGAAACATTTGGAAAGGCCACAGTCTGCATACTCACATATTATTTAGGAGTTTTATAAGTTTATTCTATTTATTCATTCTCTACCTTATTCTCAAAGCACTACAAATTTCTTAGATAAAATTCCTAAATTCAGTCTTCACAATTAAATTTGTAATAAATGTTAAGCAAAAGTCAGTTCAGTGTTATTCTCATTGACAAGTACCAGGAGTGCAGATTCTATCTCTTGCCAATTATGGGTGGAAACTTTGGCTTTAATGTCATGTTGAGAGTGCAATGGGTATTTGTGAGAGATGAGAAGCCTCACCCATCAATTGAGTCCTAATAGAAAAGCATAACATTCTTCAATGCTTCAGACAAGAAGAGCAAGTTGTAAAATGGAAGGAAACTGGACTATAAAGCCAGACAAAGTAAACTCACTGTAGACTCCCGGGTAGAGGACAGCAGAAATGCATTGGACTGTTTACTTCTTGGCATTGTGCACAGGAACAACCCTTCAACTGGAGACATAACTAACATGCCATCAAAGCTTTGTTGTCAGACACTGTCAGATTCCAGTAACAGTTCAGCCTTTCCCAGCTGTGTGTCTTAGGCAAATACCTAATGCTCCTAAATTCTACTTTCCTCATTTGTAACTACCCCAGAAGCTTGTTGTGAAAATTAAGAGGTAACATGTAGCGTATTAGTCTAGTACAGCGGTTCTCAACACAGGGTGATTTTGCTCCCCAGAGGACATCTGGAAATGTCTGAAGACATTTTTGGTTATTAGGGCTGGGGAGGGGTTGGCTGTTACTGGCTTCTAGTTAGGTAAGAGTTTGGGGATGCTGTTAAACATCCTATAAGACACAGGACAGCATCCAAGAATGAAGAATTATCTGACCCCAAATGTCAACAGTGCCAAGGATGAGAAATCCTGATCTAGTAGTTGTGCACACATTATAATAGCTGGTGTTTCCTGAGCCCTCACACCATGCTAAGGGTTATTTAAGTGCTTGACATTATCTCATCTAACCTCACCCAAATACCATGAGATTAGTCCTAGTATTATCCCCTGTTTACAGAATAAGAAACTGACAGACAAAAAAGAAGTTAAGTAATGTACACAGAGTCACATAACTGGTAGTGGTAGAACCAGGATTTCATAAATGTTAACTATTATTACATTTCATAGAAAACTGAAAAATTGCTCAGGTATTTTCAACTCTTAGCATCAGATAACAAAGATTGTTTTTTTCAACTTTCATGCCAACATTAATAAAAATCCAGGCAAAATTGATATGTTGCATGCTTTGACTTCCTTACTCAAGTTTTTCTTTAAATGTGGACAAAATGAAAATGGAGTAATGGTTAAAAGGGCGGGGAGGGGAATCTAGCATTTCTTAAGAGCACCTTAAAAAGACAATTGCCAGAGCTCCTTTTAGAGAAGTCTTAGTGTTAAAAATCAGTAAAACCTGACTTCAGTAACTGGCATTAGGTCTCCTCTAATGCTGAAGTCAATAGCTCCTCTTGTAATGGTGTTATGGTTTAAGCACTGCTTCAGGCCTATGTGAAACTTGAATGTGGGATCAAAGAGATAAAAGTGACCTGACTCTATCACTTTCACTTATAGCCTGAAATTCCTAGGATTTGTACATTTATGCAATTTTCAGTGATGTGTCATCGATTGTTTTTAAAAATCTTTTGCATCAGTGTCTTTTGGAAGGTATTTTTCTCCTTTTTAAATCTCCCTTTAGGGAAGCTGAACTATAAGCTGTTGAGTATACATTGTGTGTGGACCTGAAACCCTGAAAGGCAACAAATGCTGAAATGTGAGCATACATATGAGTATTTTGACAATTATAACAAAATGTTTATGGAAATTTGGGGATCCTGAATTTCCAAGATAATTGCATGTTGAGGGAAAACAGTATAGTATAAAGAAGGAAGCAATATGGTATAGTGGCTAAAAGTGCAAGATTTATCCTCTGGTCAGTATTCAAATCCCAACTGTATCATTTAATAATTATGTGATCTTGAAAATTGACTTGACTATTCTGAATCTCAGTTACCTTTCTTATTGAAGAAGGAAGACAGAAGGTTTGACCAACAGAGGTTGGTGTTCAGTGAATTATGAGTTGAATTTGAAAGGTAGCCAGGGATTAAGTAATGCAGAAATTTATATACCATAGTAGGATTTTGGATTTTATTCTGTGATGGGAAATCATTGGACATTTTTTAGTAGGGGAGTATCATGATAGCAATTTATGTTTTGAGAGGATCACTACGGGTCCTACATGAAGAATAGACTCTAGGGAGCCAGGAGTAGATGCAGGACAACCAAGAAAAGACAATTGCAATAGTGCAGGCAAGATATGTTGGTGGCTTCAAATAGGAAGATGACCCCTCACACCTGGCAGCAGCCAAACCAATTAGATTCATGACTCAACATAACTTCTGATAGATTGAATATGAGTTGTGAGAAAGAAAATAAAAATGATGCCAAAGTTTTGGGTCTAAGTAACTGGATGAATGGAGACAGAATAAGAAACAGGTAAAAAGGAAGGGGTATTATAGAGTTTAGTTAGAAATAGTAATTAAGCATCCATGTGGGAATATTCAGTCAACCATTGGATATAAAAGTGTATGCGTTCAAGAAAGAGGCCAAGAATGGATCTTAAAATTTAGGCATTAAAAGAGTAGAAATATATTTAAGCTATGAGAACTGAGTGAGATTGCTATAGGAATATGTTAAAATAGTAATGAAAAGAGACTCTGGGTCTGATCTCTAGGGGTCTCCAATATTTAGACGTCAAGAAAATAAGAAAATTGCAGGAAAATTCTGGGAGGGGAGTTTCTTAGAGTCAAGCAAATAAAGTGCTTCAAGAAAAAGGAAATGACCTACTGTCATATGCTACAGAGACACTGAGTGAGATGAAGGAAGAATTGACCATTGGCATTGTCAAGATAGAGGCCATTGGTGAACCCGAGAAGAAAACATTCAGTGGAGTGATGGGTCAAACACCTTATTTCATGAAGTGAGTTCAAGAAAGAATGAGAGGAGTAGAAATGGAGAAGGGAAAAATAACTAACATATGTTTGTGAAAATTAAATAAGAAAATATATGGGAAGCATTTAGCTCAATACTTGGCACTTTACAAAGTGCCAATTGATAGCTACCATCACTGTTTTTATAATTTTTATGTAGTCATCCCCTATCATTTAAATATTAACTGTATCCACAGCCAGACCAAGAGAAATATATGTGTGTATTAATATATTAGCATTTTTGTCAAGGTGTTCAATATATATGTATGTATAATTATCTTATTTTTTCCTTACAACATTCTGTGGAGAAAAAAAATATAGTCATGTAAGTTTTTCCCTGTTCCACAGCTGACAACGTTTAGGCTCACAACTTATGACTTACCTAAAGTCACATATAAAACCGGAGTGAAACCAAGATCTAATGGCACTTGACTCTTTTCTCTTTGCAGCAATAAAGAATAAAAGTTCAGTTATATCACCAAAGGGAAAAACAAAAAATATCAATGAGAATTAGACAATGTAAATACAAACATACCTTGTTTAGTGGGTTTTGCTTTATTGTGCTTAGCAGATATTGTGTTTTTTACAAATTGAAGATTTATGGCAACTTTGCATTAAGCAATCTACTGGCATCATTTTGCCAACAGCTTTTGCTCACTCCATGTCTCTGTGTCACATTTTGATAATCCTTGCAGCATTTCAAGCTTTTTCATTATTATTATATTTGTTATGGTAATCTGTGATCAGTCATCTTTGATGTTACTATTGCAAAAAGACTACAACTCACCAAAGGCTCAGAAGATGGTTAACATTTTTTGGCAATAAAGTATTTTTAAGGTATATTCATTTTTTAAAAATATAATGATATCATCAATAGACTACAATATAGTGTAAACATAATTTTATATGCACTGGGAAACCAAAAACTTCATGTGATATTCTCTTTATTGCAGTGGTCTGGAACAAAACCCATAATATATCCAAGGTATGCCTGTATCTGACTTGAATAATGAACACCCAAAAGATATTTTTAATTCATAAATCATTTGCACATGTTCTGTTAACCATCTGGTACACTCTGTTCTTTTTAGACATGGTCAGATTATTCTATCAAGTGAGAAAATGTTCTGCCATAAAGACAGATTAAAATATTTTAGTCATAGAAATTATGTAAGGGAAGGTAGAAAAAAGCAAAACATTTCTTTAAGTACACACTTAATCAATCAAGAAACGTCAATTTCTTGCAATTACCCATGTTGGGTAGTTGGTTAGGTACTGGGCATACAAGAGGAAATAGCCAAGCATAATTTCTGCTCCCTTGACATCTATAGTCTAGTGAGATAGATAATAATCAGAGTTAAGAGACAGAGGAATATGTTCCAAGTGAAAGAAAAGGCAACACCCAGAAAAAGAGCTAAACAAAGTGGAGATAAGTAATCTACCTGATAAGGAGTTCAAAGTAATAATCATAAAGATGCTCAATAAATTCAGAAGACTGGATGAACACAGTAGAAGTTTAACAAAGATTTAGAGGATATAAAAAAGAACCAAACAGAGCTGAAGAATATAATTACTGAACTAAAAAATACACTAGAAGGAATCAACAGTAGATTAGATGATATAGAAGAATGGATCAGCAAACTGGAATACAGAGTGGTGGAAGTCATCCAAGTTGAACAGAAGAAGTAAAAAGAATTTTTTAAAAATAAAGATAGTTTAAGGTAACTCTTGGACAATATCAAGCATACTAACATTAGAATCAATGGGTCTCATAAAGAGAAGAGAGGGAGAGAGAGAGGAAGGGGCAGGGAACTTATTTGAAGAAATAATAGTTGAAAACGTCCCTAATATGGGAAAGGAAATAGATGTCCAGCTCCAGGAAGCAGAGCGTCTCAAACAAGATCAATCCAAAGAGATCCACACCAAGGCACATTACAATTAAAATGGCAAAAATTAAAAATAAAATAAAATCTTAAAAACAGAAAGAGAAAAGCAACTAGTTATGTACAAGGGAATTCCCATAAGACTATGAGCTGACTTTTCAGCAGAAATTTTGCAGGCCAGAAGGGAGTAACATGACATGTTCAAAGTGATGGGGAAAAAAAAACCTACAACCAAGAATACTCTACTTAGCAAGGATATTATTCAAATTTGAAGGTAAGATAATGAGTTGTACATAAAAGTAAAAGCTAAAAGCATTCAGCATCACAAATCAGCTTTACCAGAAATGTTAAAAGGATTCCTCTAAGCAGAAAAGAAAAGACTACAACTATAAATATAAAAATTATGAAAGAAAAAATCTCATTAGCAAAGGCAAACATACATAAAGATATGTTCAACCACTTATAAAACTAGTAAGAAGGTTAAAAGACAAAAGTGGTAAAATCAACTATATCCACAACAAGCAGTTAAGGGAAACACAAAACAAAAAGATGTAAAATATAATTTCAAAAACATTAAACATGAGGAGAGGGGAATAAAAATGGTAAAAATGTGGGGTTTTTAAGATGTGTTCAGACTTAAGAGAAAATCAACTTAAAATAATCATATCAATAATTTATGCTGTTATATATAAACCTCATAGTAACACAAACCAACAACCACTAACATATATATATATATATATATATACACAAAAAAGAGAGAAGAATCCAAACAGAGCACTAAAAATAGTCATCAAATTACAAGGGAAAAGAACAAAAGAAAGTAACAAAAGCAAATACAAAACAACCAGAAAATGACATTAAAGACATACCTATCAATAACATAATTACTTTAAATATAAATGGACTACATGCTCCAGTCAAAAGACACAGGGTAGCTAATTGGATAAAATACCAAGACCATATATATGCTGCCTACAAGAGTCCAATTTAGATCTAAAAATACACAAAGACTGAAATTGAGGGAAGGAAAACAGTATTCCATACAAGTGAAAATCAGAAGAAAGCCAGGTAGCAGTAATTATATCAGGCAAAATAGACTTTAAACAAAAGACTGTTGCAAGAGACAAAGAAAAACATTACATAATGATCAAGGGATCAATCCAAGAAGAAAATATAACAATTGTAAATATATATGCACTTAACGTAGGACCACCTAAATACATAAGGAAAGTATTAACATATATAAAAGGAGAAACCGACAGTAACACAATAAAAATAGGGGATTTAACACCCCACTTACATCAATAGATCAACCAGACAGAAATCAATAAGGAAACACTGGCCTTAAATGACACATTAGGCCAGATGTACTTAATAAATATATGCTCCATTAAAAAGCAGCAGAATATACATTCTTTTCAAGTGCACATGGAACATTCTCCAGGATAGATCACATGCTCGGCCACAAAACAAGCCCTGGTAAATTTAAGATTGGAATCATATTAAGTATCTTTTTTGACCACAACTGTATGAAACTAGAAATCAGCTACAAAAAAAAAATGAAAAACCCACAAACACTTGGGGGATAAACAGTATGCTACCAAACAACCAATGGTTCACCGAAAAACTCAAAGAAGAAATTAAAAAATACCTGGATACAAATGAAAATGAAAATACCACAATCCAAAATCTATGGTACACAATGAAAACAGTTCTAAGAGGGAAGTTTATAGAGATACAAGCTTACCTCAGGAAACAAAAATCTCAAATAAATGCCTAACCTTACACCCAAAGGAGCTAGAAAAAGAGGAACAAACAAAATCCAAAGTTCATAGAAGGGAAGAAATCATAAACATAAGAGCAGAAATAAATGAAATCGAGACAAAAAAATAGAACAGATCACTGAAACTAAGAACTGGTTCTTTGAAAAGATAAATGAAATTGATAAACATTTAGCTAGACTCATAAAGAAAAAAAAAAAGAGTGAGGGCCAGATATATAAAATCAGAAACAAAAGAAGAACAGTTGCAAAAACACCACAGAAATACAAAGGACTATGAGATTACTACAGACAATTATACATCAATAAAATGAACAACCTAAAAGAAACAAATAAATTCCTAGAAACATCCAATCTCCCAAGACTGAATCAGGAAGAAACAGAAAATATAAACAGATTAGCAGTAATGAAATTGAATCAGTAATAATAATAAAAAATAACTCCCAACAACTGAAAGTCCAGGACCAGAAGACATCACAGGTGAATGCTACCAAATATTTAAAGAAGAGTTATCACCTTTCCTCAAATGATTCCAGAAAAATTTGAAGAGGAAGAAATTCATTCTATGAGCTTCCATACTCAGTCTACAAGGCCAGCATCACCCTGATACCAAAACCAGACATTGACAACAAACACACACACACACACACACACACACACACACACACGACATGCCAATATCATTGATGAACATAAATGCAAAAATCCTAAACAAAATAGCAAATAAAATTCACACTACATTAAAAGAATTATTCACCATGATCAAGTGGGATTTATGACAGGGATGCAAGGATGGTTCAAAATCTGCAAACCAACCAATGTGATGTACCACATTAACAAATTGAAGAATAAAGTCTATATGATCATCTCAGTAAATGCAGAAAAAGCTTTTGACAAAATTCAACATCTATTTATGATAAGAACTCTCAACAAAGTGGTTATAGAAAGAACATACTTCAACATAACAAAGGCATATATGACAAACCTACATCCAACATCCTACTCAACATTGAAAAGATGAAAACATTTTCTCAAAGATCAGGAACAAGACAAGGATGTCCACTCTCACCACTTTTCTCCAACATAGTATTGGAAGTCCTAGCCACAGCAATAACACAAGGAAAAGAAATAGAAGAAATACAAATTGAAAAGGAAGAATAAAACTGTCACTGTTTGCAGATGACATGATACTATATAGAAAATTCTAAAGATGTCACCAAAAAAACTTTTAGAACTAATAAAAGAATTCAGTAAAGTTGTAAGATACAAAATTAATATATTGCAAATCAGTTGCATTTATACACACTAACAACAAATTGTCAGAGAGAAATTAAGAAAACAATCCCATTTACAATTACATCAAAAAGAATAAAATACCTTGGAATAAATCTAACCAAAGAAAGTAAAAAATCTGTACTCAGAAAATTATAAGATATTGATGACAGCAAACATGAATGGAAAGATGCACTGTGCTCATGAACTGGAAAAATTAATATTGTTAAAATGACCATCTTACTCAAGGCAGCCTACATATTCAGTGCAATCCCTATCAAAATACCAATAGTAATTTTCACAGAACTAGAACATATAATTCTAAAATTTGTATGGAAATACAAAAGACCCCAAATAGCCAAGACAATCTTGAGAAAGAAGAACAAAGCTGTCTGTATCATGCTCCCTGGTTTTGAACTATACTACAAACCAGATTAATCAAAACAGTATGGTACTGGAACAAAAACAGACACATAGATTAATGGAATGGAATAGACAGTCCATAAATGAACCCACACTTATACGGACAACGTAACCTACAACAAAGGAGGCAAAGATATAAAATGAGGAAAAGACAGCCTTTTCAATAAATGGAGTTGGAAAAACTGGACAGCTACATGCAAAAGAATCACACTGGACTATTTTCTCACCCTTTACACAAAAATAAACTCAAAATGCATTAAAGGCTTAAATGTAAGACCTGAAACCATAAAAATCCTAGAAGAAAACATAGGTAGTATGCTCTTTGACATCAGTCTTGGCAATATTTTTTTGGATCAGTCTCTTCAGGCAAAGGAACTAAAGCAAAAATAAACAAATGGGGCTACATCAAAGTAAAAAGCTTCTGCACAGTGAAGGAAACTATCAACAAAATGAAAAGGCAACCTACTGAATGGAAAAAGGTATTTGCAAACAATATATCTGTTAAGGGCTTAATATCCAAAATATAAACAAAAAACAAAACTCATTCAACTCAACACCAAAAAACAAACAACCTGATTAAAAAATGGGCAGAAGAACTGAATAGACATTTTTGTAAAGAGGACATACAGATGGCCAACAGGCACATAAAAAGATGCTCAAAATCACTAATCATCGAGGAAATGCAGATCAAAACCACAGTGAGACACAACCTCACACCTGTCAGGATGGCTATTATCAAAAAGGCAACAATTAACAAGTGTTGGCAAGGGTATAGAAAAAAGGGAACCCTTGTGCACTTCTGGAGAGACTGTAAATTGATGCATCCACTATGGAAAACAGTAAGGAGGTTTCTCAAAAAATTAAAAACAGAACTGCTATATGATCCAGCAGTTTCACTTCTGGGTATTTGCTGAATAAAACAAAAACACTAATTCAAAAAGAAGTATGCATTCTAATGTTCATTCCAGCATTATTTATGATAGCTGATACAAGGTCCACTGATAGAATAATAGATAAAGAAGATATAATGGAATCATATATATAATGGAATAATATATAATTATATATAATGGAATAATAGTCATAAAAAAAGAATGAAATCTTGCCATTTGTGATGACATGGATGGATCTAGAGGGTATTATTCTAAATGAAATAACTCATACAAATAAAGACAAATATTGCATGATGTCATTTAAATGCAGAGTCTAAAAAACAAAACAGACAAACAAAACAAAATGAAAACAGATTCATAGATACAGAGAACAAACAGTAGTTGCCAGAAGGAAGGAGTGTAGAAAACTCAGCGAAATAGTTGAAGGGGATTAAGAGGTTCAAACTTCCAGTTATATAATAAATAAGTAACAGGAATGTAATACACAGCATAAGAAATATGGTCAATAATGTTGTAATAACTTTGTATGGGTACAGATGGTTACTAGACTTATCATGGTCATCACTTAATGTATGCAAATGTTAAATCATTATTGAGTACACCTGAAACTAACATAATATTGTATGTCAACTGTATTTCAACTAAAAAAAGAAATAACAATTAAACCAACAAAATATATTTCATTAGTAACAATAGATGCCAGAAGACAATAATATCTTTAAAGTTATAAAGGAACATCACCGTCAAGCTAGAATTCTATACCCAATTAAACTATTGTACAAAAGGAGAGAAAATAAAGATATTTTCAGAAACATAAAAAAGAAACATATATCATTTGTATGAAAGATAAGAAAATATCTGCATCCTTTCAGCAAATCATGTATAATCACTTCCAGAAGCTTGGAATGAAGAGACTCTCAAAAAATACATGCATTCAGTAAGGCACTTTGGTAAAAAATATAAAAGGGAAATTGGGTTGATTTTCTTTTAAGGAATCCATATTTCTTGTTTCCATATTAATGAAAATAGAGAGTAGTATACTTCATTTACATATCCTTGTAAGAGACCACTGAAGCCAAGGTGAAACATTAATAGAAATAAGCATTAAACAATTCTGAAATGCTTCCAAAATGTGTGAGCTGCTCCCAAGTCTCCAGGTAATCAGTATGGAACGCTACTTACTGCTTCTACAAGGCCAAAGTTTTCAATCCACGAGAGACTAGGGTTTCTTTGGAGCTGCATCCAATCTAAGGTAATGAATACCTCCTGAGAAACATGCACTTCTCCATCAGTGAGAGAATGGCTAAGATAAATTGTGTGTCACCCTTCAAATCAGCTACTTCACACTCCAGTCATCTTTGTTAGCAACCAAACTAATCCTTCTTGTTCACCCAGTCCTTTGACACCCAAACTGCTTGGTACATGTTCGCACCAACCCATACCTCACTGCCACTGTCTCTCCAAAATCTTTCAACTGTGTTCTCTGGAATTCCATTCTGTTTAACCCTTACATCTTTAAACTCTTCCTGAACAATGTCTTCCACCTTGGTTAAGAACTTGGAGCTTCTGATGTGAGGTCCATGAACTATGTTTCAAGGAGTCAGTGACATGCTTAAAAAGACAATTTTTAAGTTTTCTTTCTATTATTTTGAAATATGTCTTTGTTAAAAAAAATTGTGTCTGTATTATAAGGACACTATGTTATTACAAAAGGTCTAGGTTGCTTAGTTTATATGATCAAGCAACATGCAATCAACATTAAAACTTCTTATAATGTTTTGAAATGTTTTCTATTGACAAAAATTAAATAAAATGTCTCTGCCTTATGATTAAAGAGAACTATTAGTGTTTACTTTAAGCATAGATTAACTTGCAGAAAACCTCCAAGGAAATAAATTATAAGGATCGTTTTATATCCTTTGGTTTTACCTTTGAAAAGGAACACACAAGCCACAATAATTTTTGTACCAAAAGGTTTGCATGAATGGACGCACAAACCTAGCAAAAGGCTTGCCTTTGTGGACCTTTATACACACACACTCACACACACACACACACACACACACACACACATACACACGCACCCATATACTTGGATTGGAAACACTGTAACATTACCAAAACCTTGCCAAGCCAGGAATCAAGATCCATCCTGGACTCCTCACTGTCTTTCACTCTTCACCCCACATCTACTCACTTTCCAATGCCTATGGATTAAAACTCTTAAATATCTCTCAAATCCATCCACTTCTCTCCATACCCACAGCCATCACTCCTGTCCAAGCGAGGTCACCTATTACTACAATTACTGCAATCTTTTCTGTGCCTCTAGTGTTAGTCCTCACTTCCTTCAATTCTGCAGTCAACCAGGGTGATTCTTACATAGCAAGACAAGAGAAAGAGAGAAAACAGATACATCATTATGGTTGTTTTTGAAACTGAGACTTTTTGGAAATTCTGGGGGAAAGTTGTGATGAAGGGAAAACTATTGAGGTAGAAGAAAATCTTAAATAATCACTTTGTTTATTGAATATTAAAGTCTTTGGGGTTAATTTGTACTATAATTGCAAGTAAAATAATATAATGAAATTAGAGGTTGCTTTTGGACAAATCAGAGTTTGTTGACTTTGTTGTTTTATTTTTAATACAATAAAGGTTTATTTCTGTCTCAAAGTTTTCAGCCAACATTGGTTGCTGGGGGAGGGAGGGTCCTGCTCCCTCAGTTGTAGGGGACAAGGCTGAGAGGAACTCCACTATAACAGTGATATATCATCTGAAGTTCATGCCTTCTTCAATTCCCCTCTGCAGGGAATGCATAGCACAAGGGTCTTTACACATTTTTTGTCCTGCTTTGGTCTGGGAGTGATCCACTGATCAGAACTAGTTGTAAGTCCCTCTCTAAAAGCAATGGGCTTGGGAAACATGGTTTTCTATGTTCCCAGAATAGAGAACTGGATCATCTCTACAAAGTCTTTCTATTCACTTTATACTTCAGTCAATTTCTTTGTTGTGTAGAGAATTTTCTCACCCACGCACTAAGGGAAGCAACCCCATAGTACACTAAACACAGAGCCAGGCTATTTCTTTTCTTATTCAGGTCACATATGGTCCTTTCCATCTCATTATGAGCAATAAAAACCAGGTCTCATCACTCTATCAGATGGCCACCAAGGACAGCTCCCTGGCTCATGGAATGATCTGGGTTTTGCTGCATTTTGGCTGGACCTGGGGAGGCCTTTTTGTATCTGATGATATGAAAGAGGAGCAGTTCCTCTGGGATCTGAAAGTGGAGATGGTAAAGAAAGATATCTGTGTGGCCTTTACAGAAAAGCTTCCTGCCATTAAGAGAACATATGAAAAAACTGATGTGACTCCCATGTCCAGAATCAGTTTCATTCACAAATGTGCACATAATGTGTCATGATATAGGTTACTTCATGATCCTGACATGCTGCGAGAATTTTATTTAACCTCAAGGAAGCTGTGGATCATGTCAGTGATTTGTTTTTTTTAATGTTAGGGTATGTTAACTTGTCACATGGTTAGCCAGAGAAGGAAGTTATTCTTTTATGTTCTTTGGGATGGGATTCATGGGGTAGTTGAGGCTCAGGAAAGGGAGGAGGTGGGATAAGAGGCTCTGACCTGAGAAGGAACAGATCACAGATTGCATAAATCTGTAAGGATAGCTAGAGCCAAGGGAAGAAGTCAGCAAGGACCCCCCATGACAGCTAATGACAAATGAACTGACTTCCAAGTTTCCTTTTTCTCCTCTGTAATCCTCTTATGAAAGCCACGCATATTTAGAAAAGCATGTTAGTATAGCCTTGGAGAAGGAAATAAATAGGCTCTATTTATGCTTGTGGCAAAGCAGTATGGGAGAGGACAGCAGCTCACAGAGCAGTGATGGGAAGGCCAGGAGTGTACGTGAGGGGCCTCAAGCAGTAGTTAGGAGTGAGCAGTGAAGGGCAACAACTGGTAAAAACAGAAGCCTTCCTTTTCTGGAGATCCTCAGACAAAATTTTGTACTTAGAGCAGATGGAACATTTGTTCAACGAACTTATATTGTTAGTTAATAACACTCCTCTAGGTGCCGGGGATAAGAGAAATGAACAAAACTACCACAGCCTAGGCCTTGTGGAACATAGGTCCCTGTGCAAGAGATGGATAATTTAAAAATACCCTAAATTATGTCCTATGGTTTTAAGAGCTGTGGAAGAAAGAAAGTGTGGTTGATGTGATTGCAGCATCTGGGGAGGGCTCCATGCCATTTATAAGAGGAGATCAGGGGGACCTCCCTAAGAAGATGGCATTTGAGCAGAGAGCTGAAGGAGTTTGTGATTGATTTATACAGATGTCTGCAAGAGAATGTTCTATGTGAAAGGAACAAGTGAAAAAGACGAGACTCGAGTATGCATATTTTTGATAGCTTAGTAAAGAAAGGAACTCATATGTCCATGTGACTCACTGCTATCCCCATTGGTATATATTGGCATCAAATCTTATTTTCCACTGAGAAAGTCATTAACTTCATCAGAAACCGAACATGACTGAGCAGTTTTTCCTGAGGATTGAATCAAGAAATGAAAGCAGAATGTGAAAATATTAACTTTTATACTAGAGTTTTCTGATCTTCCATAGGGCAAATCTGGAAGAATTTGATTAACCTCTGGGGAGATATTTCACTATTTGTTTTGGGGGTTTTGTTTTTCACTTTTTGTTTTTTGGAGGTTTTGGGGGGGCTTTGTTTTTTGTGGGTTTTTTGTTTTGTTTTGTTTTGTTTTTGTTTTTGTTTTTGTTTTGCGGTACGCGGGCCTCTCACTGTTGTGGCCTCTCCCATTGCGGAGCACAGGCTCAGGATGAGAAGGCTCAGAGGCCATGGCTCACAGGCCCAGCCGCTCCACGGCATGTGGGATCCTCCCGGACCGGGGCAGAAACCCATGTTCCCTACATCAGCAGGCGGACTCTCAACCACTGCGCCACCAGGGAAGCCCAGTTTTTTTGGGTTTTGTTTTTTTTTTTTTTGAGAGAGAGAGCAAAAATGCCAGACAACTCTAATAGTTTTTCAGAACAGAGTTCATTCATGATTTGCCTTATTTGGAAGCCATGTTTGGCCACATTAATGTGATACATCTTTTTACTCAAGGTCTTCCATCATTGTCAGGGAGGTTATTACAAGAATATGTGCATTTGGGTCAAGCTGCTCACTTTTGAAGGGAAGATTAGAGGTAGAGGACTATATAAATGTAATGTTAATGAAGTGTTTCCACAGTTTAAAATTAAGAGTGACAAAGCTTTAATGTCTCTGCAAGCAGAAAGCTGCAGATACCTGAAAATGAAAGAAAGAAAGAAAGAAAGAAAGAAAGAAAGAAAGAAAGAAAGAAAGAAAGAAGAAAGGAAGGAAGGAAGGAAGGAAGGAAGAAGGAAGGAAGGGAGGAAGAAAAATGTAGTGTGCCTTTGATGTGGGAAAGGCCAAGGATTACTAAAACATTTATCTTTATTTTGATGCCAAGAAATATGGAACACTCTGACTTCAAAGGCTGAGGCAGGAAGTGGAACCAACCCTCTCCTAGTTCACCCTCAGATAACAGTGGGCTTGTGTGGGGAATTCCAGAGATCACCCAGTTCTCCAAGTTGAGTAGTTGAATTCAATGTAACATCATTTGAATGATGAGTGAATGAAACATCATTGAATGATGAATGAATGTAATATCATTTCCCTTGTCTTCAAACAAAAGAAGCTACCTTCAAGGACTATGACACAGACACTCTCAGTGTCAGCAGGAAAATTATAATAATTCATGCTTTGATTTTAAGGTCACCTAAGTAGAAGTAAACCGTAAAGAACTTAGTTTCCCTTCCTTCTTTCCTTCCTTTCTTTTTCTTTCTTTCTTTCTTTCTTTCTTTCTTTCTTTCTTTCTTTCTTTCTTTCTTTCTTTCTTTCTTTTCTTTCTTTGTTCCTTCCTGCCTTCCTTTCTTTTTTTTTTACATTTGCAGATAACTACAGCTTGCTTCCTTCCTCCCATCCTCTCTTTTCTTCCTTTCTTTCCCTTTCTTTTTTGTGAATAAACCTGAGCTTTCTCATTAAGCTTTAATACACATTAAAATTTACTTTTAAAATCTGCATAATTTGCAATTATGTTAATTTTTTAGGAAATCCACCATTTGTTGTTGGCATGAAAAAGCAAAACCAAAAGATGCAATTATTTGTAGAGATTGATTTTACATTCTGTCTCTGAAAAGAAATCAATTTTCCATTCAATAGAATACCTTGTATGCAGTTCTTATGTATATGTGTGTTTATATGCAGTTTCCTAGGAACACGTCTGTGGCTTTCATTAATTTCTCAAATGACTTTCAAAGGAATAAATACAAATTTAGAAAGCCAAGGCCCACTGCCTTAAATCAAACCCTAGCTCTACTCTGGGAATAGTTCTTCTTCTCCTGTTCTCTCCAGTATAGTCTGTTAGTTTCCTCAAACTTCACAGCTCTCAACACTTGAATATAGTCTCCACTACCATTTCCAAATCATTCCTCATCCACCATCTTGTATAATGTTTATCCTTACAGCATCACTGTCCTCCACCAACTTCCTTTTCATTGTCCCTCACTTACTAAAAACTTTATAACCTAATTCACAGTCTTCTTCTCCATTCCAGGTTCTACCAGCATTAACAGAAAGTTGACCATATAGGTGAACAATATATCCAAAACTGTCCTCAAACATTTCTTTATTTCTATAATTTCAATGACCTTCCCCAACATTCTAATTCTGTTACCCACATCCCATAGATAGGACCTCTTCCTTTGTCATCACTTGAAATGTTCATGTCTGATTTCCTAAATTTAAACATCACAACCTAATAACCACAATCCTAACCTTCCAATTCTTTCACTCAGCTACTTACATAATACCTGTAGCTGCAAAGCATCCCAATGGTTACAGCAAGAGCTCTGGAGCAGACACTCTGGGCTTAACAGCAGTTTTACTATGTTTAAGATGTATGAACATGAGCAAGTTTCTTAACCTCTCTAAGCCTTTGTTTTTTTCTTTTGGAAATAATAGTTGTTGTTGAGAAGAAAACATAACCCATAACATTTAGCATGATGCTACTGAGGAAGCATGTAATAAATCATAGTCCTTTTTATTATTATTTGACATTAACAAGATCTCTAGTGACTTCCCTCCTTTAATTTCTTCTTTGTTAACTCACTTCTAAACCCACTTCCCTCTCTAGCTATCTTAAAAAATGTAGTCTTTCACTTTAGACATTTTCCTGCCAACACCCTCAATTCTTTTACCCCACTGTACTTCCATTGCACTCACTGTACAAAATGCCAGCCCTAGATTGCCATTAAAAAATAAAAAGGCATATGACTTGGTATGCTGTCCTTGGGCCGGTATAGGTGTTCAGTGAATTATGAGTGAATTAATGAATGAATGCTACCATAAATACAAGGCCTTCATAATACCTTCAGAACTTCCCAGTAGACTTATTTCTTAGTCATCTCTTTTCTTTTTTTTCAAAGAAGTTATTTCAAACATTCTCTACTCTTCTGTATACTACCACCTGATTTCTCAGGAATTGCAATCTATATATTTTCCTCTCACTCCTGGGTCATACTCTTTTGGACCTTCTGCATCAGCATTGAATCACATATGAGTCTCTTTCCTTCCCAGATGCAAACAAAACTATCTTTCAAAGTTAAATCCATCCTTCCTCATATTCTCTCCAGTTGTTGCCCTATTTCTTGGTTTTTCCCATCAAAAGTTCTTGAAAGAGTTATCTAATATTCATGATCTATACTTTCTCACCTCCTGTTTACTCCTCAATATGATTTGAACCTCACCAGACAATTGGAACTCTTTCTGCCAATGTTATTCATTGCAATAAAAGCTTGACATTTTGGCAGCAATTGACATTGCTAGATATTTTCCTTTGAATGCTTTTTTCCCCTGAGGGTTTTTTTTTTTAAATAACAGCTTTATTGAGATGTAATTCACATACTATAAAGTTCACACTTTTCAAAAGTACAATTCAATGGTTTTTAGTATATTTACAAAGTTGTTCATTGATCACCATGATCTAATTTCAGAATATTTTATCACCTCCATAAAGCAACCCCATACCCAGTAACAGTCACTCCCTACTCTCTCCTCCCCAGGCAAACATAAATCTACTTTCTGACTCTCTGGATTTGCCTATTCTATTCAGTTCATACGATGAAATCATACAATATGTGGGTTTGGCTTCTTTCAATTAGCATATTTTAAAGGTTCATCTACATCGTAGCATGTATCAGAGCTTCATTCCTTTTTGTGGTTGAATAATATTCCATTGCATGAATATATAACATACATGTTGTTCATCCATTAATTAATTGATGTGCATTTGAGTTGTTTCCACTTTTTGGCTACTATGAACATTCCCGTGCAAGGTTTTGTGTGGATATGTTTTCAGTTCTCTTTGAGTGTATACCAAGGAGTGGAATTGTTGAGTTACATGGGCACTCTATATGTAACTTTTTGAGGAACCATCAAACTGTTTGCCAGAGTGGCTACACCAGCAACATAAGAGAGTTCCAATTTCTCCACATCCTTGACAACATTTGGTATTGTCTATCTTTTTAATTATAGCCACCCTAGTTGGTATGAAATGGTATCTCATTGTAGTTTGGATTTTCATTTCCCTAATGACTAATGATCTTATCTTTTCATTTGCTTCTTAGCCATTGTTTATTCTCTTTGGAGAAGTATCTATTTTTCCCTTCCCTCAGACTTCTCTGAGATCATACTTTACTGGTTTTCCTCTCTCTTATGTAGGTTCCTCTTCATCCACCCATATTTTAAATATTGATGTTTTTCATTACTCTGCTCCAGATCCTATCCCTAGGTGGCTTCGTTCATCCCAGGAATTCATTAAAATCTAAAGATCAAATATTCCTAAATCTCTACCTCTTGTTCAGTTCTCTTTCCTGATATCCAGATTTGGCTATCCAACTGTCTACTGGACATCTTCATCTGTATGTTCTATAAACATCTCATACTGAACATGGTTAAACTTGAATTCACTGCTCTCTACCTAAACCTCAACCCATTCCTCCCAAGATGAAGCCATTCAGTAGATTACCCAAGCCAACATTCTACCTATCTTACTCTTCCCGTTCCATTAACTCACACATGTAAAACATCCAAGTCCACCTTATTCCATCTCTTAAATTCTCTAAATAGGGTCCTCCACTATGTCCCTATTATCAGTGCCCTAGGTCAGCCCTGTTCATTAATTACCTGAACTAATCACAAATTAGAGTGGAAAATACAATAGACTGGCTCCCTTAACACCAGGTCAGCCAATCCTGCCAACATGAACAGAGACTGGCATGCTTAAGGACTACATTTCCCAATCTACCCTCAAGCTGGGCTTTCCACACTGAATTTTCAGGCAGAATTATGTTCCAGGCTAGAGGATAGAAGTAAGTATGATGAAATGGCAGTCACTCAGTTCTCTTGAAAGCACTGACAGGGAAGCAAATTTGTTATCCTGTGGCAGCTTTCCTGGAGATCCTTATGCAATGGTTCTTAAACTTGGCTGTGTACAAGCATCACCTGGAGAGGACTTTTTGTTGTTTAATTTTTGATACTATGACTGGGCCCTGCTCCAGGTCAATTAAATACAGTCTCCGGAGGTGCAAGCCCGGCATCAGCACTTTGTTAAGCACTCCAAGGGATGCTGGTGGGAAGCCAAGTTAGGGAAAAATTACCTTGATGTCTAGCTGGTCCCTAACTTCCTGGTTGCCAAGCCCAAGCCATGGTAGCAGCCATAGCTCCTGATTCAGCAGCTTTCCTGAGTGTGGCCAAGGCAGTGTGATTCATGAATGGGAGGTGGTGGCAGCAAACGCAGCAGTTCATTGGCCAGCCAGCACGGCAATGTGACTTGTGCAATTGTTTCTGGAAGCTCAGACTAGAGTCAGCTTCTCCAGCCCTTCCAACAAGTCTGTAAGCTGCTTAATACTCTGTAATAAATCCCTTTCAGCTGAAACTGGCTAGAGATTGTTCAGTTGTCTGCTACTGAACCTTGACCAATACAGCTACCTAAAATTCAAATCAAACCACATGACATTCCTGCTTTAAATAATTTACTGGTCTACCCTGTTCTTACATTAAATCTAAAATGCTTTTAAATGACTTACAAGGTCTTTTGTGATATGGCACCTGCCTTTTTTAAGGCATGTTAGAAACATGCATTAAAGTAATTTAGAAATGCATAGCTTCATTGAGGAAATTAATCTTGGAAGAATTTCTTGAAAGGAAAGATTTGGACATATGGGCAACACTAGCTGTACATGAATATACATCACTGCATCTTATATTATTATTTTTAAAAACTGTAACAATTCCATGGATATTATCGGTAGTAGTGAAGTGAGAAGTGTTTTGGTATACTCATAGGGTGAGTATTAGTTAAAAGAATCTCTGGGTGATAGTCTTGTGAGTGGTTTCTTTTTTTTAATTTTTATTTTATATTGGGATATAGTTGATTAACAATGTTGTGTTAGTTTCAGGTGTGCACCAAAGTGATTCAGTTATACACATACATGTATCTTCTTTTTCAAATTCTTTTCCCATTTAGGTTATTGCAGAATATTGAGCAGAGTTCCCTGTGCTATACAGTAGGTCCTTGTTGGTTATCTATTTTAAATATAGCATTTTGTACATGTCAACCCCAAATTCCCAACCTACACCTCTCTCCCACCTGTCCCCCTGGTAACCATAAGTTCATGCTCTAAGTCTGTGAGTCTGTTTCTGTTTTGTAAATAAGTTCATTTGTATCATTATTTTTAGATTCCACATATAAGTGATAAATGATATTTGTCTTTCTCTGTCTGATTTACTTCACTCAGTATGACAGTCTCTAGGTCCATCCATGTTGCTGCAAATGGAATTATTTCATTCTTTTAATGACTGAGTAATATTCCATTGTATATATGTACCACATCTTCTTTATCCATTCATCTGTTGATGGACATTTAGGTTGCTTCCATGTCTTGGTTATTGTAAACAGTGTTGCAATGAATATTGGGGTGTATGTATCCTTTCAAACCATGGTTTTCTCAGGATATATGTCAAGGAGTGGGATTGCTGGCTCATATGGTAGCTCTATTTTTAATTTCTTAAAAAACCTCCATACTGTTCTCCATAGTTGCTCTAACAATTTACATTCCCACCAACAGTGTAGGAGGGTTCCCTTTTCTCCACACACTCTCCAGCATTTATTATTTGTAGATTTTTTTGATGATGGCCATTCTGACTGGTATGAGGTGATACCTCATTGTAGTTTTGATTTGCATATCTCTAATAATTAGCTGTGGTGAACATCTTTTCATATGCCTCTTGGCCATCTGTGTGTCTTCTTTGAAGAAATGTCTACTTAGGTCTTCTGCCCATTTTTTGATTGTTTGTTTTATGATATTGAGCTACATGAACTGTTTGTAAATTTTGAAGACTAATCCTTTGTTGGTCGCATTGTTTGCAAACATTTTCTCCCATTCTGTGGGTTTTTTCATTTTCTTTATGGTTTTCTTTGCTGTACAAAAACTTTTAAGATTAATTAGGTCTCATTTGTATATTTTTGTTTTTATTTCCATTACTCTGGGAGGTGGATAGAAAAAGATACTGCTGAAATTTATGTCAGAAAGTGTTCTGCCTAGGTTTTCCTCTAAGAGTTTTATAGTATCCAGTCTTACATTTAGGTCTTTAATCCATTTTGAGTTTATGGCTGTGTATGGTGTTAAAGAGTGTTCTAATTTCATTTTTTACATGAAGCTGTCCAGTTTTCCCAGCACCACTTATTGAAGAGACTGTCTTTCCTCCATTGTATAGTCTTGCCTCCTTTGTCATAGATTAGGTGACCATAGGTGCATGGGTTTATCTCTGGGCTCTCTATCCTGTTCCAGTGATCTTTTTTTCTGTTTTTGTGCCAGTACCATACAGTCTTGACTACTGTAGCTTTTTGTTATATCTTCTTCTTGGATTGATTCCTTGATCATTATGAGGTGTCCTTCTTTGTCTCTTTAACAGTCTTTATTTTAAAGTCGATTTTTTCTGATATAAGTATTGCTACTCCAGCTTTCTTTTGATTTCCACTTGCAAGGAAAAATTTTTGCATCCCCTTAGTTTCAATCTGTATGTTCCCTAAATCAAAAGTGGGTCTCTTGTAGACAGCATGTGTATGGGTCTTTCTGTATCCATTCAGGTAGTCTATGTCTTTTGGTTGGGGTATTTAATTCGTTTACCTTTAAGGTAATTATCCATATGTGTCTTCCTATTGCCACTTTCTTAATTGTTTTGGATTTGTTTTTGTAGGTCTTTTTTCTTTCCTTCCTCTTTTCTTCTCTTTTCTTGTGATTTGATGACTAACTTTAGTGTTGTGTTTGGATTCATTTTTCTTTTTTGTATGTGTATCTTTTGTAGATTTTCTGTTTGCAGTTACCATGAGGTTTTGATGTATCAGTCTGTATATAAACAAGATTGTTTTAAGTTGCTGGTCTTTTACTTTCAAATGCATTTCCAATATCCTGCATTTGTGCTCTCCTGTTCTCACAATTGCCAGTTTTGATATCATATTTTTGCGAGGATGATTTCCAACATTTACTCTATGTTTGCCTTTACCAGTGAGCTTTTCCATTTGTAGTTTTCTTGTTCTAGTTGTGGCCTTTCGTTTTCTGCTTAGAGAGTTTCCTTTAGCAACTGTTGTGAAGCTGATCTGGTCATGCTGAATTCTCTTAGCTTTTGCTTATCTGTAAGTTTTTTTTAGTTCTCCATCAAATCTGACTGAGAGCCTTGCTCGGTACAGTATTCTTGGTTGTAGTTTCTTCCCTTTTATCACTTTAAATATATCATGCTACTCCCTTATGGCCTGCAGAGTTTCTGCTGAGAAATCATTTGATAACCTTATGGAGTTTCCTTGTATATTGTTTATTGCTTTTCCCTTGTTGCTTTTAATATTTTTTCTTTGTTTTTAATTTTTGTCAATTTGATTACTATGTGTCTTGGCATGTTCCTCCTTGGGTTTATCCTTCCTGGGACTCTCTGTGCTTCTGGACTTGGGTGACTGATTCCTTTCACATGTTAGGGAAATTTTCAGCTATTATATCTTCAAATATTTTCTCAGGTCCTTTCTCTCTCTTCTCCTTCTGGGACCTCTGTAATGCAAATGTTGTAGCACTTAATGTTGTCCCAGAGGTCTCTTAAAAATGTCTTCATTTTTTTTTTCGTTCTTTTTTCTTTATTCTGTTCCATGGCAGTGATTTCCACCACTCTGTCTTCCAGGTCAATTATCTGTTCTTCTGTCTCAGTTATTCTGCTATTGATTCCTTCTAGTGTATTTTTCAATTCTGTTATTATATCATTCATTTCTGTTTGTTTGTTCTTTAACACTTCTAGGTCTTTGTTAAACATTTCTTGTACCTTCTCTATCCTTGACTTCATTCTTTTTCCGAGATTCTGGATCATCTTCACTATCATTATTCTGAATTCTTTTTCTGGTAGGTTGCCTATCTCCATTTCACTTAGTTATTCTTCTGGGAGTTTATCTTGTTCCTTCATCTGGGACATATTTCTCTGCTGTGTCATTTTGTCTAACTTTCTGTGATTGCAGTTTCTGTTTCACAGGCTGCAGGACTGTAGTTTTTCCTGCTTCTGCTGTCTGCCCTCTGGTGGATCTGGCTATCTAAGAGGCTTGTGCAGGCTTCCTGATGGGAGGGATTGGTTCCTGCCTAGTGGTGGGTGGAGCTGGGTCTTTTCCCTGTGGTGGGCAGGGCCATGCTCTGGAAGACTTGAAGCCACTTGTCTGCTGATGGGTGGGGCTGTCTTCCCACCCTGTTGGTTTTTTGACCTGAGATATCCCAGCACTGGAGCCTACAAACTGTTGGGTGGGGCTAATGGCATCCTCCGGGAGGGTTCATGCCATTGAGTACTCCCTAGAACTGCTGCTGCCAGTGTCTTTGTCCCCACAGTAAGCCACAGCCACACCCCTGCCTCCACAGGAGACCCTGTAACACTAACAGGTACATCTGGCTCAGTCTTTTATGGGGTCACTGCTTTCTTCCCCTGGTTCCTAGTGTGCATAAGACCTTGTGTGCTCCCTCCAAGAGTGGAGTTTCTGTTTCCCCCAGTTCTGTGGAATTCCTGCGATCAAACCCCACTGGGCTTCAAAGCCAGATCCTCTGGGGGCTCCTCCTTCTGCTGCCAGACTCCAAGGCTGGGAAGCCTGACATGGGGCTGAGAAATTTCACTCTTGTGCGAGAACTTCTGTGGTATAATTGTTTTCCAGTTTGTGGGTCTCCCACCTGGTGTGTATGGGATTTGATTTTATTGCAGTTGTGCCCTTCCTACTATCTCGTTGTGGCTTCTTCTTTGTCCTTGTATGTAAGGTATCTTTTCTGGTAGGTTCCAGCATTTTTTTGATGGTCGTTCAGCAGTTAATTGTGATTTTGGTGTTCTTGTAAGAATGGATGAGCTCACTTCGTTCTACTCCGTCATCTTGAGCTAATCTCCTGTTTTTGGTTTCTTATACTTTATTCTTATTTCACATTTTTTTTCGAAGAACATGTATACGTCCATCAGAAAAAAAAAAATAAAGACAGTTTCACTATAGGAGGAGGAATTTTACATTTATAACAGACAAATCAAATCAAATAAGCAGCCCTCCTTACAGAGCAATGCCCTAACAAGTCAGAATTCTTTCTGGGTGACTTAATGGACACATGCTCTCCATTGACAGTCTCCTTTCATGCAAGCCACTTTGGTCATTGCTATGGTCTTTCCAGTGTAGAGAAGGTAATTGGAAATATTATAAGGACATGGAGATATTCAAATATCTTGTAAACTGTATTTATCTGCTTTGTCTGTGGGTTAAAAGTAAAAGAGTCTAAACAAAGAAGAGAGGTAAAAGCAGACCTCAGGAAATTAGGAGAAATCATCAATAATTCTGCTATCTGCTTCTGCTTCATCTCTTACATTAATAGCATGTGTTATACCAAAAGGGAACACAATTTGGTATTGACTAATGCACATACTGATAAAAAACATCATCAAGACATGTTCCCAGTCCCTAGCATGCACCAGGAGCCATGGGAAGAGCTTTAGAAAATGATAAATACCATTAAAATTTCATAGAGTATCTCATCTGGTTCCTTCAATAACCCTGTGTGATGGGAATTCCTGCATCATCACATTACAGGTAGGAAAACTGAGGTTCTGGAAAATTAAGTCCCTTGCTCAGATAAGCATAATTTATAAGTAGCAGGCCAGGTTTCTTAGCTAGCTTTTACTATTCATTTAAGTTCTTTTTTATGCAGCTTACTTAATTTTATTAATTCTGTTTTATTGTGGTAAGAACACTTTACATAACATTTACCCTAATCAAATTTTAAGTGTACAATACATATTGTTGACCATGGGTAAAATGTTGAAAAGCAGATCCCTAGAGCTTACACATCTTGCTTACTTAAAACTTTATGCCTAGGGCTTCCCTGGTGGTTCAGTGGTTGAGAGTCCGCCTGCCACTGCAGGGGACCTGGGTTCGTGCCTCGGTCCGGGAGGACCCCACATGCTGCGGAGCAGCTGCGCCCATGAGCCATGGCCACTGGGCCTGCACATCTGGAGCCTGTGCTCCGCAACGGGAGAGGCCACAACAGTGAGAGGCCCGCATACCGCAAAAAAACAAACAAACAAAAAAAACACCTTTATGCCCATTGATTAGTAACTTCCCATTTCCCCAGTCCCTGGCAACCACCTTTCTATTCTTTGATTCTGTTAATTTGACTATTTTGGACACCTCATATAAGTGGAATCATGTAATATTTGTCTTTCTGTGACTATCTTATTTCACTGAGCATAATGTCCTCAAGATTCATACATGTTGTCACATATTGCAGAATTTTCTTCTTTTGCAAGACTAAAATATACCACATTTCCTTTATCCATTCTCTGTCAATGGACACTTTGGTTGTTCCCACATCTTGGCTATTGTGAAGAGTGTTAAAATGACCATGAGAGTGCTAATATTTCTTTTTTTTTAATTTTTGAATTTTTAAAATTTTTTTATACAGCAGGTTCTTATTAGTCACCAATTTTATACACATTAGTGTACACAGGTCAATCCCAATCACCAAATACATCACACCACCACCCACAGCCTGCCATGGCTTTCCACCCTTGGTGTCTATACGTTTGTTCTCTACATCTGTGTCTCAATTTCTGCCCAGCAAACCAGTTCATCTGTACCATTTTTCTAGGTTCCAATTATATGCGTTAATATATGATATTTGTTTTTCTCTTTCTGACTTACTTCACTCTGTATGACAGTCTCTAGATTATTCCACGTTTCAACAAATGACTCAATTTTGTTCCTTTTTATGGCTGAGTAATATTCCATTGTATATATGTACCACAACTTCTTTATCCATTCGTCAGTCAAAGGGCATTTAGGTTGGTTCCATGACCTGGCTATTGTAAATAGTGCAGCAATGAACATTGGGGTGAATGTGTCTTTTTGGACTATGGTTTTCTCTGGGTATATGCCCAGTAGTGGGCTTGATGGATCGCATGGTAATTCTATTTTTGTTTTCTAAGGAACATCCATACTGTTCTCCAGAGTGGCTGTATCAATTTACATTCCCACCAACAGTGCAAGAGGGTTCCCTTTTCTCCACACCCTCTCCAGCATTTGTTCTTTGTAGATTTTCTGATGATGCCCATTCTAACTGGTGTGAGGTGATACCTCATTGTAGTTTTGATTTACCTTTCTCTAATAATTAGTCATGTTGAGTAGCTTTTCATGTGCTTCTTGGCCATCTGTATGTCTTCTTTGGATAAATGTCTATTTAGGTCTTCTGCCCATTTTTTATTGGGTTGTTTGTTTATTTAATATTGAGCTGCATAACCTGTTTATATATTTTGGAGATTAATCCTTTGTCCATTGATTCATTTTCAAATATTTCCTCCAATTCTGAGGGTTGTCTTTTCATCTTGTTTATGGTTTCCTTTGCTGTGCAAAAGCTTTGAAGTTTCATTAGGTCCCATTTATTTATTTTTGTTTTTATTTCCATTACTCTAGGAGGTGGATCAAAAAAGATCTTGCTGTGATTTATGTCAAAGAATGTTCTTCCTATATTTTCTTCTAAGAGCTTTATAGTGTCTGGTCTTACATTTAGGTCTCTAAACCATTTTGAGTTTATTTTTGTGTATGGTGTTAGGGAGTGTTCTAATTTCATTCTTTTAAATGTAGCTGTCCAGTTTTCCCAGCACCACATATTGAAGAGATTGTCTTTTCTCCATTGTATATCCTTGCCTCCTTTGTCATAGATTAGTTGACCCTATGTGCGTGGGTTTACCTCTGGGCTTTCTATCTTGTTCCATTGATCTGTGTTTCTCTATTTTCTGCCAGTACCGTATTGTCTTGATTACTGTAGTATAGTCTTAAGTCAGGGAGTCTGATTCCTCCTTTTTTTCCTCCAGCTCCTTTTTTTTCCCTCAAGACTGTTTTGGCTATTTGGGGTCTTTTGTGTCTCATACAAATTTTAAGATTTTTTGCTCTAGTTCTGTAAAAAATGCCATTGATAATTTGATAGGGTTTGCATTGAATCTGTAGATTGCTTTGGATAGTAAAGTCGTTTTCACAATATTGATTCTTCCAATCCAAGAACACGGTATATCTCTCCATCTGTTGGTATCATCTTCAATCTCTTTCATCAGTGTCTTATAGTTTTCTGCATACAGGTCTGTTGTCTCCATAGGTGGGTTTATTCCTAGGTATTTTATTATTTTTGTTGCAATGGTAAATGGGAGTGTTTCCTTAATTTCTCTTTCAGATTTTTCATCATTAGTGTATAGGAATGCAAGAGATCCCTGTGTATTAATTTTGTATCCTGAAACTTTACCAACTTCATTGATTAGCTCTAGTAGTTTTCTGGTGGCATCTTTAGGATTCTCTATGTATAGTATCATGTCATCTGCAAACAGTGACAGTTTCACTTCTTCTTTTCCAATTTGTATTCCTTTTATTTCTTTTTCTTCTCTGATTGTTGTGGCTAGGACTTCCAAAACTTTTTAAAATAATAGTGGTGAGAGTGAACATCCTTGTCCTATTCCTGATCTTAAAAGAAATGCTTTCAGTTTTTCACCATTGAGAATGATGTTTGCTGTGGGTTTGTGGTATACGGCCTTTATTATGTTGAGGTAGGTTCCCTCTCTGCCCATATTCTGGAGAGTTTTTATCATAAATGGGTGTTGAATTCTGTCAAAAGCTTTTTATGCATCTATTGAGATCATTGTATGGTTTTTGCTCTTCAACTTGTTAATATGGTGTATCACACTGATTGATTTGCATATATTGAAGAATCCTTGCATCCCTGGGTTAAATCCCACTTGATCATGGTGTATGATACTTTTAATGTGTTGTTGGGTTCTGTTGCTAGTATTTTGTTGAGGATTTTTGCATCTATATTCAGAAGTGATATTGGTCTGTAATTTTCTTTTTTTGTAGTATCTCTGTCTGGTTTTGGTATCAGGCTGATGGTGGCCTCATAGAATGAGTTTGGGAATGTTCCTTCATCCGCAGTTTTTTGGAAGAGTTTTAGAAGGATGGGTATTATCTCCTCTCTGAATGTTTGATACAATTCACCTGTGAAGCCATCTTGTCCTTGACTTTTGTTTGTTGGAAGATTTTTAATCAGAGATTCTATTTCATTACTTGTGATTGGTCTGTTCATATTTTCTGTTTCTTCCTGGTTCAGTCTTGGAAGGTTATACCTTTCTAAGAATTTGTCCATTTCTTCCAGCTTGTCTATTTTATTGGCAGGGTTGCTCGTAGTAGTCTCTTAGGATGCTTTGTATTTCTGCAGTGTCTGTTGTAACTTCTTTTTCATTTCTAATTTTATTGACTTTAGTCCTCTCCCTCTTTTGCTTGATGCGTCTTGCTAAGGGTTTATCAATTTTGTTTATCTTCTCAAAGAACCAGCTTTTAGCTTTATTGATCTTTGCTATTGTTTTCTTTGTTTCTATTTCATTTAGTTCTGCTCTGATATTTATGATTTCTTTTCTTCTGCTAACTTTGGGGTTTTTTTTTCTTCTTTTTCTAGTTCCTTTAGGTGTAAGGTTAGATTGTTTATTTGATATTTTTTCTATTTTCTTGAGGTAGGCTTGTATAGCTATAAACTTTCCTTTTAGAACTGCTTTTGCTGCATCCCATAGGTTTTGCATCATCGTGTTTTCATTGCCATTTGTCTCTAGGTATTATTTGATTTCCTCTTTGATTTCTTCAGTGATCTCTTAGTTATTTAGTAATGTATTTTTTAGCCTTAATGTGCTTGTGTTTTTAATATTGTTTCCCCTGTAATTCATTTCTAATCTCATAGCGTTGTGGTCAGAAAAGATGCTTGATATGATTTCAATTTTCTTAAATTTACTGAGGCTTGATTTGTGACCCAAGATGTGATCAATCCTAGAGACTGTTCCATGTGCACTTGAGAAGAAAGTGTAATCTGCTGTTTTGGATGGAATGTCCTATAAATATCAATTAAATCTATCTGGTCTATTGTGTCATTTAAAGCTTCCGTTTCCTTATTAATTTTCTGTCTGGATGGTCTGTCCATTGGTGTAAATGAGGTGTTAAAGTCCCCCACTATTATTGTGTTACTGTCGATTTCCTCTTTTACAGCTGTTAGCAGTTCCCTTATGTATTGAGGTGTTCCTATATTGGGTGCATATATATTTATAATTGTTATATCTTCTTCTTGGATTGATCCCTTGAACATTATGTAGTGTCCTTCCTTGTCTCTTGTAACATTCTTTACTTAAAAGCCTATTTTATCTGATATGAGTATTGCTACTCCAGCTTTCTTTTGGTTTCCATTTGCATGGAATATCTTTTTCCATCCCCTCACTTTCAGTCTGTATGTGTCCCTAGGTCTGAAGTGGGTCTCTTGTAGACAGCATATATATGGGTTTCATTTTTGTATCCATTCAGCAAGCCTGTGTCTTTGGGTTGGAGCATTTAATCCATTCACATTTAAGGTAATTATCGATATGTATGTTCTATGACCATTTTCTTAATTGTTTTGGATTTGCTTTTGTAGGTCCTTTACTTTTCTTGTATTTTCCACCTAGAGAAGTTCCTTTAGCATTTGTTTTAGAGCTGGTTTCATTGTGCTGAATTCTCTTAGCTTTTGCTTGTCTGTAAAGCTTTTGATTTCTCCATCTAACCTGAATGAGATCCTTGCCGGGTAGAGTAATCTTGGTTGTAGGTTCTTCCCTTTCATCACTTTAAGTATATCATGCCTCTCCCTTCTGGCTTGTGAAGTTTTTGCTGAGAAATCAGCTGTTAACCTTATGGGAGTTCCCGTGTATGTTATTTTTCTTTTTTCCCTTGCTGCTTTCAATAATTTTTCTTTGTCTTTAATTTTTGCCAATTTGATTACTATGTGTCTCGGTGTGTTTCTCCTTGGGTGTATCCTGTATGGGACTCGCTACACTTCCTGGACTTGGGTGACTATTTCCTTTCCCATGTTATGGAAGTTTTCAACTATAATCTCTTCAAATATTTTCTCTCGTCTTTCTCTCTCTCTCCTCTGGTACCCCTATAATGCAAATGTTGTTGTGTTTAATGTTGTCCCAGAGGTCTCTTAGGCTGTCTACATTTCTTTTCATTCTTTTTTCTTTATTCTGTTCCACAGCAGTGAATTCCACCATTCTTTACTCCAGGTCACTTATCCATTCTTCTGCCTCAGTTATTCTGCTATTGATTCCTTCTATTGTAGTTTTCATTTCATTATTGTATTGTTCATCTCTGTTTGTTTGTTCTTTAATTCTTCTAGTTGTTTGTTAAACATTTCTTGCGTCTTCTCAATCTCTGCCTCCATTCTTTTTCTGAGGTCCTGGATCATCTTCACTATCATTATTTTGAATTCTTTTTCTGGAAGGTTGCCTATCTCCACTTCATTTAGTTGTTTTTCTGGGTTTTTTTTCTTGTTCCTTAATCTGGCACATAGCCCTCTGCCTTTTCATCTTGTCTATCTTTCCGTGAATGTGGTTTTTTTTCCACAGGCTGCAGCATTGTAGTTCTTCTTGCTTCTGCTGTCTGCCCCCTGGTGGATGAGGCTATCTAAGAGGCTTGTGCAAGTTTCCTGTTGGGAGGGACTGGTCGCTTATGTCTCTTTGAGATCTTGATTTCAATTCTTTTGGATAAATATTCAGAAGTAGGATTGCTGGATCATATGGTAGTTCTCTTTTTAATTTTTTGAAGAACTTCAGTACTCTTTTCTAGAGCTGTTGCACCAGAGATGAAAGATTTGTGTATTGAAAACTACAAAATGTTGATGAAATAATTTAAAGAAGACACAAACAAATGGAAAGATATTCCACATTCATGAATTGGAAAACTTAATATTGTTATGATGCTCATTCTACCCAAAGCAATTTACAGATTCAACATAATCTCTATCAAAATTCCAATGGCACTCTTCACAGAAATAGAAAAAACAATTCTACAATGCATATGGAACCAGAAAAGACAACAAGTTGCAAAATCTATGATGAGAAAGAAGAACAAAACTGGAGGCATCACACTTTCTGCTTTCTAAATATACTAAAAAGCTACATTAACCTGAGTTTTGAAAGGAAAATTCACAGAAACTATCCAGGTCTTAATGCCAGGTCTGCAAGTGGGAGGAGGATGGAGAAGCTGGGGCGTGAGGAAGGGCTGAGGGAAGAGAATAACAAAGGAAATTTTCAAGGAAGTGAGTAGCATGGAAAAGAGGAGGCCCCACTCATCACTTCTTTACAAAAGAAAATTTGGAGAAACATGCCCTTTTGGGAAACAAATTTAGTGGTTAACACAACGTCTGTGTGTGTACACATCCATTCCACAGTGAGAGGAAAAAACGCCTTCTTTTCTGTTGGTTCCAGGAAAGGCCATCCTAAACCGAGGAATCAGCAAGCATCACTGTGTCTTCTTCTTCCTGCCAGAGTGTGTGGAGCTCCCTATACTGCTCATTTTTAATTGAGAAATTCAACTTATAGTAAATTTCTACTTTAGAAACATGAAACGGTGCTGAAGTAAGTAATAAATACAAGAAAAAGTAAATTCTCACCTCCAATTCCTTCCCCACTCTACCACCTGCATCTTTTCTCTAAAGGTGACTTTGTGAAACGGTAGCATTGTCCCTACACAGTTGAGGTTCCTGCCCAGAACAGAGCCTCCCTTCTGTACTTCCAGGAATTAATTTTAAAGAAACACACACAGGTACATTGTATACATGGATGTTCATTGTATCATTATTGATAACTATAAAAAATTGAGGGAAAAGATGCCCATGAATAGGAGTATTAAATAAATTATGGAAGAGCCATACCATGGAACAATAAACAACAATTAAAAATAAGAAAGTGGACTTACAACAGGAATGTTTAGAAATAGCCTCCTAACAACCCTTCCTCATTAGGGTCCTGGTTCCTGTCTGGGAGGGAATTTAAGTTTGGGGAGTTCTGGGAGAAGATTTTTATCCTAAACAGCTAATAATAGTGCTCTTCAACCCTAAACATTAAAGGGAACTGAAAAAAGTGAAGTGACAGTACACCTGACAATATAAAAAGTAAATGACCCACATGGATTGAAGGAGGCCAACACAATAAAACTCTGCTAGTAAGACATTTAAGTTATTTTTGCTACCGCCTCTACTATTTTGCTGGTGTTCCATCCAGGCATCCAAAATATTCATGCTCTCTCTCCCTTCCTGCTATCAGCTCAAAGGCTGATCTGAAATCAAT
The DNA here is from genome assembly GCF_059928025.1 of Delphinapterus leucas. Classification (NCBI taxonomy): domain Eukaryota; kingdom Metazoa; phylum Chordata; class Mammalia; order Artiodactyla; family Monodontidae; genus Delphinapterus; species Delphinapterus leucas. Next base: position 47,338,061 of record NC_143146.1, on the reverse strand, counting down.
CATTTACAGCTTAGTGGGAATGTGTTGCAGAGCCAATATAGGCCTGGCTGAATCACTCAGGGGCCTATTTCCAGAAGTTCCTGGGCTAGAGAAGTACATGTAGCTAAAGTATTTAAAATAATTGTGCAGTGGAATTGTTTTCTGCTATTTCCCCCACTTTTAATATTTTTATTACAAGTGTATGGTTTTCTGCTACAGAGGTCAGTTGTGTTTTTGAGGACTAACCTGACAAGATAAGGATTATTTTCTAATATTGGTCAATGGGAGGATGTGACCAAAATTTCAAAATTCTTAACATTCACATTAGAAAGAAATCTGTTTCTAAATTTTGAACTACATGGATGCTAAATCAGAAATTAAAGGTGGTTAAACACCACGAACTGCTCTCAAGTAGATATTTTTGCCTTTGGAGCAGGGGTCTGAGTGTCATTGCTAAAGATAATGGAAAACCACTGAGGTCATGAGGAAGAGTGACAAAATAAAAGTGACACAGAAACTCAATTTGTTAGTGGAGTGTAGAATGGACTCAAAAGGATAGAGGTGGAGGCAAGCAGATTAGAAAGCTCCCGTTGTGTACAAGTCACTAAAATGCATATTTTACACATCTAACCTCACTTACTCATCATGACAATAATCTGCCATAGATATTTTGATACTTATTTTACAAATGAGAAGACTGAGACTCAAGGAAATAAAACAGCTCTCCTAGTATCACATTGTTATTAAATATCAGTGCCAATTTGAGGAAAGAGAGAATATAGAATAAATTTATAACATCTTAAGGCCTGAGATCAGTTACTTTGATGATCCTCTCTCTAGAACAGTGCTTCCAAATTGGCTGAGCATTGCAATCACTTGAAGAACTTTTTAGAATACCTAGTCCAGCATTGCACACCAGAAAGATTCTGATTATCAGTCAAGTTTGGGAACCTATGTTGTCATCCAGATGACCTTCTGGTCATTTTACTAAAAGAGAAACTAGCGCAAGGGATGACTAATTCAGCATTAGACCTATTAACTTTGAGATACTGGCAGGGCACCCAGTAGAATCTCTGCATAATTTAGTTGGAATCATGAGACTAGAGCTGGGAAGAAATATCAAGACTAGAGGAATACATTTTGGATTGATCTGCATGGAGGTGGTACTTGGAGTCATGAAAGGTCTCCCAGGAAGAAATGGAGGGGGGAAGAATAGATGCTGAGGGTAGAGCTCTGATAAATAGCCACAGGGGTGGAATGGGAGGAGGAAGAAACAGATAGACACAACTGAGACATTCTTCTTTAGATAGAAGAAGAACCAGGAAGATAAAATGCCACAGGAGTCAAATGAGTGGAGTCCAATTCTATAATCATTAAAGGTAATAGTCATTAAGGAAAAATTTGGATTTAATAATTGAAAAGTTACTGACAAACCCTGAGATTATTATTTGGGATAGAAGGCAGGCAAAAAGGAGTTGATGAACTTGGTGAGAAAAGGAAGGAAGCAGATGTAGGGTTCAGGGAAGTCTGGCTATGAAAGAAAGGGAAGAAAAAGTAGCAGCATCTGGACCACAAAACTCAATGGAAGGTGTTTTAATTGTTATTGTCATTGGAGTATTTGGTGCATGCTAAGTAAGTGTGAAAGTATAATATTAAATTTAACTATAAAACAATTTACCCAAACCCAGAGGAAGTATCTCCAGTTCTAAACAGGACTTGGCCATGTTAACAACAAATACTTATTGAATTTGGTATGTTAAATTTGACTAAGAGGTTATCAACAGGATTCAGTTTAAAGTTCAAAAATAAAGTTTGGGATCATGTTGGGATGAAACCAGAGGAGAGGTAGTCCTGGGGTTCTGTACCTCATGTTTAATACTTCAAAGATGTGTAAGTGCAGCAGTCTGCTTCAAAGGAGGGGAAAAAAGGCAGACAGCCTACCATCTCACAAAACTGTTGACAAAAATTAAAGTACGTATGTGAAAGTGTCCTATAAGCCACAATAGCTGTTATTCATAAATTTGGTTTAAGCCTATGTGTTGAGATATAAGACTAATGAGGGCAGAGAAAGTCTTTAATTCACAGCTCTAACCCCAGTGGGTAGAACAGCGCCTGGTATGTAGTAGACGCTCACTCGTTGCTTGTCAATGAATAAATGGTCATCTCTCATATTAAAATAAGTTAAATCAATAGAAAATTTTGTTGAATGATTTAATCCTACTCCTTGAAATGTCAGACTATCCTTAGAGGAATTTAATTTAAAGGTTCTGAAAATAGGATAGAGTCACATATGCAAAAGGGTGTTTAAAAATTGAGATGGTAGAACACACAAATCAATCCTCTAAAGATAACCTCAAGACCTATGTCCCTAGTTCATTGCCATTAATACCTGAAAATCAACTCAAGCATCGTCTCCTCCAAAAAGCCAGCCTTGACTCCCCAGTCTGGGTTAAGTACTCACCACACCCCCGACACAGATCCACCACACCCAGAACTTCTGCAGTACTGTGGGAATATTTCTTTCATAGTACCTTTCCTATTGCTTTGAAAATCACTTGTGCCTTCCCCACCAGTCTTTAAGTCTCTTTAGGTCAATAGAATTGTCTTATTCTTCTTATAGTTGCTAATTCCTAACATAGTATCCGGCACTTAGTAGATGCTAAACAAGTTTTCGCTGAAGCGAACTGAATTTGTAAAAGACCTTCATAGATGGTATCAGTTTTATAACCTGATTCACTCATGCATTAGCTTTCAGCCAGTTTTTCAGCTAATCCCTGTTCATACCCGGAAGGAATGATAACATATCACTTCATAAAGACTTTCAGGACCACTTTCAAGTTACCAAATGTCATTTTAAAAGAATTTTGATCAATACTAGTTTAAATTAGATATCGGAAAATCCAATGCATACGTAAGTGTTTGCAGTATTTATATGAAGCTAAATTCAACAATTTCATCCATTTCCTTTCCTCCATTTAGCCTGACATTTCAGCTGATATTCCTGAACTGCTGGGTAAAGCAAATGCATTTCAGTTAGAGCCAGTGTCTCCCGTGAGGTTTTGCCAACAGGTACTCCAGCTTCTTCATTCTATGTACTCTTTCCCTTTACTTGCTGGATTACTAGAACTAGAATTCTGTATTAAAGAATTTACTGTGATTGCTCTAAAGACTGATTTTTACAAATAAGTCTCTTTTGGATTACATGCAAAATGAAAATTTAAGGACCAACTGCACCCCCAGCATTGTATGAGAAGTGGTCAGTAGACAGTGTCCCGATGTTTTCTTTCCTACATCTTTCCTCAGTACTGAAATTCTGGGGGAAAAAAAGATATTCCAGGAATGCATCTTTATGTTCACAACTCTTAATATTCCAAACACATAGAAAATCCCACTCTAAGAAAATATAGCATAACCTTTCCCTTCTGAATATGACATACCAGCCTAAATCCATATATTCCAAGTCTCTTTGGTAAATATACACTTTGTGTTACCCATCTGTGCAACTGCCATATATTTTTAAAGCCCACAGTTCACAGAAAACTGTCTTAGAGAAACAAACGATGGAAAAGTATAGAAATATCTGATTTATTTCTCTGAATAGGGACCTCCCCAGAAAAAAGTGTACTACAATATCTTCAAGGCATTGTGGTTTATCTTTGGGGAAGGAGAGTGAGTGTGAAGAAGGCATCGTTTTCCTGCAGTCTTAAATGGAATCTCTAGTTATATTTGCAAAGATAAAAAGTATTTATGATTCTCAAGATTTTTTGAAAGTTGGCTTTGACATGTACTAATTAACCTTGAACTCCCTGGATACTGCTTCATTCTTCTTTACCCAAGAAATTTGCATAGAGGCTTCCCTGGCTAATTTCAATTGTTTCATTATCTCCTGTGCTTTTCCCTCTCTCACATCTCCTGCCTCAAGAGAACAAACCTTCTTGCACATTTTATTTTGTCTTATCCAGATGAACTTCCCCAACTATTATTACTCTGCAGCAGCCCCTGCTGGTAAAAGGCATCATCCAATTTATCTGTCCCTTCTCAATCAGCTGTTTTTGTCAAGCCTGGTGGTTAAATCCCCAACGAGCTATGTCACAGTCTAACCCTGGTGACCCACAGGCTCAGCAGAGCCTGGAACAGGGCTGCCAACCATCTGCAGGGGAGCAAATGTGCCTTGTTTCCAGTGTGGAAAGAACGCCAGAGGAATGCATAATTTTTAGGTGTCTTTATTCCCCTTGTTTCTAGAGCACATAAGGAAAAGGGGGATTTGAAACTGTGTGTGACTAAATGATAAAGGAAAATCAATACAGCAAAACAGACCACCAGAAAATCTTCAGTTGAAGCACAAGTTGTGACATGATGTCAAAGAGGCATTCTTTTCACAGAGAAGGCGTATTAAATTATGCGAGTGCTGACTGCTATTCCAAGGACTGTTGATAGATACTTAGGAGAGGAAAATCTTCCTTTCTGGTTGACCTTAAAATCTGTCTTATCTCAGCTCTTAAACGTTTAAATGTGAACATAAAACATTTTTTCATTTATCCTAGAAAAAATAATATTCTCAACCTGTCCTCTTCAGTTGTGGCTTATCAACTGTCCATGCATATAGAAAGATCTATGTGTGTATAGATAGGTAGATAGATGTATAGATATATTAATTCTCAGCTAAAGAATAAATATATTTATCATTCAGAATGATAGAATTAGAGTGGAAAACACCCAGGTGATTGCAATTTGTTTTGCCATGCACCCATGAAAACTCCCTATAGCGGAAAAAAAAATAGAGCAGGCAGGTTATGATAATAGGATATATCTGTTTTTCCTCACATTTGTCATTATATTTAAGCCAATCTTCCCAAAAAGTGTAAAATGTATACATTCGTAATAGGGATACAATTCCCCCAAGACTGAGATGCATGGGGAAAAGTGCTGTGGAACTAATCTACAAGCACATGTAACAGAGCAAACAAGGCGTTGATTGGGAGAAATAAAAAAGAAGAGAACAATGCGAGACAGGAAACAGGACACAGAAGACAAACCGATTTAAAGATTTGGAGTATGTGGCTATTTTGGTATCAGGAAACCTAGCTTTAAAAGGAAGGGTGAATAAGCCTAAAACAATGGGAGATGCATTATTTTTGTGCACAATCTCAACAGGAACAACATCCCTTCAAAAGAGACACCTCGGGGTTACTTCTAATTCAATAAGTTACTTTTATTTAATAGCAAATAACACCACCAGGTGTGCCAGTTACCAGGAGACTGTTAACCAAGCCAGGTAACCCAGATGGATGAGGCTTCTCAATTAACACTATCACACAATGGGCACACCAGGGCACCCAAGGCCAGCAAAGCATGATGGGTGAGAGTAGAATCTATTTGAATGAAATAGAATAAACCCAATGCTTTGTTCTTCTATTTGAAAACCAAAGTTGTCCCCAAAGAGCCAGCCTGATATAACAAAGCAGAGCAATCCAGGCTGAAATAATAGAAACCTCTTAGGCAAAGCTGCTAAACAGTTGTACTTTTTAAAGCAAACAGACAAAAAAAAAAAAAAAAATCCAAACAAAACACTGTATGTTCCCTCAATACAAAAGATAAACTATCAAGTTGTGACAAGGGGCTTTGACTTACGGCAAACCTTGACTTCAAGAATCAGTGTGCAGATGAGAAACTGTTAAGTCATCTGACCTTTGTCTGTACTCTGGTTGGCAGACACCCACAAAAATACTTCCCAAGAAATATCACTCCCATAAAGCAATACAAAAAGTCACTAATGTATTACTGTATCTGGCAAGGGGAACACTCTAGAATTTATTCATTGCTAATGAATTACCAATAGGAGGAGTATATGTATATGCCTTTGTGACTTGGGGGGAAAGGCCATGAGGGCCCAGCTTATTAAATTTTGTAAATCATAAGCCTTGTCTGAAAATGAGAGCACTGTAGCTGATTTAGTTGGAGGCCTAGAAACTGTGCTGTTAGGACCATTAAACAGGTCTAGAGTTTAAGTTGCGCAGTAAATTATACTCAAAAGAAACAGACAGAGATTTTGCCTCATGTTTTCTGTCTGTGAAGCACAAACCAGCTGCACCACAGTGGCCCTGTGAGATGGTATCAGATTTTTACATGAATATGTCAAGCTAGTGCACCTTGGTTGAGCTCACCTGAGAGGACTGCGGAGTTCTCCTGTGAATTTTAATGTCAAAAATGGAGAACCAAATTAAATTAAGCTTTTCCTATTTGAAATATTTTCATAGCTGGAATAGATACAGCCAATACTCTTTTTAGGTTATGCCAGCTTTTACAGTCACTTTCAACAAATAGCCATCATTAGAAATAGCAAGGACAATGCAGTTGATCGTTTAAAAATAAAAGGTTGTCATTTTGATTTTTTTTCTTAAAAGAAATAATGAATTGCCTATAGCCACTATGACTGAAACACCCCTTTAGAGGCCACAAATAAATGAGGCCATAAAGAAAACATAGTCATATGTCAAAGAAACCTGATCCAATTAGTCATTCTTTGTAGTAATTCTGTCACAAAACTTTCTAACATTTTGTTTCTATTGAGATGTAAACCCTTAGCTGGTAGTTTGCAGCCTATTCAGTTACTTAATTTTATATTCATTTTTCAAAATGAAGGATTATTTTCCATACAAGACTAAAATTTTGTAAGTTCCTAATGGCCAAGTTATAAATAGCCAATTATTTCATAAAAAGTGGGAAACAATTATTTTCTGAAATGTAGAGACTAAAGGAAAATGCTTTGGAGTATGTAATATAACATGAGTATTTATATTTTGAAAAAGGATTACATTCTATAATTGTTGCATAAACATTTAATTGGCTAAGAATAAATATCAAAATTGACCCTGTTACATTCATATAATCTGGGAGTATGTTTTTCAATCATCATAGAAAGAAAGCTATGCTATTCAACATCACTTTTAGAATGGAGCCCTACATACAGTAGACACTCAAAAATGTTGGTTGATGATAAACATGATTCTGCCCATTCTATAGACTTTTTAAACATAAAATTCTGACTTAGTTTTCCATGGTAAATTAGGTGAAACCAATCATCACTGGCAATTTATATCTACAAAGCTCTCTTCAGGGCAAAAGAAAATTAGTGTCAACCATTTATTGAGGTCTTCCTACCATCCCCAAGATTCTGTATACATAGAACTTCACAATGTAATACAACAGAACATTGCTTGCTTAAATTCATTAAAAAAAGTTTTTCCCACTCAGATACTTTTTATGTTAAGACACAAGAATCTAGTTTGGAAGATATGATTAAAATGTGGTTTGATATCAATAGAAGAAGGAAAGGGCGGAAATCAATACTGCAGGAGCTAATAAAGACAAATGTTCTGTGATTCACCAGGGAAGAAATAATGGATGAAAAATTGAATATGATTCAGCAGTGTAACACTGTCACCAAAAGGCAAATGCTATATCGGATTGCATTAATAGACATATCATGTAAAACAAGCAAGGTAATTTTTCAGTAGCAGTAGTTCTCAACACTATCGGTTAGGCCAAAATTAGAAAAGCGCCTGTTCTTTGACCACAATCATTGCACAAAGTGTTGTATAGAGTTCACAGGAGAACAAAAAACAAACACAAAGAAAAATAAATGAATTAATATGGATTGTTAGGGAGATAGATACATAGGTACATAGACAGACAAACTATCAGACACAAAGTTTAGAAAACCAGACTTGCTTTCAGAGATCAAGAGAATTAAGTCTATGTTCAGTCAAAAGAAAAGCCAAAACCAGCTAAGAGAGGACATAATTACTATAAAACCAAATACACAAAGGGAACAAGATCCAAAAAGAAGATAAGGACAAGTTGATTTTATTAGGCAGTGATAGAACCAATAACAAATGGATTCCAGTTGTTTCAGACAATGATTTACATTAAACAGAAAGGAAAATCCCTAGCACATAGACAGGCATGCAATAATTCAATGGTATGCCTGGGATCCCAGTCATTGGAAGTATTCAAAATAATCAGGATACTCATTCATTCAAAAGTGATCTGGTTAATGAGTGCATGGCTGAACACACCTTCAAACATTTATAGTTGTTTTGACATATATATATATATATATATATATATATATGACATATATATATGACATCTAGTCAGATTGCTTACCAATAGAGCAAAGTTGAAAGAAGCAGCTGAGGAAATTCAACCTAAAGTTACAGATTCCAAGGATCACTGAACCCCCACTTTGTCAAAAATAATCTCAGAATAAAAAGATAAGGAAAATACTAGCTAATTTTATTGAAAACTACTATATACCAAGCCCTGTCCTGTATTTTGTACTTATAAAACCTCATTTAGTATACAATCATATATACTATTATTATCATATTACTATAATTATCTCCATTTACAAATGAGAAACTAAAGTATAGGGAGATTAGGTAATTTTGCCCACAAGTGCCCACAGTCAGAATTTTGAACACCATCAGTCTAGCTGCAGGGCCTAGAAGGCTATCCTGACCCTCAGTTACCTAGGAATATACCACAGACTCAAAAGTAATAAGTAGAATGGGCTAAGATGACAGCTAAGTAGAATGGGCTAGCATGACAGTATCAATAGGTAATGACAGTTGGAGACTAAAGAAATAACCTTACGATGCAGAAGAGAAAATTTAAATTAGGAATAAGAAAAAATTTACACTTAATGGATGACATTAAGAGTAGAAAACACATTTTAGAAGGCTAAGGAATATTCTCTCTAGACTTTCTAAAATTCTAAGTAGTTTAGATTTTCTTTTAGTGACGATTTAGTGAAATTTCTTTTGGATGTAGAATATTACATTAAGTCCTCCCAAACTCTTTTATAACATATGATTTATGTAGACCATAACATTGCTTGGAAACATTACACTAGAGGACTTCTAAGGAAATATTTAATTTCTAATATAGATTAATTTAATATTTAATTTCTGTCTAATATAGGTTAATCTAATTAACAGAGACAGCTGGCTACATAACCATACCACCAAATTTTGCACCTCTTGGGTCCCATTGAAAGAACAGGCAGTTAAAAATGGGAATAGAAAAGCAATCTAGAACATAGTCATGATTATGACAATGACCTAAATTGTATCACTCATAGTATAAGCATACCAAATTTGGAAACATTATTCAAAAGTGTATTCATGATATAAGAAAGAATGTCTAGCTGCACAACAGACACTATATTAATGCTGCTTCTTATAAAAATCCAATAATTATAACTAGTTTCTTCTTGCCTTAGAGCTTCCAGGTATTTCAATACGCCTTGTTCTTCTGTTTCTTTTCTTTCTTTCCCCCTTCCCTGAACTGGTCTTATTGAAAGCATATTTCATTTCTGATCAAAACAATGAGCCTACAGGTGACATAGGACTTCCTCCTTCAACTCTGATCTCCATTACCACCTTGAACAGGTACGCAGTAGCACCAGTTCTACTGGGAGTGTTTCCCCACCTGTCCCATTATTCTGTTCTTTCCCACTATCTAAGGGTCTTTAAGGGCATTTAGAACAACATTGTATTCTTTCATAATGGGTTCATTCATCTGTCCCGTGTGGATAAAATTGCATAACTGATTTAGGAATTTTCTCAATAAAACTCTTATGTTGGAGATTAAAGCTTTCTGTCCAATACAATTTTTAATTCTCACATATAATACTGGTGAATTCATGAATTGAACACTAGAGTCAAAAATAGCATGCTTCCTCTGGATCCTAAATCCTGAGCCTTCTCAAAAAAAAAAAAAAATCTGTAGCATTCTTCATAAAAAATGTTGGCTTTTCACTGTTCTTCATTGAATAGCCACTAATTGACAAAACACCGTTTACACCTAGGAAGGTTTAGGACAGATAGGATTGGTTCAAATATTGGTTCTGCTACTTACTAGCTGTATAAATTGACAACTCTGCACATATTTCAGCATGTTTAATGGGAATAACTTTACTACTTTACTTATGTTGCAGGATAACTGTGAAGATTAGAGATGAAATCAAATTACTATGATATCATGCATGTAGCAGATACACAATGAATGATAGCTTTTAAAATTATGTTTATAGTCTAATTACATGTTAAAGTGAATTAGAAAGCCAAAGAATATTCTAAAAGAAGGCAACGGATTTTTATACAGAAAATCTGAAAGTTGGAATTAGAAGTGTCTCTCCCAATCTTCCATTTCTGTGGACCTACCTTGTACCTCCATGACTTCTATAGTGATGGAGTGGTTTTAAGAAGACAGAGCCCCAAATCCCACAATTCTTCCATCAGAGAATCTCAGAATTTGTTTGGTGGACTGGGCTTCCAAATAAGGTTTTATCTGATAAAAACTTTCTTTTAGTAGAATAACCTAGGAAGCTATGTGAGTTGTCCAAAATTCAAACAGATATTTTTCTAAATTCTTAAGAGTTGAGGTGCTAAACAATTTTTTAAGTATATGAAAAGATGCACAACTTTGTCAAATTCAGGGGTCTCTAACGTTAGAAGGAAAAACATTCTGCATATTTTAAGAGTCAAAGAGATGCAAATTTCAATCAATAGGTGTAGCCCCCTGAAAGAGGATTATAGAGTAATTGGACTCGTGGTATACCTGATTAGCTGTGGCTTTAAGTTGTGAAGTCACTGTCGCATACAATATATAAGAGTCAGTCCACCTTATCTACATCACAGGAAAAGAATCTGCTGCTTCCTGAAAAGAACTTCTGATTGTTAATAACTTCAGCAAACTGAGAAGGCAACCAAAAACATCCCTCTTGAGAAAGCCACTCTAAAGAATGTTTGAGGCAACAAAACTGCATCCCCCAAAGGAAACATTGTTCAAGCCATGTATATTTAGAATTAAATATAGGGTATTTAAGATAATCGTGTGTTCATTTATTTATCCATTCATTCATTCAAAAGTATCTATTGACTATGTGCTAGGGCCAGGTACTGTTCTGGGCACTGTGGATACATTAATGAGCAGAACAGAAAAAGTCTCTACCTTTGTCAACTCTGCCTTCCGGTCAGGGAATAAATATAATAAACATAATAAATGAGTAGAGCTAATGATGCCAGTGCCCTGTTTACATTTCCTCTACCCTCATGGGTTGAAGGCTATTAACTGTGAATAAACAACTGCAGGTCTGCCTGAGCTGCAGGAGCACAGTCCTCTGACACTCAAGAAACAGCAGAAATGAGCTTTCAAGTCCTGAAAAGAGCCCTCATCCAAAGACAGAAGTGGTGCTGGGTGATACACACCCCAGCTCCTCACCTCTTGGTGGCAAGCAGTTGAGCCTCAGCTGTCCACCAAGATAATCTGCTTGATAACCTACCTCTCCCTGACCCACTACCCTACTCCCCTACCTGTTTTTCTTGGGGTCACCTCCCAAATAAACTACTTACACTCAAATTTTGTCTCAGGATCTGCTTCTAGAAGAACTTGTCTGTCCTAGGCAACAAGTACATTACATAGTAGGTTAAAAGGGGATACACGCTATGAGAAAGCACAGAACATATTAAGAAGGATCTGGATTAAAAGGCAAGGGACAAGGTGGAAGGCATTTGAACAAAGATTTGGGGAGATAAAAGGGTAAACCATGGGGATAAAGGGAGGAAAGCTAATGCAGAGTCCCTGCAGCAGGAGTACGCCTGGTGCCTTCAGGACTTTGGAGGAGACCATTGTGACTGCAATGGAGTGTGTGAGGGAGGGAGTAGTAGAGTATGGGATATGAGTGAGGTAACAGCTGTAGGGAGGTATTAAAGATTTTATAAGCTCTTATAAAGACTCTGGGTGTTAGCCTGAGTAATAGAGTGATATGGAAGGATTTGAGTGGGGGAGTAACATAATCTGACATTTTAAAATCTTTTTAGTTACTGTGTTGAGAAAAGACTGTAGGAGGTAAAAGATAGAAGCAGGGAGAAGAGTTGGACATCTATTACAAAAATACACGCAAGAGTCCATCAACAGGGACTTCCCTGGTGGTCCAGTAGTTAAGACTCGGTGCTCCCAAAGCAGGGGGCCCCAGGTTCGATCTCTGGTCAGGGAACTAGAGCCCGCAAGCCGCAACTAAAGACGTTGCGTGCCGCAGCTAAGACCCAGCACAACCAAATAAATAAATAAATAAACAAATATTTAAAAAGAAGAGTCTATCAACAGGTGAATGGATATATAAATTGTGGTATTTACATACAATGGAATATTATTCAGCCATAAAAAGGTATGAAATACTGATACATACTACAAAGTAGGGTAAACCTCAAAAATATTATGCTAAATTTTAAAATGCCAGACACAAAACGTTACATACCCTATGATTGCATTTATAAGAAATATCCAGAATAGGTAAATCCATAACGACAGAAACATAATAGTAGTTTCCAGGGGTTGGGGGGAAGATGATTTGGGAAGTAACTTCTTAACGGGGACAGGGTTTTACTTTGAGGTGATGAAACTATTTTGGAACTAGATAGAGGTGGTGGTTGACAACATTGTCAATATACAAAATGCCACTAAATTATTCACTTTAAATGGTCAATTTTATGTTATGTGAATTTTATCTCAGTTTTAAAAAGAAAAATCTAAAAAGGGGGAAAAATATGTGCAAGTGGGCTTCCCTGGTGGTGCAGTGGTTGAGAGTCCGCCTGCTGATGCAGGGGACGCGGGTTCGTGCCCCGGTCCGGGAAGATCCCACATGCCATGGAGCGGCTGGGCCCATGAGCCATGGCCACTGAGCCTGCACATCCGGAGCCTGTGCTCCGCAATGGGAGAGGCCACAACAGTGAGAGGCCCGCGTACCGCAAAAAAAAAAAAAAAAAAAATATGTGCAAGAAATTATGATGGCTTGGACCAGAAGGCTAGTAACAGAGGTGTTGAGAGTGGTATGATTCTGGACATATTTTGTAGGTGAAGTCAAGACAATTTCAGGACCAAATGTCAGTGTGAAGAGTCAGAGATAACTCCAAATTTGGGGGCTTGAGCAACTATTAGTATAAAGTTGGCATTTATAGATACAGAAGGTTGCCATTGGAGTGTGGTTAGGTTAGAAGATCAAGAGTCCAGTTCTGAATACGTTAAGTTTAAGAGGTCTGTAGATAGTCAAGTGGAGTTTGAGATTTCTAGCCTTATGGCAAAGATTTAGAATCATATCCATTGTATTATTATGTTCACTGAGCAATGAGTCAGTAAACATTTGGTATTTTAAATATGTGTTGTGTTTAAGGGAATTCAGCTAATTGGAATAACACATCAGGCTTGTAATTCTGAGTCAAAATGTATAACCAGAATTTAAATATATTGATGATTTTAAGTGGAAATTTTGGTTTTATATATCAGATCACTTAAAAAAACAAACTTTTTCATATTTGTAATTTTAATTTATTAGACTCATAAGAAATAAAATTCGTGAAACTTGCCAATGATATCATTGACACAGTTAAAAAGAAAATATTAAATCTACTAATGAAGTTTAAATGATTTAGAGGTATATACACTTGCAAACAGATCCAAATGTTATTCAAAGGCCTTTAAATGTTATTGTAGACTTACATAGTAAATTTTGTAAAATAAAACTAAAGGCTTAAGGAAGAACTAAGTTTTTAAATCTCTAACTTGAATAAGTAGACTATTATGCCTTAAAAGCAAGTTAACTACTGAATTTTTTTTTCTACACCTGAGGGCATCAACAAACTCACATTTAATAGCTTGCTCTGATGAAAAATGAAGAGGTTTGAATGTCTACTTTCTGAAGACCAAGGAAATTAAATGTGCTACATAAAATTTCAAAGCCTAAATTTCCAGATATTTCCTAATATTATTCATGTCTAAAGGGAGTCATGGTTTAATTGTGAGTTATTTTGGAAGTTTGGGCAATCTATGTTGCATGTCATGTTATTCAGGAAAATGCTTGGAGGCCCAACTTGTTAAGGTGTTTGATGCCTTTTATTACTGCTGTTGTTTTAACTATTCAACACAACGTGTCCAAAATTCCAATCCAATGTACTTTGTGACACAATAGCCCTGTGCATAGGAGAGAATGAAGTTGCCCAAAATGTCCCAATATGTCACAACCAAGGCGACAGCAGATACAGTCAGTGAGCAAAGAGAAGAAGTTACATCTGAACATGTGAAAGGTGCCACGTTCATTTTTTTCTAGTCCATTAACATATCCAGATAGAGATCACAGCAGAAGTTTAAAATATTAAGAAGAATTTGTGGATACATATAAAACTGTGCTGATTAATTTTTTAAATTATTGTGTATAAGTAATACTGAGCTCTATTGGATTACAGCTATTTCTAAGTTTATAACAAGTGGAGTTTCACTGCACTTACTCTTTATGGACTTATTTTAATAGTTTAAGGCACCTGAAATTTTGGGTTGCTCCCATAAGTAGAATTAATTTAGATGGTTTGATAACTGATTATTTATGAGGCCTGTTGGAGTTGGAGTAGTGATATTAAAGTAGAAAATCAGTTTAAGCAGCTGAAGTTTCCAGCCAAGCTTTCCGAATTAGTTTAATTCATTAGGTAATTCCTCATTCCCCTCTGAATTTTATCTTTTGGGAACAGACTATCCCAGAATATTTTTTAAAACAAGAGTTAACCACAGAAGAGTAGAACATGCAATTTTGTAGAACTTAAGGTATATGAAAAGATAACCTATTAAAAATTATCAGTCCTATCTGTCATTTCTTGTCCAACTCATTTGGCTTTATATTTTAAAATTTTACTAGTGTATTTCCAAATCTTAACTCTAAATATAAATGTTTATCTTTTAACTTTGTTTAAAAAAATTCTTGCCCATTTTACAAATTCATTTTTTGTAAAATTAGGAAAATACAAGAATGTTTCAAAAAGAAAATAAAAACTTCTCACAAATTTACTACCCAGACTCAACATTTTGATGTATTTCTTTCCAGGTTTCCTTCTGCATGTACATAAAGACTTTATTTTTAAAATTTGGATTATATTTTTTATCCAGTTTAGCTTTCTTTTCTTTCCTAGGTAACTTCACTTTGTGGACATTTTCCCAAACTTATAAAGATTCATGAGAAAAGTTTTTTAATGGTTATATAGTATTTCATTGTACAAATGTATCCTAATTTATTTAACCATTTCCCTATGGTTAAGTATTCTGATTACTTATTACTAAATAACAACCTAATTAATACTTGAAAACATGTGTGTGCCAACAGAATAAAAATTGACTAAAAATATGTATTATAGGGAAGTTACTAAAGAGTTAAAATATTATTTCTTATTTTTAAAAATCTGTTCTATTATCCTTCTCCTTGGAGATACATCTGATTGTATAATTTTAGTACTTATACCTATTCTTTGATTTTCTTCTTTTCGCTCATAATTGAATATACAGTCAGCTTAATTATATGGGTCTAATGATCCTGAATTGGTGACATGCTAAGTTTTCATTTTTATCTCAGCTATATATCTACAAATGTTTGAGAGATTTACTTCTGATTACTTGTATCAGCATTTTGCTTTTTCTGTTTTCCAATATATTTTTTGGAAATAGTGAGGACAATCCAATGTGATATTCAAACAATTATACAAACACTGCTATTAACACAAACCTGTCATCACTATCAAAGCTGAAATGGTAGCTGGCATTTCATCTGTATATACCAGCAGCAGAAAGCAACTATAGCTCACCAGCCTAAGGAAAAAAAAAAAAATATTGGAAAAACATGAGGGCTTTCACAGGACCAAAGGGAAGTCAGGATGGAAACAGGAAGCAGGCAGCTCCACAGGGTCCCTGTGACAGGAAACACTAGAAGTTTGGCCCTGGCACTGCTGTGACTAGAATTAATAAAATCTTTTTTTCTTACATCGTCACACTCGAGGTTCAATTTTCCCAGAAGAAAGTGTCCAATTGGGCAAGTTGCCCTTGATAGTACTGGGGGTAAGAAGAAGGCTCTGGAGGGAGGAGCCTACAAGGATGTTTTGGGTTCTCTAGTGAGCAACCAGGCACATGGACTTACCTTTACTTTGTTGTCACAAGATGAAGGAGAGGGAATTCCTCAGTGGGAATCAGGGTGCACTTAGGAAAAAGGGAAGTGAATTCTAGACTGCCAACTCCATGGGGCAGGAATCTTTAGGTTTCTTATCCACTGATGCTACATATAGTAGGTGCTTAATAAATATTTGTTGAATCAAATAGAACTGGGTAGGCAAAAAAAGAAGAAAAGAAAAGAAATGAGGGAGGAAGGAAGGAAGGGGGAGGGAGGGAGGAGAAAGAAAGAAAAAGGAAAGGAAAGGAAAGGAAATGAGAAAAACTAAACTTAATTCAGAGTGAATACTTCCTTAATAAAATAAAGAGCTAAGCTAGATGACACTTTTTCTTTTCAATACGAATAAGGAGTGACTTTAAAGCAACGTGATTGATTTTCCTGGATGGCTTGCATATTGACTTTGAAGGCAATTTTCAAAGGGAAGCTCTAAAATGATCTTAAGCAATGGCAGTAATGTTGGTGTAATAGAGAGCTTCTCTATGGGGGCACTTTAAAGGACTCATTTAGATGTTTAAGTCCTGGTAGGTAGGCTTTTAAAAAATTCACTTGTGATTCCACATTGCACATTTTCTATAAACTAATTGGTTAAGGAAAGCAATATAAGGTAATAAGAAAACTAAGAGAGGAGCAGGAAGAATACTACTCTAAACATGGTAGGTTTAATAAGATTTACAGATCCAATATAATTTGGGGACCTAAATGATTTCTTAAACACATTTGTAAGACCTGCTAAAAGCTATACTAATAGTTACCATATATCTAATATTAACTAGGTATAAGGTACTTATACATTAAATTACATCTATACATTAAATTATCTATAATACTCATAACATCCACCCAGCTAAATAGATACCGTTGCTCCAATTTTACAGGTAAGGAAACTGAGGGTCAGAAATTTGAATTGTCCAAGGTCTTGCAATAAAGAAAAACAAAGCTGTGATTTGAACCAGTCTGTTCAGTGCCCCACCCTAAGTGTGACACTGAAAGCAACACTCTCCAAAAGCAACTGAGCAAATGAGGCAACATCCCCTGTTCTCCTTGAAGATATAAACTTATGAGCATATTTACTCCCTACCTGCATCTCCAAAACGTTCTCACACAAACCATTTAATATATTTTCTAAATGATGCTAAAGTCAAGCAAGCATTTAATATTATCAAACCCATCTTTCCATTTTTTTTCTTTTCAACCCAATTTATCTTTAAATTTATGTTTAGGTTTACAAATCTAATCATGTATTTAATATATAATACTAATTTTCAAAATCAAAGTGCCTGAAACATTACCAAATAGATGGATAGTGATGAACTTTCTCTTCAATGAGAACTTCAGCATATGATTTGCATTTGCACCAAATTCTTATTTTATGGAAAAAAAAGTCCTGTTTTCTATAATGACCAAGGAATAGGCCTAGAGATATCCCTTGTAAAGACTCCTTGATGCCAGAGCATATCAGCATGAAAAAGTAATAAAAGAGAGCTCACAGAGATCTAAAAAGTTTATGGAAAGAACAACTACTTCATAATGAGAGTTTCCAGATCACAAACTAGAAAGAAGAAATCCAACTATAAATCTATATTCAGAGTACAGCAGAGGAAATAGGATATGAGATAATTTTTGCCTTAGTTTTTGAGCAGCACAGATCTTATGAACGGAGGTGGAAGCTATTCAATAACATTTATTGCGAGCCTCGTTCAGTGCTTTCCATGGGTGGGCAGTCAATAAATCTTATCTGGAGATGATATTTATGCAATGATAATCAGTCTACCTCAGCATAGCAATTTGGGGGGAGAATATTGTCTGTAGCAAGGTTAAGCCTTGTGAAGTAAAATGATAAAAGTAAGGGCAAAGACCAGATGTGGAAAGTATTCAAAAAAGAAATTAAGGTTTATGCAATATTTGCATAAGCATTGGCAACTACAATTTAGAAAAGTAAATGCATTTTCAGAAAAATTTGAAACACATTTTGGTAAATGTAGGGAAAGCATTAAAATTAGACATGATTCTCCGCCCCCACCCCAAACTTCACCAACCAACACATATTTATTTCCTCATTCAAACAACGAAGACACAGAAGAAATTTGACCTTTGTTTCAGGGCAGAGTGGGATCAGTCATATACAACGGAGCCCTTTTATCTTTGTTTCTTGACTCTATGTAGACTAAATTAACAAGTTATAAACACGATCCCTAGAGTTTTGCCACACAAAATATCAAACTAAATAATTTCATACATTGACTTAATGGTATGGTTCACCTGTAAAAAATAATTTAAACATAGAGTTTAAAATGGTTGATTTTAAGTTGAGAATCTTTATGTTCTTTGAATGAACTAAAATTCATTACCTCATTTCAACACACACACACACACACACACACGCCCAAGAGCACTCTCAGTGGACACCCAGGTGCTAGTATATGAGCTGGTCTCGTGTTTAGAAAAAAAAAATCCCAAGCCATGCTGACAGTTAATGTAGAAAAAAATCTATACTTTTTCCTTATGAAAAATTTATTTTTACATAAGTTTGTATGGAATTTTAAAATAATAGAAATTTCAATTATTCTTTTTTTCTATCTAGTAAGAGAACTCTAGTTTGAGGAATGACTTATGGTGAGGAATAAAGTGAGGAGTAGAGAAGGAAAAAGCTGCTATGACAACGTTTCTCTAATTAGGTGGCACGTAGAGTTATTTCACTCCATTCACCATAAAGTTATACAACATGCATGTTTTAGAAGTTGTTAACGACTCAAAAATAATATGTAAGGTTAAAAATATAAATAATTGGAGCTGAATCTGTCACCTTAATAGTCTAATTTCTCATTTAATGTTTGTATGATTAGTAAGAAGGCAAGCTACATAGCAGACAGGACACTGTTACAAACCCAAAAAGGAAAAAGATAATTGACTGCAAATTTCAGGTTACCCAACCACTCAAATCATTTCTATGTTAGGGTCTAATTTTAGTTTTCTTAGACGAGTCTATATCCTCCTTCCTTTTCCCGTTCATAAACCCAGTCTGAAGCTCTGTGGCTGGCATAACTCCCCGAGATTTCAGCAGCCAGCTAGGAACAGTAACTTTTACCTGATCTTTTCTTTTTTTTTTTTTTTTGCTGTACGCAGGCCTCTCACTGTTGTGGCCTCTTCCGTTGCGGAGCACAGGCTCCAGACGCGCAGGCTCAGCGGCCATGGCTCACGGGCCCAGCCGCTCCGCGGCATGTGGGATCTTCCCGGACCGGGGCACGAACCCGTGTCCCCTGCATTGGCAGGCGGACTCTCAACCACTGTGCCACCAGGGAAGCCCTACCTGATCTTTTCTTATAGAGAAAATGGGGAAGAAGAAAACCTAGGCTGTTCAGTTAGCAGAGACAATGAAACCTAAAATAGATTTCTTTTTCGTAGTTGGAGGGGATATGTAGATGGGGCAGGCAAGGGAAGTGTAAGAGGCAAATTGTCCCCAGGAGCTGCCATCAGCCAAACAACCAGGAAGATAAACTGAAAATAAGAATAACTTCTTTTCACTGGGGCTTCTCATTTTCCACAAACTGCTCTGCATCCATATTGCAACTTCATCTCTGACTTCCTTCTGTAAGGAAGTCTGTTGTCACAATTCAAACGAACAAAGTTTACAGTAAATCTTTACAAAAAGACAGCTGAAGCCTTGGGAGCAAGTCGCTCTGAAAACCTGGAGAGGACAAAACTTCACAGTGCACAGAGACCAAATCAAATAAATTACATATTTGTGCCAGTACCTTTTGGAAACATATTGGACTTCACACGCACACACACACACACACACACATACACACACAAGCACACACAAATTAGAAAATTCTGAATGTGTCACACTTTCCTCATTAAGCCTGACATAAGAACATGTGTGCGCATACATGCATGTGTGTATGTAATGTGTGCGGGCAGGGGGGAGAGAAAGAGAAAGACAGAGAGAGGAGAGAGACAGAAAGACAGAGAGAGAGACAGAACTGTAGCAAAACCCATAGAAAGAACCCAAAAGAGATGAAAAAAGTTTTTTTCCATTCTTTGTAATGTTCAAGTACTTAGGAATTACTATATCAGGATATACCCCATTCAGGCAAAAAAAGTTTCATGTTAGAACTTCGGGGAAAATGTTTTGGAATAGGATTCTATATGAGTCTGGTTGAATTAGAGGTGGTCAAATAAGGGGCATAAATTAAACACCAGTCAAATTTAGGAACATTGGCTAAACAAGGTGCAACAAATAAGGTGTACAGCAAGAATTTATTAAATATCCACTCTTCATCCATTCAACTGTCATAAATATTTGTTGAGCACCTACAACATTCCAAATTCAACCTCTGCTTTCAGTGAGTTCACAGATAACCTTATCCAGGTGACCAAAGGTGACACTTCTGGGAGTCAGGCAGCAAGGATCAGAAATTCAGGCTAAAGAGAACAAAGAGAAAAATCAGATACCTGGGCAGAGGAACAAAGCCAAGAGAACCTGGGCCGTCAGACCAGTTGATCTGCCTCGATTAGCAGAGAGATGCTCAATCTCAATTCAGGAAGGCTCCTGAATCGCAGATGGGAAACTAAAGTTGACCCAAATCCTATACAGTCTTCTCTCCTCCCGTGTCAGTCCCCATATCCCCTATTATCACCCCCACCCTCACTTCCATCTTTGTACATTCCTGCTCAAACCCTGTATTTTAGTACAAAAAGACTGTTAAACGCATTCTTTCTGACCATCTCCTGCCTCTTCTCTGCTCTCACTCCTCACCCAGATGATGGAACCAATTTCAGATCTGCACATACAACACGCTCTTTCATACTTACATGCTTCTACCCGAGCCTCCATGTGACAAGTTCTCACACATGCTAGGCATTGTGCCAAGTGCTCAATGTGAATTGCTCATGTAACCCCCATGAAGAGGCTACGATGGTTATTATTCTCTCCCAAGGAAAACCGACAAGGAAACCGAGACTTAAAGAGTTAACTTACACAATAATTCACAGCCATGAGTTGAAATGAGGTCCGAAGCCTTGAAACCTGCCTCCAAAGTCAATTTCATCATGAGTCAGACCATTTCACACTAACTCCTATCCCAAACAAACTTCCTCACTCCATCATTTGACTTTGATGCTGTTTTATATATCCCCTAAATAAC
Organism: Delphinapterus leucas; assembly: GCF_059928025.1. Lineage (NCBI taxonomy): Eukaryota > Metazoa > Chordata > Mammalia > Artiodactyla > Monodontidae > Delphinapterus > Delphinapterus leucas. The sequence goes on along the minus strand of NC_143146.1, from coordinate 47,316,890 downwards.
CTGTCATTTCTCTGTCACAGCACTTATCACACTCACCTTCATAGATCCATTTACTTGATTGTCTTTTCTCCAGTATCTAGAATAAGCCCACGAGCCCCTTACACTTGCAGAATTTAGCCCAATGCCTGGTATTTGAAAGGTAAACAATGAAAGTTGTTGACAGGAATAAATAAATGTCATGAGGTTATGAAATCATGAGAATTGGAAGGATTAAAATATAAATTCATCTAATTTCCAAGCCATTGTTCTTCCAGTGTACCATACTGGCTCCCAGCTAATTGTGGATAAAAGTGGAAACAAAATTGTCCATTCTGTCATCCTTGAATTAAGAGAGTGGGAGAATCAGAGTTAAAATCTACTGTTTCTTATATCTGGCACACAACAGGAGCTCAATAAAAGTTTGTTGAATAAATAAGCCTGGTCCTGATGTATAGGTAGCTGCTGACTCCTCACATAGGTTGACAGTGAATGTGTTACTTAGATTGTGATCTGTAGACCAGTAGGATTGGCAACAGCAGGGAGCTTGTCAGAAATACAGAATCCCAGGCCCTGCCCCAGATCTGCTAAATCATAATTTGCACTTTATCAAGACCCCCAGGTGACTAGTATACACGGTAAATTTGAGAAGCACTGCTCTAGAATGTATGCTGTGTATGGAGATGCGGTTCCCACCCAAGGGACTTGCAATTTAAGTTAGAGAGAAAAATTCTCCCAGTCATAAAATACAGTAGATTAGCACCATAAAAACAATATTAATGTGAAGGAAGAGCAGCATTGATGTAAACTGAAAATTATAGAGAAGAAAATAATGCAGTATTTCAAGGAGCTCTTCTTAGGCAGAGGACACAGAGCTCTCAATACAGGTGCTGACTGCAAAAGTTTGGTAGTGAACCTCCTGCCCAGCACACCTGCCTTTAAATCATAATGAAGACAGATCTCAGAAAACCCATGTGGTTGGCTTCATATTGCAACTCAAGGAGAAGACTTGTATAATGGACAAGGAAGCAGGATCTGGAGGTAAACAGCCTGGGTTCAAATCCCAGCTCAACCATTGACCAGCTCAACAATCTTGACATTGGGCACACTGGTTAAACCTCAGGACAATATGGGTACCTAACTCATAGAGTTGTGATGAGCATGGGATGAAACGATCCCTGAAAAGCACTTAGCAGAATGTCTGACACAAATAAGCGCCCAATAAAAATAATACGTAATTACATAAACAAGATAATTCTTGAAATACATAGGCAACTGGTTTGCTTTGGCATGGCTCCCCTGCCCTGATAGGCTTGATGGGTAGCCTGGGTTGTCCCATCCCTCTTTCCAACTCCCCATCCCCAAATGTGGTCGCTTGGCTCCTAATCAGGGCCCATGAGCTAGGGTGCAGTTGAACCCCTTAACCTTATACGAAAATGTTGCATACAGAAGTATTTGTGCATATTTCTTCAAAAAAGTTCATAGCTTTTACTAGATTTTCAAAGGCATTGATGGCCTCAAAAAGTCATTAATCACTATTCTAAATGAGGTGGGATAGCACGTCAAAAGCAGGTAATAACAACAGACTTGAATTCGGTCCTGACTTCATGAGTTGAGTGACTTTTCTAAGGTATCGTCTCATCTTTAACGTGGGGATAATAACACCACCTTATTAATATCATTTCCTGTGAGGGATTGTGTAACTGTCAAGTGAGATGCTGTATGAAATGGTACCCTAGCTGTAAAAGGCTTCCAGGTGTTAGGGGCAGCTGTTATTATTAGTGATTTCTCAAACATCTCCCACTCACTCCAAGGAACTGTGTTCTCAGGAAACATCCCCCTTTGAGAGCCACAAGTCAGGTAAACTGGTTAGGAGGCTTCAGTGCCCACAGCTTGTACCCCTGCGATGTTTATAAGGATGGAGATGGCTGAGTGAAGCAAGATGGAAACAGCAGCTGGGATGAGTGGTTACAATGAAATGTTGCTTAAGCAGGAAGAGGGGATGGTGGCAGCGTCTGGTTTGGCTGCCATGGGTTGCTATACTTTGATCTCTGGACAGATGTCTCAGGCAGGCATGCCCAGATGTGTCTTCCAGCCAGTGCTGTTTTCTCTTCAGCAACACATCTCCAGGCAGCCTTGCTGTGACATTTCCATTTATCAACAACAAAAGTGAGTGTAATACAGAATGAAGAAGTCAAAAGATTCTGCTTCTTTAATTAAAAGAGGTCAAAACAAAGCAGTATAGAGAAAGGGAAGGAAAACAAGACATATGCCTGGCTTTGAACCTAGACATTTCCACAGTAATCAAGTGGATTGTCAGGAAGCCATGAATGTATAGCTGAGGTGCAAGTGAAAATGAGACTGCGAGGGGTGTGATAACAGTCCTACATCGACAAAAATTTCATCTCATAGGACTCTTGTACAGGACGCCGACAGTGGGCTAGCTCTGTGCTGAGCACAAACACGGCTTCAGAGTTTTTAAAGATGTGTTACAGTCTTCGTCGTGTTCTTGAACAATTCATTCCAATCAACCAGTCTTTCCCAGCTAGCATTCCTTTTGAATTTCAGAAAGGAAAAGGCAGGTTCTCTGTCTTCCCCTTATTGATTTCAAATCAGAAATAAGGATATTAAATCAGTTAATGAAGAAATGACATAGGAGAGCCATGTTTTTTAAAATGTCATATCCTTGATAATATGGAAAAATAGGATGATGTTTGGAGTTTCCTGTCTCTAGGATTGAATCATGTTTGGGTCAGCCCATGACCATATATAGCTGATGTCCATGGCCTGGCATTTGCTTGCATTTCTTCTCTCTGAGCTTTACTGCTTGAACAGTGCTAGTAATGAGAGGAAATGTATTTGTCTCTCATAACTGTCAGAGATGACACAGAGAAGCAAAAGGAATGTGGGCGGTGCTGTTTTGTTTCTAATTAATGAGGGTTTTCAAGCATTTGTGTAAAAAAAAGAAGTTGACATTCAAAGGGTCGGAATCTATTGCCCTTTTCAATGTTTTCCTTTAAGGAAAAAGAAGACAAATTTTTATGTAAAGAAAATATTGTGTGTGCAATTCAATGGAAATGATAGGGACAGCCAGAAATGAAATACAAAAAAAAAAAAAAAATCATCCAGGTACCATAAAGCAATGCATAGCTGAAGGTACCTTATTACTTTGTATCATACCTTCTCATTCTGAATAACTACTGTTATGTAATATGATTCATTGATGTTTAATAATAGAAATAACCACAGTCAGATGCCAAATCAAGAAGAAAAGATCTGCACTTTGAAAAAAAGAACTCTCTTAATATACATAAACGTTCAGAGCTTGAGCTCTGAAAGGAATCCTGCAGTGGGGAGCTATTGAGAAAAGCAGTTCTGAGCTAAAGAAGTGGGGGGGGAGGGGGCGGGTGGCAAATCTAGTTACAATTCTGGCTCTTTCCCAGTTGAAGTAAGTGACACTATGAAAGTACATCTAGGCCTAGCTCTGTGTGTGTGTATACCACCACACACAGACACCCTTTCTGGTTGCCTAGTAGCAGCTGGCAGAATTCAGTGGGCAGTGTGTCCATCCATCAAATATACCTACTGAAGTGTCTAATGAGAAGAGAGTTCTGTGTTACTCATCTTAAGGGAATAAAAAAACAAACAGGGCTTCCCTGGTGGCTCAGTGGTTAAGAATCCGCCTGCCAATGCAGGGGACACGGGTTCGATCGCTGGTCCGGGAAGATCCCACATGCCATGGAGCAACTAAGCCCATGAGCCACAACTACTGAAGCCCACATGCCACAACTACTGAAGCCCACATGCCACAACTACTGAAGCCCGTGTGCCTAGAGCCCATGCTCTGCAACAAGAGAAGCCACCACAATGAGAAGTCCGCGCACTGTAATGAATAGTAGCCCCCGCTCGCTGCAACTAGAGAAAGCCCACACGCAGCAACGAAGACCCAATGCAGCCAAAAATAAATTAATTTAATTTAATTTAAATTTTTTTTAAACTAGACTTTATATCTCAAAGACAAAAAGCAAAACATAAGAATATCTCTACAAGGTAACATAGCAACAAATAGAAGGTATTCATATTGCAAAGCGCAAAGTCAAGAAGTAAAGGGATGCCCAATACAGTGTTTAATAATTACCATAAAAAGAAAAGAATATACTTGTGATGCAGATGTGGGTTCAATCATTTATGTCTTCCTGAAAGAGGAGAGTTTTTAACAGACAAGGAGTGATGGAGATCTATGAGAATTCACAGGTGAATGGAACATTCTGTTACCATACCCAGAATTTAACTAGCCACAAGTAACAAAAAATTGTGATGGACAGCAATTCAAAGCAATGGGGATTTCTTTGTTTCACATAACAAAAAGCCTAGAGATAGGCAGCTGCTGGTATTAATTCTGCAGTCTCAAAAGATAAGAGCTGGAATTTCTGTGATTTGAGGGATCCTCCCTCTTAATCACCAGATAGCTGCTGCAGGTCCAGTCATTGTAACTTCATCCAAGGCAACAACAAAGCAAAGAAAGGATAAAAGGATGACAGAGGATGGGAGGGGAGGAAAGGAGGAATGATTAGTACTCATGGTATATGTAGTATATGTCACTTTTACTAGGAAAAGTAAAAGTCTTCCCCAAGCCCCCAGCCCCCCTGCAGACTTCTACTTGTATCTTATTGGCTAAAAGTGTTTCTCAGGGCAACACAGGGATTCTGACAATGTGAGCCTTGAGTTTTTCCAGTCTCCAGAATGGCTGGCAGAAAGAGCTGGGGAATGTCTAATGATCTACCAAAAATTGGTGCCTGCCACAATTGGACAGACAAATAAGAGAACATATACAGGTTATGGAGAGATTCACTTTCAGGACTGAAACTATCTAGATGGTATTTTGAAAGATTTTACAAAGCACCCAAAGAAAGCATAAAAGTAAATTGTGGGTAGAAATAATATCTAGAATATCTTGCTTACAAAAACATTCACACCCTTATTATACACTTTCACACTTTTATGCACTGGAAAATTTCTATCCATGACAGAAGATCAGCCATCTCTGAAACAGGATATGGCAGTAATTGACCATGCTGCACACAGGAATTCTATGACACAGGTTAAACAAGAAAAGAGAAGCCACTTTCACCAGAGCGAAGCTACAAAAACGAGTTGTTAGAATAGAATATATCTACTTAAAGCATCTCCCACTGAAGTTCCACATTTCACCTCTCTTCTCTGGTCTGTTATCAAACAAGTGACCTCTGTTTTTTGTAGCACCTAGGCACTTTGTCTTGTTTGGGGATGTTTTATTTAATTGCAGACACATCCTGCTGGGTACCCTTGTCCTGTTACCTGAAATGAGGAGGAACTGTAGGGGGTTTTGCTCTCTGCTTACTTCCTGTCAATGAAGTCTTTATGCATTGGGACTTTTGAGGCTCTCCACAACCCCATGATTTGAAGTGTTACTATCCCTATCTGAAAGTTAAGCAGCCTGAAGTTTAGAGAAGTAAAGTTAGATGACTGAGAAGGAACATCATAGAACAGCAGCTTGGTGCCAAACCAAGACCGTCAGACCACAAAGCCTGCTGTGGTGCCTCCTGAGCACGCTCTGATTCTGGAAGTCTAAGAGACTAGCCAAGAACTAGCAAACTAGCAAAATTTCTGCATTATGTTAGATGTTGAGTAAGTGAATGAAACCAATTCTACTCTGGCCTCAAAAGAGAGAGTAAAAACAAATGAAATATTTTCCAACTTTGAGAGCACCAGGTCAGTTTGATTCAAGCCACTGTGGTCATCTGAAAGCCATTCTATGGTTCAGAGAAAGTAGCCATGGCATGCTGGGCATGCCAGTAGTTAGGCATGCTGGGAGGTCCCCGACTATTTGCAGGACATAAGGTAACAGAATCCCGTGGAAAGAGTGAGAACCAAACAGTTCTGAATGTAACTCCTCATTCTAAGTATCACTAGCCATTGTCCTCAGTTAATAGCTGAGTTCTCTGAGCCTGCTTTTCCTCTTGCGTACAATAGGGTTCATAATGTCTACCCAGTTGAAGTAATGTATGCAAAGCACCTTGCATAGTGCCTGACACAGACAGCTGGTGCTCTAGAAGGAGAGCAAACATGGGTGCTTGAGCCCTCTGTTAACACCATGGTCTCCATGTGATGATACTCCACAGGCCAGGGACCTTTCAAGGTATGACCCCAAAGTGGATGAGGGAAACAGAGTCAGCAGGACAGTTCTCCATGCCCCTGCCAGCCCAGGACAGAGCAATCTAGGGCTCAGTGCTACCTAAAAAGCACATTAATATAGTATTGGGAGAGTTTGAGCACATAGGAATGTGATAGAGAGGAGATGTCAGAGATTAGGACTACTGAGAGATTGGAAGATGAAAGGGAGACCCAAGAGAACATAAGGCTTGCTAGCTGCATTGACCTTTTCCAAGTTACCTCGGTTTGGTTTCCTCATCTGTAAAATGGGGCTAATTGATAATAATACCTTCCTCATAGGGATGTTGTGAGCTTAAAATGAAGAAGCACTTAGAACAGTATGCAAGGGCTTCCTTGGTGGTACAGTGGTTAAGAATCTGCCTGCCAATGCAAGGGACATGGGTTCGAGCCCTGGTCTAGGAAGATCCCACATGCCACAGAGCAACTAAGCCCATGCGCCACAACTACTAAGCCTATGCTCTAGGGCCCGCGAGCCACAATTACTGAGCCCGTGCACCCCAACTACTGAAGCCTGTGTGCCTAGAACCCGTGCTCTGCAACAAGAGAAGCCACCACAGTGAGAAGCCCATGCACCGCAATGAAGAGTAGCCCTAAGTCGCCGCAACTAGAGAAAGCCCGTGAGCGGCAACAAAGACCCAACACAGCCATAAATAAATAAATAAATAAATAAATAAATTTTTAAAAATTAAAAAAACAAAACAAAACAACAGTATGCAAAAAAAGAAAAAAGATCTTCTACCAGGAAGATCAAATGCTCCACAATTAAAGAAGGTGAGGTTTTAAAGCCTTAGAATTTCATAAAATTATGTTACTCCCAACAGCAGAGTGGAGTGGAGTGGAATTGTTAGTGTGAACTAGGAAATGGGTGAGCAAGCAGTGAAAGCCTGGCAGTGGAAAGCCAGAGATGAGCCAGAGTTAGAATGGATACAAGGGTCAAGCCAAGTTTTGAAGTGGGTTGTTTTGGAACAGGGTTTTTTAACCTTGTCACTATTGCTATTTGGGGCTAGATAATTCTTTGTTGTGGGGCTGTTCTGTGCATTGCAGAATGTTTGGTAACATCTCTGGTCTCTACTCACTGGATGCCTGTAGCCCCTCCCACCCCCAAGTCTTGACAATCAAAATTGTCTCCACACTTTGCCATCTGCCTTCGAGGGCAGGGAAGGGAGAGAGGAAGGGGCTACAAAATCACTCAATTGAAAACCACTGCTTTCTAATGCAGAGACCACGGTATGTTTTAAACCACAAGGAAAGAAATATATAGTTTCCATTTCCTGTCATGTCAAGCTTTTCTGTTTCATATCAATATAGAGGAAAAATGCCAAAATTTCAAATGGTAACAGGAAAAGGAAAAATAGCAATGACTGTCAACTTGAAAGGATGGGAATCAGCAGGTTCTTTATTGCTGTTTTTCTATGCAATAGTGCAAGACAACTGGGGGAAAGTATTGAACTGTAATTTTATTTAATTTCAGGATATGACCAAATTAAGAATAAATAATCTCTATTTACAAAATAGAAAAATTTGTATTAGCTTGAAAACAAATTTCCAGTCAAGAGTTTTGAAAGAACTCAATTGGCTTACAGTATCCTTACTGTCTGGACAGAAAGAAGCAATGAATATGACAAGAAGTCCTGATAGCTTTAGCTTGTCTTTTGTTTTTTTCAGACATGATGCACTTAGAATCTTTCAATTGCTCTTACCTCCTGGCTTTCTTTCAATATGAAAGCTTTAGCATTCAGTCATGAAATACTGCATCCCAGTTGTTCCTTTTTTTTTGATGTTGGGGGTAGGAGTTTATTAATTAATTAATTTATTTTTGCTGTGTTGCGTCTTCGTTTCTGAACGAGGGCTTTCTCTAGCTGTGGCAAGCGGGGGCCACTCTTCATCGCGGTGCGCGGGCCTCTCACTATCGCCTCCTCTCTTTTTGCGGAGCACAGGCTCCAGACGCGCAGGCTCAGTAGTTGTGGTGCACGGGCTTAGTCGCTCCGCGGCATGTGGGATCCTCCCAGACCAGGTCTCAAACCCGTGTCCCCTGCATTAGCAGGCAGATTCCCAACCACTGCGCCACCAGGGAAGCCCAGTTGTTCCTATTTTTAAAGAGATTCCGCAGAGTTGATATTAGTATAGTTTAATGTTTTAGGCAGAAGTTCAAAAAATAAATAATTCAACCCCATATCTTTACTTAGTCACATATTAAAGAAATATAATTTATAACAAACATCTGCTTTCCAGTAATAGAGTAACAGACGGCAAAGAAAATTGGGTGTGAGAAATGACATACACTCATGCATTTATGTAATTAAACCTTAAAAGAATAGCTGAGTGATATTTTTCTTCTAATGCCAATCCAAGAATTAATAACACTCAAGTTAGCGTCAGGTCTTATAAAAGTACCATCTTAAACATAATGACCTGGTCCAATGGTAACACCTGTTAGTTCTCTTCCTAGACAGCTCTCTGATGTACATGCTGGGGTGACACTACAGGGAAACAAAACAACTGGTCAGCTCAGAAGGGGGGAAATCAATAAAATTGATTATTTGGCATTGTGAACACACCTCTCCAAAAAAGGTGATCACATTTAATTTTCACTTTCCAATTGTTCGCTTTAAATTGCTTTGATAAAAATGTACAGGAAATTACTATAGCGATTGCTCTGTGTTATCTTTATACCAAAATGTATGACGTTTATATTTTCTTCTGCCTCTTATCAAGAAGAAATAATGGATATTTGAAAAAGTATTTGCTGGATTATCTGAAAAAGTCACCAAAGATAAGGACTTTAATTTTAAAAATCGCCATTAGGTTAAAACCAATAAACTCTGGTGTAGAGCATGTTGCAAATGAGGTCAAACTCTTGAGTTAATTCTGAAATAAGCTGTTTATTTTGGTTTTGTTCCATGACTATAGATTGTAGCTTCCAACCAGGCCAGCCAAATCAAAACCACAGATGTTAATCCAAGACTACTCTGTAGTATAAACGAATCAATTCAAACCCGTGACCGTTACTGGAAAAACCGTTACTCAAAATATACAGACCCACCCTAAAACATGACTCAGTAATGGGGAAAAAAATCAACCAGCAGGCCTGGTTCTTATGGTTGATCAATAATGCTACCTTCATTTAGGGGGAAGAAAACCAATATATTTTCCATTTTGAATTGCAATAAGCAAAGGGAAGTTCTACAATTAGCTCAAACTCAACCAAAGATTACTAGTTACAAAGTATCTGTGCCTCTCTATGAATCAGCAAGGTCAATCTGCAGACATGGCCTATAGATTCTCAGTTAAGTTACAGCCGGCCTCAGTCACTCTTTTAAAACTGTTATTAAACAGGATTTGAAATGCCATTTGTTGAGAGATGACTTAGATTATAGGGTTCCAAATGGAAAGAAAGTTATAATAGAGTAGGAAGGTAGAGCATCCATATTCTACAGAATGAAGATCCAAATGACCAAAAAAACCTTTACTGAAAACAATGAAGATCAGAATTCCATTCTGTACCATAAACACTAAACCCAGAAATCTCACCCAAACACTTGAGTCTTAAAGCAAGCTGACAATACATAATGTTTTGAATGCTGCAAAAGGATGATGATAAAAACAGAAAAGAAGTTTTTAGTGTCGATTAGAAAACATCTTGGAAATGACTTCATCTGTTGTTGATAATTAATTTTGCAAAAAAAAAAAAAAAAGACAACCATATTATCTCACCTTCGAGTTCTTGCAAGTTGTTCACTCGTCACATTACTTTTATGAAAACAAGATTAAATAACAAAAGCATATTCTGGTATTAGGGATTCCTTTATAAAAGCAATCTTAGCATCCAAACAGTTCCAACCCACTTTCTCAACTTACTACATTTACATCTTTAATGTTCACCATAACTGATGCTTAAAATATTAAACTCAAGGCAGTATAAGAGTCTGAAAAGTCAATTTGTGTTTAATATACCTTGTTTATGAAAGCATAAAATTAGAAAATACCTTTTCAAAAACATATTCAAAATGTATGATTGAAGCAAAGAAATAGAAGTTGGGATGATAGATAGGTAATCAGATGGTTTATGTTCAGCCATGCCAGAAAATTGAGCTGTGACCAAATATTTATTGTTCTGTTACAGAGCTCTTTTTAGTCAAGCTGTCTAAATTTGCTCTCCATCAGTGGTTCTCCACTTCTGTGTATATGTAGGAGGGGAGAGGATGAGGGGGCAGGGTAGGGGACTAATGGGGAGGACATGTCAAATGCCCAACTGCATAGTTCCTCTCAAATAGATCTGACTCTGTAAGTCTGAGGGGATCTTGTGTAGACCTGTATTATAAGTAACCCAGACGACTCTGATGTAAGTGGTCCATGAATAATACTTACATTAAGAAATATTGCAGCCTTCTGCTTAACACTTGAGAAGCTTTGCTTACATCCTTAATACTCTCTACCAAACACTCTCAGGAAGGCACATTCCTCATAAAAGATTCCTCCTTACTTCTTACCATTTCCTTGGGGTGTCTTTCCAGTCTCTACCTCCCAAATCTCCTTGAATCTCTCCCTGCATCATTTCCTTCCACTTGAAACTTGATAATTTGGACTGTCCTTTACTTCCTGAAACTGCGCTTGCCTGATGTGAAGATTCTAGTTCCCCTGCAAATGCAATTTTCTGCAAGGTACAGACAGTTCTGTTCTTCTTTCAGCGTAGCTGCTATCACAAGTTTATGACATCCTTCTTTTGAAAAAGGCAGAGTGGTGTAAGACAAACAACCGGGAAGCTGGAGTCCAGAAATTTAGGTTTGCATTTTGATGCATTTTGATGCTGCTAATTCTGACTTAGGATGTTGGGGAAGTCACTTTATGCTCTGAGCTCCAGTCTCCTCACCTGTAAAATAAATCAAATAATGCCTAACTCTTAGGATATAAGTTAGGGTTAAATGAGATACTGTCTGGAAAAAGTCCTTTGAAAATGGTAATTTCCTATAAATTTGGGAAATTTTTGCAAAGCAAGAGAAAGACCTGCCTATGATCATTTTGAAATCCTTGTCTCATGTGGAACAAAATATGGAACTTCTAGCTACTTTTTCATGAAGGGTAAAAAGCATAATCCCTTGATAATAATTTAGTTCTTTAGACATCAATAATGCTAACTCTTTAGTGATTCAGAAACCAACTGTTCTAGATATTTTCCATTTTTCACTTCCTTCCTTTCTTCCTCTGTCCTGCTTTGATGCTCAGGAGTTGGTTCCTGCAGACCACATCTCCTGGAATCTCTTGCTAGCTGCCTTCTGGGTGGTGTTGGCCAACAGAAGGACCAGCAGGAGATGGTTGGCAGGATAGAAGCTGGGCTGTTTCTTCCCTACTCATTCCGTTTTCATACCATATCTGTGGTGGCAACTGTATCCACTCACTATGACAGCAGCCCTCTCCCTCCACAATTCCAATGCTCACTGGGTTCCAGTTACATATTTCCTCCCCTCAGTCCCTCAGCCCGGGGTGTGAAATAGGTTCCTGCTTTCAGCCCCTGAGTGGAGCACCTGTTCATCCTTCATTCATTCTCATTTGATCCCAGCCACCACACCCCTAAAAGTATGCCTTTTATTAAAGTCTTCTCATTTGAACCATCGGGAATGAATTCTGTTTCTTGCAGGGACCCTGACTGATATACCAGTATAGTAGTAAACCAACTACATGCATGGAATTTTTGAAGGACATGGATTTAAGTTCATTTTTATGATTAGGGTTTTTTGTTATTGTAGAGTATCTTCCATCCTCCTGTTCTTAGTCATAAACAGACATTACTATTAATATTGAATCATTTGCCTGGGCCAACATGGTGAAAAAGATTATTGCCCTAAAGCTAAATAGAAACAAATTCTCTCTCCTGAAGAATCTCTCTGAAGTTTCTATTACCATGGTGGTACTTTGGCTTTGGAGTGTTTTTCTTTTCTTTCTTTGTTTTCTTTGAATGACAAAGAAATGGAAGTTTTCTATGGAGGGGTGGTATTTTTTCCTGTTACTAAGGTGGGGTGAGAAATGATTTCTTCTTTTTAAATAAATGTTTATAAGTTTTTATGTGCATTAAACCCCCTCAATATTTTTACAGAGAAAAAAAATTAATGAAGAAGTTATTAACATTGGAAAATAAGCTATCTCAATTACACAGTAACTTTTTCTCAATGGTTTTCTTAATATTTATATATTAACATCATAATGACTCAATACAATACAATTTATACAATTTGCAGCCATTATTGTGAAAAAAGATCCCTTAAAATAATACCTCCACCTTACAGACAGATTTGACATGCCATAATGACTCACGGAGAGCCAAATGCAGGATTACATGATAAGCCAGAAGCTGTGTCATGGTCTACCAGGCCAGGTAAGTAATACACATTTCGTAAAGGAGCCAAGTAAATAGTTACAGAAACAGGAAAGTCTCTGTAGAGTAAATTGCGCTCAGGCAATTTTTAAAATATGGATTATGGAAGATTCTCTTCTCTCCTTTTCTCTAGGCTTACCTTTTTAATAAGAACAAAAGTAAAACAAATGTGTATGCACAAAGACACAGAATACATTCTAATAACTTCAGGGACTCTGCTTTAATCTACTGAAGATATAGTTCAGAGTAGAGAAATGACATCTTGAGACCCCTTCATTCTATCTGGGTGTTACAGCTGAGATGGGCCTGTGTGAAGCAAGCTAAGAACAATATGTGCTGTTCTGATGCCTGAATATTATAGGTGCAGGAATAACTAGCTTGCAGAGCTTCAAAGAGCAGAGACGATTTCAACCTTAATAACCTCTGTGGCATTTTTCAATTTTCCAGGCTGCCAGTCAAATGAATGCATGTCTGGGGTTGGAGAGGAGACAAGAAAGGGAAGAGATTAACCTCTGAGATCCATGATATAAACTCCATTGGCTAAAACTGGTCATGTGTTAGAAACCAAACACGGATAGCGATAAACCTCTCTATACACTGAGCTCAGATGTTAGAACAAAGGTTCTAGGAGGGAAATTGGGATCTTCAGGGTTGCCTGGCTGAAATAATCATGGAATGTTAATCATTCTTATTTTCTTCTTCCCCTAGATTGAAAGCAACCCCGCAGTCTCCTCCTGATCTTCAAGCTAATTAGTTCAAGAGATTGTTCTTAAAAAACCATTGTCTTTTCAAATGAGAAAGGCTTGCAGAAAACTCAGACCTGCCCCTGCCCAAACTCCTCTATCTCACCAAAGTGAGCAAACAAAACTCTTGATCTGGCACCTTCCTCATACACAACCCTTCCTCAGGCTTGCTTTATCCGTCGGAAAATTAGAAACTCCCCCAAGAGGTGAAGACCTCCTAATTATGGATGCTCTAAGAAAGCTAAGATTGCTACTATTGCCAAAGAAATACAAATTATACGCAGAATGAACTTGCTCAAAAGAAGAAGCCATTGTGCAGATGTCTCACCACACCTTGACTTGTTTCTTACATTTTCTGGTATCAAACACTTTCAAGTTTTCTTTCAAAGTGTAACTTGAGGCTCTGCTTTTACATTCAGTGCTCCTCCCGGAACTTCTGTGCAGGCACTGGGCATTCCAAAAATAAGACAAGGAATCACCCACTTCTGGAATAAGGTCCATGATATTAGGGAAAAACCATGAGGAATAGTCTGTTGATTCTGTCAGAAATCACCAGTCCCAGCCCTTGAGTTTGGGATAGTGTCACCATGATACTGCCAAGGGGCTGCTGACTCCAGGGCTGACTTCACCTGAGCTGATCCTTTTTCATTAATTCATCTATTTATCTATTCATTTATTCATCTGTGAAATATGTAATTTGTAGATATGACGTACAGAATTCTGTGACAGACACTAAAGAGAAATAAAAGCAGTCCAAAACATGTATATCTTGCTAAGGAGAGTCTGCCCCACCTTAATCTACCTGTTTTTTTGTTTTTGTTTTGTTTTTTTTTTTGGCCAGGCCTCACAGCATGAAGGATCTTAATTCCTAGACCAGGGATTTGAACCCATGCCCCCTGCAGTGGAAGCATGGAGTCTTAACCACTGGACCACCAGGGAAGTCCCGATGTAGCTTAGTTCTTGTCTGAATAACTATAAGAGTGTCACACCTAGCCTCCCTTACCCACCCAAGTACACTTCTAATCCATTCTCCACACTGCCCCTAGGCCAGTAATATTTTCAAATGCAGCTCTGCTGTGTCTTCCCCTCACTGCAAGATAAAGACTGCACAAGGTCCCTGAAAATCTTCAGCCTTATCTTGCACCGTTGTTCCTTTACATATGAGCTTCTTCCATTCTGGCTTTCTTTTTTAAATAAACTTTTAATTTGGAATAATCATTGATTTGCAGAAAAGTTGCATAGGTAGTAGAGAGTTTCCATACACAACTCACTCAATTTCAGTTTTCCCTAACGTTACCATCTTATGTAACTATGATATGTTTGTCAAAACTTAGAAACTAACATTAGTACATTACTATCAACTAAACTCCATACATTATTTAGATTTCACCAGTTTTTCCATTAATGTCCTTTTTCTATTCCTGGGTCTAATCACCCTTCCCTTCTCTTAAATGCTTATCCCATCATACAGCCATTATGCATGTCATTGTATCACTTAAAATATTCTCTTACCCTCACTCTTCCCCCCAGCTCTCTTTGCTATGTGGTTTCTACTCATTGTTCAGATCTTAGCTCAAAAGTCACTTCCTCAGAGGACTCTCTCTAAAGCCTGGGTCTAGGGCTGGTTTCTGTGTAATGTGCCTTTATACAACTACGTGCCCTTCCTTTGTAGCACTTTTCTCTTTGATGTGATTATTTAATTTTGTCCCTATCTGCCACTAGGCTCTAAAGACCATGAAAGCAGAAAGCCTGTCTGTTTTTCCTAATCATTGTATTCCCCAAGTCTTGGCACGGTGTGTGGCATATCATATGGACTCAAAGAATGTACTGAATTAATAGATGGATAAAAGAATGAAAGAGAAGAGTTAAGTGATAATAGAAGGAAGCACATTATAGAACATCAAAATGAGTGACCCAGACAATACAGATGATCACAGAGCTTCAAAAGAGGGAAAGATCAAAGTGAGAGGCAGAATTACAAGAAAACTTCATGAAAATAGAGAGTGGGACTTTACCTGGACCTTTTATTCATGCAATTAACAATTACTGAGTATTTACTAAGTGCCAAGCCCTCAAAGTGTTTTGTTCATTTTAAGCAAGGAAATGGTGTGATCAGTGTGACATGTTGTAAAAAACAATGGAGCAATATGGAGGATTGACTGAATAAGAAAGAACGCAGAAAGTTTTAAAAAACAGTTAAGATAATTATTCAGCTAAGAAATACTGAGATCTCAGACTAAGGCAAATGTGATGAAGAAAAGGAAATACTGAGGAGGTCAATTCAACAAACACTTGGAGGTAACAAATATTAGAAAAAGAAATTCCCAGCAGGTTAAATAGCAACAAGAATGAGTTACAAGTTAAAAATTAACATGGATATTTGGAATACAGTGAGAGTACTTCCAGGTTGAAGTAAAGGGCTCATGATGGAAGCTATGGAAGAGATACCTGGATAGATCAATTCTGCTTTTGAAAAGTCAAGGAGATTGGACTTTATTCTATTAGTAATGAGTCATTAAGCAATAATGACATGATGAAAGTGAGATATAGGATGAAGAGAATTTAGACAAAGGAAGGCTCATTGAGAAGCTGCTGAAGAAATCTAAGCATTTGCTTTAGAGTGTTAGCGTTAGAAATGAAGAGGAAGTGGCATCCCTATCGCATTTTTTAAAAGAAGATTGACTTACAAGTACCTAAATCAGCATCCAGTGTATTGATAGTATCTAGTGCAGAGTATTTTATCCTCGTTTTATTTGACTTACTCTTCTTTATGGAGAAAACATCCTGGAAGACTAGTAGGTTTTGAATACCCATCAATATTCATTGAAAACCCTTTATATGACAAGAACATGGAGCATACAAAAACTAAGTACATATGTGGTCTTCCTTTGAAGTATCTTTTTTACTCTTAGCTTTCAGGAGAAATGAATATATGTGATATACTTCTGTGGTCATGTTCCTCCAAGATGACCCCCATGATCTCCACCTCCTGGCATTCACACTCTGTGTAGTCCCCTCCTGTGTTGTATTGGGCTTGGTCTGTGAGACCAGTGACCTAGAGCAGAAGTGATGGCTTAGCATTTCCCAGAGTACATATAAAAGACTGCATCTTCTGTCTTGGCTTTTTTTCTCTTTCTCAGATCACTCACTCTGGGGGAAGTCAGCTGCTGTGTCATGAAGACATTCAGGTCACCTGTGAAGATGCACGTGTGGTGGGAAGGGAAGCCTCTGGACAACAGCCAGTGAGGAACTGAGGCCTGCCAACAACCACATGAGTGAGCTTGGAACTGGATTCTCAGGCTCCAGTCAAGCCTTGATTCAACTGCAGCTGTTGCCAACAGCATGACTGCAGCTTGAGAAAGTAAGCCTGAACCACCCAGCTAAGCTGCTCCCTGTTTCCTGCCCCTGAGAAACTGTGAGAGACAATAAATGTTTGTTGTTTCAAGCTGCTAAATTTGGGGGTAACTTGTTACACAACAATAGATAACTAAGGCAACTTCATACTACTAAACATTGAAAACTAGCAAGGAAATCATGTTTCCATCTTTGTCCTCACTGTTAAGAAATGTAAGCTAAATATGATTCTTGATTTTGGTTGCTTTTCTCAGTCTATAGTTATTGATTTATCTTCTTCTCCCCCACCCTTTATTTTTTGTTTCCTATCCTTTGTCCTCTGTCCACTGATTTTGGTTTTATTCTTCTTACTCCTTTATTGTAAAGCTCCTAAAGCCTTTTTGGAAATATAGATGCAGGATAAAACAACAAAGTAAAAATAGCAGACATTAAGCTAGGGATCCAGCCACCATCAGAGAGATCACAATCTCATGGGAGAGAAAAGAGACCAAGTAATGTGACACAGTCTATTACCAGTGTTCAACCACACAGAGATTGCTGTTAGAATTCCAAGGAAAGGGATACCAGAAAAGTTGTATTTTAGGTCAAGTTCCCCAGAAGCAGACCTTGAAATAGGATTTGCATTACAAAAGTGCCCTCAAAATAAACTGTTAAGGAAATGAAGAAAACAAGACAGGGAAAGGGAAAAAGCCAAGCCAGGAACATTTTGAGAGTATCATGGAAGATGGTTTCAACCTGATCCTATATGATAAGTCAGGAATATGAGAACGGCTTAGAGAGAGAGTCCTGAGCTTCCGTACTTCTGTACCCATTGGCCAAGGGCCTCTGAAAGACAGGGAAGCTCCCAGGCACACCAGCTCCAGGTGGGACCCCTTGAACTGCAAAGAAGTGGCATCAGTAGCCTGAGGGAAGTCCTCAAAAGACAGCTGCAGTTGTCAGCGGTCAGAAGAAAGAACACGCTGAAACCAAGTGAGAACACAGAAATGGTGAAGAGATCTGAGGGCATCTGCATAGAGCACCAAGGTCTGCTCTATTAGGGAAAGTTCCATTCAAGGAGAAGGCTCATCACCTGTAAGGAAGCTTATGGGATAGCTAGAATTGGGATAGGCATGAAGAAGAAAGTATTTTACAGACTCTGAGATGACTAACCAATTATAAAACAGGTAGAACCTCTTGGAACTCTAGAATGATTCAATATTATAACTTAGACACTTAATTCTATTTCTAATCCCAAGGCGGGATCTTAAGCCCACCTCTTTTGGGGGTTATTAAAACACAATCATTTGTCTTTAGAAAAGAGATGGTGAAAGGTTAGAAAAATCTCATGCTTCTTCTAAACCTTAGACATTCTATTTTTCACCCATTCTCTTTCTAAAGTACAAATACAGCATAAAACTCTGAGCTAAATCTTAAATAAGAAGAAAGCCTGGTGGAAGAGGATGAGAATCTCTAAAGTGTTTTAAGACTCCCTCTTCTATTATTATCATTATTCCTGGGCTGCTAAAATTTGGAGACCACTTCAAATACAAGCTATTTAATAATATGTCTCTTTCTCTTTCTCTCTCTCTCTCTCTTTCTTTTTTTTCCAGAATTTATCACTAATAAGTAAAGTGTTGTAATAGCTTTTCCTCCTATATACACTTTATGATATAGTCTAAATTTATCTGGAGTTGAGCATGAAGGCATAAATCACTAAGCCCCTGCTTGCCTGATCAAGAGCCTATCTTCTAGAAAAATCAGGCCTCCAGGGGCTGCTGTTCACAGAAACTCTCTTTTCTGGCTCTCCGTCAGGGTTGCAGACACCTCTCCCCAAGGATTCATCAACTGCCAAACAAAGAGGAAGGCAGGTCAATGATACCAAAATCTGTAGCTTCAGGAGCTTCTGAAGTGTCTGACCAGAAAAAAAATAATAATAAAGAGAGAGAGAGAGAGAAAGGAAAAACATTTTCAAAGGAACAAAAACACATGGTCTTAGAATTCATAGGCTACGTTCTGGAAAGGAGACTCTCAGAACCCCATAACCAGCAAGTTTCTGGGACTCTAATGATGGGCTACCAACCAGCCTAGGTAGGTACTGATCATTATTGTTTTATTAGATAGAGTCCAGTTTTGGGTGCTATTCTATCATTTTGACAAAAGAATTTCTTCATGACATCTTTTGTCATGTTATCCTGACTTAAATGTGGATGAACCATACTGAATGATTCACATTTACAGAATGTAGGCTCTGCCTTCTAACTGAATATTTCTCTTTCAGTTTGACCCCAGATACCCTTGTACTTTGGAAACATCAATTTATAGCACAAAATGTTAGAATTCCAACCCAAAACAGGAGCCACTGCATTGAGGGTTGTCACTTATATTATAGGTGAGAAAGCTGAGATTTAGAGAAGTCATATAAACCTGCTTAAGGCCAAGCAAAGCTTGTAGTAGAAGACCAGTTACTTGTCTCTCTAGCCAAAGCTCTTCCAGATATACCACAGTTCAACTAAGAAGGTTAGAGGCCAATTTAAACTCCAAAGTGGTGCTGTATAAGGACTTAAAGAATCTTTTGAGGGCGAGACATAGTGCAATGAAAGCTGGATAGATGAGACAAAAAACAAACTCTATCACTTCAGCATCGAATGAGAGAAGGCTATCAGGCAAGGCCACTTAGGGGCTGGATAGAGGAAGAATGACAACAAGCTGGGGACAGAGGCAGGGTAAGTATGGCAAGTGGGGTGGGCTGAGCTAGGCTTTTCAAGCTTCCTGTGGATCAGCTAATTTGAATAATTCCGTGGGTTCCCGGGTATAGGGGCTGCCCTTGTTGTCTGGCATCTGGCTCTGGGGCAATTACGGTGGGTGCATATTAGCCCTGGAGTGTGGAAGCTCCATAAGGGAAATGGTTGGGATATGGACTTGACCAGTTCTGAGAAGGGGAACTGACCAGCCTTGAGCCATGGGTGAGCACAGCATCTCGAAAACAATTACAAGTGTTTATGAAAAAATAGAATTAGCCCTGGGCCAAACCACAGATACTCACAGAAGCAGCTGTGAAAAAATAAAGAAAAATAAACAACACCGTTAAGAATCAAAAGACCTGGGTTTGAGTCCCTCTGTCACTCATTTGCTATGTGGCTTTAGGCAAGTTGTTTAACTTCCTCTGTATCCCAGGCTCTTCATCTGTGCATCGAGAATTCATATAATTCACCTTACAGGATTGTGGTGGAGATTAAATATAAATATAAATTAATATAATAAATTATAAAAGTAATGATAAAAAAATAAAAATAAATAAATAAATATAAATTAAATATAAATGTAATTAAATATAATGTACATCTAATAAATACACATATTTCATATGTTTATATAAAATATAAGGTTGTAAACAAAGGGATTTTCACCCTAATCATAGATACCATTCAAATGTAATGATATTAAAATATTTCTTAACATCTTTATTGGAGTATAGTTTCTTTACAATGTTGTGTTAGTTTCTGCTGTATAACAAAGTGAATCAGCTATATGTATACATATATCCCCATATCCCCTCCCTTTTGCATCTCCCTCCCACCCTACATATCCCTTCCCTCTAGATGGTCACACAGCACAGGATCACCCTGTGCTATGTGGCTGCTTCCCACTAGCTTTCCATTTTACATTTGGTAGTGTATATATGTCCATGCCACTCTCTCACTTTGTCTCAGCTTACCCTTCCCCCTCCCCGTGTCCTCAAGTCCATTCTCTACGTCTGCGTCTTTATTCCTGTCCTGCCCCTAGGTTTGTCAGAACTTTTTTTTTCTTTATTTTTAGATTCCATATATATGTTAGCATACAGTATTTGTTTTTCTCTTTCTGATTTACTTCACTCCGTATGACAGACTCTAGGTCCATCCACCTCACTACAAATAACTCAATTTCATTTCTTTCTATGGCTGAGTAATATTCCATTGTATATGTGTGCCACATCTTCTTTATCCATTCATCTGTCGATGGACACTTAGGTTGCTTCCATGTCTGGCTATTGTAAATAGTGCTGCAATGAACATCGTGGTACATGACTCTTTTTGAATTATGGTTTTCTCTGGGTATATGCCCAGTAGTGGGATTGCTGGGTCATATGGTAGTTCTATTTTTAGTTTTTTAAGGAAGCTCCACACTGTTCTCCATAGTGGCTGTATCAATTTACATTCCCACCAACAGTGCAAGACAGTTCCCTTTTCTCCACACCCTCTCCAGCATTTATTGTTTGTAGATTTTTTGATGATGGCCATTCTGAGTGGTGTGAGGTGATACCTCATTGTAGTTTTGATTTGCATTTCTCTAATGATTAGTGATGTTGAGCATCCTTATAATGATATCAAAATATTTTAAAGGACCATATTCTTATCACTACATATACCTACAATCCTTCTAATTCTCAGAGTGTCTTTTTACTACCAAATAGACAGAAGTATAAATTGTAGATTCTTGATATAATAGATCAAGATAGCTCCTTCCAATGTGTTGTGTTCTATTGCCTCAAAATAATAAACTGACAAGACAATATCATGCATCATATTAGTGGCAGCTTATTCAGTGAAACTCCCAAGGAGAGGAACCTGCAGCTCACAGACAGATGCTAGGTTTCATCCTTTGTTAGCTCATCCTTCTTTGTAAACTCCTGAATTTCACAGAGTAAGAAAAATCTTAACTTATAATGATCAGAAAAAGGCATGATTCATGAAAACACTCCAAGTTCTTGGAAACACAAAACTATAAAATTATCAGGGGTAAAAGCAAGATAAAAATAAATCATTTTGAACTTAGAAGGACTAGTTTGGGGTAAAGATTTATAAGGGGTATCTAGGAATGGGAGTCTGACTATAAAACATTCAGAGTTCTTTTCCAGACTTCAGAAGTTCTCAATGATTCTCAGTTCATTTTTCTCAGGAAGCACAGTTCTTTTGATATCAATAAAAGAGACTCAAATTGACCTCACCGCTGAGTCTTTCTCATTAAAATTTCTTCCCTCATCAGAAATGGGTGGTAGAGCAGACCCCCAAGGAAGGAAACAGCCTGTCAGTTAAAACCCTTGTTCACATTCTCTCAAGAGCTAAAAAGTATTTTCCAGGAAGACCTCAAACATTTCCAAGAGATAGAGCTTTTCTTTTGTGTCCTTTCTCCACAGAAACAAGACACCGGTGAATTACTCAACTACATATATTTTCAAAGCATCATAGTGTGTGTACTTTTAAAATGCCTATAAAGCAGTAGTCTGCATAGTGCAGTTCCCAAAGAGTATCACTTCTAATGAAGTCCAGCCCAAACAGGAATTTCCAATCACTACTCACAAACCCCAAGTATTAACTGTATCTGCTTACAAGTGCATAAAACCTCTCATCATGTGTATACTTGTCTATTCTATAACCTTGAAACTCCTGGGAGCCTCCTGCTACCCTAGTCCAAGTTCATGTACTCTCTTACCACTCTCCTGTTTACCAAGAATTCTCCTCCTGTGTCAGTGGCCAGAATGAGGTCATATAATAGGAAAGAACATATCTGACTCCATATTAGATCTATTTCTTTTGCTTTAACGTTGGTATTCTATTGCTTTAGCTTTAGTTAAGAATGTTGCCTATACCCTGAAATGTACAGGACAGACTATTCTCAAGGCTCTGACCTTTAAGGGTGTAACACTTTTCCATTCATATAGAGATAACAAGTTGCAGAATAGTGAATAACATTTGTCTTGTTGGAGGTTTACAGGAACATCTGACCTGACCTACCTGGACAGCTATAA
Organism: Delphinapterus leucas; assembly: GCF_059928025.1. Lineage (NCBI taxonomy): Eukaryota > Metazoa > Chordata > Mammalia > Artiodactyla > Monodontidae > Delphinapterus > Delphinapterus leucas. Next base: position 47,294,470 of record NC_143146.1, on the reverse strand, counting down.
GAGCAAAGGATTCCAACACCAAGAAGTTTGCAACAACCAACCACACCCCCTCCCCTTTCAGCATAAAAGAAGCCTGAATTCTGACTTGGGTACGATGGCTCTCTAGGATGTTAGTGTGCCATCTTCTCAGACTTTCTGAATAAAGTCATTATTCCTTGCTCCAACACCTCATCTCCTGTTTTATTGGCCTGTCATGTGGCAAGCAGAACAAGCTTGGACTCACACATCCACTTCTGGTGACATATCCAGCCACTGGTGAGGGGAATTAGACTACCACACTTGGCTAGGACAAGTCAGGATTTATTGCTGAATCATGTGGGAAGGGTTGGGCACTGAACACATTAAGTTCTAAAATGTCCATTGGTTAGGAACCCAGCAGGGTCTGTTAGCATTGTCATTTCCTGAGTACTGCATTTAGCATTTTAATACAATATTTTATTTTATCTTCAAATACTCATGAGCTATTTATTACTATTCTCATTTTACATATGAGAAAACAGTTGTGGAAAGAATCAATACTATGCCTAATAGATCAGTGATATGCCCAGTGTCACATCATTTTTCATAGTGGAGCCAGAAACTACAGCTAAGTTTGATTCTAAAACCTTTACAATTACCTAGCGTGCTGAACTTTTCAGTAAAAACTTCAGCAGCTATGGTTTCTGTTGAATCATCATAATAAGTTGCTGTTGAATCATCAATCTGTTTTCCTTGGAAGTTCTTGGCAAATAACAGATGAAAGATACTGGGCTTGGACACTTCTTAGTTATCCCCAAACCTACTCAGTCAGATTCACCTATGTTGAGATTGTCAACAAAACATCCATATGAAAAAATAGAGAGAACCAGAGGCTTGCCATGAAGCTCTGAGAACAACAGAGTTATTAGGAAGAAATACCAAAATATCATTGATTCGCTGGAGAAAATGTTCCTGTTCTGATCCTCACATGCTGATACTACAGATGGACCCAGCTTAGCTGAGGCATGCTCTGTGCTTCAGCTGTTTACTTAAGCAGCACCAGGGTTCTCAGAAATAGTTGCCATGCCAACCAGCTCCAGGACTATATATACATTCATGACCAGGGCTTATTCTTAGGGCTTTGTTACCTCTCTTTCAAAAGTTTGAATCTCTTATTGCTAAACTGCTTGCGTTCATGCATTACAGTCTCTGATAGTCAGGCGGCTTCCTTTTCTCCAGCAGGTGAAAAACCCAAGTGGAGGTTTGCAGCTTGTGCAGAGCAATCTTTTGACGCCACAGTTTTATAGTCAGGGACCAGACTGCTCTTTTTGCCCAAGCCTCTGAAGATTGGGTGTTTAGATGATAAAGGGCAGTGCCTTTTGTCATCTATTATTAACTGTCACATGTGTGCATTACCACGGAAGTTCTCAAAGGGGAAGTAAAGTGTGATTTTGAGGTACTATGATCATCGTGCTTTTTAAATTTCTTTGCCGCATTTCTAATGAGGCACATTTCAGAATAGCATCAGCCAACAAATTTGGCCAATCAATCCAGCTCATGCCTCCTGCTACTGCTACATTTAAATAAACCTGCAATGTTGAAAGCTGAAGAGAGAAAGCTCTTTAATTACCTTTTCTCCTGTTTATGTTACTTTGATGGTTTTGTTCAAATGCATCTGAATTTTCAGTCTGTTTATTTTCTAATTATTGGATGACTACATGCAGCACTGCCATTTCAATTAGATTTTGATGGCTGATAAAACCACTGTTGACAGGGAGTGCACAAATGAATTTGGGTAAACCAGATTAGTGATGTTTGTGTTGCTGCATTTAAATAAAACCAAATATCCTGGTAGCAATGTGATCAAATGTGAAAAAAAATTTATAAAGAAAGAAAAAGCAGTACTGTGGGAAATCAAGTTTTCAACAGAGAAGCTGTTTCCTGTTGAAACATCATTTTAAATCCTCAAGTGTGCCGCCACTTCTTCAAACAGATTAAAACCCCCAAAACAATCATATAATCTCTTCTAACAAGAGGTTTGTAGCTAGACAGATTGCTTTAAAGGAGAAAGAAGTAGAAAGTCAAAATCTAAATACTGATAATACATGCTAAATCGATCTGAATTGATAAGGTAGAGAAAGCATGGTGATAAAGCTTAAGAGGTTAAGACTTTATGTTCACCCAAAAGATCAATACCTGGGGAGGAAGAAAGCTTGGAAACATTTCCATCTCCAACTAACAACTGAAGTATACATAGCAGAGGAGGCAAAGAAGAAACAGACAGGCTATTTCCCCGGGAACAGACCCTGCCCCAGCGGGGCTCAGGCTTGCTTTGTTATCGATGTAATAACTGTGCGAATGATAATCTTGAAGTGCTAAAATATTTGCAAAAAGGAGTGGATATCTGCTGTTTCTCTCAAGTCAGTAAAGCAAAGTCAGAGAGTTTAAACAAAACAGAACCATGTGTAGTTGGCCAAACTGAACAGAAACTAACATCCGTGCAGGGTGCATCACCCGCCATGCCCTCTACTCCACGCTGTGCCATGAAGCAGCCTCCCAGCTTGGAATGTGTAGCCCACCTGGCTGCTCAAGGGAAGAGCTGGGATAAGAACCCAGGAGTGACTCCAATGCCTTTGCTCTTGGCCATTTGGCAATGGCAGGTTATCTAGATTGATTTCTTCTTATAAAATATTCACTTATTATCTACTATTTGCTCTTCCTTTCCCTCCTCACTGAGTGGGATCTGAGGTCTTCACCAGGAAAGCTCAGCCAGGATTGGAAGTGAGCGAGAAGTACTGCCTACCATCTACGTGTTCACAAAAAAAGCCTGATGTTAAATGTCTGGGAGAACAAAATCCAGAATGGTTGGCTACACTTCTCACCTTTCAATCAGATGTTTTGATATAATAGACTAATAACAGCTAACAACTATATAGAGCTTTCTATATGCCAGGCACTTTCTTAAACCCTTTATAGAGAACTCTTAGCTACTAAGTAGAAGAGCCAGGTTCTGACCTAGGCAGTCTTGCTCCAGAGTCCGTGCTCCTGCCTGACAATATTTCCTGAGCCTGAGAGGATGACTGAGTGGGCATGTGATCTTGCATCATGCATATATAAGTGGTGCTTGCATCTAATTGTATATCTCTGGTCCGCTGAACAGTGAAACAAAATTGCTTTTCTATTATCTGTTGTTTTTCTTGATTACTGCTACTGATAGTTGGCATGATAAAAATGTGTTTCTAATTGTTATAATGTATAGAATTTCTAACATTTCCATATGCCAAACTTATGAATAATATATTTATACCCTGCTTCACAAATAAATTGCCTATATTCTCTACTTTCACACTGAAGGAAACAGCTCTAAGAAACTAACATCTACTTGTAATGCATTCTATACCTACTGTTCAAATGTATACAGCATTTCATTTGGTCCTCACAGCAAGCCCATGAAGTAGTATAGGTGTTATTCTCTCAGAGTGAAAAGGCAAAGAACCAGGCATGGGTAAATGAAAGACAATAATCAATGGGATCCATTCTGAAAAATAAAAGAATAAGATGGAAAAATGATAGATGCTGTGACTGAAGAAGTTGACTTGCCCATAATGACTGTTGAATAAGTCAGACAAACTGCTTAAGATCCTAGGGAGGCTAGACAGAGGCCTATTAGTCCAGAAATTATAATTATTGTTTTTTGAATACCATACCATGGACTGTGGGGAGTTAGATAAGGAGAACCGAAGTCTCTAACTTTAAATGACTAATAATTTGACGAAGAGATATGCACATAAGTCCATATAAATAAGAAAAAGATTTAACACAGCTTCATCGTTTTGGTTTTTGCTGTGCAGCTTGTGGGATCTTAGTTCCCTGACCAGGGATCAAACCCAAGCCCCCTGCACTGGACCACCAGGAAATTCCCAACACAGCTCCACCTTAGCTCCCAATAAAATATTGATACTTGAAAAAAATAACTGTCTGCTAATCTAATATCCACTAGATTACTTACAGGATTATTGCAAAAGAAAGAATTAAAGTTATTATTGAGAAAAGAATAAAGAGCACAAGGAAATCATTGAGTAAGATTCTTGAACAGATGGAGAGGATTTCATGTTGATGGGTAGGATAATGCTGTAGGTGGAGGAGCTGTTGTAACCCAATTGCTGCTGGAAGTTAGAAGTCACGTTAATAAAAATTTCCATTGTATGAACTCAGGACCAAGATCTGAAATGAGAGTAATGATGGAGTTCGAGTGTAGCACATTCTTATCTAGCCAGTCTAAGAAGTTGGAAGAGTAAGCACTGTACTCTCTTGGTTTCTTGTTCGGTAGTAAGGCTATGTTGGAGAAAAGGAAAGTTTTATAATGATAAAAATTCTAAGGACCTCCCTGGTGGTTCTGTGGTTAGGAATCCGCCTGCCAGGGCAGGGGACACGAGTTCGAGCCCCGGTCCGGGAAGATCCCACATGTCACGGAGCAACTAAGCCCTTGTGCCACAACTACTGAAGCCCGCACACCTAGAGGCCGTGCTCCACAACAAGAGAAGCCACCTCAGTAAGCCAGTACGCTGCAACGAAGAGTAGCCCCCGCTCTCTGCAACTGGAGAAAGCTGGAGGACAGCAAAGAAGACCCAACATAGCCAAAAATAAATAAGTAAATAAAATAAATTTTAAAAAATATTCTATACTGTATGTCTAACATGAAGATTACTGCCTTTACCTGTTATGATCTTAGTTGCATGTTTTTATACTGGTGAAAGACAGAGCTTATTCATCTACTCTCTTATTTGACCCCTCCCTCTTACCTTCCCTCTCAATAAACATCACACATCTACGATAAAAAAAAAACACAAAACGAATCCCAATGGACTGGGTTAGGTTGTACATGCGAGAGCTGTCTGGGGAAAAGAAAGAAAGTTGGCTCTTATCAACATGTTATGACAGAACCAGGAAGACATCCCACCATAAGTACCCAGGAACTAGACCCAGAGGTTATTTCAGGGGTCACACTAAAATAGCTGCTTTTCTGCTTTTAATTTCAATTACATATGACAGTTTACCTCAACATAACCTACAGATAAATTGTGATTCAGAACCTAAGAAGGTATAAAATGTTACACATCTTATCAGAATTTTGTTTACTACAGACTTTATAGTCTTACTGTTAAGTAGTGTATGGCCTTAAGACACTATGCCAATTTCTCTGAATATCTTTTTCTTCATCTGTAAAAGATGGGATTGAATTGGGAAGAGATATAAACTCCAAAATCAGCTAAAACTGGAGTTCTAGGCACTGTGACATAATGATCTTGCAGCACATTGTATTACACTGATGTGCTTCACCCCAGCTCTTCTTTCATCATGTGATAAAGAGATTCTGTCCAGTAAACAATACTACTGTGTAATACTTGAACTCATAAGCACTTATTTTTGTTGTATTATTACCAGCATTTTTTTAATATTTCTAAAAAATGTTTTTTTCCTTGTCATCAAATATAGTAGTTTCTTCACATTGAATTTTCAGAAGAAATAAAGATGGAGAGTTTTCAGAAAGGAGAAAGATATATTCTGTTTCAAGTCAGTTTCATCTTTTCAGTCTTGCATTGCATTTTAAGTCTCACATGACATATTGATAATCAAACTTCAAAGTATCTAGGAAAAATTCAAATCATCCCCTTTCTCTCCTCTTCTACTCTTCTATTAGAGGAAATGTAACAAAGGGAGGTGAGAAGAAAAGAGAAAAGGAAAGGAGAGGAAACTTTTCAAGATTTTGGACTGTCACTATCAAAATAAAAGTTCTTACAAACACCTTCCCTGTAAACAGAAGGAGTTGAGAGTCTAGCCCTTCTTGAGAACATGTTTCTTGCCCTTCCTCCTCTGTGCTGCTTGCTCTGTCCACAATTTTACCCCTGCTCTCCTCTCTGTAATCTCTCCACTTGGCTCTCTTTTCTCTGTGCTGTCCCTGCCCCCAGCATCTCTTCTGCTCTGGCCCCTTTGGCTGTCTCCAAGCTGCCTCTGCTCCTCTGTTATCCTATTCTATTTCAGTAGCCCTTTCCATGACCTCCTCTGCTCCCCCTGCCCTCCACTCACCCTTGTGATCTTTCTGGCCTCCCAAGCTTTTCCTATGATCACTCTCCTTGGTTTTTCTCTGATTTCTCTGCCCTCTCTGGCTTTCTCAACTTTGTTTAGAACTCAGAAAACCTTAAAAGGTTCAGAGATTAATTTCAGTTTGGATAAGCACCCAAACTTGTGAGTGCTTACGCTGATTCTTTACTAAAACTTTGGATCTAAAATCTCACTGGGAAGGTCGGCCTTATAAAAGTTCAAGTTCTTAGAATTTTATCAAGAGAATAATTTCCCCTCAAACACTAGCCTTTCTGCTTCTAATTCTGGGTATGACGAAAAGAGGGCCATTGTTTACTATGCACAATTTATCTTCTTTCATGGGAGGTGGGCTCTATACATGATTAGAAATCCCAGTAGGGCACTGAGGAGAGACCCAAGCAAACATATTTTTATTCATTCAGTAAAGGTTTATTAAATGCCTGCTACATGATAGAAGTGCAGGAAACTGTGCTTTACTTCAATCTCAATGAAATAATCATAGACTTACTTTTCATAAATACATTTTATAGACTGTATACTTTGTGACCTTAAATTAGATTAGAAATGTCAAAAATGTTACTGTGTAAGTCTCCCTACTACTCTTGCTTCACTGTCTAGAATTTAAAGATTAGATATTGTTATTTACTTTCTTTACATTAAAATACATATTTCCATTATCCCTATCACAGAGCAGCTTAGGTGCTTTTAATCAAAAGTTTTCACTGATTCTGTTACCAAACAAAGTTTGTGTGCCCAATGTACAGTGAGGTCAAACAAAGTGAAACATCAGAGTTTGGAGCAGAGAAAGGTTTATTGCAGGGCCAAGCAAGGAGAAGGGGTGGCTCATGCTCAAAAACCCAAAGCTCTCTGATGGTTTAGGGGGCAGAAGTTTTTATAGGCAAAGTGTGGGGTGAGGGCTGCAGGGTATGTGACTTTCTTCTGATTGGTTGGTGATGAGGTAATAGGGTGGTGCTCTAGGAATCTTGTGCTCAGCCTCAAGTTGCCATCCTCCACCTGGGTGGGGGCCTTAGTTCTGCAAAAGAACTCAAAGGTATTATTATATATATCCCTTGAGGGGGAACCAGAACCCTGCCCCAAAGCTACACTACTGTTTCTTGACTTCTCCTCCCTTGTCTCTGCCTCCCCTTACTTCCCTGATTAGCAATTGTTTGAACCTGCCCTTTGGAACTCAGGGAAGATCAAGGAGGCTGAATGAAGCCTATTTCCTAAAAACAAGAAGCAAGGGACACAGAAAGGTTTTGACCTGGGAGCCTCACAGGGTCCTGCTCTGTTTCAATTCTCCCTTTCCTGGTCAAGTCCTTACCATAAAGAATGAAAAATGAATAGGATGAAATCATAATTCTTTTTGCTTGATGTCTCCATCCACTATTTAGTATATTTCTTTGTTTAGCTTTTATTTTTACATTTTTTATGAAAGCTGGAAAACTGAATTTTTATAGTCAACATCAAGCTAGATTGCATAATCTGAAAATATCTGAAATGTTGAACCAAAAGGTAAATTCTATCTTCTGTCCTACTTATATATGGACATTTGCTCCTGTATCCCTTTGTTATAGGAGTCCCAAACTGGAGGTTCATGGGCCATGTCTGCCAAAAGATGTGTTGTATTTGCCTGTAAAATATTTTTTAAATCTGAACATGAACTCTGTAGCAGACTGATAATCTCCACTTTGCCAAAATCTCCAGTAATATCCAGTCATCTACTTGTGAAATCATGAACCTCGGATTGAGACTTGAACCCACGGGCCAAGACTTGAACCTAGGCAAAACCCAGATTGGGACTTGAACCCACCTTCTTTTAACTGAGGTCACACACTTAGTCTCAGGTCTTAATGAAGTTCAGGTTCTTGATGTCTCATCGCAGAAAGAATTCAGCGAGAGACAAAGTGATACGTAAGAAATGGATTTATTTAGAGAGAAATGCACTCCCCAGATACAGTGTAGGCCATCTCAGAAAGTGAGAGTGACACCAAGGTTTGGGGTTGTCAGTTTTTATAGGAGTGGGTAACTTCATAGGCTAAAGAGTGGGAGGACTATTCCAGCTATTTTGGGGAAGGGGTGGGGATTTCCAGAAATTGGCTCACTGCCCACTTTTTGACCATTATGGTCAACTTTGGAACTGTCATGGCACCTGTGGGTGTGTCATTTAGCTCACTGATGTGTTATAATGGGCGTATACTGAGGCTCAAGGGCTAGTGGAAGTCAGTTCGTCTACCATCTTGGACCTATTTGGTCCTAATCAGTTTATGTCAGATTATGTCATTCTTTTAAAGGTTGTGCCCTGCCCCCTTCCCTCCTGTTTGCTTGTTCTAGTTCACACATTTATATTACTCACCTAGTTCCATATGCATTTGTATTTATGATTCGTAGCTGAGTGTAAAAAGGGAGGTGAGATATGGAGGGACATGAACTTTTGATAATAGCTCAATACATCCTAACAATAGGTTTGCTTGAAATGTAGTGAGAAAGTGCAAACTTCAGGGCTCGTTCTCCCACACCTTCTCTGTATGGATGAAAAAATAAGGTGAACTAAGGAAAGGAAGCATTCTATTTTCTTGATAACTCCCAAGAGACCCTTCTACAGTGTTTGGGATGAGTGAGCCTGCATTCTTAGACGAATTCTCTTTTAATAGAAGCTAGCAGGAATATTCACTTTCTCCCAAACAGGGGGATGTTGCTTTCCAGTGTTAAATTTTATTCAAGGATCAGGAAGATAATATTTATAAGTAAGCCCTTAAGTAGAATTGAATAGATTATCAGGGTACCTTTTATGGTATGGTAAGGTAATGCCTGAGTACAAAAGGGCAGCGAGATTACAAGAATTTGTCCATTTCCTTAATTCTGGCAGAATTGTACCTACATAGAAAGTGTCACTGACAATTGCAAGTTCCTTCAGAAATCAAGGGGCCAGAAATAAGTTGAACCTACACTGGATATGCTGCTTCTCAACTTGCTCTATAGTCACCTCACTCGAATTCTGTATCAGGATCAAAATTATGTTTCTGTATGGGAGGAGGGCAGAGTAGTATACAGTATAGGATTAATTTAGCCCAGATTGAGGTTTGACCTTTGCCCTCAGCTCCTGGGAAGTAATCTCTACACCTTTAGAATGTCCACTGATAAGAGTGTCTTTGTTGGTGGTGGGGGTGGCGTGGTTGAGCCATGCTAGATAGTCTATACTAACGAAGTGACTTATGGTGGGGAGCTTTGTCCACATGGCATCAGCTCAGTCTCTGGATGGGCTGGAGACTAAGGTCAGCCACATGGACAGTCAACTATGTCTATATGACTGAGCCCCAGTAAAACTCTGGACATTAAAGATCAGGTAAGCTTCCCTGCTGGCACTACTCCAGGTGTTGAGAGAAATAGGCACTGTCCACACAACTCCACTGGGAGAGGAAAACTGGGTGTTCCATTCCGTATCTTCTGAACCCTCCCTTTGCAACTCTTCCCTCTGCTGATTTCATCTGCATCTTTTCACCATAACAAACCCAAACCATGAGTATAACAGCTTTTCTGAGTTCTCCAAGTCTTTCTAGTGAATTATTGAACCTGTGGATGGTCTTGGGGACCCCTGAAATTGCAGGTGGAGAAGGTCAGAGGGATGGGGGAGAATCTGTAATGCTTTAGAAATTCTGCAGTAACTTTCTAAGGGTTCTAGCCCTATAAACCCAACTATTGTCAGAAGAGAGAGCTCCTCAGACTTTCAGCCCTTATCCAGCTCACAGAAATGGGGTCTAGGCATCCAAGAAGGGTAGCCTGAGCTTCTCAGCAACAACATATGGATTCTTCTTCCTCTTTCCAATGTAAGCCCCACCAAGAGAGAGAAAGAAAATCCAGCCAACTCACCTTTCCTTCATTCTCAGCAACTTATCCGATAAGTTTTCCTAAACCTGCTTCTCAATATCATCTGATTAAGGGAAAAGATAATTATGATATTAATGTCTTGCTTCCCAGCACTGAGTGAAGTCACGAGCATTTAACTTCACACTTCAAAGAAATGGGTACCAGTGTACAAGACACCTGTTATTCAAATGCAAATCTCAGAGTGAGACTGAAAACTCAGTTTCTTTTCATTTCTGACTACAAAGAACAGATGGCATTTTCACTGAACTGATCTCAAATTGCCTGTGGGACTGGAGTAAAAACACAGGTATGTGTATAGATCCACCTTAGAAAGTAACAAATTATATTTGGAAAAATATACATCTAGACTAATTCACTCCTGATACTAATAACATGCTGCCAAACACTGGAAAAATTTTCCCCTACCTATAATTTTCCTTCTTAGTATAAAGTTCTAAGCCCTAGAGCAGAAATATAGGAAGCCCAATGGTGCACACCCAGGGTTTCCTCTCTCCTAGTATATCTTCCATACTATAAACATAGGGCAGGGCACAGCCAATGTGGAACATGGTACAGACACCAGGGCTGCTACGACGCCGACTCCTACTACTTACAGAACGGTTTTCAAGTACCTGTCACTGTGCTGAGCACAGCCATATCTTCTTCCATCCTCCCAACAGCCCTGGAGGGAGAAGGTGTTATTCTTCCCATTTTATAGAGACGAGGAATCCAAAGTTTAGAGAGGTTCAAGGGCCTGCCCAAGATCCCAAAGCTAGCAACTGCAAAATCAGCCTTCCACCCCAGTTCTGTCCACCTAAAAACAGTTTTTTAATCGATGCACATTCGGCGCTCTAGTTAATTAGAGACTGATGCTAGCCATTTATCTTATGGATCATTAATGGATTGCTAATATTCAAATAATTAAAGTACAGTAAAATACCCTTAAGATTAAAAGTACTCAAATTATACAGAATATAATGAAATTTTTCTTGGATGCTTCAGATGATACTTTAAGCCCTGCTAACGTCTCAGGTGCATCTTCCTGCAGAAGAGTGATTGTGCTAAAGAAGTGTAGGTCAGAAGAATAACAGATAAATCAGCTTCCACTTACATATAATCACTACCTTAATTCTCATAAATACTTTTGCAGAGTTCATAATGTAGTGATCTACTAACTTTTTTTCAATTCAACTTAACAAATCTTTATCTAGTGCCTTCTTTGTGCCAAGCCCCATGGTAAGCTCTGTGCAGCCGTAATAAGTGTGATATAATGCCTGTCCTTAAGGAGGACACATTCTGACTTTGGAACAGTATATTATCCCCCTTGCAATAGAATTACCTTATCAATATTTAATTGGCTGTAAGTGGAATATTAACAGCAACAGATCTACATTTTAAAAAATAACAATTGGTATGTCCACTGATTTGTAAAGTGGCTACTATTTTTCTCTTCTCCTCTCCTTTATGTTATCTATTTCATTGAGCTATAACTTTACCTCCTATGTCACCCAAGCTTATTTTGAAACTCTCTCTCTCTCTCTCTCTCTCTCTCTCTCACACACACACACACACACACACACACACACACACTCCTTACTAAATAAATCATTTGATGGTGGTATTTATGGTATTACCTAGCATCTATCACTGCTGCATATTCACAGGGATTTTGCAAAAATCTCTCTTATGACTCTTGGGAGGGAAAAGGAGCAGGGAACAAAGGCAGAAGAATGAGAGGAAAGAAGCATAACCTTCCCTTTGGCAGATGTCTGAGAAAAGGAGACCCTTTATGAGATCACTGCATCAAAGGGAAGTAAGAAGTTTCCAGGCTGCCAGTCACAAAGCCACCAAAACTCACTTTTAATGAAAAAAGAAACTGTTAACTCCTGCACTGTTGTAAAATACTTACCAAAGACACCTTCCCTGCTAAGTGCCATTCATTTCAGGAGTGAAATGCTGTAACAGAGAAAAATGCCCAGGGCAACTGGGAACGGGGAACTGTGTGGTTCAACTGTCCCTGTAGGGGAGGGAAAGCGTCTCTTTCCTTGACAGATACCCCACTTAACTACTGTGCAGTCAGCTCTACTTGGCGCCAGTGAAAATTCAGCCTTCCAGTAGATTCCCTGCCATCTGCCTTATGACTATCAGCCTACAGTCAACACACCTTGAATGCTTAAAATCCTCAATGACCCCAAGGGCTGCCTTTTGGGGGCAATTAGAAGATCCATGGGAAGAAAATCTTTACTTTGCCACTTGGCTTCAGTTTATGAATTTAATTGAAATTCTGGAAGACAACATTCAACTAAACATTATTTCCTGATTCTTTTTTTCTTCACCTTGGTGTTTTTTTGGTATCCACAGCCAGCAGCCATGGAAGCTGAGGGAGTGACAAATGGCCATCAGGAAGGCTTGAGTCTCCAGAAAATCAGCAGAGATTCCACTCAACTAACAAGGAGGAAAAAGGAGAAATGAAAACAGAAACAAAATAAGCTCAGCTTTTGGCCCCAGGGCTCTACCAGGTATGTGCCAATTTATTCACCCTGAAATCTGAAGAGATTCCAGATGGAAACATTTTCATTTGTTTTTATTATTTCTTTACTTTATTCGGATTTTTAGTGGTTACTACTTAAAAGTTTCCTTTACAGGGCTAAGAAAGAAGCAAAACAATTACCCAAAATCTATGGAGGGAAGAGAAGTGTTTACTCACTTAGATCACTGGAGTACGGAGTATATGTCTCAGTAAAGCCAATACCTGCTTTTCCAAAATGTATTTTTCCACAAGAAAAAAAATAGTTTATTTTTTTTTGTACAAAACACATGACTGCGCTTGAGTACAATCAAAACATGTCTTCCTGATCCATTTGAGTCCTAGCTAAATGACCAAAGCTAAATGACTATTCACCAGTTCAGTCCAGGACCTGAAAACTTAGATAATTGCTTGTATCTTCATAGTCTGTAAAGTCTTGTGAACAGTGGTATAGATGGTAGAAACAGTTTTTTAATCCAGCTAGTATTGTCCTCCCCACGGTTACGTTTTTATCCCTGGTAATTTCTGTCTAGTTCCTCTTGTTGAATGATTCCTCTAGATTTGGATTAATAGACACCTTAAATTTCTTCAATTCAGATCCACATTAATTAGATTCATAGCTCTACTCATTTTCCTAGGCACACACTTAAAGAGGTCATAAGCCCAAATATAAATAATGCTTCTGAACAAATGCATTTTTCAATACTGTATTTAAAAATACACTAAAGCTGAAACAAAAGCTTCCCAGTTAAAATAGAAAGTGACGAAGTTTCAACCAAAAACATATTAACCATTTAACCATACTGCACCTGTGTTCCAAGGACAGTTTTTTTACCTTCTTAAAGACATTTAAAAATGCAATTTAAGTTATTTTGTAGCATCTTAACGTGGTTTTCAATCACTTCCATTTGGAATTAAACTTAGATTGACTTTACAATCAATACTCATCTTCCTTTTTTCCTAGATGTTTTGGAGACAAGAAGTAATTCTCTATGTTGCAAAGAAGAGTTTTAGTTGCATTAAGAATTTCTACTCTGAAGAGAAAGACAAATACCCTATGATATATCTTATATGTGGAATCTAAAATATGACACAAATGAACTTATCTATGAAACAGAAATAGACTCACATACATAGAGAACAGACTCGTGGTTGCCAAGGGGGATGGGGTTGGGGGAAGGATGGAGTGGGAGGTTGAGGTTGGGGTTAGTAGATGTAAGCTATTACATATGGAATGGATAAACAACAAGGTCCTACTGTATAGCACAGGGAATTATAGTCAATATCCTGTGATAAACCATAATGGATATATATAACTGAATCACTTTGCTGTACAGCAGAAATTAACACAACATTGTAAAACAACTATACTTCAATTTTAAAAAAATTAAAAAGAAGCAAAAGAATTTCTACTCTGTCAGAATCTGAATCAAAAAGAATAAGCATGGTAACTTTTTTCTTAAACTGAAGAGTGAGTGAAAGATCCCAAGTGTATGGCTCACACATCTCAACTCTCAGGTCAGGGTCCTGGAAGAGCAAATGGTGTTTTTCCAGCCTCTAGATCCCTGTTGCATTTGCTGGGATTCTCTCATTAGCAGTTTCTGGAAGCTGGAAGTGAGTTCCATAGCCATGACTGATGCTTTGAACTCAATAGGTTTCTCTGAGGAAAAATTTTACACCAGGGTTCCAATTAGAATCTAAGGCTGATTACTTACATTTATAGACCTCCGGTCTAAATCCAAGCTTTCCTCATCACTGAATCGATGTTTCTTCACTAGATGATTGATTGTGGGAGCATTTAGTGGTTCCTCCCCAGAAGTCTTCTTTCTATTGCTTTTGGGGAAGCTCCAATGGCTTTGCTTTAGCAAACAGAGAAACTGGCTATGAGGTAGCTCTGGAGCCTCCCTGCCTCCATTTATAACCCAACAGCACCACTTACCAGCATTGTCACCTTGAGAAATTTGCTAATGCTCTCAAGGTCTTAGTTTCCTTATATATTAAATGTAAATACTTAACAATACTGGTCTTAAAGAGTTCCTTTGAAGATTAACTGTATAAAATATTACAGCACTATAGTAAGTACTCAAAATATGGGATATTGTAAGCTATTATTATATATGTTATATATGTATGTTATATATTATTAGATTTTTTCTGGTTCACTGGAGTCTCAATGGGGTGTAACACAAATTATAGTGTAACCTAACATGCCCTTGAAAATCTCCCTAAGGTAGTATGTACTCTTTTGGGTACAGAGCCTTGAAAAGACACAGCATCTATATCAAACACAGTTGGTGCCCTGTTGATATCCTTACTGCGTGCAAACACCTGCCAACTCTCTGCTCAAGGACTTTTCATATGTCTGTGGGCCCACCCTCAGCCCATGTTTAGGGTCAGCCAGAAGTCTGGAGAGTTAATGCCTCTCAGAATCTTCAACAAATGACAAACAAGCAGTTGATAGGTAAATGTCACTTATTCCTTGGCCATAAGTGACAAATGGGACAAATGTAATATGTTCACACTGTCCTCCAGAGTTCCCTTGAGGGGCTGAGCTCCAGATATCCTCAGAGATAACTGTTCAGAGGACACCTTTAATTGTCTTCATCTCCTTCATTCACTTCTCTATTCTCCCAGTATTTCCTGCGATGACCTCCCATACACATCACTTACACTTGAATCTTTGTCTCTAAGTCAGCTCCTGGGAACCCAAGAAGAGCTCTCAATAAAACTGTTATATTTTCTTTCAATAAAATGTGGAAATAAATTGTTTCTTTTTGGTTGAGGACCTAGTAAAGTGACTTGGCTTAAAGGCTATACATTACTTATATGTATTTATATTACTTATATGTATGTGTGTATTCTTAGAGTTGAAATCATAGTGGAACTCAGCAGCGTGGTTCTGCCTTTCCACTCCAACTTCCAGAAGTTTCTCCATTCTTCTGAGAGGTTCCTTTAGAATATGGGCCTTGGCTCTCCTTTTTCTCTTCTATTCTTGAAAAATTGACCTCAAATCAGTAGCTGGGGCCAAACCAGATACATAGCTTTGCATTTCTGGGGAAGGAGGGAAGGCAAAGCAGCATCAACAGAAGGGATATTAGAACTAAGTAGGAAGAGAAGAGTTGAGGGGTTGGTGGGGGGGGGGCTTGGAGTGGCATGTTGGAACCTGAGTAGAGCATACATAGTATAAAGATCAGGGTTTCTAAACACTATTTGTTGCTAAAAGGAATGAGGGCTGATTCCTGGCTTCTAGATGATCTTGTGCCAAGGACAAAAAGAAGTGCTCCAGGAATAATGGGGCTGTGTCAACAGGATACAGAGGTCATCAAGAAGGGGCTCCTACTTGTCAAATCTGGGACAATTTGAGCATCAATAGAAAACTATGTAGCAACAAATTATAACCATTCAACAAAATAGAAATCTGTGAGTTCATACTGATCTTAACTAATGAATTAAATTTGATGAAAAATAGGATATTTACAAAATCTTGAAGCACCTCCCACACAAAACACATCTTAATTACAAAGGGAAAAGGAGTGACATTACTGTGAAGAATCCTGGCAGACACCAACTAACTCAAATGTTCAAACTTAATATGACTAATAATGGAACAAATCAAAATTGTGCACCACCACGTGATAGAATGCAGTAAGAAGTTTACTGCTGTGATATTCCTGCTGAAGACACATAACATGAAAATAATCAGGAGGAACTATTAGTAAAAGGCAAAATAGAAGGACATTCCACAAAATATCTGACATTCAAAAATGTTAAGGTCATAAATGTTGAGGTAGAACTGAGGAACTTTTCTAGACTGAAGGAGACTAAGAGATATGACAGCAAAAGGCAACATATGAGACTGGCCTGGATTCTTCCCATAATGGACATTATGGGAAAATTTAAATGAGATCTGAAGGTTAAACAGCAGCAATCTTAATTTCCTGATTTTGGTGTACAATTTGGTTATATAGGGAAAAGTCCTTGTATACAGGAAATACACACAAAAGTACCGCATAGGCCACTTACTCTCAAATGATACAGAAAAAGAAAAGGGGGGGGGGTATATTCACTAGTCTTAAAATTTTTCTCTAAATTTGAAATTTTTTCTAATTTGGTAGCCAGAGAAAATACCTATAGATACCAATATTTAAAGATTCTTCCCCTGCCCCCCAAAATTCAGTTAACCAGAAGAAGACCTCAGTCAACAAGCTCTATCAACAAAATGCAGGTTTCATCAGGTTTTCAGTACCTCACACCAAAGTGTGAATAATCAACCAAATATCATTAAACTCTTTAGGAAAGCTTACACCATGCCCAAACAAACCACCAAGGGACAAAATAATCCAGACAAAAACACACATAAGAAAAAGAGAGCATTGGTTCATTTTTTTTTTTAAACAGTATCTGTGGGGCATTCACAAAGTCACCACATAAAATAGTGGAGGTTTTTTGAATGAGTTCTCCCATTTTCAACACAAAATTCAACTTTGCCCACATTCTTTTGACATACTCTCCCAGAATAGTTGAAATTTACTAAAGCAATCACTGATGGCTGTTTTAAAGAGAGCTGATGGAGCTGTAAATCACTGAAACTCAAGTAGTAGTTTACTACCTAGGCTTTAGAATCAGACAGACTCTGGTTTGAATCATAAATCTGCCAATCATATTGGATGTTCTTCTTCCTGATTCTTCTTTTTTCATCTGCAAAATGAGGACAATAATACCTACCCTCACCGTATGGTTGTGAAGAGTAAATGAGATTATATTCACAACTTTGAACATTAAAAAGTACTCATCAAGTGATGCTCTTGATAGTACTTTTATTACTCACCATTAGCTGTTCATAGTCTCAAAATAAATAGGTCTTCCTTCTGGAAGAGGCCCTGAGCTCATCATTTATCTCAATCATGTTCTGTCAAAGAAATGTCCATGGCCAGTTTCTACTGATCACTCCACTCTCCTCGCGACACCCATTCCACCAATCAGTATCTATGTCCCAGTTTCCTAATTATTAAACTGTTGTCTCTCAGCGTCAGACCCTATTTTCTATACTCTGTTTGGCAACACAAGGGCTGAGACTCTAAAAACCTTCCTCTTCCTTTGCCAGCAGCTCCCTGTTAGGCTCTGACACAAGGGGATGCTAGAGGGAAGTTCTTCCTTCCTGTTTGCATCCTGCTTCCATTTTGATTTTCTGTTGTTGCTTGACTTTCCTCTTCTGTGTCACTCTGACAGCTTTTCTTCACCCTGATGGTTGGTTCTAATGTAGTCGTTGATCTCAGTCTACAACACTCAGAGAACCAGCCTCAACACACGACTCCGGGACAGAGGCTCTGCAGAGCCCCTCTCACAGCCACTCAGTGTTAATAATCCCAATCTCTTCCCTCTTCCTGCCGTCCTGGGGTTGTGCTTAGTGTTCCCTTTCGACCTTTTCATTTCTGCAGTACCTGGTAACAATAGGTATCAAATAGTTCTTTATTTTAAATTCTTTCTATTAAAATAATGGGTGTGTATTTTACCTCCTGAGTGGACTCTGAGTGATACACATGGGTAGTACATCCTTCTTAAAGTCCTCTTTAGACTCTATCCCAGGATCCCTTCTG
Source organism: Delphinapterus leucas (assembly GCF_059928025.1). Taxonomy (NCBI): domain Eukaryota; kingdom Metazoa; phylum Chordata; class Mammalia; order Artiodactyla; family Monodontidae; genus Delphinapterus; species Delphinapterus leucas. The sequence goes on along the minus strand of NC_143146.1, from coordinate 47,276,419 downwards.
GGAATAATCTTGAGCCATAAGCTTAGTCAGTTCTGCATCAACCTACTCAATATAGGCATTTCTCAAATAACTTTGATATCCATGACTGTTCAGGCTAACCATGGCTCTCTGTCAAAGTAACACTTGTCACTACATCTGATCTTTCCATTCACATCCACTGGCCCCTTAGAGACAGACACATGTGTTTTACCTGAGTGCCACTAACCATTTCCCTTCACTTCCTACCTCCCACCGAGATCACCTGTAAAAGGTTTTTGACTCAGGCTAGTAACGTAGCTGAGAAAATTGTTGAAACCAAAGGCAGTAGAGAAGGATAGACAGACCCATACGTATCATGTTTTTATCACATATTCTGCCTCTCTTCCATTTCTCCTACCTCCAGGTCACTCCAAAAAAGCCATCAGTATTTTCCTCAAACATCATTTTCATCTTAGCACTCCCTTCCTCAAGCAGGTACAATCCCTATTGCCTACCAGATCAAGAAAAAACTCCTAAGTTAGACCCTGGGTGTCATTAAGGTGGCTTCCACCAATTAGACTGTAACAGTCTGTAGGTACTCCCACTGGGGAAATGGGATGTGTGGGAAGTGGGCCTGGGGTTCAGCCACTCTCAAAGCAAACACTCTGGAATGTGGTGTACTGGGGAAAGGACAGACGAGAAGCCATAATCTCCATGGAATGTGGTAAAGCCCAACAGGAAATCCCTCCAGAAATGGAGCAAGTCTTTTGGAAGAGCTTGAAGTGCTCCTCACCTCAGTTACATGCTGTCAGGGGCCACAGACATCTTCAAGACTATTTGAGGGCCAGGAAAACTTCATTCTTTGACACCAGAGGTTGCTATGCCCCTTTGTAGAAGGCCATTTATGTACAGTAAATTGAGTCCTTTACCTGCATTAAAAGAATTTGAATATTTTACCTGTCTCAGTGGGTGTTTCCATCAACCACACATATCCACCAGATAAATTTCTACAAAAAGACTGCTTAAAAAATGCTTATTAGGAAGACGAGGGGAAGATGGTGGAAGAGTAAGACGCGGAGATCACTTTCCTCCCCACAGATACACCAGAAATACATCTACATGTGGAACAACTCCTACAGAACACCTACTGAACGCTGGCAGAAGACCTCAGACTTCCCAAAAGGCAAGAAACTCCCCACGTACCTGGGCAGGGCAAAAGAAAAAAGAATAAACAGAGACAAAAGGATAGGGACGGGACCTGCACCAGTGGGAGGGAGCTGTGAAGGAGGAAAGGTCTCCACACACTAGGAAGCCCCTTTGCGGGCGGAGACTGCGGGTGGCGGAGGGGGAAAGCTTCGGGGCCGCGGAGGAGTGCACAGCAACAGGGGTGCGGAGGGCAAAGCGGAGAGATTCCCGCACAGAGGATCGGTGCCGACCGGCACTCACCAGCCCGAGAGGCTTGTCTGCTCACCCGCCGGGGTGGGCGGGGCTGGGAGCTGAGGCTCGGGCTTCGGTCGGAGCGCAGGGAGAGGACTGGGGTTGGCGGCGTGAACACAGCTTGCAGGGGGTTAGTGCACCACGGCTAGCCGGGAGGGAGTCCGGTGAAAAGTCTGCAGCTGCCGAAGAGGCAAGAGACTTTTTCTTCCCTCATTGTTTCCTGTTGCGCGAGGAGAGGGGATTGGGAGCGCTGCTTAGAGGAGCTCCAGAGACGGGCGTGAGCCGCGGCTAAAAGCGCGGACCCCAGAGACGGGCATGAGACGCTAAGGCTGCTGCTGCCGCCACCAAGAAGCCTGTGTGCGAGCACAGGTCACTATCCACACACCCCTTCCGGGGAGCCTGTGCAGCCCGCCACTGCCAGGGTCCCGGGATCCAGGGACAGCTTCCCCGGGAGAACGCACGGCGCGCCTCGGGCTGGTGCAACGTCACTCCGGCCTCTGCAGCCGCAGGCTCGCCCCGCACTCCGTACCCCTCCTTCCCCCCGGCCTGAGTGAGCCAGAGTCCCCAAAGCAGATGCTCCTTTAACCCCGTCCTGTCTGAGCAAAGAACAGACGCCCTCCGGCGACCTACACGCAGAGGCGGGGCCAATCCAAAGGAGAGCTGTGAGAACAAAGAAGAGAAACGGAAATCTCTCCCAGCAGCCTCAGAAGCAGCGGATTAAAGCTCCACAATCAATTTGATGTACCCTGCATCTGTGGAATACATGAATAGACAACGAATCATCCCCAACTGAGGAGGTGGACTTTGAGAGCAAGATTTATGATTTTTCCCCTTTTCCTCTTTTTCTGTGTGTGTATATGTATGCTTCTATGTGAGATTTTGTCTGTATAGCTTTGCTTCCACCATTTGTTCTAGGGTTCTATGCATCCGTTTTTTTTTTTTCTTTCTTTTAAAAAAAATCTTTTTTTCGTAATAATTATTTTTTATTTTAATAACGTTATTTTATTTTATCTTATCTTATTTTATCTTCTTTCTTTCTTTCTTTCCTTCCTTCCCTCCTTCCTTCCTTCCTCCCTCCCTCCCTCCCTTCTTTCTTTTCTTTCTTTCTTTCTTTCTTTCTTTCTTTCTTTCTTTCTTTCTTTCTTTCTCCTTTTTCTCCCTTTTATTCTGAGCCATGTGGATGAAAAGCTCTTGGTGCTGCAGCCAAGAGTCAGTGCTGTGCCTCTGAGGTAGGAGAGCCAACTTCAGGACATTGGTCCAGAAGAGACCTCCCAGCTCCACATAATATCAAACGGCGAAAATCTCCCAGAGATCTCCATCTCAACACCAGCACCAAGCTTCACTCAACGACCACCCAGCTACCAGTGCTGGAAACCCTATGCAAAACAACTAGCAAGACAGGAACACAAGCCCAGCCATTAGCAGAGAGGCTGCCTAAAATCATAATAAGTCCAAAGACAACCCAAAACACACCACCAGACGTGGACCTGCCCACCAAAAAGACAAGATCCAGCCTCATCAACCAAAACACAGGCACTAGTCCCCTCCACCAGGAAGCCTACACAACCCACTGAACCAACTTTAGCCACTGGGGACAGACACCAAAAACAATGGGAACTACGAACCTGCAGCCTGCAAAAAGGAGACCCCAAACACAGTAAGATAAGCAAAATGAGAAGACAGAAAAACACACAGCAGATGAAGGAGCAAGATAAAACCACACCAGACCTAACAAATGAAGAGGAAATAGGCAGTCTACCTGAAAAAGAATTCAGAATAATGATAGTAAAGATGATCCAAAATCTTGGAAATAGAATAGACAAAATGCAAGAAACATTTAACAAGGACATAGAAGAACTAAAGAGCAAACAAGCAACGATGAACAACACAATAAATGAAATTAAAAATACTCTAGATGGGATCAATAGCAGAATAACTGAGGCAGAAGAACGGATAAGTGACCTGGAAGATAAAATAGTGGAAATAACTACTGCAGAGCAGAATAAAGAAACAAGAATGAAAAGAACTGAGGACAGTCTCAGAGACCTCTGGGACAACATTAAATGCACCAACATTCGAATTATAAGGGTCCCAGAAGAAGAAGAGAAAAAGAAAGGGACTGAGAAAATATTTGAAGAGATTATAGTTAAAAACTTCCCTAATATGGAAAAGGAAATAGTTAATCAAGTCCAGGAAGCACAGAGAGTGCCATACAGGATAAATACAAGGAGAAATATGCCAAGACACATATTAATCAAACTGTCAAAAATTAAATACAAAGAAAACATATTAAAAGCAGCAAGGGAAAAACAACAAATAACACACAAGGGAATCCCCATAAGGTTAACAGTTGATCTTTCAGCAGAAACTCTGCAAGCCAGAAGGGACTGGCAGGATATATTTAAAGTGATGAAGGAGAAAAACCTGCAACCAAGATTACTCTACCCAGCAAGGATCTCATTCAGATTTGATGGAGAAATTAAAAACTTTAAAGACAAGCAAAAGCTGAGAGAATTCAGCACCACCAAACCAGCTTTACAACAAATGCTAAAGGAACTTCTCTAGGCAAGAAACACAAGAGAAGGAAAAGACCTACAATAACGAACACAAAACAATTAAGAAAAAGGGAATAGGAACATACATATTGATATTTACCTTAAATGTAAATGGACTAAATGCTCCCACCAAAAGACACAGATTGGCTGAATGGATACAAAAATAAGACCCATATATATGCTGTCTACAAGAGACCCACTTCAGACCTAGACACACATACAGACTGAAAGTAAGGGGATGGCAAAAGACATTCCATGCAAAGGAAACCAAAAGAAAGCTGGAGTAGCAATTCTCATATCAGACAAAATAGACTTTAAAGTAAGGACTATTAAAAGAGACAAAGAAGGACACTACATAATGATCAAGGGATCGATCCAAGAAGAAGATATAACAATTGTAAATATTTATGCACCCAACATAGGAGCACCTCAATACATAAGGCAAATACTAACAGCCATAAAAGGGGAGATCGACAGTAACACATTCATAGTAGGAGACTTTAACACCCCACTTTCACCCATGGACAGATCATCCAAAATGAAAATAAATAAGGAAACACAAGCTTTAAATGATACATTAAACTAGGTGGACTTAATTGGTGTTTATAGGACATTCCATCCAAAAACAACAGAATACACGTTTTTCTCAAGTGTTCATGGAATATTCTCCAGGATAGATCATATCTTGGGTCGCAAATCAAGCCTTGGTAAATTTAAGAAAATTGAAATTGTATCAAGCATCTTTTCTGACCACAGTGCTATGAGACTAGATATCAATTACAGGAAAAGATCTGTAAAAAATACAAACACATCGAGGCTAAACAATACACTACTTAATAACGAAGTGATCACTGAAGAAATCAAAGAGGAAATCAAAAAATACCTAAAAACAAATGACAATGGAGACACGACGACCCAAAACCTATGGCATGCAGGAAAAGCAGTTCTAAGAGGGAAGTTTAGAGCAATAGAATCCTACCTTAAGGAACAGGAAACATCTCGAATAAACAACCTAACCTTGCACCTAAAGCAATTAGAGATAGAAGAGCAAAAAACCTCCAAAGTTAGCAGAAGGAAAGAAATCATAAAAATCAGATCAGAAATAAATGAAAAAGAAATGAAGGAAACGATAGCAAAGATCAATAAAACTAAAAGCTGGTTCTTTGAGAAGATAAACAAAATTGATAAACCATTAGCCAGACTCATCAAGAAAAAAAGGGAGAAGACTCAAATCAATAGAATTAGAAATGAAAAAGGAGAAGTAACAACTGACACTGCAGAAATACAAAATATCATGAGAGATTACTACAAGCAACTCTATGCCAATAAAATGGACAACCTGGAAGAAATGGACAAATTCTTAGAAATGCACAACCTGCGAAGACTGAACCAGGAAGAAATAGAAAATATGAACAGACTAATCACAAGCACTGAAATTGAAACTGTGATTTAAAATCTTCCAACAAACAAAAGCCCAGGACCAGATGGCTTCACAGGCGAATTCTATCAAACATTTAGAGAAGAGCTAACACCTATCCTTCTCAAACTCTTCCAAAATATAACAGAGGGAGGAACCCTCCCAAACTTATTCTACGAGGCCACCATCACCCTGATACCAAAACCAGATAAGGATGTCACAAAGAAAGAAAACTACAGGCCAATATCACTGATGAACATAGATGCAAAAATCTCCAACAAAATACTAACAAACAGAATCCAACAGCACATCAAAAGGATCATACACCATGATCAAGTGGGGTTTATTCCAGGAATGCAAGGATTCTTCAATATACAGAAATCAATCAATGTGATACACCATATTAACAAATTGAAGGAGAAAAACCATATGATCATCTCAATAGATGCAGAGAAAGCTTTCGACACAATTCAACACCCATTTATGATAAAAACCCTGCAGAAAGTAGGCATAGAGGGAACTTTCCTCAACATAATAAAGGCCATATATGACAAACCCACAGCCAACATCATCCTCAATGGTGAAAAATGAAACATTTCCACTAAGAGCAGGAACAAGACCAGGTTGTCCACTCTCACCATTCTTATTCAACATAGTTTTGGAAGTTTTAGCCACAGCAATCAGAGAAGAAAAGGAAATAAAAGGAATCCAAATCAGAAAAGAAGAAGTAAAGCTGTCACTGTTTGCAGATGACATGATACTATACATAGAGAATCCTAAAGATGCTACCAGAAAACTACTAGAGCTAATCAATGAATTTGGTAAAGTAGCAACATACAAAATTAATGCACAAAATTCTCTGGCATTCCTATACACTAATGATGAAAAATCTGAAAGTGAAATCAAGAAAACACTCCCATTTACATTGCAATAAAAAGAATAAAATATCTAGGAATAAACCTACCTAAGGAGACAAAAGACCTGTATGCAGAAAATTATAAGACACTGATGAAAGAAATTAAAGATGATACAAATAGATGCAGAGATATACCATGTTCTTGGATGGGAAGACTCAACATTGTGAAAATGATTCTACTACTGACAGCAATCTACAGATTCAATGCAATCCCTATCAAACTACCACTGGCATTTTTCACAGAACTAGAACAAAAAATTTCACAATTTGTATGGAAACACAAAAGACCCTGAATAGCCAAAGCAAACTTGAGAACGAAAAACGGAGCTGGAGGAATCAGGCTCCCTGACTTCAGACTATACTACAAAGCTACAGTAATCAAAAGAGTATGGTACTGGCACAAAAACAGAAAGATAGATCAATGGAACAGGATAGAAAGCCCAGAGATAAACCCATGCACATATGCTCACCTTCTCTTTGATAAAGGAGGCAGGAATGTACAGTGGAGAAAGGACAGCCTCTTCAATAAGTGGTGCTGGGAAAACTGGACAGGTTCATGTAAAAGTTTGAGATTAGATCACTCCCTAACACCATACACAAAAATAAGCTCAAAATGGATTAAAGACCTAAATGTAAGGCCAGAAACTATCAAACTCTTAGAGGAAAACATAGGGAGAACACTCTATGACATAAATCACAGCAAGATCCTTTTTGACCCACCTCCTACAGAAATGGAAGTAAAAATAAACAAATGGACCTAATGAAACTTCAAATCTTTTGCACAACAAAGGAAACCATAAACAAGACCAAAAGACAACCCTCAGAATGGGAGAAAATATTTGCAAATGAAGCAACTGACAAAGGATTAATCTCCAAAGCTTATAAGCAGCTCATGCAGCTCAATAACAAAAAAACAAACAACCCAATCCAAAAATGGGCAGAAGACCTAAATAGACATTTCTCCAGAGAAGATATACAGACTGCTAAGAAACACATGAAAGAATGCTCAACATCATTAATCATTAGAGAAATGCAAATCAAAACTACAGTGAGATATCATCTCACACTAGTCAGAATGGTCATCATCAAAAAACCTAGAAACAATAAATGCAGGAGAGGGTGTGGAGAAAAGGGAACACTCTTGCACTGCTGGTGGGAATGTGAATTGGTACAGCCACTATGGAGAACAGTATGGAGGTTCCTTAAAAAACTACAAATAGAACTGCCATATGACCCAGCAATCCCACTACTGGGCATATACCCTGAGAAAACCAAAATTCAAAAAGAGTCATGTACCAAAATGTTCATTGCAGCCCTATTTACAATAGCCCGGAGATGGAAACAACCTAAGCGCCCATCATCGGATGAATGGATAAAGAAGATGTGGCACATATATACAATGGAATATTACTCAGCCTTAAAAAGAAATGAAATTGAGCTATTTGTAATGAGATGGATAGACCTAGAGTCTGTCATACAGAGTGAAGTAAGTCATAAAGAGAAAGACAAATACCGTATGCTAACACATATATATGGAATTTAAGAAAAAATAAATGTCATGAAGAACCTAGGGGTAAGACAGGAATAAAGACACAGACCTACTAGAGAATGGACTTGAGGATATGGGGAGGGGGAAGGGTATGCTGTGACAAAGCGAGAGAGTGGCATGGACATATATACACTACCAAACGTAAAATAGATAGCTAGTGGGAAGTAGCCGCATAGCACAGGGAGATCAGCTCCGTGCTTTGTGACCACCTAGAGGTGTGGGATAGGGAGGGGGGGAGGGAGGGAGACGCAAGAGGGAAGAGATATGGGAACATATGTATATGTATAACTGGTTCACTTTTTTATAAAGCAGAAACTAACACACCATTGTAAAGCAATTATACTCCAATAAAGATGTAAGAAAAATGCTTATTAAATAAATCTATGATGGCTATCTTAAATAAACAAACAACTACAGTCTTTAGTTCTTTGGGTGGTCACTCTTTTGGTTTTATTACATTATATAAGGTTGGCCAAAAAGTTCGTTCTGGTTTTTCCCTAAGATAATATGTTACCTACAAGGAAAATTATCTATGCCTAATTTATAAGTTTTAAAGAGATTGTTCAGGTTATTTCTATATGATTCTAAATAGCCAGCTAAAATTAGAAAATTCAGTCAAAAGTCTGCATTTCTGATCTACATGATATCAAACACCTAGATATTTAAAGATACCTGGATCATTGGCATATCTTATAGATCAGCCTAAGGAAGAAAGATAATTAGGACATGTAAAACACATTTCCATATTTTTAGTGCTCCTACTGAATTTTTACTTAGCTAATTATGATTTGGCTTTAATGTTAAATATTATGTTTGGGGTTTTTTTCTTATAAGTTGACTTGGTACTAAATTATCCTTATTTTTGATGTGTCTGTCACGACCTTAAATATATTTACTGTCATTCATTTCACTTCAATGTTTCTTCTCAGTTATGCTCTTGCCATTTACTCTGTTTTAGCTGTTTTGTGATTAGGATATGGCATATTTCAAGTTTTTTGACTCTATTTCTTGAGGATTTATGGTTTTAGCAGCTTGATTTCTTAGTTAATGTTACAAATCTCTCTGATTTCAGGAATCTATAAAAATACTGAAGGCAAAATGAGAGATATAAGCACAAGAAAGTTTCTGTTACCTAATTTCACCAAAAAATGAAGATTTGATGAACAGGGTGGGGGTGGGTGGTACTGCCTATTTAAATCCATCCGTGGCCCACATTCTGAGCTTCACATGTGTCACCTTACAAGATATTTTATATTTTTTGCTTATTTCCATGAAATAAAATATGTTTACTATACATATACTACTGAAACAAGTAGTTTATTCACACTTGAATGTAAAGAACATGCTTCTCTTGATGAGTCATCTGGAGGTGGTAAATGTAAGCAGCAATGTATTTATTTTTGTAAATGTCCTTTAACCCACACTGCTGGCCAAACTTCAGGTTCAGCCTCATTTGATAGGCTGCTTTAAGAAAAATAACTCTCACTTAAAAATAAATAAACATATGACCATCAATAACAATTTCTTCTATTTATATTTCCTTGGAATGCATCATATCTCATATAACTGAATTTAAATACATTCTCAGATTACTAAAATGCCGCTCATTCCAAAAGTCCTTTGGAACGTGCCTACCCCAAGAATACCAAGATGCACTTAGAATAAAATCCAAACTCTTTAACCCTGACCGACAAGGCCTTGCCTGATCTGTCAATTGCTCATCAGTTATTACTCCCTTATTTAATAAATCCCAGCCATACCAATCTTCATGTTACATGACTTGCAATGCTCATTTTCCCCTCAGAACCCTTGCATTTGCTGTTCCCTCTACCACGAAGGTTGTTCCTCCAAGTCTTTGGATAACCAGTTCCTTCTTATTCAAGTCTTACCTCAAATGTCACATCCTCAAGAGGTCTGCTCTAAAATTCTAACTGCTCTCTACTCCATTTCCTTGGATCATAGCATTTATCTCTATCTGACATCAGGTATTTTCTTGTTGTCTGCCATAGGCTGAGTCTCTGAATAGCCTCATTCTTCCCTGGGGCTTCTCCTCCATTCTGACCATCTAAGTGTGGTCCTTAGATTCTCTCCAGGTTTCTGATTTGTTTTCCCACTCTCTGCTGGGACTGGGGGCTGCCTCAAATCTTGACATGTTTATGTTTGACCCTGATGCCTGTCTTCCTCCTACCAGCACCTTCTGTCTCAGAACTAGATGTGGCTCCCTGTACCCTCATGCCTTGTTTTCACAAAGGGACCTTCCTAAAAGTTATTATCTTTAAGCTACACTCACTAGATCAGAATCTTTGGCTTGGACCTAGGAACTTTGGTTGAATATTCACCTCCTTAAGAAACAGGCTGAACATGAAGACTGTTTTCTTACTCCTCCAACATTTCTTGAGATGGTAAATTTTCTTGACTCTCTCGTATTTCTTGACATTTACAGGAACTTCATTTCTGGAAATAAATGATTTCTCATTAATTTTATCAGGATGCCAAAATATGATTCATGCAGCTTAATGCAAGCAACACATGGTACAGTGAGGTGGCTAGTTGCATGAGTCTGGGTTCAAATCCTAGCTATACCATTTACTAGCGATGTGAACCTGGAGATATTTGTCAAGATCTCTTAGCCTTATCCTCCTAGGTATAAAATGGGGGTAATAAAACAGTCTTCCTAAAAAGGTTGTTGTGAGGATTCAGTGAGATAATGTGAAGTGTTTATATCTGTGCCACACACGCTCACACACAGTGGAGGTGCAGAATGATACAACCCTATGGAGAGGAATTTGCAATATGTAACAAAACCACATGTGTATTTTACCTTTTGGTCCAGCATTGCACCTACAAGTACACCTCCACAAGTAGAGTACAGCATAGACACAAGGTTACTTGTCAAGGCTTTGTTTGTGATAGCAAAGTATTGAAAAAAATCTAAATGTGCCACCGCAGAACGTTGATTGACACAATAGAGCACTATGCATTTGTGAAAAGAGTGAGAAGTACTTGTATGAACTGATATCAAGGGATTTCTATGATGTACTAAGTGAAAAAAGCAAATGCAAAAGAATATTATGATATATATGTAAAACCTTCATCATAAGACAGAAAATCAGAAATATGTATGTATCTATACATGCATATATAGAAACACATACATATACATATGCATGTATACCTATGCAAATATTGATACACATATTCATATGTAACTTATTTGCTCACTTTTGCAAAATGAAATATAGGAAGAATAAACCAGAAACTAATAAAAACAACAACCCATAAGTGGTAGATGAAATTGGGAGAAAGATAGAAATAAGGTTTCTCTGAATAGATTTTTTTTTATGCAGTTTTGCCTTTTGAACCATATGTTTTACATATTCAAAAATTAAATTTAAATGAAAAAGGATTTACAAAAAGCAAGCTCTAAAATTGAATACAAACAGAAAAAAATGAACTTAACCATATATCAACTTGATGATATAACCACACAGAGAAGCAGAATGTTTTGAACACTGTAGTCTTGACAATACACTTGGTAGGACCTTATCAGGCAAATCCAGATTGTGGGACTTTCTATAGGGTGTCCGTCTTGGAATCTTCAAAAATGTTAATGTTAAAACTGAAAAAAATAGGCAAGGGAGACTGTACTAGATGAACGGGGACCAAAGAGACAAGATAATGAAATATAATGTGTGATCCTTTCTTGGATCTTGAATTCAACCACAAAAAATAGCCATAAAGGACATTATCGGGACAGTTGGGGGGAATTTGCATATGGACTGTAGGTTACAATATATCATCATATCAATGTTAAGTTCCTTGGATATGATCATAATAAGCTGTTTTTGTTCTTAGAAAATATATGCTGAAGTATTTATAGATGAACTGTCATGATTCTACATGAACCTTACTTTCAAACTTTAGGCAAAAAGAAAGACAGAGAGAGGGAAAGCAAATGGGCAAAATGTTTATATTACTCTTTCAACTACTCTGTAGGTTTGAAATTTTTCAAAATGAAATTTTGGGAGGTAACCTCCAAAACAAACAAACTAAAAGTGATCTGTGCCTGCTAGCTATTACTATCTCTGATTCTCCCAATCTGGGAGGCTGTGAAAAGGAAACCTGGAATAAATACATATGGCTGATAATAAAAAAGAAATCGTGTACTGGGATCTATTTTCAGCTTACTGAAGCATGTCAGTTGATACTTATTCATTTCCCATAACATTTGCCCAAACAAATAAAATTGCCTCCAACTTTTAAAAAAGGAAGTGAGACTGTCTCCAAGCCTCCCTGGAAAGAAGCAGTTAAATCTTATCCTTATTTTGCATCCCTCTTATTTAGTGATGTGCTTTGGCGGAAACTCAAGGGGAGTATAGTTCCTGCCAGCCTCTGGGAAAAACGCAGACAACACTGTCTCTCTCCCCCGTGAATTACACTGGGGGACATGCCGCTGTTTCCAGCCTGCCCATCTCAATTATGATGACAAAGCATCAGGCCAAGAGGCAGACCCCTGGGTAGTTGGGTCTGTATTATTTCAGATTTTAAATACTGAAAGCAAGACAGAAAACCTTTCTCCTAGATAGGGAGTGGGAAGTATAATTTACAATAGATTAAGCTCCCCTTATCTGGGGGCATTTAAAGATCTGTAGGACCTTCCTTTTATATTTCTGGTACACAATTGACCTAACAAAACACCTTTACACACTCCTAAATTACATACTTTTAAAAAGTCTTTTTCCCAGATATATAATATTTGCCCCATAAGATGATGAAATGACAATTTGCCACTGGCTTTCTATTTTTCTTTCTTTCAAGACTTAAAAGTCTGTTTCATTTCTATTGCAGGATTGTGTCCAGGTATAGAGAGACACCCTTTGTAACTGGTTAAAAGCTACAGAAAGGCTCTATTGAAACAAAATGCTGCTCATATCCCGATCCATGCCAGTAGGAATAAATCACACAAAAGCACCTAAAGAAAACCGTTTTATAGTTACTACTGTGGTACATTAGCTGACAAGGGAGAGATGCTTACATTTATAGATTTTTTTTTTCCTTTTGTAGAGGCAGAATCTATAAGCAGCTGAAGAATTGTGTATTATCACCGCTGGAATTTGAATTCAGCTAATGAGAACTAAGAGCAAAAGGAAGATGCCTTGTGAGGCTTCTTGGTCTTGGCCCTGTACATGGGCCATAAAATTAGGCTGCCTTGCTTCCCTTCGGGACTACAGCACCTCTCTGCAAATGTATTTCAAGATTCCATTTTCACATGCATAAAAATATTAAAATATGCACCTCCTTAAAGCGTGCATCCTAAGCTAATTATGAAATTGAAGCTATCAATACCAAGGTAATCTTATGATATCTTATATTTACATAGTATTATGTACCTCTGTGCTTGAGAGCATAGTCACAGACATAATCTCACTTAATCCTGGAAACTCTGTGAGGTAGATTGAGTGGTTCATCTTTCCATTATGCAGTTAAAGCAACGGAACAAGACATTCTCAATGCTGAAACTTTATGTCTACCATTTATCAGAACTGAAAAACTCTGACTTGAGAGAGAGAGGAAGAGAGAAATATTCAGCTCTTTCACTTACTAGTTGTGTGGCCCTAGACAAATGACCCAACCTCTCTGAGCTTCAGTTTCCTCAGCTGCAAAATAAGGGAAATAATACCTACCTCTTAAGAATGGTTTGATGGTTAAATAGTTTATTTTTGAACTTACACTCAAAAATGATAGCTATTTATCTATTGACTCATTCAATAACTATTTTAGTGTTTTTAGCATTTGACAGACAAGAAAGATACAGATCTAGAGGAAGCAAGTAATATAACCATACTCTTAAGATACAGTGCTATCCTTCATGAAACTCACAGGCTTGAAGATTGGTATACATTTAAATAAACCATTAGAATGTAGTGTGATAATATGGAAAGCCTGCAAAGGCCACCATGGACAGTGTGAAGGTTTTACACTGCACAATCCAGGGGGCAACATTCATGTCACAGTGTCTGTGAGCGATGACACTAGCGTTGTGTAATGTACCACCTGAGAAGCCATCCACAGCAATCCTGCTGGTAACAGACAAAGGTTAATAATAGCTTCATAGAGGTAACATTTAATCTAGACCATTCCAGAAAAGAGAAAAAGTGCATGAGAATATATGAAATGAACATGGAATTGCAAGACCACCATTGCCATAGTAGGTGGAGTACACATATGACCAAAATATGAAGTTGAAAAGATAAAAAGAGGCCATGTGGTGAAAGGCCTTGTAAACCATGCCAGATGCAGTTAACTCTCCCATAATGTGGGGATTAGGGGTGCCAACCTCCCACACAGTCAAAAATATGCATATAACTATAGTCAGCCCTCCATATCGTGTTCCACATCCTCAAATTCCATGAATCACGGATCGTGTAGTACTTTAATATTTAGAACTGAAAAAAAAAGCTGCATATAAATGGACCCACACAGTTCAAACCATGCTGTTCAAGGGTCAACTGTAATTTGTACTTTACTCTCAACAACAAAGAGCTTTAGTGTAAATATATGACTGCTGCCTTAGCGTACCTTCTCCATTTCCCATCAGCCTCCAATGTCCATTTGGAGATAGTTCCAGGGATTGTCCAAACAAAATGAAACCCAAAAATGTTATTGATAACGCTGAGACCACTGTACAGGACTCACTGTGGCTAAGAGGGAAGACAGCCTTAAAATAAAGCGGACACTCTGGCAGCTATACTGGAGTGAGAAGAAGAAACCAGGCTCCTGATGACTACATTGAATCCCTGGGTCCAGACTTGTCTGAAGTCCACCTACTTTACGATCTTTGGTGATGTGAACCAATAAAATTCTATTTATTACCTAAACCACTTTGAGTTTTGCTTTCTGTTTCTTTCCACCGAAAGATTTTAACTAATAAAAGTGCCAACAAAAGACTCTAAGCAAAGAAGTAGCATAATTGTATATACATTTTATTAAAATATTACTGGTAGGAACTGGGAAAAGACTGTACTAGAAGAGGCCAGAAGTCAATAGAATAGTCTTTCACCAAAGTCCAAGCAAAAAGGGAAGACAAAAGGATGAGCTGTATATCCTGTCATAAAAAAAATCTTCAAGAAATATTTTGTACAGTAAAACCAAATTGCAAAAAATTTTGTATAATATCTTGTTTAATTTTTAAAACCTTCTTTATTTATGTGCTTATGTGTCACTTCACATTTTACTACTATATTCTGCCTGAATTTTTTTAAATGAGAACTCTTAGTTGTATCATTTAAAGAAAGAAAATTTAAGAAATAATGACCAAGTGACTCAACTCTGTGGCCTTGAATGGAAAGGATGAATTTGAAATACATTTAGAAGTCAATCTATCTAAAGCCATCCTTTTAGGAAAAGTTTTAGCTTCACCTCATACATGACTCTTTTCTTGACTACCCCTTCCCAGGATGATCTTTCTCCTTTTAAATCCTAATATTCTCACTCTCTAGATGATCATTCAGTCTTTCCCACATTCTGCCTTGTACTGAAGATTAACTTTTTATGAATGTATTAATATATCTTCCAAATGGTTATAATCTCCAAGAATCTTGGTTTATGCTACTTTTATAGCTCCACTACACCTAGCCCTGTGCTTTGTATGTTGTAACTATTCAAATATGTCCTGGTTTGCTGGGTGTTCTTTCACACCCAGTGTAGAGAGGGCACTACACTGCCCTCTCTATTCCGCATTCCCCTACCAAACTCCAAGCAACCCTTGACCAAACAGGCCCGGAAATCTCCTGAGAATGTTTCTGTCCTGCAACGTTAGAACTCTTCCAGGTTCTAGTTTTAGCACTGCCTCTGTATTACCAAAAGGCCTTGGGAAAGTGTCAACCTCTGTGGGTCTCTTCCTGTCTGTAAAAACCTTCACAGAAATATCTGGAGAGGCCAAGATTAAAAGTCAAGATACAGGGCTTCCCTGGTGGCTCAGTGGTTGAGTATCTGCCTGCTAATGCAAGGGACATGGGTTCGAGCCCTGGTCTGGGAGGATCCCACATGCTGTGGAACAACTAGTCCCATGAACCACAACTACTGAGCCTGCACATCTGGAGCCTACGCTCTGCAACAGAAGAGGCCGTGATAGTGAGAGACTCACGCACCGCAATGAAGAGTGGCCCCCACTTGCCACAACTAGAGAAAGCCCTCACACAGAAACTAAGACCCAGCACAGCAAAAATAATAATAAATAAATTAATAAACTCCTACCCCCAACATCAAAAAAGAATTTTCCATCAGGCAGGACAATCACATACTTTGCTAAATAGCTTTGGCTGGGTCTGTAATTAACCAACAACATCCCTTTAAAAAAAAAAAAAAGTCAAGATACATGGGACATCCTTGTTGGCACAGTGGATAAGAATCTGCCTGCCAATGCAGGGGGCAGGAGTTCGATGCCTGGTCCAGGAAGATCCCACATGCCATGGAGCAACTAAGCCTGTGTGCCACCACTACTGAGCCTGTGTTCTAGAGCCGGTGTGCCACAACTACTGAAGCCCACGTGCCTAGAGCCCGTGCTCCACAACAAGCGAAGCCACAGCAATAAGAAGCCTGTGCACCGCAACCAAGAGTAGCCCCCGCTTGCCGCAACTAGAGAAAGCCCACATTAACAAAAACCCAACGCAGCCAAAAATAAAAATTAAATTAAATCTTAAAAATAAATAAATAAGTAAATAAATTTTAAAAAACAGTGTACATATGCCTTAGTTAAAAAATACTTTATAAAAAAAAGTCAAGATACTCAGAACCTGTGAAGCACAGAAGGAAAAAGCTGGCTGGTGCAGGAAGACAACAATGGAGAAGAAATAACGTGTCTGAAGGAAAATAATTAAAGTACATTCTAGAGAAAGTACAACTGATAAAGACATCCATTTGAGAAAAGCAATAGGACAAGAGGACATAGCTAAAGGCTTTGCACCAGAACCCATGATCCAAGTAAATAAGCTGTCCTCAAACGACTACAACAAAATCACAAACAGATTTGATCTGGTTGTGTTTTGTTGTCAAGGTCATTTACTCAATGAGTTCATTTAGTTTCTATATTTATGAAGCACTGTGGTCAGTATTGAGAAGACAGTAATAAGATAAGCATGATCCTGCCCTCATGAAGCTTTAGTTCTAGTGAAGGATAAAGACAAGTAAACAATCGAATGCAATACAGTATGATGCGTGCAGTATTGGGAGGGCACCACTCACATTGTAGTCTGTGTACCTGGACATTTACATTTTTCCCTGAAGGACATTTTCACAAACTGCAATGTGGGTAGTGCTCTGGATAAGAAATATAATGGGTGTTATGGATTGAATGTTTGTGTCCCCCTGAAATTCATATGTAAAGCCCCAACCCCTAAGGTGATTATATTTAGAGACAGAGACTTGACTTTACGAAGGTAATTAAGGTAAAATGAGGTCACATGGTTGGAGCGTTCATCTGATGGGATTAGTGTCCTTGTAGGAAGAGGCATGAGTGGAGAGAGCTCACATTCTTGCTCTCTCCTCACCATGTGAAGACACAGCACAAAAGTGGCTGTCTACAAGCCAGGGAGAGATCTCCCACCAGAAACCAATCCTGCTGGACCTTGGTCTGGGACTTCCAGCCTCCAGAAAATTTCTGTTCTTTAACCACCTAGTTTGTAGTATTTTGTGATGTCAGTTCTAGCAGACTGATTCAATAGGAAAATCACAGAGCATTATAGGAGCACCTAACCCAATCTTAAGGGTTTATAGAAGTCCTCCCAAGAGAAAATGAAATTTAATACCAGATCCAAGGAATGAGTAATAGTTAGCAAGTCAAAGGGAGAGTTGGTAGAGGGGCTGGTGGAAGGTGTCATGTGGAAATATTTCCCAGGCAAAGAGAGGAGCAGATACAGAGAACAAGACAGAGTCACGGTCCACACTGAGCGAGAGGGGCGCAGTTGTAAAAGGATTAGCAGGACACAGTCACACAGGTCTTTTATAAACCTTCATAAGAAGTTTGGATTTTACCCACAGATCTATAAAAATGCTATAATATTCCTAATATGAAAATTAACAATAATTGGAATCATTTGTTCTATGTAAAATAATTTGCAATCTGGAAGGAAATATTCACTTCTCCAGTTTTTCAAACATTTGCTCAGCACCACATGGTTAGCCGTCAGTGACATTTGTTTAATAAATGATGGGTTTAGGCTTTTTCTGAGGTTATTATGATCCTCATCTTACCATTGCAATGTACCCACGGTTCCAAATCAAATGGTTTTTTAATGACCTCTTATTGACATGGTAAAAAAGCCTTTCTCTAAAGAAACCCATGTAATAACTGCTTAAAATTCAGACTTGCAGTCAGATTGCCTCCTAAAATTCAGCCCTGGCATCACCAGATCAGCCAACACAGTGCTGGATTTGGGAAGGTCAGGTTTAAACCATCCACTCTGGCCTCCAGAAAAATTCTGTATTCTTACTCCTCCTGCAAGCTGCCGATCCTTGGATGAGTATTACCACTACCATTTTACATTTCTTATCCTTCCGGAAAACAAGGGCTAAACATCGGAGCATGAAATAATATTTTGTTCTGGGGTCTGCTGAGCATGTCAGGTCAAATTCTCCTTTTTTTGGCCTTCAAGTTGTTTTGTGAACTCCCTGAATAGCATTGCACCATACTTCGTCTTCAGGAAAACAGACATTTTGAAAACAAGAGTTGATGGACCTTGACAGCCAGCTCCTTAGCATGGGAGATAGTTACACTCTGACCTTGGGGTCCTTGCCCTTCTCCAACTTCCTCCCACAGCATTGTGAACTCACGGCTGCTGGGAGTCCACTGTCTACTGGACATACCTTAGTCTCAGCATTTGGAGAAGATAGCCAGCTCCCAGAAATCTTGAAAATACTTTTTCATACTGCCCATTTTTTAGTGTGTATCTGATGCACATAAAAATCTCAATGTGATGAAACTAAGAATTGGAGCCATGGGATGAGGAAGCCATATAGACTCAGGTTGATAACGTGAGCAAACCCCCACCCCAATACAGTACGACTGCTGATTGAGCTGGCAGCAAGAAGTCATTTGGAGGAAAGGTGTTTCTGTGATCAATAATCTTTGAGCATCCTATTCAGAAATATCAGGCTTTAGAACTCAACAAAAGAGTCTTCCTGAGAAAGCAATGAGACACCCAAATTGCTTCAGAAACAGAGATGTCACTCACCCTCCTGAAACTCTAGAGGAAGGTCAGCGAATGCAGCTCACCTGAATTCTTCACCACTCTGTGTAAAGATGGCTTTGGCCAAGTCATTGGATCTATTTCACATAGAAATAATATTAACCACCTACTCTGCCTGAATAACTGTTCTCACCTCAGTGTGGGATTCACTCTTCTAGAATCCTTACAGGTGCTTTTCTTTCCTCTGGGGCAGCTACCAGCCCCTTTACCACGAGTAATGGACAGCGTATCTATCGGTCACTTCTTTATTTTCACTTGTCTTTGTCTGCTTGTCTGTCTTAGGTCAGGTTTGCTGGAAACAGACCCTGAGACAGAGACTTGCACACAGTTTTATTGGGGCATGCAGTTAGGACCGACGTGCACACGGAAGTGAAGAACAGAAGTGATGGAAAGGGGTTTGCAGTAAGAGGAAGGAGATGAATTGGGATGTAGTCACACTGGGGGCCAGACCTACAGAGAGCACTGAAGCTAGCATGGTCCTTCAGAGTTGTCCCAGTTACGGCAAGGGGGCTGGGGCTTTATATTCCTCAGTTGACAGGTTCTTAGGTGAGAGCTGCTCTAGGAAGTGATCCTGGCCTTGGGTAAGACAGCTCCAGCAGATAGAGAGCGATTCCTGGGGAGGGGCTCAGCTGTGAGTCTTCAGCAGCAACACCCCCAGAATCTGGGGGACTGGTGTCTTTCACTGGAAGGGGGCGTGGATGCTGCCCCACAGCATTGACCACACCCCCTCACCCGATAATTTGAGGAGCAGCGAGGGATGGAGAGAGTCTGACTTAGGGTGATTAAGTCACATTTTCTCCCCTCTTATTTAGGTCAGCATCCCCTTTTCATTCCTCCTCCCTCCTAAACTCTGGTGGTATGTTAAGGAAATGCTCCAAGGGGGCTCTTGTTTCCACTCCTCCAAAAGGATCAGACTAAGGCAGGCAGCTTAGGCCAAGGGTCTTGTAGTTTTAAATTCTGCAGTGCTTAGATAGGTTTAAATACATTATGTAATATTTTTTACAAGAGGAAATTTCTAATACTCACTTCTAATTTCTCTTGCTAGCTTTGAAATGCAAAACGCACAGTATTTCCGCTACATTCTGGTCCAATGAATTTTTGTCCACCATCCAAGAAGGCTTACAGCCATTGTTTCTATGGGAAAATGTGTATTGAGTTCCAACTACTCAGATCAAAAGAAGTCTTGGAACATTGCCAGCTGGGGACTGCCACACAGGTAGTAGCTGAAATGAGCACGTCATAATTGTCAAACCCTTCAAACACACAGAGGAAGAGCAACCAGCCGATTAAAAGCTGAAGTTGCTCAAACTCATGCTGGAGGGCCAAAATATAGTTCTCATCAATTTATTCCCAACAAATAAATCCAGTAACACACACTCCAAAACAAGGTAGGCTATCTCTAGAGCTCACACGTTTTAATGGAATCGCACTTCATTTCTGGAACAAGCACATCTTGCCCAAGCAGCTCAGCTCTCATTACCAACAGGGTCTGGTCACTACTCCCTCCATCGCCAGCATTATCCCCGTCATACGAAGGAAGCTGGCATGAGGAAGGATCAGGGCCGCAGCCTGCAGCTGGGAAGGCGGACCTGCCCTTGCCCCAGCCTCCACCTGGGACTCCCTCCGGGCTGCGGGGCCTGAAATGTCCCTTTAACTCTCTTTGGGTCTTTTACCTGTGAAACAGGCCGCAAACAGCCTTTTCCAGGAAGACTCAATGTTCATTCAACGTAATCAAAGAAAAACCCGCCCTCAAGGGAGACACAGAGCTCAGAGCAGTTTCTGAGGAATGACTTACTTTCCTCCTCAAAGGGGGTTAGAATTTCTGAGGTTCGAGGCCCTCTAATTCCTTTGACAGTGATGTTCATAATCGCTGGCTCTCCGCTGGCAGGGCGGCACCACCGAGGAAAGCCCGGTGTGAGATGTGCCCAGTGCAACGATGCCGGTTAAATAAGTACCCTTCATCACCTCCCAACAGTCAAGGAGTTTCAAATCCTGTCAATTCATCCCACGTGAGGGAGATTATGTGATTTCCATGTTCAACTGCCCCTGTGGTTTGATTTGCATAAGCAAAGACTTTGGGGGCATGGAAACAAAGGATCAGTGTGAAGGACCGGAGCTCTGTTAGCATAGAGCATTCTGATTTCCAGACAGCGGGTCCAGCAAACCACGGGCACCTTCCCCCACCCCCATCCCCCACCCAATCAAATCTAGGATTTGAAGATTTCTCATCTACTATAAGGAGAGAGGTTACGGATCTGAGGTTTACCAGGAAGGCTGTCTTCTTAAGCATAATAATTTCTTTCCTTAAAGGGCTCCCTTCCTCCCACCACCACTTTCTCTTCTGATGTTCATTCCAAGGCACAAATATTCTGCCTGATAATACTGGGAGAGGCAGCCACAACCATTTCCAACACTGGAGAGCACAGAGGGGAGCTCTGTCTTCATCAACACACACACACACACAAAAATGTATTTATTTTTATCCTGTTTTTTCATCTACTCATGGAATATTGATCCAGCAACACCTAATAAAAAGGACATTGGTTAGGAAATTTGAAGACTTGGATTTGTCCTGACTTTGCCACATTAGTTATCTGGGCAACTCACCTATGTCCTCTGCAACCCAGTTTTCTCCTCTCTAAAATAGAAGAGATGGACCTGAAAACCCTTGGATTCCTTCCATCCCTAACATAAGAAAAATTAATAAGACAACCCAGTGCATGGTCATAGCAGACAGACTGAACAACTGGAATGTAGGGGCTGAAGGACAAGGGGAGTGTCCCAGAAGCCCCACCTTAAGTATGCTGTCACCTGTCACTTTAAGAGTTTGTCACCTACCATCCTTGAGCTAGTCTCTACTTCTTTGAAAGAATATCAACAAATGTGTCTTAGGAGTGTTGGGAAAGTTAAATATAGTACTTCTATGTGAAAAGCACTTTGCAACTTATAAATGCAATACACTGCTACTAATGTGTTAACTCAGGTGAAATTGAAATTCCAAGTACTAACAGCAGGATGTTGTCAAACAGTCCTTTAACCCATTGGTTTTCAGGGGAGTGGACTTGGGAGTGATTTTACCCCCCAGGAGATATTTGGTAATGCCTGGAGACATTTTTTGTTGTCACAACCAGGAGCAGAGGAGAGGGGCTATTGACATCAGCAGTACAGCGGCTGGGGATGCTTCTAAACATTCTGCAAGATCAGGACAGTCCTTCGCAACAAAAAATTATCCTGCTTAATAGTAGGCCTAATACTCCAAAATCATCCTAAACAGTGGCTGTCTGTTTTCCCGGGAAGGAAGACAGGTCCAGTCAGAATGGACCACCAATACTTAGATCCTGTGAATATACCTAGACTCCAACAGAGTCCTGTAGTCCCATGACAGAGCTCCAGCTAAAAGCAGTTTCCCTCAAAGATTTCATCACCAAGCTCTTAGCTACAAGAATTTGGATGGAGGTTGTCCTGTGACCAAAACGTACCCTACATGGAAGGGCAGGAAAATCATGAGCATGTGAATAAGTATGGAAAACATAAGCTCTCTTTTTCATTGGGGTCAGGGGAAGAAAGTCAAATCTCTGTAACACATTTATTACATGTAATTAGGCAATGGGAGTTGGGGAAAGAATGTATGCAGATTGCACAAGGCATCCGGTATACTGTGGGCTGAACTCACTGAGTCTGTGTGTATTCCATCCCATGCAAAGGAGTAGCTCATTCTCTCTGGAAATCTACCAATCTAAAGGTCTGCTGTGAACAGACAATATAAGAGTTTAAAATATCTGCTATAATTGATATTTCTTTCAGTTACTTCTTTAAAAAGAGGTTTGATCACTAGCCAGGTGTTACAGAATTTGAAGCGTGGGTAGTTCTACTGAATGTCTGTTGAGCATTTGCACTAGAAACACTGCTTGCAACCCAGGCTGAACAGTGAACATGATTCTGTTGGATCTCTGGTGGGTTGGTAGTTTTAGTCTCCAACTGGTTCAACACCTCAGATGGAGAAAAATAAATAATGAAACCAGAAATTTTTATTTCACATTTAAATAGCAATGTTTTTGTCCCAAAGAAAAAAATAATTTTAAATGCATTTGACTTATTTCTCACCATAATGCCTTAAGGAGGATGTTACCATAAATGGGGAAACAAAATTGTAAGGAATAAGAAAGCTTTGAAGGTAGGATTAGAACTCAAAACTTTTAAATCATTGAAACTCATGGCAACGGTTCTGAAAATGCAACAGTTACCTTCTCTATACCTTCTCCTTAAACTTGACATTTTCCCATTCCGTGTTACGCCAATATGTTCTCTAAAAGGCTTTTTTTTTTTTTTTTTTTAATCACAGTGACTTGGTAGGTAAGGGTATTGCAGTGCTGGCCATTCCCTCTTGACTTGTCACATTCAGACCAGATTTCAGTCCTTGGGCCTGGTGTTAAGGTCTCTGACACCTCTGACCACACTGAGAGTTCTTCCTTTACCCTCTTGAAATGTTGGTGCAGGCACTGGCACTGACTCTCCACAGAGATGAAGAGCCTGGCAGTGAAATCGCATAGTGGAGGTGAAGACCTTGTAAAACACAGAGCAAAGGCATGATGGTTTTAAGGTGAACCAAGGTCACTGCTCCTGGGAGTTTGGTGAGGTGACATTGACAACACCTTCAGAAGCCCTGGTTTTGTAGTACACTGGTCATTGAGGTCTCTTTGAGAGGAAGTAGCTGATTAAGGTATATGCAGATAACATTCCAGATTTTTCCTGGGTCTGAATATAAACTTGGCTGGCCTTTTTGAAATGGCATAAAATCTGTCAAGTCACCAGGCTGCCATTTTTTAAATTACTGCTACAACAAACTAAGTGGCACCTCCCAGGATTTACCCCATGTTCAAAACTTGTTCTTATAATTAAAGGATAAAACAACCTGATAAAACTCTAAGAATATAATTTAGGTTCCAGGAGACTCCAACTATTGGGGGCCTACTTTTGTCTCTGTACTTCCTTTAGGAACTAAGTGAACTCTTAAACTTTTTAATTAACAGTTTATTATAAGAAATTCGTAAAAGGTATTATTCTCATATCATCCTGTAACATGCACACAAACATACACATTTTCTTTGTAGAGTTCACTTTTGAGGTTTCTGGTTAAAGACAATCCCAGCTTCTAAAAGGCCTTCTTTGGTTTGAGGCAAAGAGAGACGAACAGCTCAGGAGGTGCCTCTCAGAACCTGTAGATCACTTTTATTAAGGATGGGGAGACACGGGAATGGATGAAGGTAGAGGGAAGGAGATTATCTTCCATAGATGTGTATACGTTCAAACTGGAGGAGAAGTTCTCAGTGGTGCGTAGGTTAAGGAATCTTAAATAAGTGTCCAAGGAGCTTTCCCTGAGAAAGCAGTACTACCTCTGGTAGGATCACCTACACGGGCTGGTTTTGTCAGCACAATTGGAAAAGAAGAACCTCAAAGCCAAGCCTCTGGGAGAACAATAGCCTGACAAAGAGATACAGGGAGAAAATTCATCTTAGTGAAAATGATGTTAATTCAAAAATACTTCCAGAAGCTATCACACTTCAAGGAATAAAGACATTTTTTTCTTTCTATAAGGAGGAAATTGAACCAGTCACACTGTTAGAGCAGTGATAACAAAGGAAGCTCAGCCAGACCCAAGATGTGGGCAGGTACTTATAAGACCCTCAGGTGGAGGACCTTCAGGATGGTGGAGGAGTAAGACATGGAGATCATCTTCCTCCCCACAAATACATCAAAAATACATCTACATGTGGAACAACTCCTACAGAACACCTACTGAAAGCTGGCAGAAGAATTCAGATGCCCCAAAAGGCAAGAAACTCCCCACATACCTGGCTGTGTGGCTGACAGGGTCTTGGTGCTCCAGTCGGGAGTCAAGCCTCTGAGATGGAAGAGCCGAGTTCAGGACATTGGATCACCAGAGACCTCCCAGCCCCATGTAATATCAACCAGTGAGAGCTCTCCCAGAGATCTCCCTCTCAATGATGAGACCCAGCTCCACTCAACAATGAGCAAGCTCCAGTGATAGACACCCCATGCCAAACAACTAGTAAGACAGGAAAACAACCTCAGCAATCAGCAGAGAGGCTGCCTAAAATCATAATAAGGTCACAGACACCCCAAAACACACCACTGGATGTGGTGCTGCCCACCAGAAAGACAAGATCCAGCCTCATCCACCAGAACACAGGCACTAGTCCCCTCCACCAGTAAACTTACACAACCCAGTGAACCAACCTTACCTACTGGAGGCAGACACCAAAAACAACAGGAATTATGAACCTGCAGCCTGCAAAAAGGAGACCCCAAACACAGTAAGTTAAGCAAAATGAGAAGACAGAGAAATACGTATCAGATAAAGGAGCAGAGTAAAAACCCACCAGACCAATCAAATGAAGAGGAAATAGGCAGTCTACCTGAAAAGGAATTCAGTGTAATGATACTAAAGATGATCCAAAATCTTGGAAATAGAACGGAGAAAATACAAGAAACATTTAACAAGGACCTAGAAGAACTAAAGAGCAAACAAACAATGATGAACAACACAATAAATGAAATTTAAAATTCTCTAGAAGGAATAAATAGCAGAATAACTGAGGCAGAAGAATGGATAAGTGACCTGGAAGATAAAATAGTGGAAATAACTAACACAGAGCAGAATGAAGGAAAAAATATGAAAAGAATTGAGGACAGTCTGAGAGACCTCTGGGACAACATTAAATGCACCAACATTTGAATTATAGGGGTCCCAGAAGAAGAAGAGAAAAAGAAAGGGACTGAGAAAATATTTGACAAGATTATAGTTGAAAACTTCCCTAATATGGGAAGGAAATAGTCATTCAAGTCCAGGGAGTGCAGACAGTCCCATACAGGATTAATCAAAGGAGAAACATGCAAAGACACATATTAATCAAGCTATTAAAAATTAAATACAAAGAAAAATAATTAAAAGCAGCAAGGGAAAAGCAACAAATAACATACAAGGAAATCGCCATAAGGTTAACAGCTGATATTTCAGCAGAAACTCTGCAAGCCAGAAGGGAGTGGCAGGACATATTTAAAGTGATGGTGATGAAAGGGAAGAACCTACAACCAAGATTACTCTACCCAGCAAGGATCTCATTCAGATTTGATGGAGAAATGAAAACATTTATAGGCAAGCAAAAGCTAAGAGAATTCAGCACCACCAAACCAGCTTTACAACAAATGCTAAAGGAACTTCTCTAGGAAGGAAACACAAGAAAAGGAAAAGACCTACAATAACAAATGCAAAAGAATTAAGAAAATGATAATAGGAACATACCTATCGATAATTACCTTAAAAGTAAATGGATTAAATGTTCCAACCAAAAGACATAGACTGACTGAATGGATATGAAAAAAAGACCCATATATATGCTGTCTACAAGAGACCCACTTCAGACCTAGGGATACATACAGACTGAAAGTGAGGGGATGGAAAAAGATATTCCATGCAAATGGAAACCAAAAGAAAGCTGGAGTAGCAATTCTCATATCAGACAATATAGACTTTAAAATGAAGACTATTACAAGAGAAAAAGAAGGACACTACATAATGATCAAGGGATCGATCCAAGAAGAAGATATAACAATTGTAAATATTTATACACCCAATATAGGAGCACCTCAATACATAAGACTAATGCTAACAGCCATAAAAGGGGAAATGGACAGTAACACAATCATAGTAGGGGATTTTAACACCACAATTTCACCAATGGACAGATCATCCAAAATTAAAATAAATAATGAAACACAAGCTTTAAATGACACATTAAACAAGATGAACTCAACTGATATTTATAGGACATTCCATCCAAAAACAACAGAATACACTTTCTTCTCAAGTGCTCATGGAACATGCTCCAGGATAGATCATATCTTGGGTCACAAATCAAGCCTTGGTAAATTTAAGAAGATTGAAATCGTATCAAGTATCTTTTCCGACCACAATGCTATGAGACTACATATCAAATACAGGGAAAAAAACTGTAAAAAATACAAACACATGGACGCTAAACAATATGCTACTAAATACCAAGATATTACTGAAGAAGTCAAAGAGCAAATCAAAAAATATCTACAGACAAATTACAATGAAAACACGATGATCCAAAATCTATAGGATGCAGCAAAGCAGTTCTAAGAGGGAAGTTTATAGCAATACAATCCTACCTCAAGAAACATGAAAAATCTCAAACAAATAACCTTACCTTACACCTAAAGCAATTAGAGAAAGAAGACCAAAAAAACCCAAAGGTAGCAGAAGGAAAGAAGTCATAAAGATCAGATCAGAAATAAATGAGAAAGAAATGAAGGAAACAATAGCAAAGATCAATAAAACTAAAAGCTAGTTCTTTCAGAAGATAAACAAAGTTGATAAACCATTAGCTAGACTTATCAAGAAAAAAAGGGAAAAGACTCAAATCAACAGAATTAGAGCTGAAAAAGGAGAAGTAACAACTGATACTGTAAAATACAAAGGTTCATGACAGATTACTACAAACCACTATATGCCATTAAAATGGGCAAACTGGAGGAAATGGACACATTCTTAGAAAAGCACAACCTTTCACGACTGAACCAGGAAGAAATAGAAAATGTAAACAGACCAATCACAAGCACTGAAAGTGAAACTGTGATTAAAAATCTTCCAACAAACAAAAGCCCAGGAACAGATGGCACCACAGGCGAATTCTATCAAGCTTTTAGAGATGAGCTAACACCTACCCTTCTCAAACTTTTCCAAAATATAGCAGAGGGAAGAACACTCCCAAACTCATTCTACAAGGCCACCATCCCCCTGATACCAAAACTAGACAAAGATGTCACAAAAAAAAATACTACAGGACAATATCACTGATGAATATAGATGCAAAAATCCTCAACAAAATACTAGCAAACAGAATCCATCAGCACATTAAAAGGATCATACACCATGATCAAGTGTGGTTTATCCCAGGAATGCAAGGATTCTTCACTATACGCAAATCAATCATTGTGACACACCATACTAAAAAATTAAAGTATAAAAACCATATGATCAACTTAATAGATGCAGAAAAAGCTTTCAAACAAAATTCAACATGCATTTATGATAAAAACCCTACAGAAAGTAGGCATAGAGGGAACTTACCTCAACACAATAAAGGCCATATATGAGAAACTCACAGCCAACATCATTCTCAATGGTGAAAAACTGAAACCATTTCCACTAAGATCAGGAAAAAGACAATGTTGCCCACTCTCACCACTATTATTCAACATAGTTTTGAAAGTTTTAGCCACAGCAATCAGAGATGAAAAGGAAATAAATGGAATTCAGATTGGAAAAGAAGAAGTAAAACTGTCACTGTTTGCAGATGACATGATACTATACATAGAGAATCCTAAAGCTTCTCTCAGAAAACTATTAGAGCTAATCAATGAATTTGGTAAAGTAGCAGGATATAAAATTAATGTACAGAAATCTCTTGCATTCCTATACACTAATGATGAAAAATCTGAAAGAGAAATTAAGGAAACACTCCCAGATACACTGCAACAAAAAGAATAAAAAGCTAGGAGTAAACCTACCTAAGGAGACAAAAGACCTATATGCCAAAAACTATAAGACACTGATGAATGAAATCAAGCACAATACAAACAGATGAAGAGATATATCATTTTCTTGAATTGGAAGAATCAACACTGTGAAAATTACTATACTACCCAAAGCAATCTACAGATTCAATGCAATCCCTATCAAATTATTAATGGCATTTTTCACAGAACTAGAACAAAAAATTTCATGGTTTGTATGGAAACACAAAAGATGCCGAATAGCCAAAGCAATCTTGAGAAAGAAAAATAGAGCTGGAGTAATCAGACTCCCAGACTTCAGACTATACTACAAAGCTACAATAATCAAGACAGTATGGTACCAACACAAAAACAGAAATATAGATCAGTGGAACAGGATAGAAAGCCCAGAGATAAACCCACGCACCTATGGTCACCTTATCTTTGATAAAGGAGGCAAGAATATACAATGGAGAAAAGACAACTTCTTCAATAAGTGGTGCTAGGAAAACTGGACAGCTACATGTAAAAGAATGAAATTGGAACACTCCCTAACACCATACACAAAAATAAACTCAAAATGCATTAAAGACCTAAATGAAAAACCGGACACTATAAAACTCTTAGAGTATAGCTTAGGGTGAACACTCTATGACATAAATCACAGCAATACCTTTTTTGACCCACCTCCTAGAGAAATGGAAATATAAACAAAAATAAATAAATGGGACCTAATGAAACTTAAAAGCTTTTGCACAGCAAAGGAAACCATAAGCAAGACGAAAAGACAACCCTCAGAATGGGAGAAAGTATTTGCCAATGAAGCAACTGATAAAGGATTAATCTCCAATATTTACAAGCAGCTCATGCATCTCAATATCAAAAAACAAACAACACAATA
The DNA here is from genome assembly GCF_059928025.1 of Delphinapterus leucas. Lineage (NCBI taxonomy): Eukaryota > Metazoa > Chordata > Mammalia > Artiodactyla > Monodontidae > Delphinapterus > Delphinapterus leucas. Next base: position 47,246,837 of record NC_143146.1, on the reverse strand, counting down.
CAAAAAATGGGCAGAAGACCTAAATAGACATTTCTCCAAAGAAGACATACAGATTGCCAACAAACACATGAAAGGATGCTCAACATCACTAATCATTAGAGAAATGCAAATCAAAACTACAATGAGGTATCACCTCACACTAGTCAGAATGGCCATCATAAAAATATCTACAAACAATAATTGCTGGAGAGGATGTGGAGAAAAGGGAACCCGCTTGCAGTGTTGGTGGGAATGTAAATTGATACAGCCACTATGGAGGACAGTATGGAGGTTCCCTAAAAAGCTAAAAATAGAGCTACCATATGATCCAGCAATCCCACTGCTGGGTGTATACCCTGAGAAAACTATAATTCAAAGAGCCTGGTACCACAATGTTCATTGTAGCACTATTTACAATAGCCAGGACATTGAAGCAACCTAAGTGTCCATCGACAGATGAATGGATAAAGAAGATGTGGCACTATATACAATGGAATATTACTCAGCCATAAAAAGAAAAGAAATTGAATTCTTTGTAGTGAGGTGGATGGACCTAGAGTCTGTCCTACAGAGTGAAGTAAGTCAGAAAGAGAAAAACAAATACTGTACACTAACACATATATATGGAATCTAAAAAAACCAAAATGGTTCTGAAGAACCTAGGGGCAGGACAGGAATAAAGATACAGACGTAGAAAATGGACTTGAGGATGGAGTGGGGGAAGGGTAAGTTGGGATGAAGTGAGAGAGTGGCATGGACATATATATACTACCAAATGTAAAATAGATAGCTAGTGGGAAGCAGCCACGTAGCACAGGGAGATCAGCTCGGTGCTTTTTGACCACCTAGAGGGGTGGGATAGGGAGGGTGGGAGGGAGAAGCAAGAGAGAGGGTATATGGGAATATATGTATATGTATAGCTGATTCACTTTGTTATACAGCAGAAACTAACACAACAATGTAAAGCAATTATACTCTAATAAAGATGTTAAAAAAAAAAAAAACCAAAGACCCTAAGGTGTAGTTTGTGGTCTCTGCTGGAGAGTGAGGGATTCCAGGAAGACAGATGAAACAAACGTTCCTATAGTGTCTGTCTCAGAACAGCAAGAAAACTTCCTGAGATCAGAGCATCCTGGAACATGCCACCTCACCCTTGCTCAGATTTTACATCGAAACTAATTATCAATATTCCATTTGACACAAAAGTGCTTTAAAATAGAATGAAAGAAGCTTGATAAATATGAAAAGGCAAGAAGGTATATGTAATTACTTCTGTTCCCTTTGCTGATAATTTATCCTATGTGGTTCCCTTTGTTCCTCAAATCTAAAATTGTCATATAGATCAAAACAAAGTCTTCTTTTAAAAAAGACTTTAAATAAATAAATGAAGAATCTGTTTAAAGAAATATATTCTGAGATACACTTGTTTAGTTTCCTCAGTCACTACCCTGATATTAAGTCAAAGTTACACATACTTTCCTAGTGAAATGCTTAAGATAAAACAAGGTTTAATAAATGTTTCAAGCTTATCTGTGAACAGTCACACTTCTCCCTCTGTCTTTTCATTTACTACATTTTTCCACATAAGGAACGCCATATCTGAGCAACCATTTTAAAAATAAACAAAGCTCTGTGGGTGGCTGATCTCAGATTGTGTCTGAGATTCATCTTTGTATCGGTGCTAATCTGTGTTGTCGTCCAGTCTTGATGCTTCCCCAGCCTCCAGTGGAAGGCACTCACCTAGGAAACAGAAGATCCATTTTTCAATTGCCCCAGAAGTTTCTTTCTCAACATGAATGCTTCCATGAGTAGTTTATATCCCATTGACTATAACCCTATTACCTCTATTGGGAACAGATGTTGGTATGTTGTAAAAAACTAATATTCATCACAAAAATTTCATTTAGATCATTGTACATGAACACATAGAGACAAATGCAGGGCTAAAGTAATAGAATTCAAGAACATGGAAAAATTCAGAAATAGCTTATTCTTGCTATGCACTTTATCTTCTGGAAGTAAAAGCAACAAACTGTGCCAAGAATTGATTGGGAATTAATTATAAAATTCTCTGACCTAAATCAAATTATAAATTATGTGAAAATAGAATTATTTCCATACATTGCAAAATTGTACTTTCCTGAGTATATCTGTTTTACTATGTAGTATTACACACTTTTTCAATGGCACTCTATGCTAATCATTGTCATTTATTTTATACACATTTTTAGCTCAACTCTACTTATAAGGACACTTAGGATTCCAAACATGCACAGTTTTATGGAAAAATACCATTTTTGATATATTGCCCAGTAGACACTGATAATGTCAAATCTTTTGAGAAGCTTGCCAAATAGTGGTAGATTTTTTAGTTATGATTAAAGTGAAACAGAATGCCTAATACATATTGACCAACAAAGAGAGATTGTTGGAAGATTCCAGAACAGTGAGGTGCTATCAGAGGGTGTTCTTAGATGTCCACCAAAGGCAGTTCATTACTTAAGGCCAGGAAAGATTTATGAGGCTGCAAAAGGAACAGAGTGTAACAATTATTCAAAAAGGATATTTGAATTTAGGTATCAAAAATTTGATACATGATATTTGACAAGGGAAATGTCACTGTCTTTATTTTTGAGTCCTTAGAAATGAGTTTGAAACTTGGAATAAGTATAAAATCATCAAAGAGGAGCTCAGCATCTCTTAGTAGGACTGTCCCAGTTCAGCCCTGCTGTTATCCGTATGATGTTGTAAAAATTCAAATAAAGATTGAAAGTGTTTTTCCTCACCTGCTCCTGTCTGGTAAAAGTACTCATGAAGAACTTAAGTATCAGAGCCATACTCAAGTGGTAGAGAATTATGTCACAGAAGTTAATTTTTTAGAATTAAAATGGGAACTAAGATATCTGATACAACTCCCTTGTTTTACAGATATAAATATTCACATTTGGAGAAGCTGAATGTTTTTTCTAAGTACACGTGGTGAATCAGTGGGAGGCTGTTAAGCTTGAGGGTGGGTGCTCTGGAATTGTACTGCCTGCTGAGCATCCCCCTTCCATCACTTGGTGACTATGTGACCATAGCGTGTTTCTTTATTAATCTTTCTAGGTTTCTATTTCAATTTCTTCATCTGTAAAACAGACATAATAATAGCAGAGTGGAAGCCCTCTTATTCAATGTCATAAAGACAACAGTATCAAAATTTCATTGTAAGCAGTGATACATTAAAAAATACACAATAAATTATTTATTTTAACCTAAAATGTATTTATTTTATTTATCCATCTTTCATGTAGGGCTAAGGCCTTTTCTTTGAGTACAAGCCATCCTACTTTGTTTCCAGTCATCCATAAAGGTTCCATTCCTTCAAAGTACAGCAAGCATTTTAAAGACATTGTAAGTCCATCTAAGCACAGAACTCTTTTAGATTTTTACAGTTTCCAAATGTATAGCTGTTGTCTTACCTGTACCTAATTCAACACCTTTTTGAAAACTATATCATATTGATTGAATCCTCCCAGTACATTCAAGTTTTTATAAACTTTTATAAACATAACCTTCTTTTCTACTGGGATTCTTACTTCATTGAATTGTGTTATATTTAATAAAAATATGTTTTGTTGTAACAAGTGCAACTGGTGTAGTCAGATTTGGGTCCGAATATCTCTGACTCGATAACATGTACCTTGATTTAGAGGAGCAATGGTGGTCAACTTCCTGAAGATGTGCCTTAAGTATGTCAGTGTGTTTTACAGATGATATGGAGAAAGGTAAGTAGTCTTCTCAATCCAGGTGGTCAAGGAAACTTGCACTGAAAGTTCACAGAATAGTGCCAGTATGTTAGCTATTCAAGTTTAGAACTCATTTCTCCTAACTTCTTGTCAAGTGTCAGGAAGGGGAAATTTCTCCCCTACTCCTCTTGAGTTCTTTTGGCTGGTCTAATAATTAAATTGATCAAGACAGATTAACAAGAGAAAAAGACGAATTTAATTCATATGCACAGAGCTCTCATAGAAATAGGGCCCCCGAAGTGACCAAAGTAGGCTGTTTATATATCATTTTTAGACAAAGAAAAAAGTATTTATGAAAGGGGCTGTGCTTCAGGTAGCAGGCTAATGAAGAAATAACAAAGTCTGTTTATACAGCTTTCTTAGCCTTGAATTCCCTAACTTTGTTGATAAGAATGCTTTCTATCCTCCTGGTATAGGAAGGAGACCTTCACATGGGAGATTTATTTCCTGCTTTTAGGGGAAAGTTGGGGGGTAAGAGTGTTTTTTACATATCACTTTTTAACCAGCTGTTTCTCATTTAACTTTAATTCAAAATAATAAGTATGCCATTGAGGTATGTGTTGGGGCGGCCTGCCCTTGGCCCTAACACAGGAGATAGATTGATGCTTATAGGTAGATATTCTTCTTTCCTCTCCACATTTTTTTTCACATTGACATTCAAAATTAACTTTGACTCTCTATTTAGTTACATTAATAAAAATTACTATTTGATTACATTATATATCCAAGGTTTGTTACAATAGTAAAGACTGGTGATTAACTCTAGAGTCATGCTAAATACAGTCCCCATAAGAAAAATGTTTTTATTTTTTTAAGAGTTAGTTTCTATTTTTCTCACAATTAAGATACATACAGTTTAAGAGTCAGATACCGTATGACACTGATTCAAGTCTGCACATTTACCCACATTTTAATATCTTGGAGATCTGGATGCCTTCTTACTGTCCATGACATCTCATAATTACCATGAACCAGGTGGCAGTCATAACATATGACGCTGCCTGAACATTTACACTCCTTAAACGTATCAACATCAAAATGCAGAAGTGACAGCAACTTGGAAGAGAATCACAGAATCAATAGATCAGTCATTTGAGGAATCCCGCGTCACTAGTGATCTCAGTGGCCCAGAGAGCCATACAGTGGTATGGAAAAATACAAGCACTGACAGCTTTGAGCTGAAGTAATTCAAAAGAATTTGAAGTTTTAGGAATAATATCCAATTCATTTCACTTACATTTTTGTTTTACATGTATTCACAGGAGGGATGTATGATCAAAAAATACTATGTCAAATAATTATAAATGAGCTCTTTCATTAATATTATATAAAGATTAAAATGATCCTGACAATAGTGCAGTAACTAGTACCAAAGTAGCACTCCCATCATAAATGAGTGTAATAATGGGGCAAATATATGAGGCAACATGGTTCCGGTACTGGACTACAAACAGTGTAAGGCTGTGCTCCCTGAAAAAGGAACTCAAGATGTGAGTCTCATTCGTAATAGCCCAGCTGTCTGACTAGGGACAAATTCTTGATTACAGTGCAGTGAGCTGCAGTCCAAGCAGATCAAGGCAATTTATCTGAGCTGAGGAGCCAGAGATCAGATTTGGGGCAACTGAAGCAGCTAGAATCTATAGGACCAGGACTCCAGAGGCAGAAGCTGCATGGGACTTTAAAAGTTTGAACGGGGTTTCCTCGTGCACCACATGACAAAAGGCTGTGCTGTGCATGGTCAAAATGATATCACATGAGGCTTGCCAGAGAGCAGCTGCTACAGGGTTCAACCTGGAAAAGAGATATTAGTGGTCAAGCAGTGCTTGTTAAAATGTCACTAGCACTTTGGATATCCTCCAGGGCAAAAAAGACTGCCCTTTAGAAGTAAAGCCTCTGTCTTACTCCATACCCACCCAAACAAAACCTAAAACCAAACTCTGACAAGATCAGCTGGAAGACAGAGTGCAGAAATTGAGTCCCATCAAGAGGAGGTCGGAAAACACCTCCAAACACCTTTCCGAACATCTATCCTGACAAAGCATATAACTAAGGCTAAGGTTACAAAATGCAAGGTGATCAGCCAATAATTGAACTGACTGCTAAAATAAAATCAACATTTTCCAGAGTCTCAACAATGTACTATCAAAGATGATGGCTATAAAACCAAATCCAGGGACTTCCCTGGCCGACCAGTGGTTAAGACTTCACCTTCTAATGCAGGGAGTGCGGGTTCAATCCCTGGTAAGGGAGCTAAGATCCCGTATGCCTCAGGGCCAAAAAAACAAAACATAAAACATAAGCAATATTGTAACAAATTCAATAAAGACTTTAAAAAAACAAACAAACAAATCCATAAAGAAACAAGAAAACGTGAGTCATAGTCAGTAAAAAAGCTGTCAAGGGCTTCCCTGGTGGCGCAGTGGTTGAGAGTCCGCCTGCCGATGCAGGGGACACGGGTTTGTGCCCCGGGACGGGAAGATCCCACATGCCGCGGAGCAGCAGGGCCCGTGAGCCATGGCCGCTGAGCCTGAGCGTCCGGAGCCTGAGCGTCCGGAGCCTGTGCTCCGCAACGGGAGAGGCCGCAACAGTGGCAGGCCCGCGTACCGCAAAAAAAAAAAAAAAAAAAAGCTGTCAAAAAAAAAACCATTCCCAAGATTACTCATATGTTTGATTTACCAAACAAAGACTTTAAAGCAGCGACTATAATAAATATGTTCAAAGAGCTAAAGAAAAATTGTTTTAAAAGTAAAGGAAAATATGGTTGGTCATAATAAGTAAATAGGTAGAAAAATATCAGAAGATAATTTTAAAAATTTTAAATATAAATTGTACAACTTAAAGTAAAACAACTAAAATGAGAAAATGGGATTAACGGCATATTAGAGTTGGCAGAAGATTTAGTGATCTTCAAGATATATGAAGAGAGATAATCCAATCTGAAAATCAGAAAGAAGAAAATACTGAAGAAAAATGAACAGAGCCCCAAGAGGTCTCAAGTGTTACAACTGGAAAATGATAGATGATAGATATAGACAAAATAAAGAAAGGAAGGGAGAGAGGGAAGGAGGGAGAGAGGGAGGGAGGGCGGGAGGAAGCACATAAAGATTTGAAAAGAGAAACGGAGAAGCAGAATTATCTCTGTTTACAGACCATATGATTTTCTCTACATAAAATTCTTAAGGTATCTACAAATTTTTTTGAAATTAATATGTGAATTTAGCTAGCAAAATTTAATACACAAAAATCAATTGTATTTTTATACACCAACAACAAACTGGAAAGTTAAAAATAATTGAATAAATTTAATTTAAAAAGTACATGATCTCTATACTAAAAACTATACTGCATTATGGACAGACATTACAGTGGACTAACTGGAGAGATATACAATATTACAAGTTCAAGTTCATAAACTGGAAGGCTTGATATTATGATGTTCATTCTCCCCAAATTTGAACTACAGATTCAAGCAATCTCACTTAAAAGTCACAGCAGTAGAAATTAATAAGCTCATTCAAAAGCTGATATACAAATAAAAAAACCTAGAATAGTCAAAACAATTTTAAAATTAAAGAACAAGCTATAATAATTACACCATCTCATGGTAAGACTTACTAAAATTTATACTAGTCAAGACAATGCAATAATGGTGTAATGAGAGACAAAAGTATCATGGAAATAGAATAGAGTCCAAAAACTGATATACATATATGTGGCCAATTGATTTTTTACAAAAACCAAAATGTCATCAAATAAAGAAACATATTCACTTCATCAAGTGGTGCTGAAACTACTAGATACCTGTATGGAAAAAAAAAAATGAATCTTGACCGCATCTGACACCATATACAAAATTAATTTGATAAAATTCATACCTAAATTTAATAGAGAAGACAATAAAATTCCTAGAGGAAAAAATAGGAGAAAATCTTTGTAAACTTGATATAGGTAAATATTTCATAAACAGAAGACAAAAAATAATTGATAAGTTGGACTTCATCAAAATTAAAAATCTCTGACAGAGCCGGGATCAGGGTGAGGCAAGAGCAGCCAAATCATGCACGTTCAGAGTCAGTCTCTGTCTTTATTTAAAAGTTTGATATTTTGTTCATCATGAATTTTTTATACTAATTTTAATTTTTAAACTATGGGATTAAAATAGTATTTATCTTGATTACTTAGTTTTTTGGCATCCCTTTAAACTTGTGTTTGAGACAAGTGGCTTACTCTCCTCACACTAGTCCTGGCCCTGATCCTGTCCTTCCTAAATTTTGAACTCTGTATCCTCAAGTCAGTGGATCCGCAGGCTTGCTTTTGGTTCCCCCTCCCTGCTGTGTAGCTGGAACACCCTTTCCAGTCAGTAAACTGGGTCAGTTACAGAAAATACCTCATTTGTTTTCCTTCTCCAGGAATCACTGTCCAAGTACCTATCTTCCAATGGGTGAACATCATTTTTTCATATGTTTTGTCCAGTTTTCTAGTAGTTTAAGAAGGGAGGGTAGTTCTGGTCCCTGTGTTCCATTATAGCTGGAAGAAGTACTTGAAAGAGTTTTGAAACGTATTTTTATCTCTAGTGTTTGTATATTTAAAGTTCAGTGAATATGGCAAGCTCCTCAATATACCTCAATTTATACCGATTTAGAAGAGAGGGTTATCAAAAAAATTTTTTTAAGTATTATAATTTTTAATCTATATTAACATTTTGCAGGTGGCCTGGTGACCATTGATTTTTATAATGCTGACTTTATTTTTAAGTCTAAAAATATTTGGTAATTACTTGTAAGAATGCTGTGGGAAGTACACTGAACCAAAGTTATGGACAATGTGCAGGTGTGTGACACATGACTGTCTGTAACAGGATCCACAATGAAAGAACCGGAAGTTGCTGGGTTTCGTGACTGACATTGAAGTTATTTCTATCTCATATGTGGAGATGTATTCCATCTGCATGAGACAGGCTAGAAATAAAGAGAACTTTTATACTTGTCTCTATTCCTATGAAACTTTGAAAGATGTTTTATCTTTCCTTCCCAAAACAGGGATAAGGTATTAGTTCCAAGAATGTGGACTAGGCTCAGAGGAGGGAGGTCAGTTGCTCTCAAACTGCAGGTCTCTGGGCTAGAACCAGGAGAGGCAGGTGGGAATGACCAAGAGGAAGAATGAAGTATTCAGGTTCCTAAGCTATGAAATGCAGATCAGAGAAACCAGCCACAATAAGAAGGTCTGAATTTGAGAGCAGGAGGTTAGAGGCAGCAGCTTGTATATCCTCAGACCTGAGAGTGGATGGAACAGCTTGTAATCTAGCAATTTCTGTCCCTCCATTAGTGAGCATTAAATACTTCATCCAGAGGGACAGATCATTTCATTCTGTTGTGATCAGCAGCACGCATTTACTAAGAGAGAGCAGTAATTATACAACAACAACAGAAAAGAAATTTGTGTGCATAAATTATCTCCCTAAGGCATAAGACATTATTTAGATTAGTTTAGATTAAGAAAATTATCTTTTTACTTCCTCTTACTGACCAAACATAGAACAAGTTTTGGCATCTTCTAGCACCGCTGCAACATGTTTACTGCAACAGAAATATGAAAGAAACTGCCACTCTGCAAGGTGAAAGAGACCCATTCATTATTTTTCTTTTTTTGATTTTTGAATTTTTATTCTGAGATTCGGAAAAGAAATTTACAATTGTCAGATTAATTTAGAGATTGTTGAAGTACTTAAAATCATGGTTAACATTACTTCTGTGATATTCCTTGTGCCATGCCAATTACTCAAGATGGTTTCTTAAAAGATTGAAATAGTACAGTATATCAATGAACTTTATTTTCTAATTCTTGAAACTTCAATGTAGAGCTGTGGAGGAATGTACAGTCAGGCCCATGGATGCAGAGGGCCAATGACACTAGTTATTTTACATAAGGTACTTGAGAATCTCCGGATTTTGGTATCCACGGGGATGGGTGTTTGGGGGTGTCCTGGAACTGATCACCCGAGGATACTAAGGGACAACATAAAATTCACTCTCCTAGCATTTAGTTAACTGGCTTTTGGAATGCATCTAGCATAGTCTCTCCTGGTTGTGAAGTGTGGACAAAGGAGCTAGACAGACTCGAGGGTGTTTGAGGGATGACCATGGACAAGCTCTTGGATCCCCGTGAGCCTCTGTTACTTCTGTAAAATGGAGGTTACCTTCCTTACTTCTTAGGGTTGCTCAAGAAACATGTCATTGTCCGAGACTTTCCAGGGTGGCCAGCCTTCGGTTACAACAAAGTCTGCTGACCTAGTGGAGCTCTGAAAAGACAGGGGGTCTGAGTATTCCTTTGCAGACTATAGTAATTTGAATCTACCACCAAAGCTAAGTTGGTATTTATCTTGGACTAATGGAAAAATTAGGCTTCAGTTTTGTAGACCAATAAGTCAGAAAATGTGCCTGGTTGCCTTTTTGTTCCTGTCTCTCCTCTTCGTTGAACTTTTGTGAAACTTCCTTTCCTCCCCATGACCAGACCATTGTTGACTTTTCTCTCTTATGTATGGGAGGTCCCACAAACTGCTTCTCGCAGTCTGCTGTTTATCTTCATTACTCTGTCTTTAGAGAGATCTTTCTTGTTGTTAGAATAATTGAGTGCAGAGAACTAGGAAGCCATTTTCAATACACAGTCCTTTGAATGTGGTTCAAATAAATTGAGGCTCCTTGGTTGGCAGCTCTTTTTAATATAAAAGAGCTTGAGACTGCACTACTACATGGTAAATGTGACATGGGATCCATCTCTTCTGTATGATAATGACTCCTTTCATCTGTATCTCCAGCCCAGGTCCCTCTTTTGAACCTCATATGTCCAACCTTGCAGGACACCTCCAGTAGGATAGCTTAAAGAATGACTGCATCCAATCCTTCCTGAAGGTCAAAGCAACTCATCATTTCTGACCCAGTACCCAGGGGAAAGCAGTAGCAGGTCGGCTATGAGGCACTGGAATCTGCAGGAGCAAAGCCTTCCTTCCGAGGCCCATTCATTCTTAAAATCATTCCATGTTCTCTTCTCCCTGCTGAGGCTGCCAGCCACCTGCCAATTGTGATGTATTTTATGATGTAGATGGAGGGAGCTAGACAAGGATCACCAATTAATTTCCTTCCCAACAAACGACAAAACGTATCATGAAACTGGTGACCACTGGGTCTTGGCTTCTACCCCAAAGGCAACAGTTTCTCCTCTTTGACAACTACTTTAAACTTGGAATGAACTCAGCAGTTCTTGCCCCTATGGCCACAACTATCTAAGCCAGGTCTATAAATAGAATGTTTGGAAAATATGGTAGAGATCCTCTGATCCAGGCCTCCCAGCTTAGACAAGCTAACTGAGGCCCAAGAAGTTATATGACTTATGCAAAATCAGCATAAATCAAAGATATGCAACTCACACATTTATCCAGTTATTATAGTCAGGGATACCTTTCTTACTTGCCTTACCCTGTCTACACAGTTTAAAGATAAGTCTATTTTTATTCAAATTATGAAACTAGTTTGCAAATATGTGGTCAGGCTTCTTTATAACCAGAGTAAACTAAAACTTTTAACTTAATAAACAATTAAATAAAATTCAATAAGTTGAATATTTTAAAAGATCAAGAAAAAAGCACGTACTAATTGCATTAACAAACACTTGAGTGTTTATAATATACAAGGTGCTGGGCTAAGTTCTAAGGAGGCTAATGGGGCAAATGCAAAGAAATTTAAGGTAACCTCCAGCATCAGCTATGTATTGCTGCCAAAAAAAACAAAACAAAACAAAAAATGAATCTGAGCAGGTTAAGACAACAATTTATTATATTTCAGGATTTTTTTTGAATTTTTTTTTATTTCTTTTATATACAGCAGGTTCTTATTAGTTATCCACTTTATACATATTAGTGTATATATGTCAATCCCAATCTCCCAATTCATCCCACCACCACCGCCACCCCCGCCACTTTCCCCCCTTGGTGGGCTGACCAGGCAGTTCTGCTGATCTCAAGTGGACTCTGGGGCTGCAGTAGGCTGGTGGCTTGGCTGGCACTGGGTGCTCTGATGGCTTGCGGTCTAAGTGGGAATGTCTAAAGTAACGGAGATGGCTGGGCCTCTCTCCACTTGATCCTTCATCCTGGGCTTCTTCACGTGATAGCAGAGCATTTCAAAGAAGCAAGAGCAAAACCAAAATCTGCAGTCTCCTTGAGACTTCCACAGCATCAAGTCTATTATGCTCTTCTGTACAAAAGGAGAAAAAGACACACTCAGAGGTAAGTGATGAGGAAAATGAGGCTTCATCTCTTTGTGGGAAGAGCTGTGAAGTGTTGGTGATCATTTTTAATCCATCACTTCTCCCTATCTCAGGAACTTAGAATCTAGTTGCAGAAATCATAAGTATAAATTGCCACCAGACATAGCATTATTTTACTGGTATGTGTGAGGCAAGTTTCTAATGCCTTTATATGTATCATCTATCTTAGTATTCATTATAATCCTATGAATTATTTTGAGTGATAATAGGTTTTATTAGTAGACATGATGAAACCTTAGTACCTAAAAGGTTAAGTAACTTGACCAAGGTCATGCAGTTTGAAGGCATTGAAACAGAATGCAGGCCCAAGCAGTCAAATCTAAATCCCATTCTCTTGAACACCACAGTTTGTGAAATGCTGTTAGGGTACTGCAGTAATTTTCTATTGCTGACATAACACATTGCCACAAAGATATTGGCTTTAAACAATACAAATGTATTATTTCACAGTAGTGTAGGTCAGAAGCTTGGGTTGCCTTGGCTGGTTTCTCTGCTCCAGGTTTCACAAAACCAAAATAAAGGCTGGACTCTATTTTTTTTTTTTTTTTTACGGTATGCGGGCCTCTCACTGTTGTGGCCTCTCCCGTTGCAGAGCACGGGTTCCGGACGTGCAGGCTCAGCGGCCATGGCTCACCGGGCCAGCCGCTCCGCGGCACGTGGGATCTTCCGGACCGGGGCACAAACCCATGTCCCCTGCATTGGCAGGCGGACTCTCAACCACTGCACCACCAGGGAAGCCCTCTATTTTTTTTAAGTTCTTTTTTTTTGTTAATTGAAGTATAGTTGATTTACAATGATGTGTTAGTTTCAGGTGTGTACAACAAAGTGATTCAATTATATATTCTTTTCCAGATTCTTTTCCTTTTAGGTTATTACAAAATATTAAGTATAGTTTCCTGTGCTATATAATAGGTCCTTGTTGGTTATCTATTTTATATACAGTAGTGTGTATATGTTAATCCCAAATGCCTAATTTATTCCTTACCCCTTTCCCTTTGGTAACCATAAGTTTGTTTTCTATGTCTATGGATTTATTCATTTGTATTTTTTTTTTAGATTCCACATATGAGTGATATCATATGATATTTGTCTTTGTCTGGCTTACTTCACTTAGTATGATTGTCTCTAGATCCATCCATGTTGCTGCAAATGGCATTATTTCATTCTTCTTTATGGGTGAGTAATATTCCATTGTATATACATATCACATCTTCTTTATCTATTCATCCGTCAATGGACATTTAGGTTGCTTCCATGTTTTGGCTATTGTAAAAAGTGATTCAATAAACATTGGGGTGCATGTATATTTCCGAATTATGGTTTTCTCTGGATATATGCCCAGGAGTGGGATTGCAGGATCATATGATAGCTCTATTTTTTTAGTTTTTTAAGGAACCTCCATACTGTTCTCCATAGGGGCTGTACCAATTCACATTCCTACCAACAGTGTCTCCACACCCTCTCCAGCATTTGTTATTTGTAGACTTTTTGTTGATGGCCATTCTGACTGGTGTGAGGTGATACCTCACTGTAGTTTTGATTTGCATTTCTCTAATAATTAGCAATGTTGAACATCTTGTCACATGCCTGTTGGCCATCTGTTTGTCTTCTTTGGAGAAATATCTATTTAGGTCTTCTGCCCAGTTTTTGATTGAGTTATTTATTTTTTTAATATTGAACTCTATGAGCTATTTGTATAATCTGGAGATTAATCCCTCGTCTGTCACATCATTTGCAAATATTTTCTCTCATTCTATATGTTGTCTATGGCCATAGCACCCTGAATGCACCCAATCTCATTTGATCTCAAAAGCTAAGCAGGGTCAGGCCTGGTTAGTACTTGGAAGACTGGGCTCTTACTGGGAAGTTCTGGAAAGAATCTGTTTCCTAGTTCATCTGGGCTGTCAGAGGAATTCAGTTTCTTGCAGCTGAAGGACTGAAGTTTCATTCTCTTGATGGCTGTCAGCCTGGAGTCACTTAGCTCCTAGAAGCCTCTCTCCAGTCCTTCCATGTGGGCCCCTATATCTCAAAGCCAGCAACAGTACATGAAATCATCCTCACACTTATATCTAACTTTTCCTTCTGCTGCATCTCACCTGGCTACTCTTCTGCCCCATCTCTCTTACTGCAGTCAGAGAAAGTTCTCTTCTTATAAGGGCTCATGTGATAAGATTAAGCCCTTATCAATCTTATTACAGGTAATAAGATTGGGTGATCCAGGATACCCTCCCTATTTTAAGGTCTGTAACTTTAGTTACACCTGCCAAATTCCTATGGCCCCATAAGGTCACACATCATGGATTCCAGGGATTAGTGTATGGACATCTTTGTAGGTTATTCTGCCTACCACAGGTATTAAGTACTACTGGAGTTCAGAGGAAAATGAGATCATGAAGACTGGGAGGTTGGAAAGTGTTCAGGGATATAAAACAGAAGTTGGCTTTTAAGAGGATGCATGAGACCTGCTCTTTGTGTTGGGGAGGAAGAAATAAATGCCCATGCGGGAGGCTATTCCAGTTAGTAACAAGAATTGCACAAGTAAGGACACTCAGGAAAGTATAAGGCATTTGTAGTAAATGATAATGATTAGAACAATGGATTTGTGGAAGCAATTAGTGGGAAGATATGTTAGAATACAGATTAAGGTCAGCTGGTGGGAAACCATTAATGCCACATAGAGGAATTTGAGTTTTATTCTACAGCCAGCAGGAAGTCATTACATTTTTTAGAAACGAGTGAATAATAAAATGATCTGCTGAATGAATCCAACCAGTGTATAGGAAAGATAGGACTGGGGAGGGCAAGAAGATGGCAGAGTAAATTAGGGGACTATTATAGTCATCCAGTTGTGCAATAATAAGTGTGGATAGAAAGGAAGGGAAATTGGCAAGAAGTCTCAGGAGGAAAGAAACAGCTGCACTCTGGGATTGATTGAAAGTTGCATGTAAAAGAGGAAACTGTGATCTTAGAGAAATGGTAGAGGGGTGGGACGGGATGAAATCTACTACAAAGAGGAAGGCTGAGTCAGGTTAAGCATTAAGTGTGATTCCAGTCTGGGAAGAACAGCTCTGCCCTAACAGGGAGGGTTGGGGTCAGCATCCTGTTCAGCCTTCATGTCCATGCTTAGGGTAAGAAATGGACTCCCCACTAAGCGGGTACCCACCTGAATTCCCTTGACTTCAAGAGCCACAGCTCCAGGCACAGAAATGCAGAGACACTTTTCCCCCTGAAAAGTTCCTTTCAATATTTGGAGTTATTTTCCAAACAGTGGTTTAATTAGTGTTTATAATTTCTGCACTTAATGAAAAATTTACAGCTCCACGTTTGCTTCTGAGGATTCTATGTATTTGTGAAAGAACTTTTTTCTTTCTTCCTATTTTTTTAATGCAAGATTTTTATAGACTCAAAATCTTCTGAACTTTAATCTTTGGGAGCATCTCAGAATTGATGTATATAATAATAAAAAATATCCCCACTGTACTAGAGGATGGATTAAGAGATCACTCCTGAAGGCACTTCTTAATAAACATTCTTTGGCAGGCCTGAGATTTACAGGGGCCATCATCAAAGCAGCCATGTAAATGGGGACATATTGACAACTTTCCCACTTAAAGGCAGAGCAAAAAGGATTTATATGCTTCAGCCACAGCTCTCTTGGGAACTCAACAAGGGACTTATTTTGTTTCTCTTTTAATAGCTCCTTTTGGGTACGTTATGGACCAGTTCTCTCATCTCAAGCGTCCAATCCCAAGACATAAATTAATTTTAGATGCACCTTTTATCCACCTTGTCTGCTAAGGCAATATTCACTATTTGTTTTGGTTGCCATGGAGATAATTGACTTCCTGGTGTGGCAGGAGTCTTATTTGGGGGTATTAAAAGGGTTTGGGTCCAAGGATTCTTTAATTTACACACAGTGAGGAAAGCCATTTCATCAATGGAGCATTTGTATATATCACCCACTTATAATTGGAATGATTTTTTTTATCACCTTGTGAAATTTCCCTTTTTATTTTCCATCACTTCCTTTTTTTAAGGTTTAACCTCTACTCTCCAAGGTGCTGACTAAAACCACAGCAAAGGGCAAACAGTCCATTTATTACTGTTGTGTAAGATGGTTGGACACAGCCTCCCAGAAGAATTCTATTTGAAAAAACAGCTGAAGAATCTGAGAAAATGGTGGATTATAGAACCCTATTCAGGTGGATGAAGAGGCTACATTTTATTAAGGCAAGAAACACTTTGAATACCAATTCATAAAATCAATCTCCTAGTGATCAATTCGGGCTGCTAAAGATTGGTCCCTCTGGAGTTTTTGTACCAGTTCTGAAATTTACAAAGGTGATTGTTGGATTCTGTTGTAAACTGTTAGAACAGGCAGTGTGAAAGCCCTTTTCAAGTACAATGAGAAAAATTAAGAAATGGCAGTTTTGAAACACTCAAAGAGAGGTATATAAATAATAAAATGATAAAATATAACATTTTACACACATTCCCTCTTACCATCCACATTTTGACTACAACTACAGATCATGAACATTTGCATAACAGATTACAAAAAGACCTTTAAAGGCACTTAAAAATATAACTACCAGAAACATACCATATTTATTGCACTCCATAAATTTGATGTTTGAAAATCATATGATTTACAGTATTTCTACACATATATTTACAACACCCAAAAAAGTCCCTTAACAATTATCCACAGGGCTAATATTTTTGCTAAAATAATTTTTTGTTGTAGTTCAAAAAGCTATTACCGAAAAAAAATTAAATCAATGATCAGCATGAGAATCCTTAGGAGCAATAACAGTGAACAAAACTCTAAGAACCCACTTCAGTTTTTAAGTGCACAGCACAAAATCAATTTGCTATGACCCTGAGAATCAGCCTTCTTCACCACATGACAACAAAAGAAATGGGGATGAAAACAAATTAAAGTATGTTCTTAAAAGTCTTTTTTGCCTTCCAAAGATTTCAGGGTCTTTGAGCTGTGAAACTTTTAAAGGCAGCTCTTTGAATGTTTATCAATATCGTTATATATTCTTACAGTAATGGCTTTTAGGCTGACCCTAGAAACTCATGATTCACTTTCTGATTCTTCTTTCATTCTCATTATTGGCTTATTCCACAAATATTTTTTGAGGGTGTATCACGAACATAACACTGTACTAGTCAAAGGAGGGAAAGAAAAATAATTGATGCAATCTAGACATGCACTAAGGTAAGGATAACACAAGGCAGATAATTGGGTGTATGCATCCAGAAAAAAAAATGCCAAAGGAATCCAAAGTGGAGGGGACTGCTCCACTATAGTGTTCCCATACATAGGCTCCTTTAACACTGCTGATTCCCAAAGGTATTTCACATGTGTAGGAGAGGAAAAGGCATTCCAAAGGGAAAAATGTACACATAGAGGCTAGTATGCATGGAGACAAATAATCACTGAGTCTTACATGCACTCACTCGCTGCCCCAACACAGTCCTAAGTTCATTCCATATATTAACTTGTTTCATCTTCACAGTGACATCCTCATTCTTCAAGGAGAAAAGGTACTATTATCATTCCCTCTGTCTAAGGAGAGCTGGAAAAACACCTTGCGGCCAGGCTGAGAAAGGCCTTCGTTCGATTGCCCTCTCTAGGCTCTGGGGAGCCATATTTTTCTTTACTTTTTCTTTCCATTTTTTTTTTTTTCTTGAGCAGGGATAAGCTCAACTCAGCTTTGCGCTTTAGAAAGATAACCCTGAAGCAAAGAGGAGCATGGATTGAAAGGCATAAAATTTGGAGGGACTTTTCTTTCAACAAAAACATATTTATAGATAACCCTGTGCATACACACATACCATGCACAAAACTCACATAATACACTGCACACCCACACACAGCACGTAAATGCACATATACCACATACTCCAAACACACACATGTACACATGCATACACATACACAACAAACACACACACGTACACACAAATACACATCACAGGCACATATATGTACCACACATAGACATTCACACATATCCCACATATACATATATGTACATATACACTCAAACATGGCACAGAACACACCCACTAGCACCACATGCACACATACAACATGTAAACCACACATATATACATCACACACACTCACAACACCGACACACTGACACATACTCACATTCATTCCCTGGCTTCTATCATGAGGTAAATGAGCTCAAAAGGCAATGCTCACGAAAATTACTTTATATCATTTATTTTCTGTTCTCTGATAGACTGGACATTGTCAGCAATCCTGAGCCTGCAGCAAAGAAATGTTGCAAATCTCCTTCATCTTCTATTTCTAATGACCTGACATTAGAAAGACTTTGTGTTTCTGAGCTCAGTGCCCGTGCCAGGAGGGCTATCTGGAAAGGCAGCACAAGGGACTTTGGGCAGCACTGTCCTCAGCTACTGCAGATGATGTCCTGGCCGCTTATGTCGTAAATTAAGAAAAACCAATACATTTTGGTTTCCCGAGTTTCATCTGGTTTCTTTTTAGAAATTGTCTGTGTTAAACCTGGAGAAAGTCAGTATATAGACCAAGACAGTGACTCCAGCCTGCCAGGGGATCCCCCTGAGTACATATAGACTAACTTAAGCAGTTTTCTTTATGTCTCATTTTCTACATTTCTTTTTATAATTAACACAATATATAATTTCATCATTTATAAGAATAATATATCTGTATCTATACAAAATAAAAACTTTTCTTTACTCAAAATAACTGCCACCTAGGTGGTAAGTTATATTCATATTGTGAGTCATACCTGTAAATTTCTTTAAGCCTTCAGGAAATTCTGTAAAGCAAAACATTTTTGAGTGCACGCGACTTAAGTTTCACTTAGGGACCATGAAAAACACATCCTTTAGAACACACGTAGAACATTTACAGGAAATGTGGTCCATGAGATATGAAGCCTCTGTTTGGTCTGAATGGAAGATCACATTTTCATAGTTTTAGGTCAAATTACATCAGTTTCTTTCCAGTTAAAAAAAAAGTGTCATACTAGAATGTTAATATCTTTAAAACCTCTGAGATGCAATATTGTGATCTCTCAGGATAATTTACTTAAGTGAGACCAATAAACTGCAGCAGCTGTAAATACCCAGAGTTGTGCTTAGGAGAAAAGGATTTCCAGAATAAACCATTTGCAGGGAAAATAAAATCTAGCATCCTTTATTTTGAGGACCTACGTTTAGAGTGGAAGAAAAATCCTCCAATATATATCAGTGTAGAGTTTTCACACTTTATCATAAGTATGAATAATTCGAGTTGCTGCAGTAATTTAGGACTTAAGACCAATGTATGACTCTAGGAATAATTTCATTGAAAGAAACAACCAAAGTGATTTCTTTTAGTTTCTTCCCTTTCCTCCCTTTTTCCTATCTGTCAACTGTCCAGTATTATTATTTCTACAGAACTGCATGCAAAATATATTCAAGAAGCATTTACTGAGCCCCCCACCCTGCTAGGTTCAGAATGAGACATAAAACTGCAGGAAGCTTCATATTTGCCCTAAGTGAGCCTGAAGTCCAGCAGGAGGGATAAGACACTCATGGGAACGCCTAAAAACAAAAGCCCAGTTACGAGGATGAGCAGGGCGGCGCAAACTGCTTTAGGAGCACAGAGCTGAAGTTGAGAATCACCAGACTGCAGGCTGAAGAAGACATATGTGTAATTCCAACAATGGGAGATGAAATTCCCATTTCAAGGACCTAAAGTTTAAGTCTGTTGAGGGACATTTTGACGGCAGCAGCAGATATTTGAGACCCTGTGCTAGAAACAGGGAGAGTTAATGACTACAGGTGGTTATCATACCAAAATGACAAACAACAATAACAAAAAATCCATAACAACCAGAGTGGCTTCTACTAGGTGTGCTGGCATATTTTCAAACACTGAAAAGTGTTGCTCATCAATTATCTTTCAATTTGATTTCCTTTTTCTCTGTATGCTGGTGAAGTGCTTTAATGAACATTCACACCATCTCAGTGGAATTGGGAGATAGTGCTTTGTGGAAAAACAGGTGAGGTTGTTGCTCAAGGATGTCTCAGTGTTTCTGCCCAAGGGGTACAGCAGTGGACTCACAAAGCCCCTGCTGGGCCCAGGACAATCACAGCGACTATCAAAGCAAGAGGTTTTTGGTCCCTGGGGAGTTTTCGAAGTGGGATTTTATGGAAGACTCTGTCAGAGAGCCCTCGAGGCTCTTCGTAAGAGTTCACACACATCCCTCCTCTTCCTCCCCTTGGCACCTGCAACCTGAATTTCCCACACAGAATCACATCCAGATCTACAACGCAGAAGAGCCCATTCGATCAGAGGTATCCCTCCCTGCCCCACCAGTGGGGAAGAGCTCCACTGTTAATATTTCTGCTGAAGTCTGAGCAGCCCAGAGCCCATAGGTTAAGTAAATACATTATCAGAATTTCCAGCCTCCAGGGGAAACAGCAATCTGCCATTTGCAGAATGCCTATCGTGTTCCAGAGCCTTACATATTCTTTTTTCTCTAAACAATAATCCTGTATGGTTAGTTACTATTATTCCTTTTTCATAGGCTTCAAAAGGCAAAATAATTTGCCCAAGACCCCATGACAGAGAGTGGTAAGACTTTCTGGTCCCAGACCATTGCTCCTCTCTGTTCTGGGACTGGAAATATAACCCACAAGTGAATTATGTATTGCAGTTTAAGCAGTGTAAAACCATGGTGATCAACTAGGTATAACTATATTGAGCTAACCCTGAAAGAAATTGAGCAAAACCCCTGGAAAGCCCAGACCACATTATTCTAGGTTAGAAGAGGTTGAGGAAGGAGCTCAGACTGGGACATTGTAACCTTAACCAGATAAATGAATTCCCTGCCCACAGGGGCCAGTGTGATGGAGGCTTGCCCTCTCTTTTATAAGACAGTATTTTCACAGACACGAAACCCTCTCAGAACCTTAAACTAAGGCTTGATGATTTGCTTGTTCACACATAGTGCCTACTGAAGTGTACTGGATGGAAATCTGAACCCAAGCAGGTTATAACTTCATGACTTTTCCCTATGAGTAGTTAATCTAAAAACCAGAGATTTCAACATGGATGTTCCAAGTTGCTGTGCCATCCCTTAGGAAATAAATGGTACTTATTCAAAAATTACTGAAATCTCATAGACTTGAAATGGGCTGACACCAAGGCATAGGGATGAACAGAAATGAAAGATGAAAGGATCTGTCCTAAAGAACAATCGTCTTATTCTCCTACTACCTGTGACTTGGAATGAAATAGATCCTAGATTAGGCAAGTTTTCCAGCATCTCATAGACAGCATACTTTCATTTCCCCTCTTCCTTTTCTTAATTGGCAGTGGTCTCTGTGGAGCGGTTGTGTTCAGAGTAGGATGGGTGTTGAGGTTTATGCGGAATGGAGAGAGATGAGAAAGAGGAGGAAGCAATTAATTCTTTTAATCATTCATTTCACAGTATCCGAGTACCACCTTTGTACAAGCTGGGTATATCATTTAGGAAAATAGTCAACACTCCCTGCCCTTGTGAAGATTCCATTCTAGTGAGGGGACAGATGAAAAAAGAACAAATAAATAAAATGTATTGCATGTTAAACAATAAGTGCTAAGGAGAAAAATAAAATAGAAGGGCATAAGAAGTGTCTGGGAATGCAATTTTATGAGGGGATAATTTAACATGGGAGCACATGTTACTACTCAAAGACTTCTAATTGGTGGAATTGTCCTAACCCTGGTACAGTAGACTTAGTTGGTGCATTAGTTTCCTAAGGCTGCTTTAACAAAGAACCACAAACTGGGTGAATTAAACAACAGAAATGTACTGCTTCACAGGTCTAGAGGCAAGAAGGCTGGGATAGAGGCATCAGCAGGGCTGGATCCTTCTGAGGGCTGTGAGAGAGAATTGGTTCCAGGCCTCTCTCCTGGCTTCTGGTAGCCACAGGTATTCCTTGGCTTGTAGATGGCATTCTCCCTGTGGCTTCACATTATCTTCCTTCTGTAAGCACCTGCATGTGCATGTCTGTCTCTGTGTCCAAATTTCTCCTTTTAATGAGGGCACCAGTTACATTGGATTAAGGCCCACCCTGATGACCTCATCTTAACTTGATGATCCTAAAGATCCTATTTCCAAATAGGGTTGAATTCACAGGTCCTGGGGTTTAAGAGTTCAATATCTTTGGGGGGAGACACAATTCCAACCATAAAAATTGGTAAGAAATGCTTTAAAAAAATGTAAAGTCCTTACAATAGCACTTGGAGAGAGGAATCATTAAAGGGGTTGATTGCTCTCATCAGGGAATGGTGATGATGCCTGCTTCTATATTTTATAAAGGCTAGTTTCAGCCCTACAAACATTTGTAATGAATTATTTAATGTAAGCTGGCAAAAATATACCCATTGAACAAAGATGTTGTCTTCTGTTGCTATTGGATTTGTCTATAGAATAAGAAAGGAATTAGTGATCTCTAAGGGACTATAGCAACAGAAAAGGACAGGGAAAGGTCTCCTTAGCCAAATCATAGCAACTCAGGACACATTGGGTTAGTACCTGTGCTAGCAGCAGCTCAGCATTGCCTCCTGGGTTCCCTAATAAGCATATTCTCTGTTCACAAAGGGTAGAAAATATTATCAAGCTAAATTTTTCCCTCTGCCGACAGTTAGGGATAATGTGCACCATGTGAATCAAACTGATCACATAAATTAAGCCTTTAAAGCACAATATCTGAACATTTCCCAATGGAACATTACTTTTCTGTATAAATTAAAAATGTCTAAAAGGGGGTTTATTAGAAGGAGACTATCAAAGCTTTTTATGAACATGCTTTCTCTTTTGATCTATATAATTTTCAAAAAGTGTTAGACATATCATGATTTCTAACACAACTGGAATTTTAAATCTAAGAATCAGAAGGAAAAAATGCAAATAGAAAAGACATGATTTTGAAGCCATGTCTGTTCTGCTGCAATTAGTCATTAAGCAGAGGAAATGAATTTCAATAAAAAGCTTGCATTATCTAACACTTTATCAACCAGAAAGCTCCAGAAAAATAGCGTTTCTAATATCCCCCAACACAAATCTTCAATCTATTAACCACAGGATTATAAGAAGGTTATTATTTGCTTTCTTACTGGTTTAGGGAGGAGAGAGAAAATTACATCTTTGCATCAGTGAGCTTTTTCAAACAATGGAGATTTACATGTCAATCTCCTGATTATTAAATATTATCTATGTGATTTTCAACCACATCCAATAGAAAAATAATTTTAGTCTCAGATGATATTTTAGAAATACTATGTACTTTGAATTTACATAGAGCCTTGGAGAAGATCAAAGTCCTTTCAAAGTATGCTTGTGGATCACTGAGCCAGAACAGATCTGAAGTGGTCATTTATTTCCTAGCCCTCTCTTCAAGCATGTCAATATTAAAATATCAAATATTAGCAGACTTTTCAGGTTCCATTCTTAAAGAACTCAATCCATGTAAGGCAAGTTAATAGTGCCTCCTTGTACTTGGGAGATTACTAAATAGTAAATATAGTGTTCATAATGAGTCCAGGTTGGTGGCCATGGGAGGTGATGGAAAAATAATCCTTGTTTGAGTGGCAAATAAGGAAAAGTAAAGTCCCTCTCTTTTGAAAGGTTAGTCCGTCAAGTTACTGGACCACAGTATACTCAAAGGACACAAAGTCAAGTATATTACTTTGCTAGGACTTCCATATAAAACCAGAGACTGGGTGGCTGAAACAACAGAAATTTATTTTCTAATAGTTCTGGAGGCTGGAAGTCCAAGATCAAGGTTCTGGCAGAGTTGGTTTCCTCTGAGGGCCATAGAAGAAGGGTCTGTTCCAAGCCTTTCCCCTTGGCTTGCAGATAGCCACCTTCTCGCTGTGTCCTCACATGGTCTCTCCTCCTTGCATGAACACCCCTGGTGTCTCTTTCTGTGTCCTAGTCTCTTCTTATAAGGACATGAGTTACATTGAATAAGGTCCACCTTAACACCCTCATTTTAACTGAACTACCTCTTTAAAGGTCCTATCTCCAAATAAAGTCATCTTTTGAGATATTGGGGGGTAGGACCTCAATGAATGAATTATGGGGGGAAACAATTCTGCCCGTAACAGCAAAAGATGGGGATCATCTATTGAGCTCAGTGATCATGACTCTACTGTTCATAAAGTTTTGCACATTATTCTTGCTTGAAGGATGAAGGCAGGCATCATCTTTTTTCTTTCTTTCTTTCTTATTAGTCATCAGTTTTATACACATCAGTGTATACATGTCAATCCCTATCACCCAATTCAGCACACCACCACCCCCACTCCCCCACGGCTTTCCCCCCTTGGTGTCCATACGTTTGTTCTCTACATCTGTGTCTCACCTTCTGCCCTGCAAACTGGTTCATCTGTACCATTTTTCTACGTTCCACATACATGCATTAAAATACAATATTTGTTTTTCTCTTTCTGACTTACTTCACTCTGTATGACAGTGTCTAGATCCATCCATGTCTCAACAAATGACTGAATTTCGTTCCTTTTTATGGCCGAGTAATATTCCATTCTATATATGTACCACATCTTCTTTATCCATTTGTCTGTCGATGGGCATTTAGGTTGCTTCCATGACCTGGCTATTATAAATAGCTCTGCAAAGAACACTGGGGTGCATGTGTCTTTTTGAATTATGGTTTTCTCTGGGTGTATGCCCAGTAGTGGGATTGCTGGGTCATATGGTAATTTTACTTTTAGTTTCTTAAGGAACCTCCATACTGTTCTCCATAGTGGATGTATCAATTTACATTCCCAAAAACAGTGCAAGAGGGTTCCCTTTTCTCCACACCCTCTCCAGCATTTGTTCTTTGTACATTTTCTGATGATGCCCATTCTAACTGGTGTGAGGTGATACCTCATTGTAGTTTTGATTTGCATTTCTCTAATAATTAGTGATGTTGAGCAGCTTTTCATGTGCTTCTCGGCCATCTGTATGTCTTCTTTGGAGAAATGTCTATTTAGGTCTTCTGCCCATTTTTGGATTGGGTTGTTAGTTTCTTTAATATTGAGCTGCATGAGCTGTTTATATATTTTGGAGATTAATCCTTTGTCCATTGATTTGTTTGAAAATATTTTCTCCCATTCTGAGGGTTGTCTTTTCGTCTTGTTTATGGTTTCCTTTGCTGTGCAAAAGCTTTGAAGTTTCATTAGGTCCCATTTGTTTATTTTTCTTTTTATTTCCATTACTCTACGAGGTGGATCAAAAAAGATCTTGATGTGATTGATGTCAAGAGTGTGCTTCCTATGTTTTCCTCTAAGAGTTTTACAGTGCCCAGTCTTACATTTAGGTCTCAAATCCATTTTGAGTATATTTTTGTGTATGGTGTTAGGAAGTGTTCTAATTTCATTCTTTACAGGTAGCTGTCCAGTTTTCCCAGCACAGCTTATTGAAGAGACTGTCTTTTCTCCATTGTATATCCTTGAATCCTTTGTCATAGATTAGTTGACCATGGGTACATGGGTTTATCTCCAGGCTTTCTAGCTTGTTCCATGATCTATGTTTCTGTTTTTGTGCCATATTGTCTTGATTACTGTAGCTTTGTAGTATAATCTGAAGTCAGGGAGTCTGATTCCTCCAGCTCCATTTTTTTCCCTCAAGACTGCTTTGGCTATTCGGTGTCTTTTTTGTCTCCATACAAATTTTAAGATTTTTCGTTCTAGTTCTGTAAAAAAAAATGCCATTGGTAATTTGATAGGGATTGCATTGAATCTGTAGATTGCTCTGGGTAGTATAGTCATTTACACAATATTGATTCTTCCAATACAAGAACATGGTATATCTCTCCATCTGTTGGTATCATCTTTAACTTCTTTCATCAGTGTCTTATAGTTTTCTGCATACAGGTCTTTTGTCTCCCTAGGTAGGTTTATTCCTAGGTATTTTATTCTTTTTGTTGCAATGGTAAATGGGAGTGTTTCCTTAATTTCCCTTTCAGATTTTTCATCATTAGTGTATAGGAATACAAGAGACTTCTGTGCATGAATTTTGTATCCTTCAACTTAACTAAATTCATTGATTAGCTCTAGTAGTTTTCTGGTGGCATTTTTAGGATTCTCTATGCATAGTATCATGTCATCTACAAACAGTGACAGTTTTACTTCTTCTTTTCCAGTTTATATTCCTTTTATTTCTTTTTCTTCTCTAATAGCCATGGCTAGGACTTCCAAAACTATGTTGAATAGTAGTGGTGAGAGTGGACATCCTTGTCTTGCTCCTGATCTTAGAGGAAATGCTTTCAGTTTTTCACCATTGAGAATGATGTTTGCTGTGGGTTTGTCATATATGGCCTTTATTATGTTGAGGTAGGTTCCCTCTATGCCCACTTTCTGGAGAGGTTTTTGTAATAAATGGGTGTTGAATTTTGTCAAAAACTTTTTCTGCATCTATTGAGATGATCATATGGTGTTTATTCTTCAATTTGTTAATATGGTGTGTCACATTGATTGATTTGCATATATTGAAGAATGCTTGCATCCCTGGGAAAAATCCCACTTGATCATGGTGTATGAGCCTTCTAATGTGTTGTTGGATTCTGTTTGCTATTGTTTTGTTGAGGATTTTTGCATCTATATTCATCAGTGATATTGTTCTGTAATTTTCTTTTTTTGTAGTCTCTTTGTCTGGTTTTGGCATCAGGGTGATGGTGGCTTCATAGAATGAGTTTCGGAGGGTTTCTTCCTCTGCAGTTTTTTGGAAGAGTTTGAGAAGGATGGGTGTTAGCTCTTCTCTAAATGTTTGATAGAATTCACCTGTGAAGCCATCTGGTCCTGGACTTTTGTTTGTTGGAAAATTTTTAATCACAGTTTCAATTTCATTACTTGTGATTGGTCTGTTCATATTTTCTCTTTCTTCCTGGTTCAGTATTGGAAGTTTATACCTTTCTAAGAATTTGTCCATTTCTTCCAGGTTACCCATTTTATTGGCACAGAGTTGCTTGTAGTAGTCTCTTATGATACATTGTATTTCTGTGGTGTCTGTTGTAACTTCTCCTTTTTCATTTCTAATTTTATTGATTTGAGTCCTCTCCCTCTTTTTCTTGATGAGTCTGGCTAATGGTTTATCAATTTTCTTTATCTTCTCAAAGAACCAGCTTTTAGTTTTATTGATCTTTGCTATTGTTTTCTTGTTTCTATTTCATTTATTTCTGCTCTGATCTTTATGATTTCTTTCCTTCTGCTAACTTTGGGTTTTGTTTGTTCTTCTTTCTCTAGTTCCTTTAGGTGTAAGGTTAGATTGTTTATTTGATATTTTTCTTTTTTCTTGAGGTAGGCTTGTACAACTATAAACTTCCCTCTTAGAACTGCTTTTGCTGCATCCCATAGGTTTGGATCATTGTGTTTTCATTGAAATTTGTCTCTAGGTATTTTTTGATTTCCTCTTTGATTTCTTCAGTGATCTTTTGGTTATTTAGTAATGTATTGTTTAGCCTCCATGTGTTTGTGTTTTTTACATTTTTTCCCAGTAATTCATTTCCAATCTCATAGTGTTGTGGTCAGAAAAGATGCTTGATATAATTTCAATTTTCTTAAATTTACTGGGGCTTGATTTGTGACCCAAGATGTGATCTATCCTGGAGAATGTTCTGTGCACACTTGAGAAGAAAGTGTAATCTGCTGTTTTGTGATGGAATGTCCTATAAATATCAATTAAATCTATCAGGTCTATTGTGTCATTTAAAGCTTCTGTTTCCTTATTAATTTTCTGTCTGGATGATCTGTCCATTTGTGTAAGTGAGGTGTTAAAGTCCCCCACTATTATTGTGTTACTGTCGATTTCCTCTTTTATAGCTGTTAGCAGTTGCTTTATGTATTGAGGTGCTCCTATGTTGGGTGCATTTATATTTATAATTGTTATATCTTCTTGGATTGATCCCTTGATCATTATGGAGTGTCCTCCCTTGTCTCTTGTAACATTCTTTATTTTAAAGTCTATTTTATCTGTTATGAGTATTGCTACTCCAGCTTTCTTTTGATTTCCATTTGCATGGAATATCTTTTTCCATCCCCTCGCTTTCAGTCTGTATGTGTCCCTAGGTCTGAAGTGGGTTTCTTGTAGACAGCATATAGATGGGTCTTGTTTTTGTATCTATTCAGCAAGCCTGTGTCTTTTGGTTGGAGCATTTAATCCATTCACGTTTAAGGTAATTATAGATATGTGTGTTCTTATGACCATTTCCTTAGTTGTTTTGCATTTGTTTCTGTAGGTCCTTTTCTTCTCTTGTGTTTCCCACTTAGAGAAGTCCCTTTAGCACTTGTTGTAGAGCTGGTTTCATTGTGCTGAATTCTCTTAGCTTTTGCTTGTCTGTAAAGCTTTTGATTTCTCCAGTGAATCTGAATGAGATCCTTGCTGGTAGAGTAATCTTGGTTGTAGGTTCTTCCCTTTCATCACTCTAATTACATCATGCCACTCCCTTCTGGATTGTAGAGTTTCTGCTGAGAAATCAGCTGTTAACCTTATGGGAGTTACCTGTATGTTATTTGTCTTTTTTCCCTTGCCGCTTTCAATAATTTTTGTCTTTAATTTTTGCCAATTTGATTACTATGTGCCTCAGTGTGTTTCTCCTTGGGTTTATGCTGCCTGGGACTCGCAGCACTTCCTGGACTTGGGTGGTTATTTCCTTTCCCATGTTAGGGAAGTTTTTGACTATAATCTCTTCAAATATTTTCTTGGGTCGTTTCTCTCTTTCTTTTCCTTCTCGGACCCCTATAATGTGAATGTTGTTGTGTTTAATGTTGTTGCAGAGGTCTCTTAGGGTGTCTTCATTTCTTTTCATTCTTTTTTTCTTTATTCTGTTCCACAGAAGTGAATTCCACCATTCTGTCTTCCAGGTCACTTATCCATTCTTCTGCCTCAGTTATTCTGCTGTTGATTCTTTCTAGTGTAATTTTCATTTCAGTTATTGTATTGCTCATCTCTGTTTGTTTGTTCTTTAATTCTTCTAGGTCTTTGTTAAACATTTCTTGCATCTTCTCGATCTTTGCCTCCATTCTTTTTCCAAGGTCCTGGATCATTTTCACTATCACTATTCTGAATTCTTTTTCTGGATGGCTGCCTATCTCCACTTCATTTAGTTGTTTTTCTCAGATGTTATCTTGTTCCTTCATCTGGTACATAGCCCTCTGCCTTTTCATCTTGTCTATCTTTCTGTGGATGTGTTTTTTGTTCCACAGGCTGCAGGATTGTAGTTCTTCTTACTTCTGCTGTCTGCCCTCAGGTGGAGTAGGCTATCTTAGACTCTTTTGTAAGTTTCCTGATGGGAGGGACTGGTGGTGGGTAGAGTTCCAGGCATCACCTTATCCAACTGCACAAGCTACAACTTTGATCTGCTTGAATAAAGAAGACTTAGCACAATATGGACAGTTAATGCAGCACTCCCCACTGCAGCACATGAAGCTGTCAGCCTCTCCCTTCTGCTCTTGAAATAAAGAGGAAATTCAGTGTGGATTATGAGAGTCAAGGCTTTAGAAACCTCAAAATAGAATACTGGGTCCATTGGGAGATTTTAAAGCCTTGTCTACCACAGTGTCTGATACAATCAGGAGCTATCTGAATAATATATCTCTAAGTAAGCTGACCTCCATCATACTCCTTCTTGTTTGTATCTTTCAGCAGACAGCAACCCCTGTCAGAGCAGAGATGTACCACATTCACTAGATTTCCCCAGTTCTAGCCATGGTAGTAGATACATAGTACTGTTGACCCTCGAACAGCACGAGGGTTAGGGACATTCAACCCTCCACACTGTGGAAAACATACAACTTACAGCTGGCTCTCTGTATAAACCTTTACCCATATCCACAGTTTCACATCTGTGGACTCAACCAACCATGGATCATGTAATTCTGCCATATTTATTACTGACAAAATCCACAAATAAGTTGACTTGCGAAGTCCAAACCCATGTTGTTCAAATGTCAACTCTAATTGAAGCCTGTTGATGAGTGAATATACCTTTTCCTTTAGGGGCAGCTCTAGGGCTACCACAGTCATAGGTGAGGCAAGTTTTAAGCTTCCTGAATCACTGCCTTTGGCTTTTCCAAGTAATCTGATTCAGATTGTCTGCCCATTCTTGATGAGAGAAAGGTAGCCTGAGCTTATCAGTCATGGGTTTTCACTTTTTTCACCATTGCTCTATGTAGTCTCATTATCTAGCTGAAGGAGACAACTCTAAACAGGATTGACTTTCCATTGATTGGCTTTGCTTCTGGTTTGATTCATCTGAATGGCAATCAAGGAAGGACCTTCACAAGAGTGCAGCTGGCAGTAAGGGTTTATGTGCTTTTATACTTTACATAATACAGGGTAAATTTTGTTTCTTCTAACTAAACATCTGACATTATCCATTTCACTAAATTTCTCACAAAGTTTCCTCCTAATGAACATGCACTCACTTACAATAAGTCACACAACTGTGACTGAAAGGCAGCCATGTCCATGTGCATTTTTATCGTGGTCTATGCAAATTTAAAGTCTGCATGCCTGCCGGGTCCTGTTTCCTAGTGTGAGGACTCCTAGACACCCCTCGTTTGCCAGCATTCCTGGGGAAGAAATGTGGACCGAGCATTAGAGACCTCTCCCAACTACAAGAGGAATCTCAGTACCAGCACTGCTTCCCCTGGCCCTCCCCTCTCCAGCTTCCTAGAAATGGAGGTCATTCCTCTTTTCTAGAAGACCAAGGGTCCCTGCCCTGCTCTGAGTGTCACAAGATAGAGAAGACAGAATAAGCAGCAAAATAAAAGATTGGATGCTGTTTCCAGGAATTCACTCCCATTCTCAGATTACAGATTATCTAAAGGGAAAATTTCACTCAACCAAAAAATCCGTTCAGCTCTGTGAAGCTGCAGATGTTATAAATGGACTCTTTCCTAAAGATCACCAAACCTTGAATTTTTCCTGCCAGAGAGGAGCTGATCTTCATGGATACCCATGTTATTACCA
This sequence comes from Delphinapterus leucas, assembly GCF_059928025.1. Lineage (NCBI taxonomy): Eukaryota > Metazoa > Chordata > Mammalia > Artiodactyla > Monodontidae > Delphinapterus > Delphinapterus leucas. The sequence continues at coordinate 47,215,729 of NC_143146.1, read as the reverse complement.
GACATTAAGAAGGAAGGTGAACTCTGTTCTCTCCTCACAAAAGACATTTTTTGCCTTTCCCTCTCCTCTTCCACTGAACCCACTATGTTTACAAGTACAAGCTATGACCCTGGAGATGGAAAATCTGATACTGTCAGCACAAGTGGAACAAAATGAAAAGGGAAAAAAACCTACATCCATCTGGACTTCCATATGTTCTGTAGCCAGGAGGCTAATATAATTCCTTGAATGTTGGTTATAAAGCAATGTGATATGGATAACTGCTATGCACTGAGCTTATTTAGACAAGTGTTCTTTCTACTCAATAAACCTTTGAAAGGATTAAAGTACAATCACTCCCAATTATCTACCCATAATTTCTTCCCTTCTATCAGAGTTTGGACCATACCCTACAACTGGTCCCTGTTTTTATCCCAGTCTGAGTCCCTGTCCACTGGACCAGGGGATAGAGTGTAACAAGATGCATGAATTCAGGGAAGGTTGAGAAGTTGAACATGACAAGGGTGCTGGGTGCACAGCCAGGCAGAGGGCTGATGACAGGTCTGCCTAATGAGTTAGGAGCCAGGCTGTACATAGCCTTATATGTTATGGAATGGATTTCATATCTGAGCAACAGGAACCCTTTGCAGTAATGTGATGCTTTTTGTTTGAAAGAAATAATCCTGGTGACAGTGTGGACAATATGCACAAGAAGAGAAAAAAATGAGGGGACAATTTGGTGGGATTGCCATGGTCCAGCAAAGAAATATGAAGACTAAACTAAAGCAACTCCTGTAGGTATGGAGAGGAAAACCCAAGTTGAATGTTGTACTCAGAATTATACACTGTGAAAAGTTACTCTCCTCTTGTCAAAAAACAAAGCAAAAGTAGAACCCCCAAGGAATCCTTCTGGGGATTTTCACAGCCCCTATTATATAAAGAAGAATATTAGGGAGTCTTCACACTTGTTGAAAAATACTGGGGAAAAAAGTGGGGAGAACCTTAAAATTATACACTTTATTTCTTTATCTTATACACCTTATTTCTTTATCTTATACACCTTATTTCTTATCTTTATCAACAGTCATTAATATTTTAATTTCTCATCTTAACGTGTAAGTTGCCTCATGATTTCTAAAACTCATAGTTTTCTGTATCCTAATTTTATTCTGTTACACTGAGTATAAAAACACCCTTGGTGTTTCTTTCTTTTCATTTTGTTCTGATGACACCTCAGATTTCCACCTCCAAAAGCTCAGTAACAGCCTTGACCATGGGCCCTTTATCACACTTCATAATAAAATTAAAACTAAATAGATTTCAACTTAATGTTTCTACATCCTCTTTTATATATATCCTTTAAAGTTGGAGACCACACAATGGTCTTTGTGCCAATTATTTTTTAAAAAGAGGGGAGTTTTGCAAGATACATTTCCCCCTAAAAGTTTAAATCTTCTGCTAAAATCTGGTCAAAATCATTGCTACATGAAAGAACTGAAAAGAGCCACGATTCAGTGTGGGTAGATGAATACTACTATAATATAATTTACAAAGATTGCACCGTGCTAACCAAACTCTCTTTTGTTCTACACTTGGAATAATTGTGTATTCCAAAGATTTTCACCTGTTGGGAAAGATGGGCCGGCTTAGCTGAACACTGTTTTGTAGGTCAGCAGGTTCAAGGTCACCCCTTAGAAGCAGCTTCTGAAGAGCTCCAGAGCATGATGTGAATTAGATAACCATACCAACCTCAGCAGAGCTTGGCACTCAGATGCTCAGGGACCCACAGCCTGGATACAGAGGAGTCTGAGTCTTAGACATTAGAAGTGGGTGGGATGACAGGATTGTGAGACATGTTTTAAAAGAATTAAGGATTCCAAAAGAGTGGGAGGAAATCGCCTCATGTCCTCACTGAAGCTTCTTGTGAAGCCTGGACACTAACCCGCTGCATCAGAGAAGCAGATGTTTCTGATTTCTAGCTTTCTCTTTGTTATGAAAATAAGCACAGGTTAAAAGAGAACAGCGTTTGTTGGGCCACGATTTGAAGCACGAATCCCACAGGTATGGGAGAGATGGGAGAAATGGCAGCAGAAGCCCTCCCCTGTTTTCTGATGGGCTGTGCAGAAAGACAATCTCTTGAGAAGTAAACAAGTTTGTCAGTTCACTAAGAAAGCAGCGAACCAGCTGTCACTCTATTGCACAACACTTAGTCTTTAATTTTATCCCAAAGACACAAAAACAGACATCCAATACCACCTCTCCGTTCTCCTAAGTAATACAATGGAATTGAGATTCTCCAAGTCCACAGAGAAAAAATGTACTTGGAGTAACTAGAATAGGGAGAAAATAAACATATATATATATAAGGGAGAAGTAGTCATCAGCTGCTAACTTAGGATTGGTTTTTCAGCGGGTCTTCCTAATCCTGTCTGGAGTCTTTATAATAAAGGCAGCCTCCATTTTCACCAGTATAAGCCTATATTTCAAAAGCAAATTGGATACCTGCATGAACAAGCAGGCAGTTAGGCAGCTAATTACTGTTTGCAATTCAATTACCTAATTACTGTGGGCAAGTGTAGGGTGTTTGTGCAAGCAAACAGTGCCACCCACAAATATTGCAGATTTGATTAAGAAGGCTTAGGTGCAAAGATCCGTGTTCACTGCTAGTGCCTAATAGGCTCAATAATTTTCCCTCTGGGCCCAGGAAAGTCCAGGTTAAACACTCTTGTAGGAATGGAGTGGGGAAAAGCCCACCTAAGCAGACCTCACAAGCTTCTCTCCATGTCAGGCTGATGCTAAGATGGAGCTCTGCCTCACTACTCAAAGTATGGTCCACAGAGCAGCAGTATCAGCATCTTTTGGGAGCCTGTTTGAGAAGCAGAATCTCGGGCCCCATCCCAGAACTACTGAATTAGAATTTGCATTATTGTAAGATGCCCAGGTGATTCATATGCACCTGCGTGTTTGAAAAGCACCACCATAGATAGCTCCTCCAGAAACAAGGTTGGCCTTGGTTCTAAGTCTGCAGAGTTAGGTTGGGGGGTGGGGGGGAAGTGGGGGGGGAGTGTTATCCTTGAAGGTTTTCCTTTAAAATAAGAGCCAGGATGGTAGAAGGAGATGACCAGTGTTTATTCAGCCACAATGAGCAAGCTTGAAGCTTCAAGAGAAATCCTAAAGAGGAAACCTTTCAGGAATAAATCCTGAAAATGCTAATACTGAGAGTACTCAGCACGTGCCCTGGGAGACAGCAAAGACGATGGAGCTCGTTACCCCACTAAAGGCTTTCACGTGTCATTCCATGAGCATTCTCCTCTCATCTAGGATCCGTTTGCCTGGTAATATTTATCTACATCTGGGACTACATGTTCAGCCACAAAATCATTCTGTGAATGCCCTCAACCAGGACTTTGAGTCCAATTAATCAGTACAGTCTTCCTCCACAGAAGAGCAATATAAGAGGACTCTATTTTGTGGTCTCTGCCAATCTCCACAGAGACCAACCACACTGATGCCTTTACCCCAACGTTGCTGAGACGATGGCCATGCAGCGTCAGGGAGAGGATTTTTCTACTCCCAGAGAGACTGCTTCAACCACCTCATCAATCTTTCTCACTTTGCATGGTGCTGGAACCTGAGAGCATGACATTTTAGGCAAAATGGTGTAGTTTGTCTTCATGATCTAGAGGAAAAGCACTGCACTGGAATCAGGGACCTGATCCCACCACTTAACAGCTGGGCAACCTCGGGCTCAGCCTCATCATCCAGAAAATGAGGGGATTGAATTGGATGGTTTCATTAACTCCCTTTCCAGTTCCCACAATAATGTGTCTTCACCTCTCCATAATTGGGCTCACAGCTTCTAAGCCTACCTCCAGATGCCCCATAGAGCACATGAGACCTTCCATTTCCCAGCGTGGGCCTTTTCAGCTATCTCCCACCTATACTTTCCTACCATGAATCTCATCCAGTTCAGAGCTTCCTTCAGCTATCTGTTCCATTGGACACCTTCCACAAAGCTGTACTCTAAAGTATTAGCAGCTAATTTAAATGTGTGAACTTTCCCATGGTGTATTTAGGCTTGAATGGAAAACTCTTGCCTTAGCGCAGAGGACTCAATTTCTAATGATGAAACTTTAAACTTGCTTCCTTGATAAAGAAACTATGGTGTGTCTACACATAGCCAAAGCACTGATCATGAGGCCACAAAACACAATCTGTCTCTTTTTGTTCCAGCAACTGAGGCTCAGAGACTTGAACTCACTTGACCAGGGAGTTGTCAGGATTAGAATGAACATTTCCTGAATCTCAACACTGTAAGGAGGTTCATCTTTTTTATTGTTATTATTATTAAAGCAATTGCAGTTTGAGGTAAGTGCTGATCAATCAGCATGATCATTAACTTTGTATCTCAAAAGGTCAATGGGAGACCAGATCTCAGATAGGAAATGCTTTTCATCTCAGGACTTCTTCTGTAAAGGAAATGAGAAAGTATCTTTCACAATAATGCTTTACAGTAGTTATCCAAATGAAAGTTAGTGGACTCTTAAAATCAGTCATTCAATAACCCAAAGGGAAAAGGCAACATTGCTGAGAGCACAGAGATTATTACAAGAGACCAAGACAGAGAAAAGGATGCAAGGAAACCTCTGACTGTCAGTCACTGAGGTCAATGACTTTGCATCTTTGTCTGGGCCTGGATTGGATGATCTCTACATTTTTCTCATACTCTGAAAGTATTTTGAAAAAAAGTGTAATAGGTAGGAATAATGAATCAAAAGCCCAAAATGAAGGTTAGTAGGAATAAATAAAAGGTCTGATATGTGGATCCATATAAATAACTGTACAAGGACAGGATGAAGTGAAGCCATTGTTTAGCAGCTCTATGATTTTTTAAAAGTCACTGATACCAGTCAATCTCATATAACTTTGAAAGGGTTAAGTTCAAGCAACATTAATATATGTTCATTTGAATATAAATTAAGGAAAATTATAGTCCTCCTCTTCTTGGTTAGACCACATCTAGAGTTGCATTTCATTTTGATACTGCATTTAAGAAGCATGTGGATAACCAGAAGAAAGTGGTCAGAATGGTGAAGGGACTCTGAACTTTGTCCTGTGAGGAATGATAGAAAGATGCAGAATGTTTAGTCTGAGGGGGAAAAAGGCTCCATATGACCTGATGAATACTTGAAGGGCTGTCATTTTCAGGAGGGGCTGGCGTTATTCTGTGTAGTCGCAGTAAGTGGAGTCAGGGTCAGTGCAAAAGAGTTGCAGAGGGAGGACTCTGAGAAGTCAGGGGCGTCCAAACTCAGAATGGGTGAACTCAGGAGGTCACTCACCAGAGCAGTCCAAGCCCCTCTGTTTGTTCTTCTTTGGAAAATATCCAAGCATCACATGAGTGGATGAGCAAGGGGACCCTTCCCAACTAAGGGTCTATGAAATGAAGAGAGAGCCTGGACAGAAAGAGAAAGCAGAGATGAGCACATGCCAGGTGTTTATTACTGCTTTAAATGAAACCATTCCTGTCTAGGGAATAGCACTAAATCACTCATTTTCACAGGGGGATAATTTTAGTCTACTTTGCTAATAGACATAGAAGGCACTTCTACAGCATTACGACAATTAAGGCACTCTTGATGTCACTGATATAACAAGGCTATCACCTATTAGTAAGTTTTATTTTTCACTAATGAGACACAAATATCTTGTGTTTATAACTAGAAAACTCATTTTTTTCTGTACCTAATATGTGAATTCACTACGTGTGCCTTATTTAAGGTTGTCATATCTCATTAACAAACTGTATTTTTACCTGACCAGTGGAAAACTCATCATGTTAATGGCAACTCTTATTACTTCATGAAGAAGTGTGTTGCCTTTGCTTTGTATTCATTCTAGGTTTCTTTGTTGCTGCCAGTGTAACTATAATTTATTAAGATGTGGCTGTCTTCAGTAGTGTCACCATCTGTGTTATTAATACAAAAGCAAAACAAAATCTGCTCCTTTTATATCTACCACTGCCCCCACCCCCAAACGCAATGATTGTCTTATTTTGACTTGGCCTAGAGGCATGAATTGTTTCCTGATATTAAGAGCCTCCACTTGGAAAGTGTTTGAAGTTCACCTCTTCTCTATAGACACAAGAGAAATCACTAAAACTCTGACAATACACATCACAATCAAATGTGCAGATGTCTACAACTATTAATTAGCACAGATATTGAAATTATCAGAGAAAAACGTTCCTCTGTGGTTTGTATCACTATAGTCTGTTTTGAAATTGTACTGTATTACTCCCAGTAAAAGCCTGGAGACAGAGAAGAAAGATATATCAATTCATAAAAAAGTGAGCATTTTTTATAATTAAAACAATAAGCTACTAATTCTTTTTGGGAAAAGGAAAAAAAGGGAGCAGTGACTTTTGGACAGCTAAGGGGTAAAATAAGGCCCCTGATTCCTAGAAAGTAAAGGAAAAGAACCTGTAAGAATGCTGGAGAAAGTACATAAGGGGACGTGAAGACACCAGAGGCCACTTTTTCCTGCTTTTTAGTTTTTCCTGGGTTATAGTGAAGCCAACTGCCAAAGAAAATAGTTATGTCAGCTTATATCTGGGCAGGAGGTAGAAACAGCCTCAAATAAGAGGAGCCCTGGGCCAGTAAGAGTCTCTCCTTTGTAAAGGCCTCTGAAGAGCTACAGTATCCCTCGGTAACCCTCCAGAGCCTCCCAAGAAATGTTCTTTGAATGATCATTCTTGGGGAGTTCAGTCCATTAAATGACCTGGGATTTCAAGCTCATGTCTTTCTCTTGATCACCACTATTTTTACCAAGGTTCTGGCACATGTTAGAAGCCGGGGGGAAGGAGCAGGAAAGCCCACAACAAACAGGCCACACAACAAGCTCCTAAGTCTTGGAAGCCGCTGCCCTTCACTGGACCTCCTCCCCACCAATCATGGTTGTCAGAGAAACCAACTCTCTGTCCAGATCAGCCTGTTCTAACAGCCCACTGTCAGAGCGTTAGTGACCTTTGAAGAAAGGGGGAAAGAATTATTTGAAATAACCAGTATTTCTCAATGCTCTCTGGGGATAGAGGTGGGGGGGGGTTATTTCTATATTTGATTTTTAATACACAACTATGAGTTAGCAAAAGTAAATATCACATTCTCCAATGGACAAATGAAGAAATCAAGTCAAGAAGAAATTGAGACTTTCCATGGTTGTCAGTGTCACTCAACTATGGCCAGTCATTCAAAGGTCATATGGAGATAAACAAAATTAAGATTAGAACCCAGGTGCCCAAATCCCTAATTTAAAGCTCTTTGGTGAAGTCAATTTCCCTCTTCCCAACACTATCTAATTCTCTTCAAAAAGAAAAGCTTTTAATTCTGCATGAGTTCCAGAAACTGTTCTAGATTCTGATGAATCAGTTAAGTCCACAGAAACTCAAAACTTTTAAGTTAGACAGGTAAGTCAATAATTACACGATTAGTTCTGTGGATAGTAATACAAGCTCAAAGAAGATGCTACAGGAACACAGTAGAAAAAAATCTCAATTTTGTCTGAGGATGTCAAAGGTAGTAATGTTTGAGCTAGTTCTTAAAATGTAAGAGTTTCCAAAGTAGAAAAGAGGCAAGAAATGTCCTGAAGAAAGCATAGGGTAAATAAAGGCAGAAAAATATACAGACCACAGGTATTCTAAAGGAATGGGCAATGGTTTAGAGCCACTACATTGGGACTGGGTTGGGAAGGGTCCTGTATGCTAGGTTAGTGAACTGGCACTCAGTCCTGTGGGCCAAGGGAGCTATGGAAGGATACTCTAAAACCAGTGAGTAACAACTGTTATCAACAACCTATTAGGAGCAGAGTTCCAGGTTGCAGACACCACTCTACTGGCATGCTGGCATGAATTGAGAACAGCAAGGGTCCTTTTGCTTATACTAACCTTCCTCCCCCAAGCTGATATCACCATTTCACCTCCCCTTCTACACCATCCAGGAGGCATCTCATGTAATTGAACCTCCATAGAAAGCTCTACGTTTGCAGTGAATGGAGTCATTCATCCAACTACAGGATCTTCATTATAATTGCAGGAAGCTCTCACTGTGGGCTGCATTAGGAGAGCATACTCAGGGCTGGCATGAGGACAATGGGCTGGTAGAGCCAGCTGCTAATGTCATGTCCAGCTTTTATGCACAAAGTGAATGGGAGTTTAAAAAAAGTCAACGTCCATTATCATTGTGATTCATCTTCTTCCCATCAGCACCAGGATGTCTCAGATTAGGTTATCTGGCATTTGGGGAAAAGATCTAGGGCCAGGCTGAAGGGAAGGGGTGTCACTGAAGAGGCAGGGGTTCCTCTGAGGCCCCAGCTGCAGACACCACGCACCAAGCTGAGAGTCGAGCCAAAGTTGGCCTGAACAAGGGCTGAAAAGGCCTTTATAAAACAGAACGGGGCTTCCCTGGTGGCGCAGTGGTTGAGAGTCCGCCTGCCGATGCAGGGGACACGGGTTCGTGCCCCGGTCCGGGAGGATCCCACATGCCGCGGAGCGGCTGGGCCCGTGAGCCATGGCCGCTGAGCCTGCGCGTCTGGAACCTGTGCTCCGCAACGGGAGAGGCCACAGCATTGAGAGGCCCGCGTACCGCAAAAAAAAAAAAAAAAAAACAGAACGTGAACCCTGGAGCCTCCTGCTCCCAGTAAGAGGAGAATCAGGGAATGGTAGGAACTGGCTGTAATTTTCTTTTTCTGTGGTAGCAGAGCAAGGAGAAGTGTCACTAACAGAAGGAAGAGGAAACAGGAGATCTTTATGCTGAGCCGCTAAATTCACTGGAATCTGAAAACCGCAATAGGTTAAGTTCACTTCCAACACCATTTGGCGTTTCACCTTGTGTGTTCAAGAACCTCGGGTGCAAGGATTTTAAAAATACAGCCGTCTCATCTGCAGACAGGGACAGATTGCCTGAAACCTTGGGACTAAACTATGAGGCTCTGAGTGCCTGTATCTGTGAGGGTCCAATCAGAAAAGGAATTTATTGTGCGGATTTGACTTACAAAATTGAGGGAGCTGGTAAATAGTCTGTTGTCTTTGCATCTGATGCTGGAGCCTGATGTGCAGAGGGCAGGCAGCCCAGAAGGGAAGGTGGATGTAAAGTGGGCAGTGAGGGGGATGAGCTGGAATCTGGGGAGAGTCCCTCACAAGGACAAACTCACACTTGGCCAGGAGTCGGAGAAGCTGCAGAAGGATTCAGGAGAAGGCGGAGCAGTTGTAGACCCAGCTGCTGCCCCTCACCCTGGCAGTGGATGAGCAGATGCTCACCTCTGTGTAGGAGTGACAAAAGGACCTGGTGACCCTGCCCGGTCTTCCAAGCATAAAAACAATAGGGTAGTTGCTGTTACAGTTGTGCCCCCTAAAGCTTGCACAAAAATATCTCTTGTACCTGCCTTGATTAGAAACATACAAGGAGGGGGATTCTGGGAAATGCAGCCCAGCCTGGTCAAGTCGACATGCTGCAGAGCAAGAACATGCTTTTAGAACTGACTTTGTGATTCTAACTGAACGTGGATGGTGTATAGGTGTTGTGTCCATTTCTTAGGGCTCCTGTAACAAAGTGTCACAATCTGAGCAGCTTAAAACAACAGAAATTTATTCTCTCACAGTACTAGAAGCTAGAATTCCAAAATCAAAGTGTCAGCAGGACTACATTTCCTCCAAAGGCTTTTCTGGAGCCCAGGGAAGAATCCTTTCTTGCTTCTCGTTTCTGGTGGTTGCCAGCAATCCTCAGTGTTTCTTGGCTTGTGGCAGCATAACTCCAGTCTCTGCCTCTGTCTTAAATGACCTCTTCTCAGGTTCTCTGTGTGTCTTCTTTTCTTCTTCTAGGGACACAAGTCATGCTGGCTTTAGGCCCCACCTTAATTCAGTATGACCTGATCGTAATGTAACTAATTACATCTGCAGAGACATGGTTTCTAAATAAGGTCACATTCTAAGGTTCTGCATGGACATGAATTCTGTGGGGGACACTATTTAACACAGTACAAATGTCATAAGGGAAAATCTAGACCAGGAAATAAATGGAAATCTTAGAATAGAGAATTCAACCCAAGAAGAGCAGCCTCATTCCAAAGAATCATGTGTTCAGGAATGCAGTTAGGATCCCAGTTAGACACTAAATCTGTTGACCTTGGAATTCAGGCATATCTAGAAGACTGAAAGGCAAGCACTTACTGTTTTCTCATTTATCTCATTTATTTCCTCATAGGACATACCATATTCTTATTCAAATTAGAAAATCTAGGCTCAGAGAGATTAAATAATATGACCAATATACAACCAAGAAGCAGTAGGGTGGGATTTGAACTCGAGACTATCAGCTTCCGTAGGACATCTTCCTTCATTATCCACATTGTGTACCAGTAAATACTATTTACTGAGTAAATATTAAGAAACTTTTCTGGACCATCTCTAGCTGATCCTTCAATGCTTACATCCTCTCTGCAGACTCCCCTAACTGCCCTGGATGGAGCGACTTCCTCCACTGATCTCCCACATTTTGATCACAGTTCCAAGACTGCACTCATTCCATTGTGCTGTAATTCTCTATTTGCATATCTGTTTCCTGTCTCCTGTGCCAGTTCTTATCATTGCGGTATTCCTGTGCCCAGCCCAGTGCCTGGCACATAATAGGAACTCAAATCTTAATTGATTAAAGTTCTTCAGAGAAGAAACACTACTTTCTAAAAATTTCTGGGAATGTTGTGTCTATATCCTCCCCCAATACACTATTTTCAGACTTTAGAGACTCTGAACTTTTCTCTTATGCCAAATGAAATACTTCTACTGCAATGCAAATTTTTACTTCTCTTCCCTTTTCTGAAAAGGTATAAAACAGCTAGTCTTCTGAAAAACTTCAGAAAATGTAGCAAGTAATTTTATGTGTCCATTTTTCTTTTTCTGGTTAATAATCTTACTTCCACAACCTAATTTTATGATATATTTTGAAAACCTGTTACCTGTACTTACGAACACACATAAATGTTTTTCATTTCATTTTTTGTTTTTAGGTCATTTCAGAAACTTAAAAAATCCACATTATTCCCAGCCATGCTTTGGGTTCTATTTCTTCCCATGCATCTTCTCTATTTCTTGCTACTTTGCTCATTTCTCTAGGAAAAAGCATCTGCCTTCATCAGACTCACTCACTCCCCAGGGAAAGAGACCACCATGGAAACTATACCAAAGGGGGAAAAAAAGAGGCAAGGCAAGTTTTACTCAGGGCCACCACCTAAATTTAGGCTCACTGATTTCCCTGGGCCTTGCAGCAACTAAATATTATTTTTACTTATCTAGTAGCCTTCGGTTTACTCAGGCCTGTATTATACACAATAGAGGCTACAAGTCAGAAAGGGTCAATTTATTTTAGCCCATGGCCAGCTCTCATTTCCTTAAGTATTTCAATCCATGCCTAGTGATGTACTAGATCCTGGCTATCAACATGTGCTCCACAGACAGGCAGCAGCAGCATTTCCCTGGAGGCGATTAGAAATGCAGCATCTCTGGCCCCTCCTCAGACCTACTGTGTCAGAATCTACATTTTCACAAGTTTACCAGTTGATTCTTATGTACATTAATTTTTGAGATGCATATCCCTAGATAATTGGAGGTAACTGTGAGTTAGAAGTAATACAAATAAATGGCATTACAAAACAAACAAAACACCTAGGCTGGAATCCTGGCTGTTCTATATTTCTTACCTATGTGACCTTTGGAAAATCACATGGCATTTCTGACCCCCAATTTCCTCAACTGTTTAAAAACACCGTAAAATAATCTAAGAGTCACTTGCATCAGAGTCTTCAGTCCTACTCTATAACCACTAAATCAGAATTTCTCAGAGATTTACATTTTAAAAAGCTTCCCAGGTTCTTATGCACATTTTAATTTAATGGTCACTGTTGTCAATACATGTAGGGAATAATCTTTTCTATCTTGACATCAATGCTAGTGACATGAAGGAAGAGTACAGTGATTTGAATAACTCTCCCACTAAGTTGGTGTCTGTACTGTGTTTCATCTTCCTTCTTTAGTCTCCATCATAGGTGAAGAAGGGGTAGTCTTCCCTCAAACTGAATCATAACAGGAAGATTGCTTTATGGAAGAACTCGAAGACTGACAGTCATTTGAAAACATTCCACCAAGACAAAGGCATGTGATGCTTAGTGAGTTATTGTTATTATCAGTGGCTATTCATTGCTCTTCTGATTTGTCTAATACTAAAAAGGTTTCCAGGGAGATGTGGCTTCCCACATTCTCCTTCACAAGATGTTTCTACACCTAGCAGTTAAATAAAACACAGAAAACCGAGCACTCCCTTCTCACTGCTATGCAAGCTTTCTAGATCAAAGAAATCCCTTCAGCAGTCCTATACAATTAAGTTAGAGAGCCGTGATGGAAATCAATATTTGGTAAACCTCTCCTATATGCCAGGCACTGTGCTAGTTATCCTATGGCCTCAGATTCAGAGAGAAAAAAAAACAAAAAACCTGCAATCTTAAGAGCCAGGGGTTTATTTATTGCATTTTACAGATAATGATGAGAATGAGCATTTGGACACATTACATTCTGTTTTCATGCATAGGTTTGATTCTGAGCTTTAGTTAGCTCATTAGAGTCTCAAAAAAAACAAAAACACAAAAACCTAAGAACTAATACTCCAGTGGTGCTTAACTTACAATTCATTCACCATCTAATCCTATTCACAGTTTTCACTCTCACAGTATCACGCAACTTAATTCATGAAATATTGTTTAGTGCTGGCTCTACTCCCTGGGCCCCTGATAGGCAAGGTGAGGGCCGGTTAAGTATGAAATGATGATGACACCTATGAAGACTGCCTTGCATCCTACTCTAGAATGGGATTGATACAAACAAATGAGCTGATACCACATGAGTAAGAAACATTTAATCAGGGACAGACTCTGGAAACTTCCACTGGTATCTGGCTGAGGGGGACAGACCAGGCACAGGAAGGATCTTAACGTGCAGAGATGGAGGGTCGAGCATCGCAGGAGAAAGATCAGATAAGCAAAGGTTGGGCAGCAGGGCAGTTCAGGGTCTATTCAAGCAAACGGGAGTGGTCCCATTTGGTGGCAGCACAGCAGATATGCAGGAGAGACCTGGGAAGGCAGGATGACATCATGGAAAGACTTGAATGTCAAGCCAAAGAGCGTGTCATATATTCAGAAAGTTTTGGAGCAGAAGAGCACTTGATTAGAGCTGCATTTTAAACATCACTCTGCCAGCTCTGTGTAGAGTGCTTGGAGGAGAAAAAGAGATAGAGGTAGGGAAGGAGGCTGTAGCCAAACCAAAGCCCCTGGATGAGTGAGAATGGAAAGGGACAGCTGATATGAGAAACCTCCATGGAGTAGAATTGTATGCACCTTGCTGGGGACTGAGCATCAGTAGCATCAGAAGGCACGAAGAGCTGAGAGGAGGCCACCTGTGATCCTTGATGTCAGCTAGATCAGCATTTGTACCCCAACTCTGTTCAGCTACCAAAACTCTCTTGAGTCTGAAACCTTATTTGTAACAGGGAAAAATTAACCTTACAGGGCTCTGGTGAGGGGTGACTGAGTGAACTTGTAAAATATCTGGTCCAGAGTGCGCCTGATACCTTGACTTCCTCCTTTCCCTGTGTTCTTGTTATTTAAAGCACAGGGCATGTTGGGGGAGGGATGGAGTGGGGGGTTGGGGATAGCAGATGTAAGCTATTATGTATAGGAAGGGTAAACAACAAGGTCTTACTGCATAGCACAAGGATCTATATTCAATATCCTATGATAAACCATAATGGAACAGATAAAAAAGAATGTATATGTATGTATAACTGAATCACTTTCCTGTACAGCAGAAATTAACACAACATTGTAAATAAGCTGTACTTAAATTAAAAAAAAAAAGAAAAGAAAAAAAAAAACAGGACATGGACCCGCAGCAGCAGTATCTAGAAACATGTTAGAAACATAGACCCTCACTCCCCACCCTAGACCTGCTGAATCAGAATCTGCCCTTTGACATGATCCCCAAAGATTTTCATGCACATTAAAGTTTGAGAAGCATTACCCTAGGCTTTCCATCCAGGTCCCCCAGCTTTTGTCTGACTTCTTAGCTTTGACTCCCCCATTCTTTCCTCCACCTCCCATCCTCCAAGAAAAACCGGGGAAATGAAGGGGAAAAATACCATAAAGCCTAGAAGAATGTCCTCTGACTCTAACGTAATAACATTAATTTTTCTCTTTTGTTAAAACTGTCACTAGAAGGCATTTTTTTTTAATTTCTAAGAAGTGAGTTTCAACAATATTTGAAGAAAAATGACTTCCAAAGACAGATTTAGTTGGCAGTTTTTCTGCTGTGTTTGTGGGGAGTGGGGGGCTGTCTCAATATTTCCCAGGTGGTGCAGTGGTTGGGAATCCGCCTGCCAATGCAGGGGACACGGGTTCCAGCCCTGGTCTGGGAGGATCCCACATGCCGCAGAGCAGCTGGGCCCGTGCATCACAGCTACTGAGCCTGCGCTGTAGAGCCCGTGAGCCACAGCTACTGAGCCCGCGTGCCGCAACTACTGAAGCCCATGCGCCTGGAGCCTGTGCTCTGCAACGAGAGAAGCCACCGCAATGAGAAACCCGCACACCACAACGATGAGTGGTCCCCGCTCGCCACAACTGGAGAAAAGCCCACATGCAGCAACGAAGAGCCAATGCAGCCATAAATACATACATACATACATACATAAAAGAAAAAAGCACACCTGCAGTGAAGTTTTTAGATGGGCTGATAAAGGAAAAGACAGTGCTCCAGTGACAGTACTAATCCAATTTTATAAGGTAACAAGCAGGACCTGTGGCTGAGAGACGAGAACCTTTGATTTTGTGGATTAAGGATCAAGCTCAGTCCTGAATGTCTGTACATTTGGCTACCATTCAAACCAAAGATTTTAGGCTCTCGACACTGAAGCAACAGCACGGTAAAGGATCAAAAGATGGAGATTTCTTCACAAGGGAGGTTTAGTTCAGGTTCTGCCAATGTAGGTATTCTCTGCATAACATCCACAAGCACGGGAAAGTGGCTAAGCTGGCAAGCCAGTGGCTCAAGGCAGCAAAAACAGACATTCTGACTCCAAACAGAGAGGACAGCACCGCGAGCTCTAAGCCCCACGCTTGCAAAGCTGTGTTCATGATGAGAACACAAAAGCCACAAAACAAACAACCCCGGATCAACACTCAGAAATTCACCAGCGTGGATCCAGGACTCCTTACCAGAACAGTCCTCCAAATGCTTTTCTGTAAATGGGAAAAACTTCTAGAATCTCCTAACTCTGATGAGAATCTGCAACTGATAAAACATTCCCTGATTTTATTTCAGTCTAAATAAGTGAGGATGACATGGATTAAAAAGTATATGCAGTTGACTGGATAGTCTACCACATTTAATATAATTTCTTATTTTTAGTGATGGCACCGTTACGATAGAGAACAAAGATCTAGGAAGGTGAGATTCTCCGCCACTTAGCTGAGTTCTTAAGCAGGTGGAAAGCCACCTTTTAAGTATCCATGTTGTTGTCAATAATGATTATAGTTAATTTCCATTTATAAAGCAACAGACTGTTCTTACAAAATGTTACCGTAAGGGTAGTAGATAATTCCCAAATGTTAAAACTGAGACAGAGAGAGGTTAATATCTTGTCCAAGGATATACAACTGATAAAACATGAACCTGCCCATTACATTTATATCTTTCTCTCAAATCCTATCTGCTAATTCACATTGCCTCCACTAAGTCAGTACACCTTACTGTGCCTCACTTTCCTTACCTGTAAAATGAAGACTGTATGGTCTCCCATGTCATTTTCTACCCTGATATCTTTTTTTTTAACAATTTTATTGAAGTATAATTCCTTTACAATTGTGTTAGTTTCTGCTGTATAAAAAAGTGAATCAGCCATACATATACACATATCCCCATATCTCCTCCCTCTTGCGACTCCCTCCCACCCTCCCTATCCCACCCCTCTAGGTGGTCACAAAGCACCAAGCTGATCTCCCTGTGCTATGCGGCTGCTTCTCACTAGCTATCTATTTTACATTTGGTAGTGTATATATGTCTATGCCACTCTCTCACTTTGTCTCAACTTACCCTTCCCCCTCCCCATGTCCTCAAGTCCATTCTCTATGTCTGTGTCTTTATTCCTGTCCTGCCCCTAGGTTCTTCAGAACCTTTTTTTTTTTTTTTTTAGATTCCATATATATGTGTTAGCATATGGTATTTGTTTTTCTCTCTTTGACTTGCTTCCCTCTGTATGACAGACTCTAGGACCATCCACCTCACTACATATAACTCAATTTCATTTCCTTTTATGGCTGAGTAATATTCCATTGTATATATATGCCACATCTTCTTTATCCATTCATCTGTCGATGGACATTAGGGTCGTTTCCATGTCGTGGCTATTGTAAATAGAGCTGCAATGATCATTGTGGTACAAGACTCTTTTTGAATTATGGTTTTTTCAGGGTTTATAAGAAATTATATTAAATAATTTTATTAAATAATAAGAATATATTAAATAATATAAATTTAATTAATAATTAAATGATATAAATTTAATTATATTATTAATTAAATATAAATTTTATAAATAATTTATAAATATAATAATTTATATTTAAATATATTTAATATTTAATATTAATAAATTTATTTAAATATAAATAAATAATATAACATTAATTATATTATTTATTAAATATAAATTTAATTAATAACATAATTAAATATATTAAATAAGAAGAAATTATATTAAATGTGGTAGACTATCCAGTCAACTGCATATACTTTTTAATCCATGCCATCCTCATTTATTTAGACTGAAACAAAATCAGGGAATGTTTTGTCAGTTGCCCAGTAGTGGGATTGCTGAGGCATATGGTAATTCTTTTTTTAGTTTTTTAAGGAACCTCCATACTGTTCTCCATAGTGGCTGTATCAATTTACATTCCCACCAGCACTGCAAGAGGGTTCCCTTTTCTCCACACCCTCTCCAGCATTTATTGTTTGTAGATTTTTTGTTGATGCCCATTCTGACTGGTGGGAGGTGATACCTCATTGTAGTTTTGATTTGCATTTCTTTAATGATTATTGATGTTGAGCATTCTTTCACGTGTTTGTGAGCAATCTGTATGTCCTCTTTAGAGAAATGTCTATTTAGGTCTTCTACCCATTTTTGTATTGGCTTGTTTGTTTCCTTGATATTGAGCTGCACGAGCTACTTGTAAATTTTGGAGACTAATCTTTAGTCAGTTGTTTCATTTACAAATATTTTCTCCCATTCTGAGGGTTCTCTTTTCATCTCGTTTATGGTTTCCTTTGTTGTACAAAAGTTTTTTTTAAGTTTTATTAGGTCCCATTTGTTTATTTTTGTTTTTATTTCCATTTCTCTAGGAGGTGGGTCAAAAAGGATCTTGCTGTGATTTATGTCATAGAGTGTTCTGCCTATGTTTTCCTCTAAGAGTTTTACAGTGTCTGGCCTTACATTGAGGTCTATAATCCATTTTGAGTTTATTTTTGTGTATGGTGTTAGGGAGTGTTCTAATTTCATTCTTTTACATGTAGCTGTCCAGTTTTCCCAGCACCATTTATTGCAGAGGCTGTCTTTTCTCCATTGTATATTCTTGCCTCTTTTATCAAAGATAAGGTGAGCATATGTGCATGGGTTATCTCTGGGCTTTCTATCCTGTTCCATTGATCTATCTTTCTGTTTTTGTGTCATTACCATACTGTCTCGATTACTGTAGTTTTGTAGTATAGTCTAAAGTCCAGGAGCCTGATACCTCCAGCTCCATTTTTCTTTCTTAAGATTGCTTTGGCTATACGGGGTCTTTTATGTTTCCATACAAATTGTGAAATATTTTGTTCTAGTTCTGTGAAAAATGCTATTGGTAGTTTGATAGGGATTGCATTGAATCTGTAGATTGCTTTGGGTAGTAGAGTCATTTTCACAATGTTGATTCTTCCCATCCAAGAACATGGTATATCTCTCCATCCGTTTGTATTGTGTTTGATTTCATTCATCAGTGTCTTATAGTTTTCTGACTACAGGTCTTTTGTCTCCTTAGGTAGGTTTATTCCTAGGTATTTTATTCTTTTTGTTGCAGTGTAACTGGGAGTATTTCCTTAATTTCTCTTTCAGATTTTTCATCATTAGTGTATAGGAATGCAAGAGGTTTCTGTGCATTAATTTTGTACCCTGCTACTTTACCAAATTCATTGATTAGCTCTAGTAGTTTTCTCAGAGCATCTTTAGGATACTTTATGTATAGTATCATGTGATCTGTAAACAGTGACAGTTTTGCTTCTTCTTTTCTGATTTGGATTCCTTTTTTTCCTTTTCTACTCTGATTGCTGTGGCTGAAACTTCCAAAACTATGTTGAATAATAGTGGTTAGAGTGGACAACTTTGTCTTGTTCCTGCTCTTAGTGAAAATGCTTTCAGTTTTTCACCATTGAGAACTAGGCTGGCTGTGGGTTTGTCATAAATGGCCTTTATTATGTTGAGGTAAGTTCCTTCTATACCTACTTTCTGGAGAGTTGTTACCATAAATGCGTGTTGAATTCTATAAAAAGTTTTTCTGCATCTATTGAGATGATCATATGGTTTTTATCCTTCAATTTGTTAATATGGTTTATCACATTGATTGATTTGAATATACTGAAGAATCCTTACATTCCTGGATAAACCCCACTTGATCATGGTGTAAGATCCTTTTAATGTGCTGTTGCATTCTGTTTGCTAGTATTTTGTTGACAATTTTTGCATGTATGTTCATCAGTGATATTTGCCTGTAGTTTTCTTTCTTAGTGGCATCTTTGTCTGGTTTTGGTATCACAATGATGGTGGCCTCATAGAATGAGTTTGGAAGTGTTCCTCCCTCTGCTATATTTTGGAAGAGTTTGAGAAGGATTGGTACTAGCTCTTCTCTAAATGTTTGATAGAATTCGCCTGTGAAGCCATCTGGTCCTGGGCTTTTGTTTGTTGGAAGATTTCCAATCACAGTCTCAATTTCAGTGCTTGTGATTGGTCTGTTTACATTTTCTATTTCTTCTTGGTTCAGTCTCAGAAGGTTGTGCTTTTCTAAGAATTTGTCCATTTCTTCCAGGTTGTCCATTTTATTGGCATATAGTTGCTTGAGGTAATCTCTCATGATCCTTTGTATTTCTGCAGTGTCACTTGTTACTTCTCCTTTTTCATTTCTAATTCTATTGGTTTGAGTCTTCTCCCTTTTTTTTTTTTTTGATGAGTCTAGCTAACGGTTTATCCATTTTATTTGTCTTCTCAAAGAACCAGCTTTTAGTTTTATTGATCTTTACTATTGTTTCCTTCATTTCTTTTTCATTTATTTCTGATCTGATCTTTATGATTTCTTTCCTTCTGCTAACTTTGGGGTTTTTGCTCTTCTTCCTCTAATTGTTTTAGGTGTAAGTTTAGGTTGTTTATTTGGGATGTTTCTTGTTTCGTGAGGTAGGATTGTCTTGCTATAAACTTCCCACTTAGAACTGCTTTTCTGCATCCCATAGGTTTTGGGTCATCATGTTTTCACTGTCATTTTTTCTAGGCATTTTTTGATTTCCTCTTTGACTTCTTCAGTAATCTCTTGGTTATTTAATAACATATTGTTTAGCCTCCATGTGTTTGTATTTTTTACAGTTTTTTTTTTCCTGTATTTGATATGTAGTCTCATAGCATTGTGGTCGGAAAAGATATTTGATACGATTTCAATTTTCTTAAATTTACCAAGGCTTGATTTGTGACCCAAGATATGATCTGTCTTTGAGAATGTTCCATGAGCACCTGAGAAGAAAGTGTATTCTGTTGTTTTTGGATGGAATGTCCTATAAACACCAATTAAGTCCATCTTGTGTAATGTATCATTTAAAGCTTGTGTTTCCTTACTTATTTTCATTTTGGTTGATCTCTCCTTTGGTGAAAGTGGGGTGTTGAAGTCCCCTACTATGACTGTGTTACTCTCTACTTCCCCTTTTATGGCTGTTAGCATTTGCCTTAGGTATTGAGGTGCTCCTATGTTGGGTGCATAAATATTTACAATTGTTATATCTTCTTCTTGGGTTGATCCCTTGATCATTATGTACTGTCCTTCTTTGTCTCTTGTAGTAGTCTTTATTTTAAAGTCTATTTTGTCTGATATGAGAATTGCTACTCCAGCTTTCTTTTGATTTCCATTTACATGGAATATCTTTTTCCATCCCCTCATTTTCAGTCTGTATGTGTCCCTAGGTCTGAAGTGGATCTCTTGTAGACAGCATATATACAGGATTTGTTTTTGTATCCATTCAGCCAGTCTCTGTCTTTTATTGGTAGCATTTAATCCATTTATATTTAAGGTAATTATCGATATGTATGTTCCTATTAACATTTTCTAAATCCTTTTGGGTTTGTTGTTGTAGGTATTTTCCTTTTCTTGTGTTTCCTGCCTAGAGAAGTTCCTTTAGCATTTGTTTTAGAGCTGATTTGGTGGTGCTGAATTCTCTTAGCTTTTGCTTCTCTGTAAAGATTTAATTTCTCCGTCGAATCTGAATGAGACCTTTGCTGTGTAGAGTAATCTTGGTTGTAAATTGTTCCCTTTCATCACTTTAAATGTGTCCTGCCACTCCCTTCTGGCTTGCAGAGTTTCTGCTGAAAGATCAGCTGTTAATCTTATGGGGATTCCTTTGTATGTTATTTGTTGCTTTTCCCTTGCTGCTTTTAATATTTTTTTCTTTGTATTTAATTTTTGGTAGTTTGATTATTTGTGTCTCAGTGTGTTTCTCTTTGGGTTTATCCTGTATGGGTCTCTCTGTGCTTCCTGGACTTGATTGACTATTTCCTTTCCCATATTAGAGAATTTTTCAACTATAATCTCTTCAAATATTTTCTCAGTCCGTTTCATTTTCTCTTCTTCTTTCTGGACCCCTATAATTTGAATGTTGGTACATTTAATGTTGTCCCAGATGTCTCTGAGGCTGTCCTCAATTCTTTTCATTCTTTTTTATTTATTCTGCTCTGTGGTAGTTCTTTCCACTACTTTATCTTCCAGGTCACTTATCCGTTCTTCTGCCTCAGTTATTCTGCTCTTGATTCCTTCTAGTGAACTTTTAATTTCATGTATTGTGTTGTTCATCATTGTTTGTTTGCTCTTTAGCTCTTCTAGGTCCTTGTTAAACATTTCTTGCCTTTTTTCCATTCTATTTTGAAGATTTTGGATCTTCTTTACTATTATTACTCTGAATTCTTTTCCAGGTAGGCTGCCTATTTCTTCTTCATTTGTTTGGTCTAGTGGGTTTTTACCTTGCTCCTTCATCTGCTGTGTTTTCCCCTGTCTTCTCATTTTCCTTAACTTACTGTGTTTGAGGTCTCCCTTTTGCAGACTGCAGGTTTGTAGTTCCCATTGTTTTTGATCTGCCCCCAGTGGCTGTTCCCAGTGGTTAAGGTTGGTTCAGTGGATTGTGTAGGCTTCCTGGTGGAGGGGACTAGTACCTGTGTCCTTGTGGATTACCCTGGATTTTGTCTTTCTGGTGGGCAGGACCACGTCCGGTGGTGTGTTTTGGGGTGCCTGTGACCTTATTATGATTTTAGGCAGCGTTTCTGCTAATGAGTGGAGTTATGTTCCTGTCTTGCTAGTTGTTTGGCATGTGATGTCCAGCACTGTAGCTTGCTGGTCATTGTGTGGAGCTGGGTTTTAGCATTTAGATGGAGATCTCTGGGAGAGGTTTCACCATTTGATATTACGTGGAGCCAGGAGGTTTCTGGTGGACCAATGTCCTGAACTCGGCTCTCTCACCTCAGAGGCACAGGCCTGACACCTGGCCAGAACATCAAGACCCTGTGCCTTCTTTGTCTCCACCATCTTCTTGTGGCGCTGTCACCAGGGAGAGCCCTGTTGTTAAGCTAGGTCTCAGTGTCCTTACCCTGACATCTTTGATTCTCTGTGAGGTTAGGTTAGTCAATTCATATACTGTAAGGTATTGTGATGGTTAATTTTATGTGCCAATGTAGCTAGGCTATCGTGTCCACCTGTTTGGTCAAAACTAATCCAGATGATGTAGTGAAGATATTTTTTATAGATGTGATTAACACTTACAACCAGTTGGCTTTAAGTAAAGGAGGTTATCCTCAATAAGGTAAGTGGGCCTTATTCAGTCATTTGAAGGCCTTAAGAGAAAAACTATGGTTTCTCAGAGAAAAAGTAATTTCGCCTCAAGACTATAACAGAGAAACCCTGCCTGAGTGTTCAGTCTTCTAGACCACCCTACCAGTTTTGGACTCAAGACTCCAATTCCTACCTGAGTTTTCAGTATACCAACCTGTCCTATAGATTTAAAACTTGCCCCTACAATCTTATAAGACAGTTCCTTAAAAAAAAGAAAAAAGAAAAAAATATATATATATATTTCCTGAAGGTTCTAGTTCTCTGAAGAACCCTGACTAAGTGACAGGAAATAATTTGTAAATTTTAAATACAGTGTTTCTCAATCATTTGGCCTAGATGAAAGCACTAAACACAATCAAAATCAGGTATGTAGAAGAGTAACATAAGCAACATGAAAAAATTGATCTGGGGCTTCCCTGGTGGTGCAGTGGCTGAGAGTCCGACTGCCAATGCAGGGGACGTGGGTTCGTGCCCCAGTCCAGGAAGATCCCGCATGCCATGGAGCAGCTGGGCCCATGAGCCATGGCTGCTGAGCCTGCGTGTCCAGAGCCTGTGCTCTGCAACGGGAGAGGCCTCGTCAGTGAGAGGCCTGCATACTGCAACAAAACAAAACAAAACAAAACAACAACAAAAAAATTGATCTGCCCCCAGATTGACCTTGGACTTCTGAACCTTCCGAATTATGAGAAATAAATTCCTGTTGTTTATAAGCCACCCAGTCTGTGGCATTTTTTAATAGCAGCCTGAGAAGTCTAAGGTAAAAGACAAAGAACTACAAGACAGACAGAAAACAATTAACAAAATGACAATAGTAAATCCTTTCCTATCAATAATTACTATAAATGTAAATGGATTAAACTCCCCAATCAAAATACATAGAAAGGCTGAATTAATTAAAAAGCAACAAACAAAATCGTATGTGCTGTCTACAATGATTCATTCTACATTTAAGGATACACATTGGCTTAAAATGAAAGGATGGAAAACATATTATGTGCAAATGGTAACCAAAAGAAATCAAGAGTGGGCATAATTATATCAGACAAAATAGATTTTAAGTCAAAAACTGTCAAAAGAGACAAAGATAAAACATTATATAATGATAAAAGGGTCAATTCACAAGAAGATATAACAATTATAGCTCAACATCAGAGGTATATATACCTAAATACATAAAGCAAACATTGACAGAACTGGAGAGAGAAATAGACAGCAACACAATAATTGTAGGAGTTGTCCATACCCCACTTTCAATAATGGATAAAATATCCAAACAGTAGATGAATTAGGAAACAAAAATTTGACTAAAACTAAAGGTCAAATTGTCCTGGGACTTCCCTTGTGGCACAGTGGTTAAGAATCTGCCTGCCAGTGCAGGGGATGCAGGTTCGATCCCTGCTCTGAGAAGATCTCACATGCTATGGAGCAACTAAGCCTGTGTGCCACAACTACTGAGCCTGCGCTCTAGAACCCACAAGCCACAACTACTGAGCCCGTGTGCCGCAACTACTGAAGCCCGCATGCCTAGAGCCCGTGCTCTGCAATGAGAGAAGCCACCGCAATGAGAAGCCTGTGCACCACAACAAAGAGTAGCCCACACCTGCTGCAACTAGAGAAAGCCTGCATGCAGCAACAAAGACCCAATGCAGCCAAAAATAAATAAATAAAATAAATAAATTTATTTTAAAAAGAAAAAATATATCAAATGCCCCTAACAGGTATATATAGAACGCTCCACCCAACAGCAGCAAAATACATGTTCTTCTCAAGCACACATGGAGCACTTCTAGGACAGATCACATGTTAAGTCACAAAACAAGTCTTAACAAATTTAAGAAAATTGAAATCGTACCAAGTATCTTTCCAGCCACAATGGAAATCAATAACAGAAAGAAAACTGGAAAATTTGCCATATGTGGAAATTAAACTACATACTCTCGCACAGTGGAACAAAAAAGAAATCAAAAGGGAAATTAGAAAATATCTCAAGACAAACAAAACACACAACATACCAAAACTTATGAGATGTAGCAAAAGCAGTACTAAGAGGGAAGTTTATAGGGATAAAAGTCTATATTAAAAGAGAAAAAAAAAATCTCAAGTAAACAACACAACTTTACAACTCAGAGAATTAGAAAAAGAAGAACAAACTGAGCCCAAAGTTGGCAGACGATAAGTAATACTAAAGATTAGAGCAGAAATGGAAAGTGGAAAAACAACAGAAAAAGTCAACAAAAATGAGTCCATTTTTTGAAATGATGAACAAAATTGACAAACCTTTAGCTAAACTGACCAAGAAAAAGAGAGAAGATTCAAATAAATAAAATCAGAAATGAAAGGAGTTAATAACTGATGCCACAGAAATAAAAAGGATGATGAGACAACTATAAACAATTATACTCCAACAAATTGGATGACCTTGAAGAAATGGTTAAATTCCTAGAAACATACAATCTACCAACACTGACTCATGAAGAAATAGAACATCAAATAGGCCCATAATTAGTAAGAAGATTGAATCAGTAATCAAGACCCTCCCATCAAAGAAAAGCCCAAGACCAGATGACTTCACTGGTAAATTCTACCAAACATTTAAAGAAGAATTCTACCAAACATTTAACACCAATTTTTCTCAAATTCTTCAAAAAAATTGAAGAGAAGGAAACACTTCTAAACTCATTTTATCAGGCCAGCTAATGCTGATACTAAAGCCAGAAAAAACACTATAAAGTCAATATTCCTGATGAATATAGGTTTAAAAAAATCCTCAACAAAATAGTAGCATACAAAATTCAACACACCTTACAAGGATCATACATTATGACCAAGTAGGATTTATCCCTGGATGTTCATGTTCAACATATGAAAATAAATCTATGTGGGTGATACATCACATTAACAGAATAAAGAATAAAAATTACATGATCAGCTTTATAGACACAGAAAAAGTATTTGATAAAATTCAACACTCTTTCATCATGAAAAGACTCAACAAACTAGGAATAGAAAGATTATACCTCAACATTATAAAGGCCATACATGAAAAACACACAGCTAACATCATACTCAACAATGAAAAGCTCAAAGCTTTTCTTCTGAGATCAGGGACAAAACAAGGATTCCCACTCTCTCTGTTTCTATTCAACATAGTACTGGAAGTCCTAGCTAAAACAATTAGTCAAGAAAAACAAATAAAAGGTAGCCAAATCAGAAAGGAAGAAGTAAATTTATCTCTGCTCACAGATGACATAATGTTATATATAGAAAACCCTAAAGATTCCACACATACACACAAAAAGTTAGGACTAATAAATGAATACAGAAAACATGTAAGCTACAAAATCAACAAATAAAAATCAGTTGCATTTCTATACACTAGCAATGCATAATCCAAAAGGAAATTAAGAAAACAATTCTAGTAACAATAGCATCAAAATGAATAAAATACTTGGGAATAAACTTAAGCAAGGAGGTGGAAAACCTGTACACTGAAACCTACAAAACATTGCTGAAATAAATTAAAGAAAACACAAATAAATTGAAAGCCCTCCCACGTTCATTGACTGGCAGATTTAACGTTATTAAAATGTCCATACTACCCAAAGTGATCTACAGATTCAATTCAATCCCTATCAAAACCCAATAGTATTTTTTACAGAAATAGGAAGAAAAATCCTAAAATGTATATGAAACCACAAAAGACTCTAAATAGCCAAAATAATCTTAAGAAAGAGTAAAGCTGAAGGCCTCACACTTTTTGATTTCAAAACATATCACAAAGCTACAGTAATTAATACAATATGGTACTAGCAGATAGACAGACATATAGATGAATGGAACAGAATAGAGAGTCCAGAAATAAACCCATGAATATATGATCAACTGATCTTCAACAATGATGCCAAGAATACTCAATGGAGATTGCATTATTTCTTCAAATGGTGTTGAAAAACTGGATAACCACACACAAAAGAATGAAATGGGACCTTTATCTTATACCATACACAAAAATCAATTCAAAATGGATTAAAGGCTTAAATGTAAGATCTAAACTCATAAAACTCGTAGAAGAAAACATAGGGGCAAACTTCTTGATGTTGGTCTTGGCAATGGATATGACACCAAAAACACAGAAAACAAAAGCAAAAATAAATAAGTGGTACTATATCAAACAAAAAAGCTCTGCAAAGTAAACAAAACAATCAAAAGGGTAAAAAGGCAATCCATGGAATGGGAGAAAATATTTGCAAACCGTATATCTCCAAAGGGATTAACACCCAGAATACTTGAAGAACTCCTATAAGTCAATAGGAAAAAATAATAATAACCTGATTTTAAAATGGGCAAAAGATTTAAATTAAAGAAGACATACATATAGCTAACAGGTATATGAAAGATGTTCAACATCACTAATCATCAGAGAAATGCAAATCAAAACCACAATGAGATATCACTTCATACCTATTAGGATGGCCATTATAAAAATAAATAAATAAATAAAACAGAAAATAGCAAGTATGAGTCAGGATGTGGAGAAATTGGAACCCCTACACATTGTAGTAGGAATGTAAAATGGTGTAGCCACTATGGAGAACAGTATGGATGTTCTTTAAAAAATTAAAAATAGAACTACTATATGATCCAGCAACCACTTCTGGGCATTTATCCCCCACAAAGAAGCTAAACTCAGAATATCCAAGAGATGTATGCACTCTCATATTTACTACAGCATTGTTTATAAACCTTCTAGACAAGAGGTAGAAACAACCTAAATGTCCTTTGACTGATGAATGAATGAAGATAATGTGGTATATACATACAATGGAATATTATTCAGCCTTAAAAAGAAAGGAAATCCTGTCCTATGCTACAACATGGATGAAATTTGAGGACTTTATGCTAATTGAAATAAGCTCCAGAAGGATATATACTGCATGATTCCACTTATATGAAGTATCTAAAGCAGTCAAACAAAGCAGAAAGTAGAATGGTGGTTTCAGGGCTGGGGGAAGAGGGAAACTGGGAATTGTTGTTCAATAAGTGTAATGTTTCAGTCATGCAAAATGAAAAAATTCTAGTGATCTGCTGTATGACATTGTGCTTATAATTACCAATACTGTAATGTACACTTAAAAATTTAAGATTACGTCTTGTGTATTTTTTACAATTTTTTTTAAAGGTAGGTATATGTTAAAATTGAAAGTAAAAGCGAACTAGTGAAAGGAATTATAAGAAGTGTAATTTTTGCCTCTAGACCTATGGCCAGCCACAGTCAAAACCATGTATAGTTTTGTTTTTTGAAATATATTCCATAATTTTCCAAGGCAACTCCCTCCTTTGTCCTTAGGAAATCTTTCTTTAAAATTCTTAACTCTGTCATGAGATACGGCATTTGTGTCTTGCCCTAAGTCTAAATGTTTTATTCCATACTTGTCCATGCCCTTAGGATTCTCTGTGTGCCTTTTCTTCCCTGTACTATAAAATTTTTTAAATGACTCTGAGACTTTACCATGCTATAAACCACTAAAATTCCTTGGTATTGACCAACAGATTGACGATCCTTAAACGTCACTATGAAATAACCAATTCAGTCAGCAAGGTAGTTATCAGATTTTATTCTCTTGGCTATGCTTTTCACTTTGTTACCTAGCCCTTGCCTTTCAAAATGCCTAAAATTAGGTTTAGCTTACCTGTGCTAGCTACATGTGGCTAGTTATATCTAAATTTAAATGATTTAAAATTATATACAATTGAAAATTCCATTTTCTAGTCACACTAGCCACATTTCAAGTGCTCAGTAGCCACATGTGGCTAGTTGCTACTGTGTTGAGCAGTGCAGATATAGAACATTATCATTACAGAAAGTTCTATTGGACAGTGCTGTTCTAGATCCTTCCTTCACCCTCCAAAAACCCCACCCTTAGTTGGCATATTAGCAGAACACTTAGCCTCTAAATAAAGTTCACTTGTCTCATCTGAAAAGTGAGAATAGCACTTTTCTGATTCAAGAAAGAGGACTGACCCAGATTATTCTGATGTTTCTTACTAGTCTGATAGTCTCATTTCTGCAAACCCACTAAGACTTGACCCTTGGTCAAGAAAATAACTCCATTATAATAATGTTTCTCCGGAAAAAAATCAAATTTGAATTACATCATCTCAACTCACAGCCTCTTTGCCAAGAATATAACCTACTTAAGTGTAGGAACTGCATTCCAACTTCACGAATTCCTTATTCAGTCCAATATGGCAGGTGGTACTTAAATCGTATTTTTTCACACCCCAAGGGGCCTTGAAAACCCTGTGGTAAGAGAACCAGCCTCTCTATGAAGGGTCACAGCATCCCTATAAGAAGACATCTGGGAAGCAGAAAATTCATTTAAAAATGCAAACTACATAGTCCTGTAAGTAATTAATTGGGGAACATAAGTTGTATTTGAAATAAAATTGAACCTTTGATTACATTTAATGTCTGGTGGATGATTAATGTTTAAAGTGTTTGTTGTTTACTAAACAAGGAATTTGTCTTTTCTTACCATCTGAAAAATCTTGTTTAAAACACGTAGTTTCAGAGATATGATCATTTCTTTGGCACTTACTGGACTGTTAAATTGAATTCATGCTGTCCTTCCACATTTCCCAGCCTACGCAAGAAGTATGAAAATGGGAACAGATGAGCAAAGCCTGGACATGTTTCCATATCCACTGTGTTAACGTTTATTGATGCAAGTCAGCCCTGCACACAGATCTACCACCTGGACCAAGATAAATGGTGAACAGTGTACTTGTTGCTTGGGCAAATTCACTTCCACATCCAAAACAGAAGTTTCCTAACTTGGAATGTTATTCACTATCACTGCAAACTTTATTGAGATCATCATTTTATCCTAGAAACCATTTTATATCAAAAACCCAGATATGGTTGAAAGACAATAGTTCCCAGCGCAGGATATAATAGGAAAGGTTATCAAACCACCCTTCCTTCTTTGCCTCAAATAGTCATCTTTGCTCTAGGGTTTCCTGAGCAGGGAAAATGAACTGGGGGAGGACTGGGTAATTCTCTCCATCCTTCCATTAACCTTCCCAGTCTTCTATGGTGCCAACTCAACTTGTTGTGTTATTCTTGGCTTCCTGCCTCCTGAAGAACCTGAAAAAAAAAAAAGCCCCTCTCTCATCCCCAAGTTTTAATAGTTGAGATGTGATCAATAAACGTGGATGATGGACTTCAAGTACTGAAAGATTGACCGGTGATGTCCAAAAGCTGATTGTAATAACACCCACCACTATTTGTTATGGGGCCAAGCAGTTTATACACATCCTTCTATTTAATATCAATAATCTTTCAGGTGGGTATGATTTACTGTATTATGAGATGAGGAAAATGAGACTCAAATTGGCTAAATATTGTGTTCAAGATAACAAAGCTAACACATTGCAGTGACAAAATTAGAGCCCAGGTCACTATGATTCAAAAAGCTTGTTCATTAATATTGCCCAGCTAGGAATGTCCTCCCAGACTCTAGGCATGGACTACCAATTCTCCCATCATGCTGCCTGAAACTGAAAAAGTGGCATATCTCATCATTCTTTGGGCAGGGCAAGGTAAGGCTAATTTTAGAAGTCTAATGAGAAAGAATTAAGGTACATCCTGTTAGACAGTCAACATAAGTGGCTCTCATTAGCACAAGGAAAAACCAGTTTGTATGGTCAGCAAAGGAAGCAGCCTCAGCTTTCTTTTGTGATTCTCAGCTGGTTGCCCCTTTAAGTAGCTTAGCCCACATAGTCACATTCGTAGATCCTCTAAATCAAAACCTTTTTTAAAAACACCCATTATTTGGTAGTAATGATTCCTAACTCCCAAAGAGTAAGACATACCCTCTCAGGAAAGAACACTGAAGAGGTTTCTCTGAATGCTGGTGAGTTTCAGCTTTTCAAGAGAAAGCCATCTAGAAGAGTGATTTTACACAATTTGTGAATTTTATTCAATTCCAGCAAACTTTTATTGGCACCTGCTCTACATGGGAATTGTGCAAAATGCTGCAGAAGAAGCAGAGAGGTGTAGAATGAGATTGTTGTCCACTGGAGTTTCACGGTTCATTGAGAAAGACAGATACACACCCAATATGTATAATCTGGCAGACAGTAGTTAAGCTGCAAAATCGATCTCCAGCTAAAATGCAAGAGGAGAGTAGGAGAGGAAAAGAGTGATTCTAACGATAGGCAGGGTAGAGACAAGTCTGAGAAGGGATTGTAGAGATGCGGGCTCTTTGGGTAAATAAAGGCAAGTAAGACATGGATAGGAACTAACATCCCAGAAGCATAGAAGAAAGCATGTATGCATCTGAGAAATAGTAATAGCCTGGGAAGGCCAAACAGTAGAGTGACTGTGGGGAATCAAGAATATTAAGGGCAATCAGCCTGGGAAGATGTTGGAAGCCAAGTGTATTGCCATAATTGTCAGGCTCCCCCTGTAGACCCTTGCTACTCAGAGTCTGGTCGAGGGAATTCCTTGGAAGTACCATGGTTAGGATTTGGCGCTTTCACTGCTGTGGCCCAGGTTCAACCCCTAGTCGAGGAACTAAGATCCAGTAAGCCGCCCAGAATGGCCGAAGGAAAAAAAAAAAAAAAAAGAGTGCACTAGAAAGAACAGGAACCTCAGGAACATCTGGGAACTTGTTAGATGTGCAGAAGCCCAGGTCCCACCCAAGACCAATCACACCAGAATCTACAATTTTACAAGATCCCCAGGTGAACCTTTGCACATTATGATTTCAAAAACACTGCTGAGGACAATGGGTGAGCCATTGATGGTTCCTAGGGAAGAGGAGTAGTCTGATCTTAGCTGTGCTTGGGAAATGCAACTTTGTGAAGTGGTATGGACGGCATACAAAATGGCCATTGGATGAGCAGTTATTCAATGATCACATTCTTTATAAAAATAAGACCAGTTGTCTTCTGGAATAATAATTACTAAGTGATACCCCAGTAGTCATAGCTCCATCACATTTAACTTTGAGGTAACTCGGATATTAATTTTTTTAATGAAATTTATTCATTGCATGGGAAGATGAAGGGAAATCTTCCTACTGCCAAAAGTAGACATATTTTTCACTTTAATTCATAGGTCTGGAATCTATGTAACCATGCTGTTTGATTTTAGATGGTTCAAATCTTTTAAAGCTATCTGAAATCTAATAGCCAAGGACCCTGTAATATGAGATAAAATTAATCAGGCAGGCTCAGCGCCCTAAATCCAGAATAGTCTGTAACAACTCTTGGACCCTCCCACTTTCTCCAAACACCCGTTTTGAGATAGCCAGGATAATTTTCATTACCTGCCCAGACAGCTGTGGAGTGTTGTAATTCATTGTTAGATAACTGCAACATTCCTCCTTAGAAAAGGATACTTCTTGTCAAGGATGCAGTTATTCTCAAAGGTTTAGTATATTTCTTAAACAGTGATGTACCCACCACATGCAGAAACAGCCTAGCCCTAGAAACCTCAAAGCCAGGCCACAGCTAACATGCTCAACCCTGCTTGGAGGTCGGTACTACAAATACCCTCCCTAGGTTGCTTGTAATCTCCACTGCTTTAGCAAACAGTCTAAACCACTCCTGTTGGAAAATCCTCTGGACTCCTGAAAATAACTCCTTACTAGCTGAGCAAACCTTAACCCTCCCCTACAAGCAGATAAGAAAATGCCACACATCTAGAAGGCAAGAGGTAGCCAATTTTTATCTTTAACTATCTCCTCCCTCTACATCCACAGAACAGCCCTGCTATCTTATGATCTTTGCTATGAAACTGCAGAAAGGAGAGAAGTGAAAGAGCTAAAAGAAGATAAAATCTCTCCACTCTATGTGTGCGTGTGTGTGCGTGCGTGTGCGCATGCATGCACACAGTCATGTGCAGAGATGACCACATAAAATTGAAAATCACCTCAGATGACAGCGAGGAGACAGGACTTGCAAGACTCTGGGGGCAGAGATGATTAGAGTGAGTAGGTGTGTTGGGCGAGGTCTAAGAGGTTAGACTACGTACTTAGATTACTTGGGAAATGTTGGACTTTAGGTCAAGGGAGGTTCATTGCTACGCCACTTCTTGTAATCTAGATATCACAAGTGACAAACAGGACAAATATGAGGGAAGTTTTATACTCGAAAATCACTTTTTCTATGTTCATAATAACCTCTTATTTGGCACTATTTTCATTTTTTAAGACACCTTAGCATTGGCAAAATATGTCCAGAGGCAATTAAATCCCTCTAGTTTCTTCTGTGAAATTGATGTTTAATAACTATTTGGGGAGTTTCTCCAAATAAAAAATTCCATTTTTCCCCATTTCTATTTTAAGATCTCTGACAATCAGTAAATTTAGTTTGACAAGTAATGCCACAAGTAAAGCTACTTCCTAGCTTCATAAAATCAATCACAAACTATATCCCCTGTGGTAGAGAAGAGACAGTCTTTGTTCATTGGCACAGCCTGGAAGTACCCAGAAACCAGGCAGCAAAGCTCAGCTGGTCCGATGCAGTAAGAAACCTCTCTGAATCCCTATGAGTACCTACTGCAGATCAGGTGCTTTGTTAGGGAGAGGTTGAGAGAAGACAAATAAGGCATAAACCCTGTCTCACAAACCTTATATAATATGAGGGAGGCAATCAAGGAAAGGGTCATTGTAATCCAGGTTTATCACTATAAATCAATACGGGACAGCTATCCCATTAGGGGGAAGATCTGTCCAAAATTTAGTTCTTAGAAGTTCATTCTGATGGAGGATTTCAGTCGACCTGGAGATGCCCAGGCAGGGTTAACCAGCTCTGAGAGCAAAAAACAAATATCATATGATATCAGTTGTATGTGGAATCTAAAAAAATGATACAAAAGAAATTATATACAAAACAGAAACAGGCTCACAGACATAGAAAACAAACTTATGGTTACCAAAGGGGATAGCAGGGGTGGAGGAGGGTTGGGAGAGATAAATTAGGAGTTTGGCCTTAACATATACACACTACTATATATAAAATAGGTAAACAACAAGGACCTACTGTATTTTTTGTTTTGTTTTTTTCCCTTGATATCTCCAATTCCTACCTTTACTACTACTTTCAAATTTGTCTACCACTTATTAGGAAGCAATACAGTGAAGATTTATTTGACTTAAGGAATAGGCAGGTAGCCAATTGGAGGAGAAAAAAACAATTAAGGGAAACTCAGCTACGCCCCTCAAAAACATATAAATAGCCTGGATAAGTGAGAATTATTTAGTCCATTGTTGCCTTCTCACTTTGTATTGTCTAAGTTATTTTGGTTTTGAGTCTAAGTTATTTTGGTTTTGAGTGTCTTTGATTGTTATCTCCCAGAGAAGAAATCTCTAGTTAGTGAGTTAGTTAGTTACTTAGTTAGTTAGTTTTTTGTGCATGATAGAGGGCCAAGTTTTATTTCCACAACCTTGAATATGACCATGGACGGATTGCTGACAGTAAAATCCTTTTTTCTTATTTTGAATTTTATTTTATTTTATTAATACAGCAGGTTCTTATAAGCTATCTGTTTTATGCATATTAGTATATATATGTCAATCCCAATCTCCCAATTCATCCCACCACCACCACCACACTGCACTTTCCCCCTTGGTGTCCGTACATTTGTTCTCTGCATATGTGTCTCTATTTCCGCCTTGCAAACTGGTTCATCTGTACCATTTTTCTAGATTCCACATATATATATTAATATACGATATTTTTTTCTCTCTTTCTGCTTACTTCACTCTGTATGACAGTCTCTAGGTCCATCCATGTCTCTACAAATGACCCAATTTTGTTCCTTTTAATGGCTGAGTAATATTCCGTTGCATATATGTACCACAACTTCTTTATCCATTCATCTATCGAGGGAAATTTAGCTTGCATCCATGACCTGGCTACTGTAAATAGTGCTGCAATGAACATTGGGGTGCATGTGTCTTTTTAAATTATGGTTTTCTCTCGGTATATGCCCATTAGTGGGATTCCTGGGTTGTATGGTAATTATATTTTCAGTTTTTTAAGGAACCTCCATACTGTTCTCCATAGTGGATGTATCAATTTACATTCCCACCAACAGGGCAAGAGGGTTCACTTTTCTCTGCACCCTCTCTAGCATTTGTTGTTTGTAGATTTTCTGATGATGGCCATTCTGACTGGTGTGAGGTGATATCTCACTGTAGTTTTGATTTGCATTTCTCTAATAATTAGTGATGTTGAACAGCTTTCCATGTGCTTCCTGGCCATCTGTATGTCTTCTTTGGAGAAATGTCTATTTAGGTCTTCTGCCCATTTTTGGATTGGGTTGTTTGTTTCTTTAATATTGTGCTTCATGAGCTGTTTATATATTTTGGAGATTAATCCTTTGTCCGTTTATTCATTTGCAAATATTTTCTCCCATTCTGAGGGTTGTCTTTTTGTCTTGTTTATGGTTTCCTTTGCTGTGGAAAAGCTTTGAAGTTTCATTAAGTCCCATGTGTTTATTTTTGTTTTTATTCCCATTACTCTAGGAGGTGGATCAAAAAAGATCTTGCTGTGATTTATGTCAAAGAGTGTTCTTCCTATGATTTTCTTTAAGAGTTTTAGAGTGTCTGGTCTTATATTTAGGTCTCAGATCCATTTTGAGTTTATTTTTGTGTATGGTGTTAGGGAGTGTTTTAATTTCATTCTTTTAAATGTAGCTGTCCAGTTTTCCCAGCACCACTGATTGAAGAGACTGTCTTTCCTTCATTGTATATTCTTGCCCCCTTTATCAAAGATAAGGTGACCATACGTGCGTGGGTTTATCTCTGGGCTTTCTATACTGTTCCATCGATCTATATTTCTGTTTTTGTGCCAGTACCATGCTGTCTTTATTACTGTAGCTTTGTAGTATAGCCTGAAGTCTAGGAGCCTGATTCCTCCAGCTCTGTTTTTCTTTCTCAAGACTGCTTTGGCTACTCAGGGTCTTTTATGTTTCCATACAAATTGTGATTTTTTTTTTTGTTCTAGTTCTGTGAAAAATGCCATGGGTAATGTGATAGAGATTGCATTGAATCTGTAGATTGCTTTGGGTAGTACAGTCATTTTCACAATGTTGGTTCTTCCAATCCAAGAACATGGTATATCTCTCCATCTCTTTGTATAGTCTTTGATTTCTTTCATCAGTGTCTTATAGTTTTCTGAGTACAGACCTTTTGCCTCCTAAGGTAGATTTATTCCTAGGTATTATATTCTTTCTGTTGCAGTGGTGAATATGATTGTTTCCTTAATAGATGCAGATTTTTCTGCATCTATTCATATGGTTTTTATCCTTCAATTTGTTAATATGGTGTATCACATTGATTGATTTGCGTATATTGAAGAATACTTACATCCCTGGGATAAATCCCACTTGATCATGGTGTATGAGCCTTCTAATGTGTTGTTGGATTCTGTTTGCTAGTATTTTGTTGAGGATACTTGCATCTATATTCATCAGTGATATTGGTCTGTAATTTTCCTTTCTTTTTTTGTAGTCTCTTTGTCTGGTTTTGATATCAGGGAGATGGTGGACTCATAGAATGAATTTGGGAGTGTTCCTTCCTCTGCAATTTTTTGGAAGAGTTTGAGACGGATGGGTGTTAGCTATTCTCTAAATGTTTGATAGAATTCACCTTTGAAATGATCTGGTCCTGGACTTTTTTTTGTTGGAAGATTTTTAATCATGGTTTCAATTTCATTACTTGTGATTGGTCTGGCCATATTTTCTATTTCTTCCTGGTTCAGTCTTGGAAGGTTATACCTTTCTAAGAATTTGTCCATTTCTTCCAGGTTGTCTGTTTTATTGGCATAGAGTTGCTTGTAGTAGTCTCTTAGGATGCTTTGTATTTCTGCGGTGTCTGTTGTAACTTCTCAGTTTTCATTTCTAATTTTATTGATTTGAGTCCTCTCCCTCTTTTTCTTGATGAGTCTGGCTAAAGGTTTATCAATTTTGTTTATCTTCTCAAAGAACCAACTTTTAGTTTTATTGATCTTTGCTATTGTTTTCTTTGTTTCTATTTCACTTATTTCTCCTCTGATCTTTATGCTTTGCTTCTACTAACTTTGGGTCTTGTGTATTCTTCTTTCTCTAGCTCCTTTAGGTGTAAAGTTACATTGTTTATTTGAGATTTTTCTTCTTTCTTGAGGGAGGCTTGTATTGCTATAAACTTCCCTCTTAGAATTGCTTTTGCTGCATCCCATAGGTTTTGGATGGTCATGTTTTCATTGTCACTTGTCTCTAGGTATTTTTTGATTTCCTCTTTGATTTCTTCAGTGATCTCTTGGTTATTTAGTAATATATTGTTTAGACTCCATGTGTTTGTGTTGTTTATGTTTTTTTCCCTGCAATTTATTTCTAATCTCATAGTGCTGTGTTCGGAAAAGATGCTTGATATGATTTCAGTTTTCTTAAATTTACCAAGGGTTGATTTGTGACCCAGGATGTGATCTATCCTGGAGAATGTTCCATGTGCACTTGAGAAGAAAGTGTAATCTGCTGTCTTTGGATGGAATGTCCTATAAATATCAATTAAATCTATCTGGTCTATTATGTCATTTAAAGCTTTTGTTTCCTTTTAATTTTCTGTCTGGATGATCTGTCCATTGGTGTAAGTGAGGTGTTAAAGTCTCCCACTCTTTTTGTGTTACTGTTGATTTCCTCTTTTAGAGCTGTTAGCACTTGCCTTATGTATTGAGGTGATACTATGTTGGGTGCATATGTATTTATAATTGTTATGTCTTCTTGGATTGACCCATTGATCATTATGTAGTATCCTTCCTTGTCTCTTGTAACATTCTTTATTTTAAAGTCTATTTTATCTGATATGAGTATTGCCACTCCAGCTTTCCTTTGATTTCCAATTTCATGGAATATCTTTTTCCATCCCCTCACTTTCGGTCTGTATGTGACCTAGGTCTGAAGTGGGTCTCTTGTGGACAGCACATATATGGGTCTTGTTTTTGTATCCATTCAGCAAACCTGTGTCTTTTGGCTGGAGCAATTAATCCATTCACATTTAAGGTAATTATCAATATATATGTTCCTATTACCATTTTCTTAATTGTTTTGGGTTTGTTTTTGTAGGTCCTTTTCTTCTCTTTTGTTTCCCACGTAGAGAAATTCCTTTAGTATTTGTTGTAGAGCTGGTTTGGTGGTGCTGAATTCTCTTAGCTTTTGCTTGTCTGTTAAGCTTGATTTCTCTGTCAAATCTGAATGAGATCCTTGCTGGGTAGAGTAATAATCTTGGTTGTAGGTTCTTCCCTTTCATCACTTTAAGTATATCATGCCACTCGCTTCTGGCTTGTAGACTTTATGCCGTGAACTCAGCTGTTATCCTTCTCAGAGTTCCCGTGTATGTTATTTGTCATTTTTCCCTTGTTGCTTTTAATAATTTTTCTTTGCCTTTAATTTTTGTCAATTTAATTCCTATGTCTCAGTGTGTTTCTCCTTGGGTTTATCCTGCCTGGAACTCTCTGTGCTTCCTGGACTTGGATGGCCATTTCCTTTCCCATATTAGGGAAGTTTTCCACTATAATCTCTTCAAATATTTTTTTGGGTCCTTTCTCTCTCTCTCCTCCTTCTGGGACCCCTATAATGTGAATGTTGGTGTGTTTAATGTTGTCCCAGAAGTCTCTTATGCTGTCTTCATTTCTTTTCATCCTTTTTTCTTTATTCTGTTCTGCAGCAGTGAATTCCACCTTTCTGTTTTCTGGCTCACTTATCTGTTCTTCTGCCTCAGTTATTCTGCTACTGATTTCTTCTAGTGTATTTTTCATTTCAGTTATTATATTGTTCATCTCTGTTTGTTTGTTCTTTAATTCTTCTAGGTGTTTTTTCTTTAATTCTTCTAGGTCTTTTTTAAACATTTCTTGCATCTTCTCGATCTGTGCCTCCATTTTTTTTCCGAGGTTCTGGATCATCTTCACTATCATTATTCTGAATTCTTTTTCTGGAAGGTTGCCTATCTCCACTTCATTTGCCTATCTCCACTTCATTTCTCTGCCTATCTTGTTGCTTCATCTGATACATAGTCCTCTGCCTTTTCATTTTGTCTATCTCTCTGTGAATGTGGTTTTCATTCCACATATTGCAGAATTGTAGTTCTTCTTGCATCTGCTGTCTGCCCTCTGGTGGATAAGGCTATCTAAGAGACTTGTGGAAGTTTCCTGATGGGAGGGACTGGTGGTGGGTAGAGCTGGGTGTTGTTCTGGGGGGCAAACTCAGTAAAACTTTAATCCGCCTGTCTGCTGATGGGTTGGGCTGAGTTCCTTCCCTATTGGTTTTATGGCCTGAGGCAACCCAGCACTCGAGGCTGCAGGCTCTTTGGTGGGGTTAATGGCAGACTCCAGAAGGGCTCATGCCAAGGAGTCCTTCCCAGAACTTCTGCTCCCAGTTTCCTTGTCCCCGTGGTGAGCCACATCCACCCTCCACCTCTGCAGGAGACTCTCCAACACTCGCAGGTAGGTCTGGTTCAGTCTCCCCTGGGGTCAGTGCTCCTTCCCCTTGGGTCCTGATGTGCACACTACTTTGTGTGTGCCCTACAAGACTGGAGTCTCTGTTTCCCCCAGTCCTGTCAAAGTCCTGCAATCAAATCCCGCTAGCCTTCAAAGTTTGATTCTCTCGGAATTCTTGCTGTCGTTGCTGGGCCCCCAGGTTGGGAAGCCTGACATGAGGCTCAGTAGCTTCGCTCCAGTGGATGGACTTCTGTGGTATAATTATTCTCCAGTTTGTGAGTCACCTACCCAGTGGTTATAGGATTTGATTTTATTGTGATTGTGCCCCACCTACCATCTCACTGAGGCATCTCCTTTGTCTTTGGATATGGGATATCTTTTTTGGTGAGTTCCAGTATCTTCCTGTGGATGATTGTTCAGCAGTTAGTTGTGATTCTGGTGCTCTCGCCAGAAGGAGTGAGTGCACATTCTTCTACTCCACCATTTTGAACCAATCTAAGGCCTACTGTGTAGCAAAGGGAACCATACTCAATATCTTGTAATAATGTATAATGGTAAAGAATCTGAAAAAGAATATTTGTATATATACATAAACTTGAATATGTATATGAAATTGAATCACTTTGCTGTACGCATAAAACTAACATAGCATTGTAAAATAGCTATACTTCAATTTTATTTTATTTTATTTTATTTTTGACTGCGTTGGGTCTTCATTGCTGCATGCAGGCTTTTCTCTGGTTGCAGCAAGCAGGGCTAGTCTTTGTTTTGGTGCACGGGCTTCTCATTGTGGTGGCTTCTCTTGTTGTGGAGCATGGTCTCTAGGTGTACAGGCTTCCATAGTTGTGGCTCGCCGGCTCTAGAGCACAGGCCCAGTAGTTGTGCTACATAGGCTTAGTTGCTCCGCTGCATGTGGGATCTTCCCAGACCAGGACTCAAACCCATGTCGCCGGCATCGGCAGGCAGATTCTTAACCACTGCACCACCAGGGAAACCCTATACTTCAATTTTGAAAAAGCATTTAAAGTTAAACTATTGTGTTCTTGCACAAGATGAGCTACCCCAGCACCACATGCAGAATTCAAAATGGATTGAATCCCGTAGTCAGGATGACCCCTGAGCATCTGTAGAAAGTTCTTGTGTGCTAAATCTGTGGTTGGTTCAGTGGGAAAGACTAGTTAGTCGGGGTTCACCACTATCAAGCACTTTAGAATGAGCAAGGACCACAGAGCTGAATGGACTGCCTGGGTTTGAACCTGGCTCCCCATTTACCACATATTGGACCTTCGGCTCAACCTCTCTGTGCCACAGTTTCCTCATCTGGGAAATGGGGATAATAATAGCACCTACTTCATAGGGTTGTTATGAGGAGTAAATGAGTTAATATTTGTATAGTTTTCAGAGTAGTGCTTGGCCCTTAGTAAGTGCTTTGAAAGGTTATGTTAAATAAAAGTCAGTATCATGAGCCCCTTCCCCATTCAATGCCTATCAAGCCAGGGTGGTGAACCATAATTCATTCCAGATAATATCTGCTTTTCTATAGATGAAATGACCTTTCTCTGGGGGAAAGAGAGCATCTGTCTGAAGCAGCCTTTCTCTCTACCAAAAAAGATTCACTAGGATTATATTCAAATCATGTCCCCTTCCCTCCAGTGAATGAATGGCATACATTTTCCCAAGACACTGGCCATGGTGGGGCCCAACATCTCCTTCTTGTATGAAATAGATATTCAACCAAAAGTAAGAGGTGGTCTCAAGGGAATAGAGATCTCAAGATCTGATAACAAGTTAGCTTTGAACTATAGTCATATCCTTTATTCTCTCTTCTCTTAAATTCAACATTGAAATTAATTCCATTAATTGGCTTTTTTGTCTTAGATTATAAAATTAATTATCATAAATCTTCTGTTTTTCCTGTTGTTCTCCACAGAAGCTGGCAAATAACCTTCCTTCTCTAGACCCCTCAAAAAAATTCTTTTTTAACAATTACACTTAGGCATACACATTATCCTCAGACTGACAGACTTCTACAAAACTAATTTCCCCATCGTCTTATCAGAGGTCTGCACTGAAGCAGCAGCCACATGGAAACTGTTTATAAGCTGCACAGGGCAAGTAAATGCCAGGAAGCAAAATTGGCTGCCTTTAAGATTTTACATAGACATTCCAAGTCCCAGAGCTATTTCTTTTCCAAAATTTTAATAATTAGTCTTTTTCTTAAGCTTCGACCCAAAAAAAGAAGAAGAAAAAACAAAAGCTTCCTTCAGAGGATATTAGGATTGTATTAGCCTACTTTGTCTGGCAGCTTAATAAGCTTCCCACTGAGAGGGTCAGGAGCCACAGACACAGCCCCTCCCAGGCTCACTGCAGATAAAAACTCCACTGATACACACTTGAGTCCCTGACCCGCAAGTTAACACTCCCTGTTTGTCCTGACGGCCATTCTCCTGAGTGCAGGCTGACAAGCACGTCAAAGGAGGCTAGGACCTGACCACCAGCCTCATTTTCGATTGTGAGTAAAATCAGGGTTTGAAGCCAGGTCTCTGAAGATCTGGTGCAATGACATGAACTTGGTCCCCTAATAAATCACAGCTGAAATCAGTGTGCAGGAGACCAAATGCTATATGATGCTGCTGGCAAGATGAATTCTATTATAGTCTCACTTGTCCCCTTTTGCCTTGGCTTAAAACTTTCAAAGCAGTTTAATCAGAGTTTCCAAAACTCCATGTTTATCCTTTGTTCAAAAGCAATTTTTTTGTTCTTTTGGGGAATCATCTTACAGATGACCTAAGGGGGAAAATTACATATTTGATATTTATCCTGAGGGCTGTGGTCTCTCACAGGAGCGGAGTTTAGAACAAAAACCATATGTGAATTTAGAAATTCTGAGTGAAGAAAGAACAAAAATTACACATCAAGCCATTTTTGAAAGAGCAAAAATTACATATCAAGTCATTTTGATTTATTTTTAACATTTTACATTTTCTATCTAGAAATGTTGAAAATAAATAATAATGCCTGAAAATTACTATTTACCTTCTGAATTCAGCTTCATTGGAGCAGGGGATACTTAAGAAAGCATTGCCAGTAAATATCGAAACGTCACAGAAATATTGATGTCTTACCTCTGTTTTCTTCTCAGCAATTTTTAAATGGGCCAAGTGGTGTAAATTCAGCATTAAACACGTAAAGTACAAATATTTTTTCTTGATTCTTAATGCAGAGATGTGTACTCACAAAGAAAAATCAATTTGGCAACCTTGTGTGTACACGACAGTTTTCATTTCCCCACTTGCTGAGAAGAAATGCAGACAATGGGCACTGCTGAATGAAGTGACATTTAGAGAATTGTGATTTTTTTTTCATTACCACCTTAGTCACACTTAAAATTTTTATTTCAATTACATGAATAAACCTTTCCTACATATTTGAAATCCAGCCAGTACAATTCTTTGAAAGGAAGCAAAATTTTCACCTACTCAAATCACCCTTTTATGCTTATTGTCAAAATGATACATGTAATGGCATCAAAAGGCTGAACAAGTAGAAAACTCAGGCTCTTTGGGCAATATTTTACAAATTTATCCATGTCTTCACTTGCCCTAAACTGACTTCTTTTAACCTTAGACTCATGCCTTCTGGATCTAGCCCATCCTTAGTTTCATGACCACATGATTTTAACTGCTGAACTAGAAGCAGCTAATTTACAGTCTCACATCATAAAAGAATCAGTTTTCCTCTTTAAATAGATAGTTAATCATTGATGGTTATGCCTTCTATACTTAGAATATTCTCTTAGTCATATCCTACAATTTGGAGAGTGAGTTTTGGGGGAAGTAGACTGTCTGCCCTGCTATTTTGCCAGATGAGCACTTTTTCCTAAAGTACCTTCATTCTCCTGAGTA
The DNA here is from genome assembly GCF_059928025.1 of Delphinapterus leucas. Classification (NCBI taxonomy): domain Eukaryota; kingdom Metazoa; phylum Chordata; class Mammalia; order Artiodactyla; family Monodontidae; genus Delphinapterus; species Delphinapterus leucas. The sequence continues at coordinate 47,173,112 of NC_143146.1, read as the reverse complement.
AACCCATTTCTCAGCTTCCCTGATGTGGAGCAACAACAAATACCCCAGCCATCTGGCTTCACATGTTTCATACTCTGGGAAACAAAGGTCTTTTTCAACATCAGGCCCATTTAACATCCATGCCAGACCCTGATCATTATTTCATTTATTTCTTCAAAATAGCCTTGCAGGATTGGTCATCTTACCATATTTTCTAGTTGAAAAAACAGAGTCAGAGAGGTTCAGAGGAGTTAGGCTCACTTAGCTATCAAGAATTTGAGTCTAAGTTGTATAGCCATGTGTAAATCAATGAAGTTAGACACACCCTCTCACCATACACAAAGATAAACTCAAAATTGCTTAAAGACTTAAACATAAGACATGATACCATAAAACTCCTAGAAGAGAACATAGACAAAACATTCTCTGACCTAAATCATACCAATGTTTTCTTAGGTCAGTTGCCCAAGGCAATAGAAATAAAAACAAAAACAAATAAGAGGGACCTAATCAAACTTACAAGTTTTTGCACAGCAAAGGAAACCATAAAATGAAAAAACAACCTACAGAATAGGAGAAAACATTTATAAACAATGCGACCGACAAGGGCTTAATTTCCAAAATATACAAATAGTTCATACAACTCAACAACAAAAAAACAAACAACCCAATCCAAAAATGGGCAGAAGACCTAAATAGACATTTCTCCAAAGAAGAAATTCAGAATAGCCAATAGGCATATGAAAAGATGCTCAACATCCCTAATTATTAGAGAAATGCAAATCAAAACTACAAGAGGTACCACCTCACACCAGGCAGAATGGCCATCATTAAAAAGTCTACAAATAACAAATGCTGGAGAGGGTGTGAAGAAAAGGGAACCCTCCTATCCTGTTGGTGGGAATGTAAGTTTGTGCAGCCACTGTGGAAAACAGTATGGAAGTTCCTCAGAAAACTAAAAATAAAATTAACATATGATCCAGCAATCCCATGCATGAGGATATATCTGGACAAAACTATAATTAAAAATGATAACTTGCACCCCTATGTTCATAGCAGCACTATTCACAGTAGCCAAGACATAGAAACAACCTAAATGTCTGTCAACAGATGAATGGATAAAGAAGATGTGGTACATATGTACAATGGAATACTACTCAGCCATAAAAAAAGAATGAAATAATGCCATCTGCAGCAACATGGATGCAACTAGAGATTATCATACTAAGTGAAGTAAGTCAGAAAGAGAAAGACAAATACCATATGATATCACTTATATGTGGAATCTAAAATATGAACCAAATGAACCTATCTATGAAACAGAAACAGAATCACAGCATAGAGAACAGACTGGTGGTTGCCGAGGGGGAGGGGGATGGGAGAGGGTTGGAGTGGGAGGATGGGGTTAGCAGATGTAAGCTTTTATATATAGAATGGATAAATGAAAAGGTCCTACTGTATGGCACAGAGAACTATATTCAATATCCTATGATAAACTATAATGGAAAAGAACATTTTTTAAAAGTATGTTTATATAAGTATAACTGAATCACTTTACTATACAGCAGTAACTAACACAACATTGTAAATCAACTATACTTCAATTTAAAACAAAAAAGAATTTGAGTCAAAGGGTCTGCACCCAGAACTTGGATTCCAGTAAGGAGTCATCTTGCTTCTGTTTCTGGACACAAGCAAAATATAATGGTGAGGATTTGAAGCTTGTATTCAAATCCCACCTCTGCCCCTTCCCAGCTTGGAAAAGTGAAATAAGGTTAGAGATGGACAAGGCCCATAAGACATTAGTTTGTGAAGTTTAGAGAGTATGTAAAAAGCACTTAGCACAGTGCTTCCCATGTAGCAAAGTGTTCAATAAGGAAGGGGCTATCAAAGCATGGCAAGTCCCAAACTGATTTAAGATACTCCAAGTCACAGTAAGTGTCTTCAATACATCGCTAGAGTTAAGATACAATAGGCTTGGCCAGTTTTTTAGTCATCCAGGGCTTTAATAATAATAATTAATAAAAATATCTTTTATTAAAAGCTTACTACAGCCAAGCACTATGATTAGCACTTTCTATACAACATCTTCACTGATTCTCACAACCATGCAATGAGCTAGAAATTAAACTTGTTTTATAGATGACAAGCCAAGGACTTGGAGTGGTTCTATACATAGCCGGCTAGTTATGTGAAGGAGTGGAGCTATAAACCGAAGCTTTTACTATAGTTCTGTGAACTACCCTTTGATTATCTCTGTGGCAGGATATGTAGTTGTTTGTCTAAATGCTACTGTTTTATTGGCTTTTTTTTCTCTGCTACATTAAAAAGATGGAATGAAAACATTTCTACTAACCTCCTAGAAAATGTGAAGATTGAGCTCTCCCTGCCCTCCAAGAAAAAGAAGCTATCTTACCGATTGCTAACAATTTGGGTTCCAAAAATGCTGAACCCAATAATGGGTCATCCACTCTGCAAGAACATAGGAAAACAGGGTTTCAAGAGAGCTGAAGTCTCTCTAAGAAAGAAGGAGAGATCCCTCCAAAATGAAAGTAAGTCAGAAGGCAGCAACTTGGAAGGAGGAGGTGAATAAAAACAGTCACAGGAACAAGAGCCTCATCCCCAAAAGTAAGCCTTACCAAGGACAGCCCTGAGGGCCTGGGTGAAAGGCAAGAGCAGAAGTGGTGAAGAACATCATTCGGAAGCCAGCCTGCCTCTGAGCAAACCCCACTTCCACTTACTTACTTGTGACTTTTGACAGGGGACTTATCCTCTCTGCTACTCAATAGCTACCTCAGTTTTCCCTTCTGTAAAATGGAGATAATATTACTATCTACGTTATAGGGTTCTGAGGATGAAGTGTTAAGCCATTAGAACAGTGCCTGTCCCAGAGTGTGTGCTTAGTAAGTGTAAGTCATTATTTATACAATATTTGCAAGCTCTGGAGTTGGGTGGAGCTATGTCACCATATGACCAAAATAGAGCCTTTGCATGGACGGCACCCACACCCTATGCTCTCGCCAGCAGATTCTCCTGTTGGGGCTAGTTCATTCCTAAAGAAAGGGGACATTTTCCCCTCTACTCTTCTAGGTTCTTGGCTGAGATCCCCCATTATAAAAGATAGATGAACAGGAGAAAAAAACCCCACAAGTTTAACAACATGTATACCTCCTGTATACATGGGAGAGACCCAGGAAAACTGAGCAATTCTCCAAAATGACCCAAGACACCACCTTAAATACCATCTGTAGCTAAAGACAAAAGATGTTGGGGAGTACGGGGAAGGCCAGTTACAGGCCGTTACCAGGAAAAGTGCAGTAAACAAGGGCATGGTAGTTATGCCTTCTCCATTGATAAGAGTTTCTAGAGATCTGGTTATCCTCTTCTTCCTGGTACAGAAAGGAAAACACGCTTAGAAATGGACAGTGCCCTTATGCATGTAAATTGTGTCTCTTAGAAAAGGGTACGTGCTACTCAGTCTTCAGAGCTTCTCCGTTTTCTGCTGTTTCTTAAAAATAATCGGTCTAAAATAATCTTTATGCCAAAGAGGAGTATTTGGGGGTAACAAATCCTGCTCCCCCTCAGATCCAAAAGTACCCCTGTGGTCTCCCAGCAGGAACAACTCTGCTCTGCCCCTTTTAAATGCCACATGGGGCCACTATAATGCTGAGGTCAGAAAGCACAGTAAAGTCAGAGCCCAAATGACTAAGAACTGGAACCCCAGTTCCTGGTCCTTCTGCCCCCCCCGCCCCCTACCACTTAGTTCTATTTTACTCATTTCCCTCATCTGTAAAACAAAAACACCACCCACCTCACAAGATTGTTATGAGTATTCACTGAGATAACAAATAAGAAGCAGCTAGCATAACACCTGACACAGAGTAGGTTGTTTAAAAGATTTCTTTCCTTTCTTCTTTCCTTAAGCTAAAGACAGCATTTACTAAACACTGTTAAGAGACTAATAATTTAAGGTTAAAAGGCTAATGGGAAGCAGGGAATCCGTTCTAGCATTAAGACACTGCTGCCTATACAATATCTACTGATTTATTCCTTCCCCAAATATTTGTTTCTCATGATGTTTATAGGTCAGAAAGAATGACTTCTATGTAGGAATAAAATGAGGATGACAATAATAATGATTATTAATAATATCTAACTTCAGATCATAGGCAAAGTGCCTTCTGTTTCTTTAATAGAAACATCTATGTTTTTCTCTTTAGGTCCCTAGAAAACGTAATCATAATTTACTCCTGTGTGTTAGGAGGAAATCAGCCCTGCTGCAGTCATTAAATTCATTTAAGTCCACACAACAGAAGGAGACGCTCTGGAGGTCCTCTTTCATCGTTAAATGAGCACCTAGGTGGCGTGGACAGAAGTGAAGGAGATAAAGCCACTTTGAGTAATAAAAGAGAAAAAGCACTGATTAATAAAAATTAATCCGATTTTACATATTAATGGATACAGACCCGCCATCTGTTTACTATACCCATTGTGTGACAATGCAAGGAAGGTAATGAGGAAAACTACTGGAAAGGCCCCACGGTTTAAAAGACCAGAAAAGACTAGAAACAGAGGCTCACTTGAAGGACCGATTATGATGCTACACCTAACTCCTCAGCAGGACAGCTAATTTCTCACACCAATCAGTCCATTGCTAGAAGTGCTGAAGAGGAAAAAAAGAAGTCCCTTCTGCACACTATCCTGTCTTTCCCCAGATTCTAAATCTTCACACACAAATAATTTGCAAGCACAGACATCTCTGAGATTCGGTGAATTGTCCCTCCCACCTCTCTTTGTTCCCTCAATCCTAGAGGAATGCTCCCAGCAGACAGGAAATGTGACCCAGAAGTGTGGCAGCATGTTTGTGTCTTGTTTCAGGAAGATGAGTGGTTCCCAGTCTCCTTCAGTTGAACTCACACGTTCAATCTTTGATGAAAAATTTAAACAGTCCTGGCTCATTTGGAGCTCTTTGTTCTCAGGACCAGTTTAGGAAACAGCCCTCAGGACACAGCCAGTAAACGGCTTGGTGGTACCCACTGTGCTCTGAGTATGTAACCTCAGGAATCAAGACAAGCTATGGATATTTTCATATTGTGGCTTTTTAGGCAGGATTCCTTGCTACCAACCAGTAATATCAATCCTGATCTAGGATAGATTTCAAGAATCTATTTCAGTGGTCAAATGCTGGTTAATAGAGTGGATATAATATATGCCCATAGCCTTCTAATTAGTTCCAATGTTTCTCTCTGAGTATAAAATGTCATTGGGAGTATTCTTAAAGAAATAACTGGGAGATATGTAGATAACCCACACAAATATCTATATGTAGCTGGGCTTTACCCAAGTGAACCCAGGCAGAACATGTATCAATATTAACTAATAACAACAATCGTTCATTTACTCTCTTATTGTCATAGGATTGAAGGCTAGGGAAGTCAGGGTTGATTAAAGTAGAGGGTCTTGGGTTCAAACTGATACCAAGAGCACAAAAACATGCTCAGAGCCGCCACTAGCCAATACAGAAAATGTAGACGGATCCCTGCCCCAACCCTGAGCAGAGGCAGCCCTGTGGGCCCAGAGTTTGTTGAGCAGAAAGGGGGTCTGAATTTTAGATCCCACTTGTGACTTCAGTGGTTGTTGTATGTTTCACAAGCAGCACAGTCACAGAGAGCTGCAGCCTCCGTGTGCACAGGGCACCTCCCACAGCAGAGTGAAAGAAGGCATCTAGATGGGTTGGTGCTGGTAATAGGGACTGTCCCACAGGTGAGTCTTCAAAAAGGTAGCCTCTGCCTCTTCCTGTGGTTATTCAAGTGAAAGTGAAAAGTTCTCCCATTCATGGCTAAAAGCAAGCAAAAAATAACCACCATATCACTTGCCAACCTTGTCTCCTTGACTGGGGGGATTTTGAAGACAGAGGGAATGATCACTTGGTTCTTTGCATCTGTAGCAAACCAGCCTCTCCTTCACTGTTGGATTAATGGTTTGGGACACCTAGTGCTGCCACGAAAAGTGCTAGCACACCAAACACCTTGACACAAGCAGCTCGTGTAGGAATGGCTTTAATTTACAATCAGATGTAAGACATGTACGATTATATTCTTTAAATACATGGGATATATTTTACCTTTTCAAATGAAAATTCCAACACATTACCGTTCATAAATGAAACGAACAAAAAAGTCATAATCAGGAAAGAAGTTAGAACCCGCCCAAATAATTTCTTCTGAATTGTCTCTCTATCTGCTCCATTTCTCTTTTCCCCACCCTCCCAGAGTCTGTTGTTGCCAGCGAGGAAACATGAATGCTGAAGCAAGAACAAAAGGAAAACAGAAACATATATTTATGTAAACTTGTATTGATTCAACTAGGAAGAAACCCCACAGCTTTCAAGGTCTGAGTCACAAATCATTATGACCAGAAATGCTGATGTACTAGGAATACGCAAGGACTTTTGCTTGTTATCATGGGTCAGGCCTGTTGCAGTGCTAGAGTTAAGCTGAAAAACATTAAATATAGTTTTAAACCTCCATTTATCAGGCGATATTTTGGGACAGGGAGGACACAGTGGCTGTGAGTCCAGGCTTGTATATTCAGCTCCACATGTAGTCACAGACAGATCCACATTCAGGAAAATCAGAAGGAGGTCGCATCACCTTTCCAAACATGAGAAAACTCTGTTCTTCCCAAGATGACCTGAAATGTTCTAATTATTGGTTATTCCCTCTGGTTGGTGATGCAGCCAACAAGCACGTAGAGTTCAGTGAACCCACAAGTGCACAGCTGTTATCTTTGACTTGTGGCCAAAACAAAAATTGGAACAGAATTTACCCAGACAAGTATAAAGGCTTCTGTTTAAAGCAGCTATTTTCTAAGTCAGATAAACAGCTTTGAAATGGAGAAGAAATGAATTCTTTTCTAGAATGTCTGAATCAAAGTGAGGTCAACGTCTTGAAGACAAGATGTTAACACAGATTACCCACACAGGCTGCACAAGTCTCCCAAAGAATGAGGCAGCCTCCATGCCTCCAGGCCGCCTGTAGTTCTACCTGTTTCATCAACTTGTTTTTGTGTTTGGAAACAACCTTCTGCATTCAGGAAAGGTAGCTATGTTGATTTAGTTAGTTCATGATATAAAACAGCAAAGGACAGCAAACCACTGTGTTAAAAGCTTCCACGAGCTGGCAGTGGCATAGGCCAGTGACCTCTTTTTCCAGTAGCTTGAGAGGCTCTTATCTGGCAGTAGGAGGGCAGAAAGAAAGATAGTAGTTTCACTTTGGGCTTGCGTCAGTGATTCTGCCCTTTGAATTTCCACTAAGAAATGACATTAACAAATACCTCACTTTTTGTAGGAAGCAAAGGGACTGGTAAGAAATAGCTGGTGGGAGAAGCAGGGGAAAATCACCCTCCCTGTTCCTTACACAAACACCACATGCCTATGCTAATCTGGCAATCCATCTTGCAATCACCAAGCAGTACCCAGCAAGGAAGCAATTCGCACAGCAACAGTGGTCCTCAGAGCTTTTCATAGCTTGATGCCTATTGCGACTGCTTATACTGGAGCAGCGGGTGGGTATAAAATAGCAGAATCTGAGCCTACAGAAGCAGCATCCCAGGGTAGAAGAAGAGATTTTTTTTTTTCCAGTAGAGCGAATATGCGTATCAATGTACCTGAATGGAGAGCTGGGTCCTGGTGAGCTGTCATCATCAGCAAATCTGTCTGTACTTCCATCTCAAGTGGTCTATTTTGGTGATAACAACACTTATGCAGCAAGGGTTTGAAAAGCCTGCTTCTCTTGAATCCAAAGGGCTTATGGACCATGTCTGCAGAGCAGACAGCCCTCAGCCTACTCTCAGCTTTCATTCATTCCCAAAATCTCCCTGCACTCTTCACTTGCAGCAGTAGTAAAATGGCACCATTTTCCAAGGCCTTTCAGCACAATGCATCCACACATGATAAGGAATGACCAAGCATCGTGGGCTGTTCTAAAACACTCTATTGTGAAGGTGGTCAGACGCATAATTGGTGTCGACTTCATACTAATTTGGTCAGGGATGGTTATCAGAAGTCCATTGAACAAATGGATGGGATGTTTCAAACCCATGAGCGTCAAGCTTCTCCAAAAAACAAGAAGTGACAGCTGAAGTCATGCTTAACAGAATTGGTTTTAAAATGTGAAGTGGGTTTTAAAAGCAGCCCTGCCTTCATATTGGGTGTGAATGAGGCTTAGCAAGAAATATCAAAAGAGGAGAAATCCCTGTCAAGGCGGAGACTCTTACTTTGTTCTCTGTGGATGACAAATAGATACCTCTAGATAATACTTGAAAGGACTAAGTTGTGTGGGCAGCAGATGGGTGGGCGGCCAAGGCTGTGTGAAACAGCATTCCAAGAAAGCAGTTCAGCCAACTTCACAAGCAGCACATTAGGAACAATCCCTGTAACAATTCCTGACCTGCTGTTTCTCTGGTAATTTGTTCACCAGAAGTCAGCAAGGGAAATTCTGCCTCCACCTTCCTTGGACTGCATGTGTCCTGCTGCTGGTTGTCTGGTTCTTTTACCCTACTTCTACTCGATTCATGGCTTTCTTGTAATTCTCGAACACTGGAGTTGGCAAACTTGTTCTGTAAAAGGGCAGATAGTGGAGATTGGTTCAAGATGGTGGAGTAGAAGGACATGCTCTCACTCCCTCTTTCGAGAACAACAGAATCACAACTAACTACTGAACAATCATCCACAGGAAGATACTGGAACTCACCAAAAAAGATATCCCATATCCAAAGACAAAGGAGATGCCTCAGTGAGATGGTAGGTGGGGCACAATCACAATAAAATCAAATCCTATAACCACTGGGTAGGTGACTCACAAACTGGAGAATAACTATACCACAGAAGTCCATCCACTGGAGCGAAGCTACTGAGCCTCATGTCAGGCTTCCCAACCTGGGGGCCCAGCAACGACAGCAAGAATTCCGAGAGAATCAAACTTTGAAGGCTAGCGGGATTTGATTGCAGGACTTTGACAGGACTGGGAGAAACAGAGATTCCACTATTGGAGGGCACACACAAAGTAGTGTGCACATTGGGACCCAGGGGAAGGAGCAGTGACCCCATAGAAGACTGAACCAGACCTACCTGCTAGTGTTAGAGGGTCTTCTGCAGAGGTGGGGGGTGGCTGTGGCTCACCAAGGGATAAGGACACTGGCAGCAGAAGTTCTGGGAAGCACTCCTTGGTGTGAGCCCTCCCAGAGTACACCATTAGCCCCACCAAATAGGCCGGGTAGGCTCCAGTGTTGGGTTGTCTCAGTCAAAACAACCAACAGGGAGGGAACCCAGCCCCACCTATCACAGACAAGTGGATTAAAGTTTTACTGAGCTCTGCCGGCCAGAGCAACAGCCAGCTCTACCCACCACCAGTCCCTCCCATCAGGAAACTTCCACAAGCCTCTTAGATAGCCTCATCCACCACAGTAGAGACAGCAGAAGCAAGAACTACAATCCTGTAACCTGTGGGGGAAAAAAACACATTCACAGAAAGATAGACAAGATGAAAAGTCAGAGGGCTATGTACCAGATGGAGGAACAAGATAAAACCCCAGAAAAACAACTAAATGAAGTGGAGATAGGCAATCTTCCAGAAAAAGAATTCAGAATAAGGATAGAGCAGATGATCCAGAACCTCGGAAAAAGAGTGGAGGCAAAGATTGAGAAGATGCAAGAAATGTTTAACAAAGATCTAGAAGAATGAAAGAACAAACAGAGATTAACAATACAATAACTGAAATGAAATATACACTAGAAGGAATCAATAGCAGACTAACTGAGGCAGAAGAACAGATAAGTGACCTGGAAGACAGAATGGTGGAATTCACTGCTGTGGAACAGAATAAAGAAAAAAGAAGGAAAAGAAATGGAGACAGCCTAAGACAGCTCTGGGACGACATTCACATTATAGAGATGCTAGAAGGAGAAGAGAGACAAAGGACCCGAGAAAATATTTGAAGAGACTATAGTCAAAAACTTCCCTAAAATCGGAAAGGAAACAGCCATGAAAGTCCAGGAAGCGCAGAGAGTCTCATACAGGATAAACCCAAGGGGAAACATGCTGAGACACATAGTAATCAAACTGGCAAAAATTAAAGACAAAGAAAAATTATTGAAAGCAGCAAGGGAAAAATGACAAATAACATACAAGGGAACTCCCATAAGGTTAAGAGCTGATTTCTCAGCAGAAACTCAACAAGCCAGATATACTTAAAGTGATGAAGGGGAATAAACTACAACCAAGATTACTCTATCCAGCAAGGATCTCATTCAGATTTGATGGAGAAATCAAAAGCTTTACAGACAACCAAAAGCTAAGAGAATTCAGCACCACCACACCAGCTCTACAACAAATGCTAAAGGAACTTCTCTAAGTGGGAAACACAAGAGAAGAAAAGACCTACAAAAACAAACCCAAAACAATTAAGAAAATTGTCATAGGAACATACATGTCTATAATTACTTTAAATGTGAATGGATTAAATGCTCCAACCAAAACACACAGGTTTGCTGAATGGATACAAAAACAAGACCCATATATATGCTGTCTACAAGAGACCCACTTCAGACCTAGGGACACATACAGACTGAAAGTGAGGGGATGGAAAAAGATGTTCCATGCAAATGGAAATCAAAAGAAAGCTGGAGTAGCAATTCTCATATCATACAAAATAGACTTTAAAATAAAGACTACCACAAGAGACAAAGAAGAACACCACATAATGATCAAGGGATCAATCCAAGAAGAAGATATAACAATTGTAAATATTTATGCACCCAACATAGGAGCACCTCAATACATAAGGCAACTGCTAACAGCTCTAAAATAGGAAATTGACAGTAACACAATAATACCGGGGGACATTAACACCTCACTTACACCAATGGACAGATCATCCAAACAGGAAATTAATAAGGAAACACAAGCTTTAAATGACACAATAGAACAGATAGATTTAATTGATATTTATGGGACGTTCCATCCTAAAACAGCAGATTACATTTTCTTCTCAAGAGCACATGGAACATTCTCCAGGATAGATCACATATTGGAGCACAAATCAAGCCTCAGTAAATTTAAGAAAATTGAAATCATATCAAGCATCTTTTCTGACCACAACACTCTGAGATTAGAAATCAATTACAAGGAAAAAAACGTAAAAAACACAAACACATGGAGACTAAACATACGTTACTAAATAACCAAGAGATCACTGAAGAAATCAAAGAGGACATCAAAAAATACCTAGAGACAAATGACAATGAAAACACAATGATCCAAAACCTATGGGATGCAGCAAAAGCAGTTCTAAGAGGAAAGTTTATAGCTATACAAACCTACCTCAAGAAAAAAGAAAAATCTCAAATAAACAATCTAACGTTACATGTAAAGGAACTAGAGAAGGAGGAACAAACAAAACCCAAAGTTAGCAGGAGGAAAGAAATCATAAAGATCAGAGCAGAAATAAATGTAATAGAAGCAAAGAAAACAATAGCAAAGATCAATAAAACTAAAAGCTGGTTCTCTGAGAAGGTAAACAAAATTGATAAACCATTAGCCAGACTCATCAAGAAAAAGAGGGAGAGGACTCAAATCAATAAAATTAGAAATGAAAACTGAGAAGTTACAACAGACACCGCAGAAATACAAAGCATCCTAAGAGACTACTACAAGCAACTCTATGCCAATAAAATGGACAGCCTGGAAGAAATGGACAAATTCTTCGAAAGGTATAACCTTCCAAGACTGAACCAGGAAGAAAGAGAAAATATGAATAGACCTATCAAAAGTAATGAAATTGAATCTGTGATTAAAAATCGTACAACAAACAAAAGTCCAGGACCACATGGCTTCACAGGTGAATTCTGTCAAACATTTAGAGAATAGCTAACACCCATCCTTCTCAAACTCTTCCAAAAAATTGCACAGGAAGGCAACTCCCAAACTCATTCTATGAGGCCACCATCACCCTGATACCAAAACCAGACAAAGATACTACAAAAAAAGAAAATTACAGACCAATATCACTGATGAATATGGATGCCAAAATCCTCAACAAAACACTAGCAAACAGAATCCAACAACACATTAAAAGGATCATACACCATGATCAAGTGGGATTTATCCCAAGGATTCTTCAATACACGCAAATCAATCAATGTGATACACCATATTAACAAACTGAAGAATAAAAACCATATGACCATCTCAATAGATGCATAAAAAGCTTTTGACAAAATTCAACACCCATTTATGATAAAAACTCTACAGAAAGTGGGCATAGGGGGAACCTACCTCAACATAATAAAGGCCATATATGACAAACCCACAGCAAACATCATTCTCAATGGTGAAAAGATGAAAGCATTTCCTCTAAGATCAGGAACAAGGGAAGGATATCCACTCTCACCACTATTATTCAACATAGTTTTGGAAGTCCTAGCCACAGCAATCAGAGAAGAAAGAGAAATAAAAGGAATACAAATTGGAAAAGAAGAAGTAAAACTGTCACTGTTTGCAGATGACATGATACTACACATAGAGAATCCTAAAGATGCCACCAGAAAACTACTAGAGCTAATCAATGAATTTGGTAAAGTACCAGGATACAAAATTAATGCACAGAAATCTCTTGCATTCCTATACACTAATGATGAAAAATCTGAAAGGGAAATTAAGGAAACACTCCCATTTACTATTGCAACAAAAAGAACAAAATACCTAGGAATAAACCTACCTAGGGAGACAAAAGACATGTATGCAGAAAACTATAAGACACTGTTGAAAGAAATTACATATGGTAACAACAGATGGAGAGATATACCATGATCTTGGATTGGAACAATCAATATTGTGAAAATGACTATACTACCCAAAGCAATCTATAGATTCTATGCAATCCCTATCAAATTACCAATGGCATTTTTTACAGAACTAGAATAAAAAATCTTAAAATTTGTATGGAGACACAAAAGACCCCAAATAGCCAAAGCAGTCTTGAGGGAAAAAAATAGAGCTGGAGGAATCAGACTCCCTGACTTCAGACTATACTACAAAGCTACAGTAATCAAGACAATAAGGTACTGGCACAAAAATAGAAATATAGATCAATGGAACAGGATAGAAAGCCCAGAGGTAAATCCACGCACCTATGGTCAACTAATCTATGACAAAGGAAGCAAGGATATACAGTGGAGAAAAGACAGTCTCTTCAATAAGTGGTGCTGAGAAAACTGGACAGCTACATGTAAAAGAATGAAATTAGAACACTTCTTAACACCATACACAAAAATAAACTCAAAATGGATTCGAGACCTAAATATAAGACCAGGCACTATAAAACTCTTAGAGGAAAACATAGGACGAACACTCTTTGACATAAATCACAGCAAGATCTTTTTTGATCCACCTCCTAGAGTAATGGAAATAAAAAAAAAATAAACAAATGGGACCTAATGAAACTTCAAAGCTTTTGTGCAACAAAGGAAATCATAAGCAAGATGAAAAGACAACCCTCAGAATGCAAGAAAATATTTGCAAATGGATCATCAAAGAATTAATCTCCAAAATATATAAACAGCTCATGCAGCTCAATATTAAAAAAGCAAACAACCCAATCCAAAAATGGGCAGAAGACCTAAATAGACATTTCTGCAAAGAAGACATACAGTTGGCCAAGAAACACATGAAAACCTGCTCAACATCACTAATTATTAGAGAAATGCAAATCAAAACTACAATGAGGTATCACCTCACACCAGTTAGAATGGGCATCATCAGAAAATCTACAAACAATAAATGCTGGAGAGGGTGTGGAGAAAAGGGAACCCTCTTGCACTGTTGATGGGAATGTAAATTGATATAGCCACTATGGAGAACAACATGAAAGTTCCTTAAAGAACTAAAAATAGACTTACCATATGATCCAGCAATCCCACTACTGGGCATATACCACCCAGAGAAACCCATAATTCAAAAAGACACATGCACCCCAATGTTCACTGCAGCACTATTTACAGTAGCTAGGTCATGGATGCAAGGTAAATTTCCCTCGACAGATGAATGGATAAAGAAGTTGTGGTACATATATACAATGGAATATTACTCAGCCATAAAAAGGAACGAACTTGGGTCATATGTAGAGATGTGGATGCATCTAGAGACTGTCATACAGAGTGAAGTAAGTCAGAAAGAGAAAAACAAATATCGTATATTAACGCATATATGTGGAACCTAGAAAATGGTACAGATGAACTGGTTTGCAGAGCAGAAATTGAGACACAGAAGTAGAGAAAAAAACGTATGGACACCAAGGGGAGAAAGAGTCAGGGGTTGGGGGTTGTGGTGTGATGAATCGGGCAGTTGGGATTGACATGTATACACTGATGTGTATAAAATGGATGACTAATAAGAAAAATAAATAAACAAAAAATAAACATTAAGAAAAAGAAAGAGCAGATAGTGAAAAGATTAAAAGTCAATAGGCCATTCAGTCTCTGTCACAGCTACTTAACTTTGCCATTGTAGCAGGAAGCCAGCCAGCCACAGACCAGACACAAATGAATGAGTGTGGCTGGGTTCCAATAAAACTTTATTTACAAAAATAATTTGGGGGCCAGATTTAGCCCACGGCCATAGTTTGCAGACCCGCTTCTCTAAAATACTGTATCTTAAACAAAGTCAACCCTGAGAAATACTGTGAATTTTCAGTTCCCAGTCCACATTTCAACAACCTTCTATGGTAAATTGTTAGAGTAATGATTCCCTCCCCACGTCCAATCTCTTTGTGCCTTCCACTAGCCGTGCCTCTGGGCAGTCTCCCCGCATAGTGACTGTTATGAGCTGAATTGTGTTTCTCCAAAACTCATATGTTAAAGTCCTAACCCCTGGTAACTAGAATGTAACCATATTTGGAGATCAGTCTTCTAGAGAGGTGATTATGTTAAAACGATTACGTTAGGGTGGAGCCCTTATCCAAATTGGCTGGGTAGAAGGGACACCAAGGAAGCACATGCAGAGAAAAGATCATGTGAAGAGGCAGCAGGAGGCAGGCCATCTGCAAGCCAAGGAGAGAGGCCTCTGAAGAAACCAAGCCTGCCAGCTCCTCGATCTTGAAGGTGCAGGCTCCAAAACTGTGAGAAAATACATTTCTGTGTTGAAAGCACCCAGTCTGTGGTGTTTTGTGAGTTGAAAGAACCCAGCCTGTGGTGTTTCGTGAGTTGAAAGCACCCAGTCTGTGGTGTTTTGTGAAGGCAGCCTGAGCAAACTAATATGCTGACTCTGCGCCACACATGTGACTCACCTGGGCCAGTGGGGCAGGACAAATATGACACAAGCAGAGACTGGAACAGTGTCTCTTGCTGCACTCGAGATCCCCGCCAGCAACCCTGTGAACAAGTCTGGGTTACTCTGCTGGATGGTAAGAAACACACGGCCAGTCCTCTTGTCACCCCAGCCTGCAAGTCAACCCAGAGGCAGCCGCCCACGAATGCAGCAGGGTCCAGCTGAGCTCAGTGGGAGAACCAGAGAACTGACCTGTGCTAACTGCTGACCCATGGGCAACTGTTGGTGTTTTCAGCCACTAAGTTTGGGGATAGTTGTTAAACAGAATATACACCCACTGTGTCTCCATCATTTTCCATGTCTTTTCCACCCCACCACTCAGACTGACCCCCTTGCCTCCAGCTTACTTGGGCCGCTTCAAAGCTGCACTTCCCTCCCCCTCCACACTGCCCAGTAGTTCAGTCCATGCTCATCCGCGCAGGACACAGCTCTCTAGTAGGTGGGCGTATTCAGTTTCTGTTGCTGTGATAACGAATTACCACAAATTGCAGCTCACAACCACACACCTTTATGATCTCACACTTCTGTAGGTCAGAAGTTTGACACAGGTCTCCAGGTTAACACTGAGGTGTCGGCAGGGCTGTGCTCATTTATCAGAGCCCCCAGAGGAGACTATGTTTTCCTGCTCATTCAGATTGTTGGCAGAATTCAGTTCCTCGCTTCTAGAGGACTGACAACCTTGTTCCCTTGCTGGCTGTCAGCTAAGTGCCATTCCCAGCTTCTAGAGGCCACCTACATGTCTTAGCTCCTTCCTCCATCTTCAAAGCCAGCAAGGTGACGTCCCTCTCATACTTAGAATCTCTCCTGCATCTTCGTCCATCACATTTCTCTAACTCCAGGTGGAAAAGTTTTCTGCTTTTTAGTGCTCATGGGATTAGATTGGACCTACCCTGATAATCCAGGATAATCTCCCTATCTCCATAACTTTTATCAACTTCTGCAATCACATCTGCAGAAATTTCTTTTGCCACATAGCATAGCATATTCACAAGTTCTGGGGATTAGGATGTAGACATCTTGGAGGAAGGTGGGGTCTGTTATTCTGCCTACCACAGTTAGCAACCTGTGGCAATGAAATCAGAGGCTGTAGTTCTTTACCAGCTCTCAGTTACAATGGGAATTTTTGAAAGGCTAACTCCAAACTCTCAATGTGGCCACCTCCCCACCATAATCACCATCACAGCCACTCCAGTGCTTCTACATCATTTATTTATTCTAGAGTAGTCTTCACCCACACCTATGTACTCCTCCATCTATGTAGCTCTTATACACACTTAGTTGGAAATTAGGGTATATGGACCATGACTCCCTGAACACAAGGTTTTTAAGAATGTTGTCTGGATTCCCTTATGTAATTGTCTTGGGTAAATGAGCTCTAACATGTAGTCATTTTTCTAGCCAACTGCTTCAAACTCTATTAAGCTTACCTCTAAGGTTGTGTGCAGGAAAAATGCCAGTGTTATGAGCAATGTCACAAGTTCCTACCCCTCTCTACTTCGAATTTTGCAAACTGGTTTATTGCAGTCAATGAGAGCTACCAGAACCTGTTCTATATCAGTTAGGATGACTTCAGCTGCAAGAAAAAGAAACCCTGATTTAAACTGGCATACACAATATGAAAAATTACTATTTCACATTACAAGAAGCACAGACACAGATCAGACTTCGGGGTTAGTTAATTCTGTGGCTCAAAAAAATAATCGAGGTCAAATTTTGTTCTCTCTCTCTCCACCCTACCATTCTTGGTGTCATCAAGCTGGTAGCAAGGTGTCTGCTGCTCTTCCTGGCATCACATACAATTGTAACATCCAGAGGAAGAAGAGAGATCGCCTCTTCCTGCATCTCTATCTTTGTTGTGAGGAAACGTTTTCCTACAGGTTCCCCAGTAGACTGCCCCCTGGTTTCATTAGCAGAACTGACCTCATTTTAAAGCAGGACATGGGAAGGAGAACATGTCACTTCATCAAGCCCTTCCCTGATCAGCCTTTTAAAATAACAACTGCTCCCCAGCACCATCTTCCTACATCTCCTTCTGGCCCTGCCAAGACCCTATTTTCCTCCTTAGTCTTTATCACCATGTGTTTTGCACTGTTATTTGTACATTTTCTTTTCACACATACTATAACAGCTTCATTGTGTCAGGGATCTGGAACTTCCTTACTTACCTAAAACAAGGCATGGCACATAATAAGTTTCCCTCAATATTTGTTAAACAAATGTGATATCCCTTGAACCAGTCAGGTCCTTGGAGCTGGAGGTAAGATCCACTTCCCCATTTGGCTGCAGTGGGGTGGGCAGGGTACTGAACAAAAGTGAGTTTGTGTTAAGAGTAGATAGGCAGTGAATGTTAGATAGGCAACTGACAGCCTCATTTTTAACCCCATTTCCTCACCAGCACCATCAACTATTGGCCTGGGGAACTTTGAAAAGACAGAGACTTTGGTCATAGTGAATCTTAAAGCGGTTTACTGGTTTCAGGTAATCTTCCAAGGAGTCTTGGTATAAGGACCAGACTCATAGAAGCTTCTCTTCACAGGTCCATTTGTCCTAGCATCCTAGCATCGTTTGGGGTAGAAGGGAAGATTACTGATGTTATCAAGTCCACTGACCTTTATTTAATCTTTTGCTACTTTAATATTTGGAACACTTTATATATTTTACCCATATAATTCTGAGGAAGCAATCAAACTAAAGTTTACATAGTAATAAGAAGGGGTTTTATCCTGGAAATAATCAGGATAATCTAAAGCAGTTAGTTGGGACAATAAAAGGAACTAAGGAAAGCCATTTTAGGCTGGTGTCTGGCTATTCAGGCTACTCCACTGAGGGAAGCCTGAGCAGAGTGTGGAGAAAGGCAGCAGGTGAGCCTATTCCTTGCATGTGGCATAATTCATAATATTCCTCATCACATTCTGCTCTCAGAGGTCTTGAGAGCCACAAGGGAAGGAAACACCAGGTCTCTCAGGCCTCCTTCTGGAGGCCCCTCCCTCAGAGAGGAGCCAATATACTCACTGCAGAGAGATACCTGACAAGCACCTTGTGTATGCCTGTCCTGGAAACCCCTTCCCACTCTCATTCCCAAAATGTTTCTTTGTCCTTGCAAAGAAAACAAAGGGATTATGTGGTCTGTTTATCCAGAATCATTAGAGGGGGACAACCCTGCGACACTGTGACCCAACCTAACCCAGGCTCAGAGTCTTCTTCCCACTTGGACCTATTCTGCCTAAATAATGCCTCTTATCCCACTTAGCTCTTGCCATCACTGCCTCTCCCAAGGCTCTGCTCCTTCAGGGGGCCACTTCCCTCCCAAACCAGAGACAACTGTGCCCAATTTCCTCCCCTGGATCCTCAAGCTGCTTCTTGAAATTCCTTATGGTCTCTAGAACAAGCTCTTCTCAAAGACACCCTCTGAGGAAACCCTAATTATAATCAGTGTTTCCATTAATTATTTTCTTGCTCAAATTGTTCCAGCTTTGGGCATTAAGAGTCCCTTCAGGTTAACTCCTCCTATGTCCTTACAGCAAGCATGCTTCCTTTTTCCAGCACTTCCTTGTGCCGCAAGATGATCCTGGTTAATCTTGTGTTTTCCCTGCCCTACCCCTGGAATCAATCACTTCTTTATGAAGCTCTGGTTCCTTTTATTGAAGAACGGTGTTCAGAAACCAAGATCTGGACACCAGGCATACTCTGCTATTGCAGTGCCATTGCTTCTTAGGCCTTCTCAGCAGACAGAGCTAGGAAATACCTGTGTGTATACTAACCCATGCGTACACACATATCTGTATTTTTGTATCCATCTGTGTGTGTGTGTGTGTGTGTGTGTGATATATATATATATATCTCCAAGTCCATGAGTTTATACTGATACCTCTGATTCCAGGCCAACCTTATAGGTTTTAGCCTTCCCCCTTCCTCCAATAATGAGAAACCTGTTTTAATGTCTACTTTATTACTTATAAGTGAATATATGACCTCCTTTGTTCATCTCTAGTGTATACATGAAGTGTTTCAGGATTTCTAGTCCATGCCTCTGTTAGAAGCACATTTACTAACTAGATTACAGCATTTGTATACAGTTACTTTTGTCTTTAGTCTTCCAGTATTCAGTCAGAATACTCTTTTACAAAGTTACTTAGGTTCACTCTTTTCTAGCAGTAAGATTCTTGACTGAAGGCTTCTTCAAGCAACCTGTGTCCCTTCTCATAGGCATGGGACCCTTTCTTCACTTACATATGACCTTAGAGCATTGGGTTTTGACATAATGATCCCTTTTCTTCTAGAGAGCAGGCACATTTAAACACACTTCTGAGGTCCTACTTTTAGATCCTTAGCCTAAACAAGTGTCAAATATATATTGTGCCAGATCTTTAAATGTCTTATTTACAAGATTAAACCTCTTAATTAAAGATGGAGAATGGGCTTGAGTCTTGTGTATACTGCATTTATGCTTTATTATTTTTCTATACAATACTTTGGATGCCTGAGATGATCATTATAACTTTCTTTTTATTATTCTAAATTTGTATTATACCCTTAAGTGGTAGATTGGATTGCTATAGTTCACAACCTCCAGCCATAAAATACAAAGCAATAAAATCTTCTAATTAATGCACACATATGCAAAGTTTATAATGAAATGCAAAGCTATAATTGGACCCAGTTCCCCGTCTTACACAAAATAGCAATAGCTATGAACTACGGGGGAAAAAGAGCTGGAATATTCAGCATTGAAATTGAATGATTATTTACAGTAACTTAAAGAAAAAACATTATTCCATATTTAAGAGAGAAGAAATAGCCATAAAACCAAGAAGGAAAAATTTGTCTCATCATTACACAGGAGGATAAGGTCTACTATACTCATGACACACCAAGGTGGGGGAAGACTGTAGCCAATTTATAGATGTGGTAGCTAAGGAAATAAGCTCATCTACTGACTATAATCTGCCCACATATACTCCTACATACAGCCAACACACACACACACACACACACACACACACACACACACACACACTCCTCTATGGGGAGCCTTAAATTCTCACTTCCTTTTGAGTTTTTGTCCTACATATTTCTATACATATATTATGTCTCTTGCTGCAAACGCAGTTGTTTTATCTTTGAGTACACGTTATCTCCAATCATGACTTCAAATGACCCATAAATACACTTTTCACAAATAATTTGTTTCCAAATTCTAAAAAACTGAAAATAATAATTTAGGAGTTCTGAACTTTACATGAAATGGAAAAAATCCCACATCATTATATTAATGTTAGGACCTAACTGACCAAAGTCGCTTCACCCTTAGTCTTCTGATTGAACACAAACTGTCACCACCATCCCTACAGTTGCCAAAGCCAGATCCTGGAAATCATCTGTCATTCCTCACTCTCTCTGCCCTGGGGCACATTAATCTACCAATAAGTCCTATTAGTTCTATCTCCAAAATGCAGCATGAATTCTTCTGCACCTTTCAGTTTCTACTGTCGCAATCCTAATCCAGCCTACTAACAGTGATTAGCTGAACCACTGAGGTTGTCCCTTAACTGTTATCCCAATATCCATTTTTCCCACCTTGAATCCATCCTCTGTACTGCAGTAAGTGAGTGACCTTTCACAAATATTAACTAATAATATTACTCCTTTGTTTAAAGAATGTTAAAAGTTTCCCATTTCCTTCTGGGGACTCATCTTGCCCCACACTTCACTCAGTCTCTGAACTCATGCCCATAACCACCTTTCAGTTCCATTCTGCCCATCCCTCCCACTCTACACCTAGTTAGTTCCTACCCATCATTCGTATTTCAACTCAAATGTCACTTCCTCTAAAAACTCCTCCCTAACCTCACAGAGTAAGGCAGGGTACCTCTCATCTATTGTCAAAACACAATATGCTTTTTCTTCGTAACACTGATTATAACTGAAATTCTACATTTGTTTCAAAAATTATTTAATTACTCTCCTTCTACCCCCATTGAACTATCAAGAATTATGTCTCCTTGGGTTCTCTCTAGCATCCTGAGCAACAAGGAGGGTGTCTGGCACTTAGTAGGTGGTCAATAAATATTTATTCAATGAATTCTGGAAAGAAAAGGAATAGCCTGAATATATAGAATTTTCACTTTTGTCTTATTTATCAACTGTCAACAGCAGGTGAAATAAAAACCCTGTCAGTGCACGTGAATCTCCTACTGTGATCCCTGAAGTTCTGCTGAGCTCAAGACAGATGGAAACCCTGCAGCAGCCTCATAGAAGAGCTCTCAGGTATGACCTGCATACAAAGTAGGGAGCAGGAAAACACTCCAGGGCAGAAAGCCAGCAGCCTGTTGACATCCATAAAATACAAGGCCAGCTCTGGCTTTGACCCTCTCGGGTCCAGTAAAACATGGTACAGATAGAGAAAAGGAATGGGCTGATTTCTTGGAGTTATTCCAGAAAAGCTGAAAATATGACCAATATTTGAATATATGACCATTTGTCAGCCACTCTTGTATGACCTAATAATGTGCGATCATCTTTTTAGTCTCAAAAAGCAGGAGACTAAATGTTTCAATGGTGATTTTTCTTCTTTCTGCCATTTCCAGGTGACATATTTTAGTAAGATATTTAGTAATTATAAGGGTAATGCTTTCTGATCCTCTCTTTCCTTGCTCCCACAAAAATATCGCATCCTGGCCTTGGAACATGGAGGCAGGAGAGTAACCCACCTGGAGAGGGGACACACCACCTCCAGGAAGGAGCCAAGAGCTCAGGAACACTGGCCCAGGGTGTGCAATGAAGGCTTGCCTACTCTGGAATGGAGCAACATGCAGGGGTCTGGTCCCAGGGGCCTGGCTGACACCACGAGGGATCTCCAGGGGGCAGAATTTCTGGGCATCAGGTGGTGCCTGAGGCATGGACAGTGAAAGATGCTAGAGGCAGGATTCAATGCAAAGAAAAGGGATAGTGGGAACCAGGCAGGTAGAATCAAGGTCCATGGCCAAGCAAATGCTTCATGATTAGGGGGAGGGAGAGAATTGAGAAACAAAGAGGATAAAGCTGACCAGGTTGACCCCTACCTTATCACGCTTCCTTGCCCTTGAATCTTCCCGAGATTCTATCTGCAGGCTCTTAATCAGTCATCTTCTGATCTTTGTCCCTTGGATGAACCTGCCAGGAAAACCTCCTCAATCAATTCACCCATCTACCTCTCCTTCCACATGCTTGGTCTGACGACTGTATAACTCAGGATAAAATTGTCCTAACTGTGTAGAATGGTACAATTCCTAATTAACGAACCCCACCCCCACCCGTGCCCACAATCTGAGCTCCCAGTGCACCTAGTCACCTTTCTCCAGATGCCGTCCCAAAATGTTAACATCTGAGCAGGGTCTTTTGAACTGTCTCCGCTCCCATCAAATCCCATTCCCACCTTGCCTCTCAGCCAACTACACCTCCTATTCTATGGAGAAAATAAAAGCCATAGGAAAAGAAACAGCTCAACCTCCTCTCCCTACTTTTTGACCTCAAAAGGTGTCTGGATAATTGCTCTCTTCTTTTCCACCTCAGAAGGAGAGGTGGTTCCGCTGCTGTGGATGGTGAAGCCCCCCCACCATGCGCTCAGGATCACATTTTGTCCAAGTCCTCACAGAGCCTGCTCCATCAATTATGGCCTCCCTTCCCTTCCTCTGTCTGCAGCTTCTCCTGTGCTACTCACTCTTGGCAGGTAAGTCTCTCCCTGCTTAAAAGAATTGTTATCCCTTTAACTCTTTCCTTCCCCATTTTCATAGGTGACTTAAAAGGCCTCTTTTATACTTAACAATTTGTACTTTGTCCCCTCTGATTCACCTGGCATAACTGAAACAGCTCTCAACAAATCAACAACAACCCAACGGACACCTTTCTGTCTGTTTCACTCACTGCATCTGACACCATTGGCCACCTTCTCTTCTTGCAGCTCCTATGACCCCAACCCTCAATCTCTCCATCCCTTTGTAGTCTTTCCTGCTGACTTCTCTTCTGCTCCCTTTCTTGTCTCAGCGTCACATATTACTTACAAGAACTCACCCACCAGCCATTGCTGAACACTTATACACAGAGGACTTTCAAATAGCAATCCTGTTCTCCTTAGTTCCAGACCCCCCTGTCCCTGAGTTTACTAAAAGCTTCTCTTTAGAAAGCCCAGAACTATGTCTAACTCATCACATCCCAAATTGAATAAAGCTTCCTCACAAAAAACATCTTGTCCCTGATGGCTTCTCATTTCACCCCTAGTCACCCAAACCCAGAGCCTGAGAGGCCATCGAGATTCTTCCTATCCTTTGCCTTCACACCCAATCCTATTGACTGTCCCTCTTAAATACTTCTGCACAGTTCCACTCACATCCATCTCCACTTTCAATGCTATGGTTAGGCTCTGGTCATTACTTTCCTGAAATGTATCACTGGACTCCTGATGTATTTCCTTGTGTCTCCTCTGCTCCCCCTTAAATATATCCTAAAGAGTTCTCCTCTGCTTTTGTCCCTTAAAATACATACTACAGAGAAAATAACAAAACTTCCTAGCATGTCATACAGATGATTCTCAGTCTGAAGAACACAA